>NC_030814.1:107814846-108433636 GCF_001704415.2 Capra hircus
TCTTCTCCAACACCACAGTTCAAAAGCATCAAGTTTTTGGCGTCAACGTTCTTTACAGTCCAACTCCCACATGCATGTACGTGCATGACTACTGGAAAACCATGATCTTGACTAGACCACCATAAGGCTGGTGTCATCTGCATATCTCAGGTTCTTGATCTTTCTCCCGGCACTCTTGATTCCAGCTTGTGCTTCATCCAGCCCAGTGTTTCTCATGATGTACTCTGCATAGAAGTTAACAAGCAGGGTGACAATATACAGCCTTGACGTACTCCTTTTCCTATTTGGAACAAGTCTGTTGTTCCATGTCCAGTTCTAACTGTTGCTTCCTGACCTGCATACAGATTTCTCAAGAGGCAGGTTAGGTGGTCTGGTATTCCCATCTCTCTCAGAATTTTCCAGTTTATTGTGATTCACACAGTCAAAGGCTTTGGGATAGTCAATAAAGCAGAAACAGATGTTTTTCTGGAACTCTCTTGCTTTTCTGATGACCCAGTGGATGTTGGCAATTTGATCTCTGGTTCCTTTGCCTTTTCTAAAACCATCTTGAACATCTGGAATTTCACGGTTCATGTACTGTTGAAGCCTGAATTGGAGAATACTGAGCATTACTTTACTAGCATGTGAGATGAGTGCAATTGTGCAGTAGTTTGAGCATTCTTTGGCATTGGCTTTCTTTGAGACTAATGAAAACTGACCTTTTCCAGTCCTGTGGAAAAGGCAATCAGCAGTCCTACTGCTGAGTTTTCCAAATTTGCTGGCATATTAAATGCAGCACTTTCACAGCATCATCTTTTAGGATTTGAAATAGCTCAACTGGAATTCCATCACCTCCACTAGCTTTGCTCATGGTGATGCTTCCTAAGGCCCACTTGACTTCACATTCTAGGATGTCTGGCTCTAGGTGAGTGATCAAACCATCGTGATTATCTGGGTCGTGAAGATCTTTTTTATACAGTTCTTATGTGTATTCTTGCCACCTTTTCTTAATATCTTCTTCTGTTAGCTCCATATCATTTCTGTCCTTTATTGAGCCCATCTTTGCATGAAATGTTCCCTTGATATCTTTAATTTTCTTGAAGAGATCTCTAGGTTTTCCCATTCTATTGATTTCCTCTATTTCTTTGAATTGATCACTGAGGAAGGCTTTCTTATTTCTCGTTGCTATTCTTTGGAACTCTGCATTCAAATGGGTATATCTTTCCTTTCCTCCTTTGCTTTTTGCTTCTCTTCTTTTCACAGCTATTTGTAAGGCCTCCTCAGACAACCATTTTGCTTTTTTGCATTTCTTTTTCTTGGGGATGGTCTTGCTCCCTGTCTCCTGTTAAATGCCATGAACCTCCATCCATAGTTCATCAGGCACTCTATCAGATCAAGTCCCTTAAATCTATTTCTCACTTCCACTGTTTTAGGTCATACCTGAATGGTTTAATGATTTTCCTTACTTTCTTCAATTTCAGTCTGAATTTGGCAATAAGGAGTTCACGATCTGAACCACAGTCAGCTCCCAGTCTTGTTTTTGCTGGCTGTATAGAGCTTCTCCATCTTTGGCTGCAGAGAATATAGTCAATTTAAGTTTGGTGTTGACCATCTGGTGATGTCCATGTGTAGAGTCTTCTCTTGTGTTGTTGGAAGAGAGTGTTTGCTATGACCAGTAGGTTCTCTTTGCAAAACTCTATTAGCCTTTGCCCTGCTTCATTCCATATTCCAAGGCCAAATTTGGGGGTGTTTCTTGACTTCCTACTTTTGCATTCCAGTCCCCTATAATGAAAAGGACATCTTTTTTGGGTGCTATTTCTAGAAGGTCTTGTAGGTCTTCATAGAACCATTCAACTTCAGCTTCTTCAGCATTACTGGTCAGGGTTATAGACTTGGATTACTGTTACATTGAATGGTTTGCCTTGGAAACGAACAGAGATCATTCTGTTGTTTTTGAGATTGCATCCAAGTACTGCATTTCGGACTCTTTTGTTGGCTATAATGGCTACTCCATTTCTTCTGAGGGATTCCTGCCCGCAGTAGTAGATACAATGGTCATCTCAGTTAAATTCACCCATTCCAGTCCATTTTAGTTCGCTGATTCCTAAAATGTCGATGTTCACGCTTGCCATCTCCTGTGTGACCATTTCCAGTTTGCCTTGATTCATGGACCTGACATTCGAGGTTCCTATGCAATGTTGCTTTTACAGTATTGGACCTTGCTTCTGTCACCAGTCACATCCACAACTGGGTGTTGTTTTTGCTTTGGCTCCGTCTCTTCATTCTTTGTGGAGTTATTTCTCCACTGATCTCCAGTAGCGTGTTGGGCACCTACCGACCTGGGGTGGAGAAGGAAATGGCAACCCACCCTAGTACTTTGGCCTGGAAAATTCCACGGATGCAGGAGCCTGGTGGGCTGCAGTCCATGGGGTCACAAAGAATCGGACATGACTGAGTGACTTCACCTTCTTTCTATAGTTCCTTTTGGAGAAGGAAATGGCAGCCCACTCCAGTGTTCTTGCCTGGAGAACCCCATGGATAGAGAGGCCTGGTGGGCTGCAGTCCATGGGGTCACAAAGAGTCGGACATGACTGAATGACTTCACCTTCTTTCTATAGTTCCTTTTGGAGAAGGAAATGGCAACCCACTCCAGTGTTCTTGCCTGGAGAATCCCATGGATGGAGAGGCCTGGTGGGCTGCAGTCTATCGGGTCACAAAGAGTCGGACACGACTAAGCAACTAACACACACACACACACACACACACACAGTGACCTGGGGAGCTCGTCTTTCAGTGTCCTATCTTTTTGCCTTTTCATACTGTTCATGGGGTTCTCAAGGCAAGAATACTGAAGTCGTTTGCCATTCCGTTCTCCAGTGGACCACATTTTGTCTATATGGTGTTGCTGCTGCTAAGTCGCTTCAGTCATGCCCGACTCTGTGTGATCCCATAGATGGCAGCCCACCAGACTCTTCTGTCCATAGGATTCTCCAGGGAAGAATACTGGAGTGAGTTGCCATTTCCTTTTCCAATGCATGCATGCATGCATGCTAAGTCGCTTCAGTCATGTCCAATTCTGTGTGACCCAAAGGACAGCAGCCCACCAGGCCCCTCTGTCCACGAGATTCTCCAGGCAAGAATACTGGAGTGGGTTGCCACTTCCTTCTCCATCTATGGTATTGTATACAGAAAAAAGGACAGGAAAAGTTCACAGGAAACCATTAACACGCTAAAGGGTAACTGTGGTTGCTCACCTCTCGGGACCTGGAGGAGGGGTGGGTGTGCAAACAGGGGCGTTATCCACCTTCCCCACAATGTGCACATGGTGCTCTCAAGCAAACACAGAGTCCACAGTCCTACTGATGTGTGAACCAGAAGGCATAAGACAAGGGGAGGGAGAGCCAGTGGGGAGATAGACAGGATGGAGAGGCGGTTGGCGAAATCATGCTGGGCAAACCAAAAACTTCCTTGACCCTATGTGACTTTCCAGGCTACAGGTGTGGGCCTACACTGCAAGGACCAAACATCACCTAACACAGGCAAGTGTATGCTACAGCTCTACAGCTCTACAGCTACAAGGCACCCCTGAAACGAGAGGATACTGCTTCGCCATGTATGTCTGGGCCCACGCAGGGAGACACAGCAAGACAAACTGTTTGCTTAACAGTAAGGAAGCCTAATTATCTGAGAACTTATTCTCAGGCAAGACTTTAATACAATATGTATTTAAGAGAAATTAAGAGTGCCTTAATTTATATAAAGGTCTGTCAATGTTTTAGGGTGACAATATACAGCCTTGACGTACTCCTTTTCCTATTTGGAACCAGTCTGTTGTTCCATGTCCAGTTCTAACTGTTGCTTCCTGACCTGCATACAGATTTCTCAAGATTGCCGGGAGAAATATCAATAACCTCAGATATGCAGATGACACCACCCTTATGGCAGAAAGTGAAGAGGAGCTAAAAAGCCTCTTGATGAAAGTGAAAGAGGAGAGCGAAAAAGTTGGCTTAAAGCTCAACACTCAGAAAACGAACATCATGGCATCCGGTCCCATCACTTCATGGGAAATAGATGGGGAAACAGTGGAAACAGTGGCAGACTTATTTTTGGGGGCTCCAAAATCACTGCAGGTGGTGATTGCAGCCATGAAATTAAAAGACGCTTACTCCTTGGAAGGAAAGTTATGACCAACCTAGATAGCATATTCAAAAGCAGAGACATTACTTTGCCGACTAAGGTCCATCTAGTCAAGGCTATGGTTTTTCCAGTGGTCATGTATGGATGTGAGAGTTGGACTGTGAAGAAGGCTTAGCGCCGAAGAATTGATGCGTTTGAACTGTGGTGTTGGAGAAGACTCTTGAGAGTCCCTTGGGCTGCAAGGAGATCCAACCAGTCCATTCTGAAGGAGATCAGCCCTGGGTGTTATTTGGAAGGAGTGATGCTAAAGCTGAAACTCCAGTACTTTGGCCACCTTATGCGAAGAGTTGACTCATTGGAAAGACTCTGATGCTGGGAGGGATTGGGGGCAGGAGGAGAAGGGGACGACCGAGGATAAGATGGCTGGATGGCATCACGGACTCGATGGACATGAGTCTGAGTGAACTCCGGGAGATGGCGATGAACAGGGAGGCCTGGCGTGCTGCGATTCATGGGGTCGCAAAGAGTTGGACACGACTGAGCGACTGAACTGAACTGAACTGAATGTTTTAGGAAAATAAATAGAATGGTATGCTAGGAAATCTTTATTTTTAATTAAAATGACTAGTGTCACTATGTCTAAAGCAAATTCATCAACTGAATTTATATTACTTTAACTGACCACATGGCAGCAGCAGAGGCTATTATTTAAATGACTGAAGACTATCCAGGAGTCTTTGCGGCAGGCCCCCAGTAGTCAGTGGGAGGGCCAGGGCTGGTCTCTGGTGGCAGACCTCACTTGGGCCTCAGGCCTCATGTTCACAAGGGGCAAGGGTTTGGCCCTCTCTGAACTGTGGGCTCTGCTACTGTGTTAGGCCTCTGTTCAGTGGCTGTGATGGAACCACTCAACAGATTCAAAAGAATTACTACTACTATACCATCAAAAATCTCTCTGTTCTTTTTTGTATGAAAAGGTTTCATTGTTCTTGTCTCACTTCTTCCCCCCACAGACTTTAGTTCACAGAAAATACAACGTTTTGCTATTGAAACATAGTATCAAAAGACACTCAACAAAATCAATATAGTAATTATTTAAGGAATGCTAAGAATGCTTTCAATAAAACTATTATTATCTCTGCCTCTAGTCTCACTCAACACTTCAGTTGCTAAAAAAAAAAAAAACAAGAAACAACAAAGAAACAAACAAAAACTTTATCATGATCTGTTTACACAGCCGTACAGATCAAAAAATAACAAGAGCTCATAAAACCAGCTTAGAGAACATCTCTCTGGTTTTTAAATCTGTACTCCCTGACAGGCAACACCACCATTCAAATTCCAGCCTTGGCCTAGTCAAGAGGTCTGCCTGGAGCCTTTCCAAGAGTTCCTACCGGTATGGTTGGGATGCTGCAGTGGTAGAATTTTACGATGTAAGAAATGAATACTTGGGTGATAACTCATATAAAACTTCTAGAGCAACTGTATCATATACTATTTGGCCTTTAACTTTCCCCCATCCCAAATTCAAATTCTTTGCACTAAAAATAAGATTTCAAGTATGACACAACTATTAACACCAGGGATATCTGGGCAAATAGTATTTGGAAGTTCTTTGTCCTATTCTTGCAATTTTTCTCTAAGTTTTAAATTATTTCCAAATAAAAACTTAAAAAAAAAAAGAAGCATTTTTCTGTATATGAGTCTGGGCAGCTGGCTCATATCTGCACCCAGGGTGGCTCAGATGAGCCCAGGCAAACCAGGCATTCCACAAATGTCTTCTAATCTCAACAATCTTTGAGAAAGTAACATGATCCCAAAGTTTATTTGGATTTTCAACATGGACAAATTTTTTAAAAATATGTTCTTTTGTATCTGAAGATTACAATAACAAAATGATTTTGATTAAAAGGAAAAAACCAATACAGTATCACTACTTACTCTATGAATTATACCAGCTGAATGTAGATGTTTAATACCACAGAGCATCTGGTAAAGAAGGTAGGACATTCTTTCATGGTCCAGCTCCATGTGAATAACCTGACATAAGTTAGCATCCATTAATTCCATAACCAAATACCTGAGGAAATAAATGATCAGCCATGTACACATGAAAATCATCCAAATTCCTTCATGGTATTACATCAGAATTTTTATTAAAAAGTAATAACTTCATGCCTAGTCACTGTACTGGCTAAAGTAAAAAGATAACTCGCTTTTATTGGGTATCTTGATATATAAGCTATCTTGAAAAGAAGCAATTTTTATATCATAGTAAATAGAATCTCAAACATGCAAAGTCTCCTATATTTAAATTTTTTCTATTGGGTCGTTCTTACCAATACAGAAACCGTGCCGTTGCTGGTTGCATCTTAAGAAAACTTTTGACCTTCCCTCCCCTACCAGCTACGATCCTGTATTTTTGCTCTTCCTGCAAGCAAAACTCCCCAAAGAGGCATCTACACTCATCATCTTCAATTTTTTTCTCCCATTTTTCCTTAATCTCAGTTTAATTAGGTTTTTGCCCCCACCACTTTGCTGAAACTGTCCTCAAGGATCCTGACACTTTCCGTGCTGCTAAACCCAGTGGCTAGTCCTACAATCCTGGCGGGCCGTGACTGTCTCTTACCACTGGCTTCTTGCTGCCGGAGTGCCAGCACCTGTCCTTGGCCTTGTCTTCTCTACTGTACTCGAGTCATGATGATCGTCTCTGGTTTCCGATCTCAAGGCTTTAAATACCATCTATAGACCGCCAACTCTCAAATTAATACATTCACCCCAGACATCCCACCTGAACTCCAGGCTCACTTATCTAACTGACTGCTTCACAGATCAGTTTGGGTGCCCAACAGACTCCCTGTCTAAAACTGAGCTCCTGATTCCACACCACCCCCAAATCTGTTCTTCCTATAGCTTTCCTCATCTCAGTTGAGAGAACTTTCATCCTTCTGGTGAGCACCTGAGCCAAAATTCCAAATGTCCTCAGCAACTCCTTCTCTCAAACCACACAAAGCCTCTCTCAAAGCCTCTCTAAGAGCAAACACTGGGGTTCTCTCTTCGAAACAGTGTCAACCATCCAATCTCGTGCCTTTACCGTCACCGTCACCCCTTTGGTCTAAATGCAGCTGCAATAATCTCTCACCCGCACCACTGCGATGGCCTCCTGACTGGTCTTCCATGTCCTACCCCATACAGTGGATTCTCAGACCGGAAACCAAGTTATTGTTTTAAAATGTAAGTTAGAGAAACTCAGTCTTCTACTGAAAGCCTAACTTGAAAAGGGAAGTCCTTACAACGGCCGAGAGGCCCAGCAGTGTCGGCCCTGCCACTTCTTTGAGCCGATCTCTTCTACTTTCCTCTGCTTCCTTAGATCCAGCCAAACAGGCTCTTGCTCTTCAAGAGCACACACCAGGCACACTCCCATGTCTGCTCCTTTACGCTGCTTGTCCCCTCTATCTTCTAAAAGTATGACTGTGTTTACTTTGGTTTTGGCTGTGCTGGGTCTTCGCTGATGCACGGGTCTTCCCCAGCTGTGGCGAGCAGCGGGTGCTCTCTTGCTGCAACGCATGGGCTTCTCATTGCAGGGGCCTCTCCTTTTGTGGAACTCGGCTTCCATGACTTGCAGGCTCAGCAGCTGCAGCGCGTGGGCTCAGGAGCTGTGGCTCCCAAGTGTCAGAGAGCTGGCTCAGTAGCTGTGCCACGTGGGCTCAGCTGCTCCGTGGCATGGGGGACCTTCCTGGATCAGGGATCGAACCCCTGCTTCCTGCTCTGGCAGGTAGATTCTTTAGCGCTGAGCCGCCAGGGAAGCCCACTCCTCCTATCTTGATACTGCCTTTCTCAAAATATCTGTAGGACGAACCCCCTCATTTCCTTCAAGGCTTCTCCAGATGTCACCAGTCCCATGAGGTCCTTCCCTAACTATTCTACTTAAAACTACAGCCTGACTCCTAACCCCCTGCACTTCTGATCCCTCTCACTCAGCTTAATTTCTTCCACATCTGCCACATTCTAACGAATGACATAATTTCCCTATTTGTTATGTTGATTATCTTCCCTGGTTTTCCTTCAAGCTCTAGGAAGAAATATGATCATCTGCAATCCTTAAATAATGAAAGAAATTTTTGCCTGTTTTGCTCACTAGTATGTCAAGTTCAAGAGAGTGCTTAGTACACAGCTGGCAATCAAATTTTCCTTTTGGCTGTGCAACTGAAAGCATGGCATCCTAACCACTGGACCACCAGGGAATTTCTAGCAATCAAATATTTGTTGAGTGAATAAACCAATAAATTTAAGATAAAGTTGGGCATTATATCTCAATAATAGATTAACGTTTCATTTCATTGTTAGTAAAACGATTCTATTTCAGATTTTGGAAAACATATAATATTTCGTCACTTACCTATTTCATATAACAACCGTAAACACTTAAACCCTACAATCCTGGATTTTAGGGGACTAGAGAAAAACATTTTATATTTCAGTAAAGCAAATCAGCAGTATTAATGGCACTGTCTTCTCCAAGGAATCCACTTTCGGTCATCCTTTATCTGTTGTAAAAATGATAACTGTCTAGGGATAAGCACGTGCGTGCTAAGTTGCTTCAGTATGTCTGACTCTTTGCAACCCTGTAGACTATAACCTACCAGGCTCCTCTGTCCAAGGGATTCTCCAAGCAAGAATACTGGACTGGGTTGCTGTGCCCTTCTCCAGGCCGTCTTCCCCACTCAGGGACTGAACCAGGACCGCTTACGTCTCCTACATTGGTAGGCCAGTTCCTTACCACTAGAGCCACGGGAGAAGTCCATAGGCACAAGCAGTTGAATATTATTATTAGTTTTCCTTACTGTTTCTATCTCATAGTGAACAGTGGCTAAGATATCATTTAAAAATGTATTATTGTCTGCATTTCCTAAGTTAAAAAAAGCAGTCATGTTCTCTCAAATTCTCAGTCTTTCATGCACAGTGTATTACTGAATAAAAATTATACTTACACATCTTGAAATTCTTCTAGAGTTTTTTGTGGTGTAAACACATTTAACAAACTAATTATCTGAAAAGAGAAAATTAAACCTCAGCATGTTAAACAACTCTACTTGACTATAAAAATTAAGTTTAACATTAAAATGTATTAAAAACTAGGAAAAAAATCACAGTAGAGCTTTGTAATTTTATCATTGTTACTGCTTTTACCAAAACATTCTATTACACATCATTTCAAAGTTAAATGATTAGGATTCTCGCCTTGGAAATAAGATGCACTTTTAATCAAATTAACTTTTATGTGTCCCTGGTAACTTATTACAGAATTTTGACACAATGCTTTCAGCTTTGAACATAAAAAAGTATCAATTACAAGTAGCAAAACACTAAATAAAGCAATATGTTAACTCTGAAAACTTAAATACAATGTGCAAATTTCTAGAAAGTTTTTAAATATGAGGGCTAATGGCATCCGGTCCCATCACTTCATGGGAAATAGATGGGGAAACACTGCAAACAGTGGCAGACTTTATTTTTTGGGGCTCCAAAATCACTGCAGATGGTGACTGCAGCCATGAAATTAAAAGATGCTTACTCCTTGGAAGGAAAGTTATGACCAACCTAGATAGCACATTCAAAAGCAGAGACATTACTTTGCCAACTAAGGTTCGTCTAGTCAAGACTATGGTTTTTCCAGTAGTCATGTATGGATGTGAGAGTTGGACTGTGAAGAAGGCTGAGCACCGAAGAATTGATGCTTTTGAACTGTGGTGTTGGAGCAGACTCTTGAGAGTCCCTTGGACTGCAAGGAGATCCAACCAGTCCATTCTGAAGGAGATCAGCCCTGGGTGTTCTTTGGAAGGAGTGATGCTAAAGCTGAAACTCCAGTACTTTGGTCACCTCATGCAAAGAATTGACTCATTGGAAAAGACTTTGATGCTGGGAGGGATTGAGGGCAGGAGGAGAAGGGGACAACAGAGGATGAGATGGCTGGATGGCATCACTGACTCAATGGACGTGAGTCTGAGTGAACTCCGGGAGTTGGTGATGGACAGGGAGGCCTGGCGTGCTGCGATTCATGGGGTCGCAAAGAGTCGGACACAACTGAGCGACTGAACTGAATTGAACTGAAGCTTAAATTTCAGTATAATAAAGATGAAATGCCTCACAGTATTATGTATTTACCTAAAGAGGGTTCAAAAACTGACCCCATCGCAGGCTTTGGTCTGGGTACTCCAATGTTAAACAATGAATTCTGCTACTTGAGCATTAAAAACACATCATCAATCATTTCAAATGACTGAGGGAAAGTTGAATTATTCGGTATAAAAGACTGAAGGTTGAAAGGGCTGGATAGCCAATGGGGAAAAAAGAAAACTGGATTCATAGTTTAACCTTTACAACAAGATAAAGTTAAAATGGCACAAAAACTTTAAGGCATGAAACCATGAAACGTCAAAATATAGATAAACATCCATACAACTCTGGTATAGAAAAGTCTGTTCTAAGAATGACAAGCAATCTACAGGAGTTGATTACGTTCAACGACGACAAAAGTCAGTATGGCAAAAACAACCTGCTGCTGCTGCTGTTAAGTCACTTCAGTCATGTTCGACTCTGCAATCCCGGAGACTGTGCGATCCCAGAGGCGGCAGCCCACCAGGCTCCCTTGTCCCTGGGATTCTCCAGGCAAGAACACTGGAGTGGGTTGCCATTTCCTTCTCCAATGCATGAAAGTGAAAAATGAAAGTGAAGTCGCTCAGTTGTGTCTGACTCTTCACAATCCCATGGACTGCAGCCTACTAGGCTCCTCTATCCATGGGATCTTCCAAGCAAGAGTACTGGAGTGGGTTGCCGTTGCCTTTTCTGAAAAACAACCTAAATTAGGTCAAATGGAAAAGAAATGAGGATTGATAGCTTTAATATCAAAGATCTTCTCTAAACGCATAAGGAAGAAACCAACGTGTGGTCAATCACTCAGTCATGTCTGATTCTTTGTGACCCCGTGGACTGTAGCCCACCAGGCACCTCCGTCTATGGGATTTCCCAGGCAAGAATACTGTAATGGGTTGCCATTTCCTACTTGAGGGGATCTTCCCAACCCAGGGATTGAACTGTGTCTCTTGCATCTCCTGCATTGGCAAGGGATATGTTTATAAATATTTTAATGTTTCATGCCTTAAAATTTAATTTAGATTTAATTTTTTGTTCCATTTTAAGTTTATCTTGGTGTAAAGATTGAAGTGTGAATCCAGTTTTTTTTTTCCCCTTGCATCTCTTCCATCTCCTGCATTGAAAGAAACCAACAGTCCTAGAGAAAAATGGACAAAGGCCACGGAAAACAAACTCCCAAGAAATAAAAATAAAAGGTTAGTAGAGATACGGAGAAGGCAATGGCACCCCACTCCAGCACTCTTGCCTGGGAAATTCCATGGACAGAGGAGCCTGGCGGGCCATAGTCCATGGGGTCTCTAACAGTCGGATACGACTGAGCGACTTCACTTTCAGTTTTCACTTTCATGCACTGGAGAAGGAAATGGCAACCCACTCCAGTGTTCCTGCCTGAAGAATCCCAGGGACGGGGAGCCTGGCGGGCTGCCATCTATGGGGTCGCACAGAGTCAGACATGACTGAAGCGACTTAGCCGCAGCAGCAGCAGCAGAGATATGGAAAGAAAATCAACCTCACAAAAAAAAATAAGGTATCATTTGTCATCTATCAGTTTGGTAAAGTGAAACAAAAAAATCAACAATATGTAGTTCTGGAGTACTCTGAAATAAAAGCCATACTCAGATACTCAGTGAAAGTGTAAAACTGATAGTCTTCCTTGAGGTCAATTTGTCAGTATATATTAAAACCAGAAATGTGCATACTTTTTGACCCAGAATCTTGGCCAAAGAATTCACCTGTATAAGGATGTTCACTGCAGCACTGCTTATAGTAGTAAAAAATTGGAAACAATCTAAATAGTTGTGTTTTTTTATGTTTAAAAAATTTTTTTTAATATAAATTTATTTTAATTGATAATAAGTAATTGGTTAAATGAATTACTGTGCATTTGGACTAGGTAGCTATTTAAAAATGGTTTATATCTATGTTCATTAATGTACATGAGATCTAGCAACATTTCACCATATTTTAAGAAAAATTTTTTTTACTTTTGTTTTTATGATGTACCCAAATGAATACAGAGTTTCAGAGAATAGTAAGGAGAGATAAGAAGGTCTTCTTAAGTGAATAATGCAAAGAAATAGAGGAAAACAATAGAATGGGAAAGACTAGAGGTTTCTTCAAGAAAACTGGAGATACTGAGGGAACATTTCATGCAAGGATGGGCATGATAAAGGACAGACATGGTGAGGATCTAACAGACACAGAAGAGATGGCAAGAATACACAGAAGTGGACACCGGACATCCTGGAGTATGAAGTCAAATGGGCCTTAGGAAGCATTACTACAACCAAAGCTAGTGGAAGTGACAGAATTCCAGCTGAGTTATTTCAAATCCTAAAAGATGCTGCTGCTAAAGTGCTGCACTCATTACGGCAGCAAATTTGGAAAACTTAGCAATGACCACACGACTCTAAAAGGTCAGTTTTCATTCCAATCCCAAAGAAGGACAATGCCAAAGAATGTTCAAACTACTGTACAATTATGCTCATTTCACATGCTAGCAAGGTTATGCTCAAAATCCTTCAAGCTAGGCTTCAGCAGTACATGAACTGAGAACTTCCAGATGTACAAGCTGGGTTTCAAAGAGGAACCAGAGATCAAATCGCCATGACTGATGGATCATGGAGAAAGCAAAGGAGTTCCAGAAAAAACATCTACTTCTTCATTGACTATGTGAAAGCCTTTGACTGTGTGGATCACAACAAAATGTGGAAAATTCTTAGAGACGGGAATACCAGGCCACCTTGCCTGTCTCCTAAGAAACCTGTATGCAGGTCAAGAAGCAACAGAACTGGACATGGAACAACAGACTGGTTCCAAATTGAGAAAGGAGTATAACAAGGATGAATATTATCACCCTGCTTATTTAGCTTATATGCAGAGAACATCATGTGAAATGCTGAGCTGGATGCATCACAAGCTAGAATAAAGATTGCTGGGAGAAATATCAAGAACTTCAGATATGCACATGATATCACTCTAATAGCAGAAAGTAAAGAGGAACTAAAGAACCTCTTGATGAGGGTGCAAGAGGACAGTGAAAAAGCTGGCTTGCAACTCAACATTAAAAAAAAACCTAAGATCATGGTATCTGGTCCCATCACTTCATGGCAAATAGATAGGGAAAAAATGGAATCAGTGACAGATTTTCTTTTCTTGGGCTCCAAAATCACCACAGACGGTGACTGCAGCCATGAAATTAACAGATGCTTGCTACCTGGAAGGAAAGCTGTGACCAACGTAGACACAAAAACCTGCATATTAAAAAGCAGAGACATCACTTTGCTAGCAAAGGTCCATAAAGTCAAAGCTATGGTTTTTCCAGTAGTTATGTACAGATGTGAGAGTTCGACTATAAAGAAAGCATCAAAGAAGTTCACCAAAGAACTGATGCTTTCAAGTTGTTGTGCTGGAGAAGATTCTTGAGAGCCCCTTGGATTGCAAGGGGATGAGACAGTCAATCCTAATGGAGATCAACTCTGAATATTTCTTGGAAGGACTGATGCTGAAACTCCAATCCTTTGGCCACCTGATACAAAGAGCTGACTTACTGGAAAAGATCCTGATGCCGGGGAAGACTGAAGGCAAAAGGAGAAGCAGAGGAAAGATGGACAGACAGCACCACTGACTCAATGGACATGAATCTGAGCAAACTTTGGGAGATAGCGGAGGACAGGGGAGCCTGGAGTGCTGCAAAGAGTTGGACATGACTTAGCAACTGAATAACAAATAAAACAGGCATTGGAGAAATTAAAAACAAATTCAAATCACAGACTCAAAAGATTGAAATTATCTTTGTTTTTTGTCCCTACACCAGAAAAATCCAGCAGAAATGTCACAAAAAAAGGAGCCATATGGAGCTGAGTGGGATCTTAGATACTTATCCCCTCAACTTTGCAACAAAGAGAAGTCAGACGGGAGGGGGTCTCCAAAGCCCCTTCTAGGCTTACCATCTTATAATCTTATAACATGACAAGGCTATCAAAATCATGTTCCACATAATATTCAGGGATCAGCAAAAGAACATGAAACGTGACTAAGTACCTCATTTTCTAGAGATACACTGTTTTTCCTTACAATGTACAAGGCTTTGATTTCTGTGCCAAGTAGAACTACCTTGAATAAAGCATCATCTAATAACAATTATTTCCATAAATAGGAATATGTAAAAGCTACTTATAGAACAGTGTTTTCCTAAAAAGTATTTAACTATTTCTCAATTTGTCAAGTCAATACTCTTGCCATTTTATTAAATGAAATAGTGAAAACCAAACGGTAACAAGAATATTCCCATTCCTAATGAGTGACCTAAATTCCTATGGACCACAATGCCTCTTGTTGACTCAATATTCCCAATGTTGATTAACAATTTTATCAATAAAATATAAACATTTAAATAGTACTTTTACCACTAGCTTACCCTAGGTCTAAACTCACTGTATCTTCAAAGACCGAGAAGATTATCACATATCATTGACAACATTAAAGTATACAGTGGAAACACAGACATTACTTACATTTTTATGATTGACACATTTTAAGAGGACAAGTTCACGATATGCTCTCTTTGCATGAGTCTGATTCTGAAAAGGACGGCTTAGTTTCTTGACTGCAACATTTATCCCAAGAACTGTATCAAAAGCAGCACTATAATTAAGAAATATAATAAGCAACCCATTAGGATAATTCTGGAAAATACAGCAATGCAGAATGTACATTCAATATGCTATCTTTCTAGCTGAATAACAAATAAGGAAACATCTGCTTGCTTTCACTCAGGGTACTTCTGCACATGAAGAGCAAAGTGGGCTGGCTAACAGTGCAGGATGAACTGATTCCTTTCAGTGGCACCAGGTAATTTAATATACAGCATGTAAGTCTGGTCAGGAAACAAAATCTTCAGTTTAAATATGCCAATAAGTTGAAAAAACTACTGGTATCACAAAATAAAACAGAAGTATATTTTGGAATATCACAGTGGAGAAAATGGTTTGAGCTCCTGAGAAGAATGTAATATTATAAATCTAAGTTTTGATTGATTGTGTTTTTTCCTAGATGAAAGAATCTAAAACGAAAGCAGAAGCCAAAATCTCAACTCATGGTAAATCCCCAAGATACAAAATCCCTAACATAAGCAATTGCTATATACATAAAATCCTACTAGAAATACCTCTTCATATTATTAATACTATGATAAGAAATAAAATCTAGGGGATCTGTTTCTAGCATCTCAAGCTCCCAGCTGAAATTTATGATTCATTTTCCTTAAAAAAGTAGACAGGAAAAATTGAATACTTTGTGTACTAGCTTTAAGCTAGCACTAGCATCAGTTGCTGTTATTGTTACCTTCCAGCTCCTCACTGGGGTTCAAAGCTGCTAAAGACCATCTGAGAACCTAAGCACCATTTAAAACACTGTTTCTGTTTATTCCATTCAGTTTATGACACTGTTTACACTTATTCACTTCTGTTAATAATCTGTTTGCCAAGAAACTCAAACTTCATTCAATTTTAACTTTTTAAAATTGAAAGCTGTCGAGTTACTTTGAAATTGTTTTTTCTTTAACTCAGTTCACATTATGTGTACAGGTATACACAAATGTAAAATCACATGCCCACAGGCAAATATAATATTCATATAAATTACAAAATGTTAAAATTAAATCTGTGAAACAAATCATTAATATATATGTGTGATTTGTACACTTATATGTGTGTGTATACATAAAATTGCTGTTTTAGTTGCTGAGTCGTGTCCAACTCTTTGTGACTCCATGGACTGTAGCCCACCAGGCTCCTCTGTCCATGGGATTTCCCACGCAAGAAAACTGGAGTAGGTTGTCATTTCCTTCTCTAGGGGATCTTCTTGACCCAGGGAGTGAACCCAAGTCTCCTGTACTGCAGGCAGATTCTTTACCAGTGAGCCACCTGGGAAGCACGTATATATCTCAGTCTTAAGAATTTAAAAACAGACACATCTTTTTTTGGACAAAAAAGTTCTGTCCAGTGAGACAAATGAACCAATTCTGAATTACCTGAGCAGACACTTGTTCCCCACTCCTAGTTTCAACTCCAGGAGGAGCTATCTTCAATCATTCCTGGCTTTACTTCTCGTAGTCAGGTCTCAACTCCAAAAATATACTTTTATCACTCTTTCCTCATTTATCAACTTTAGAAATTATCTATTTACTCCCCATTATGAAAACTGAGGATTTAGTCACTTATCTGAAACCCCCAAGGACGTCTCATAGCTTTTTGTTCTCATGTTATTTTTAATTTTTACATTGGTCACCATTGTAACTTTAAATAACCATGTCTAAACTTGTTTCATCAACTTTTGAAGGAATTTCTTGCTGCCCAGTATGTAAAATGAGAATATTACACTTCATCTTCTTTTACTTCCAGCTCTCCACTCTCTTTCCCTCCAAATTTGTCTTAAATGGTCAAGTTTGATAACACACCTTTCAGCCGCTATAATTAGGTCTTCTGTGTTTCTTCTGTAGGAAGTGTCTAAAAGTTGAAAATCAGGATATGAAGTGTATGTATGTATGCACATGTAAACATTACTAACTGCAGAGTAAGGATTACATTTCATTTCTAAAGATCACATGATTTGCTGTCACTCATAAAAGAACAAGACTGTTTCCAATATTAATGTTAAATGGATTCTCTTCCTACATTCTACCAGTTCTCAAACCTCATGTTACTTTAAACTTATTTCCTTCTTAGATCATGACTTTTTCTAGCTTTTCTACTACAGGTTTCTAATAAACTTTTTTTTCTTATTAAGAGAAGACAAATATATCTCGCCAGAGCCTGACACTAGTACTTCCTACCTTCTCAAATTATCTATTGTTTGGAATCTATTCCATTTGGAGGGGAAGACATTTTTCTTGAAATTTCAACGCCTGATGTGCAGCTATCAGCCTGGGATTTCTTTTCACTGGCCTCCATTGTTACTTGTTATACATTCTTGTATTCTCTTTCTGGTTGGAATATATCCTAAGGGAATTTCTTCAGGAAAAAAGTGCATGGAAGATAAATTATCCTGCTCTTCCTTTATCCCTGATTGATGGTTTATCTTCTAAGTTTGAAGTCAATTTTCTCTTGGGATTGCCAAAGTTGAGTGCTGTTGGTTATGCACAGAAGGCTTGTGCCTGTCAGGTTTTCATTCTTTTGCTTCCTTTTTTGTTCCTTATCTCAATGATTTATCACAGAGAATCCTGCTTTGTCAACAACCCCAAAGTCCCCTAGTCACATCTCCTACTAATCACTATTCCCACTGCCCTCCAAAGATGGTAACTACTTCTGACTTTTATGAGGATCACTTCCTTGCTTTTACCTGCTAAACATGCATCTTTAAGATCCTGCATCATTTATTTTTGCCTGGTTTTTGAAACTGTGTTCGACTTCCTTCACTCAACATGGTGTTTGTGGGATACATCCATTGTTGTATGAAGCTACAGCTCATTCTGCGTCATTGCTCTAACACCCCTTCATTGTGATTATATGACATAATGTTTACAGATATATTGGCTGTTTTCAGTTTGCAAAGCATTACAAAAAACAAAGAATGGTCATAAACATTCTTGTACATGGTTCTGGGTACCCTATGCATGTCTTTTTAACAAGTAGATAAAGGGACTGCATGTTTTATTTTAGTAGATAATGCCAAATTGTTTTCTGAAGTGGTTTGTTCTACCGATTTCTAGGCATTTGGTTTTCTTGCAGTATATTCACCCTGTGTCCCATAAGGGGACTAAATATTTCAACAAAAGGGAGATCACAAGGGAAGGGGTGGGGGGCACTAATCCAGTTACAAGAGCCCTTTAGAAGCAAAGTTTGTTCTGGCTGGCTGGGAAGAGGGGAAAGTCAGAGAGGTCTGAATCCAGAGAAGGACCAGACATGCCATTGTTGCCATCAAGATGAACGTGGGGGGTCCGTCTTGAGAAGGAATGGGAGCAGAGTGGTCCCTGGCTGACAGACAATAAGGCAATAGAGACCCCCGACCTACAGCTGCAAGGAACTAGGTTCTGCTAAGAACCCTGAATGCTCCTGAAAGCAGATTCTTCCCCAGAGCCTCCAGATAAGAGCCTGGTCCAGTGACATCTTGATTTCAGCCTTGTGAAATGCCACGCAGAGAACCCAGGGAAGCCCACCCAGATTTCTGACCTACACAGAACTATGAAATTACACATGGCTGTTGCTTTGTTTTACATCCCTAGTAAAGTCAAGTCAAGTCAAGTCAAGTCAAGTCGCGTCACTCAGTCGTGTCCGACTCTTTGTGACCCCATGGACTGTAGCCTATCAGGCTCCTCTGTCCATGGGATTTTCCAGGCAAGAGTGCTGGAGTGGATTGCCATTTCCTTCTCCAGGGGATCTCCCCAACCCAGGGATTTGAACCCGGGTCTCCCGCATTGTAGACAGACGCCTTTACCGTCTGAGCCACCAGGGAAGCCCAGGTTATGGTAATTTGTCATGCGGCAATAGAAAACAAATACATCTTCTCTTCTGTATGTTTCTACCATTTTGTCTCCCCAGCCTTCATTCTGGATACTTTTCTCCTTAACTGTCTTTCAGATCACAATTCTCTCCTCAGTTATACTTATTAATAATATGCTTTTAAACCCACCTATTAACTTCATAATTCAATTACTATATCTTAAGAGTTCTATAATTTCTATTTAGTTTTTTAAAGTTTTCATTTTCCACCCAAAATTTTTCATACTGTCTTTTATCAACATAACATCATAGTTCTTTGGAAGTTTGGATCCAATAAGGCCAATAACTCCTATGGATCTATTTCTTTTCACTGTTGTTGTGTTGGATTTTGTGAATGTCATCGAATCTCCTTTTGTGACTAGTTATTTCTGACTATGTGTTGGACCTTGAACTTGCAAAATTGTCTGCTATCTAGAAATAATTTGATAACCAGTATGATGCTGTCATCCTCCAGGTAGAATTTACATTTATTTCTGCTGGATCTTCAAGGACCTTCAAACACTAGCAATTTGGGCTCATCTCTCCTTGGGTTCAGCAAATGAGATGATGTGAAGCTAAGGGCAGTGCCTGCAAGAGCCTGTTATTTTCTGGATTGTTCTTACTTCTAGCATGCAGCCCTTTATTGGGCCCAATTCAAAGCAAAGGAAGTTCACTAAGCCCCTTTAGAGGGCCCTGGACTCCAATCCCTATCTCCTATGGCCCCACAAGACAGTCCAAAGGACTCTCAAATCTCTTAGCTGCCCATTCCAGAATTTTCAAATGCCCTCAAGGTAAAGACCACCCCAAAGCCTGGGCTCCTCTGACTAGGCTTCTCCTTTCCCAGATCCTAGCCCAATAATTTTTCATTTACTTACTCACTATCTAGGGGCAAATGCTGAGCATGGGGATGGGGTGAGAAGGCTGGGAGACAACTAGCAAAACTGTTTTGCAGACACTTATTTAATTAACATCCCTATTTCCAGCCACCCATTTCATCTTTGTTTTCTGTATCTGGCATCTCTAGACCCAAAACCTCTCTTGAGTTCTACTATAGATAGGTTCTCTTCTTTGTGGCAAATGTCTCATCTAGTTATTCTCATTTCCTCTGCAGAAACTTGTTAAATGTGCTTTCATATCCACTGATTACTGCCCTCCTGGTCTCTTTGTTTAGGTGTTTGGTCCACCAATTTAAATAAGAAGTTCCAAAACATTTATTTTAGGGATGTAACTATTAAGGTCCATAAAGACACAATGATTTGCCCAAGGTAACTAAGAACTACTGCAATGAGGATTTGAGCTGGACTTAGAACTCGATTCTCCTGAATCACAGCGTTCCTATGCCTTATATCATATATCTACTTTATCACAAAAATTTTGTTGTGGGCATCATGTTCATTTATATATACTACAGAAAATAAGACAGTGTTAAGAACAGGCCAACATTCACGCTTATACAGAACCAGAGGAAGCAAAGAAAATAAGCGACACCAACCATTTCAAGTTAAGGTTGTAACTGTCACTTCTAAGCACTCTCAGATCTAATATTATACACTTTTTTAAAAAAGAAAGTTGAACACTTCATAAAAGATGCTCAACATCATTAATTGAGAAATGTGAACCAAAATTACAATGAGGTACCACCTCACACCAGTCGGAATGGTCATCATTAAAAAGTCTATACATAATAAATGCTGGAGGTGTGGAGAAAAGAGAACCCTTCTATACTGTTGGTGGGAATATAAACTGGTGCAGTCACTATGGAAAACAGTATGGAGCATATGCAGCTCCCATGTTCACAGCAGCAGTATTCACCACCTGAATGTCCATCAACAGACGAATGGAGAAGGAAGATGCGGTACATACATGGACACCGCTCCACCATAAAGAAAGAATGAGGCAACGCCATTTGCAGCAGCAAGGATGGAACTAGAGATTAACACACTACGTGAAGGAAGTCGAAAGGAGAAAGACAAATACCATGTGATGTCATTTATATGTGGAGACTAAAATATGACTCAAATGAACATTTATGAAACAGAAACAGACTCACAAACATAGAGAACAGACCTGTGGCTGCCAAGGGGGAGAGGGGCTGCGGAGGGATGGAGTGGGAGTGTGGGGCTAGCAGATGCAAACCATTATACCCAGAATGGATACACAACAAAGTCCTACTCCACAGCATAGGCAATTGCATTCACTATTCCATGAGAACCCATAATGGAGAAGAGTATTTTAAAAAAGGAATGCATTTACACGAACAACTGAACCATCTAGCAAACATTAACAACACTGTAAACCAACCATACTTCAATTAAAATTTTTTTTAAAAAGCAAAAAAAAAAAAAAAAAAAAGAAGTTAAACACTTCATAGAATTGTTTTGTAAAACAAATACTCCCTAGTGCTTTGATTAACAGCTTGAGATTTTAGACGGAGAGGAAGAAAACTGAATTTACATGAAAGAAATGTGCACACACTTTTCCTATAGAGCCTGTAACTATTTAATTCTACTAATAACTTAATTTTATAAATACTGCAAATGATAAACATTTTAAAACTTACTTCTTAACTATTTTACTAACAGTTTTAATGCACAACAAAAACAGAGAAGCAAATAAATCAGACAGTTGCTTTTACAATTCAAAATTAGGAGTCAAAATATTTTACTTGGATCTCAGCTCCTCCATTTAATCTTATATCAGTACCTGCACTTTAATTTACCTGTCCCTATGTCTTTATAAAGCTCTAGTTTAGATGATTAACAAGTTTTTATAAACCATGCATTATTGCCACTATGATATTTCTCAAAAATGTGAAACACACATATATTCATTTCACGTTGTTGCTATAACAAATTACCACAGGGTGACTAGCTTAAAACACAAATTTATTATCTCACATCCTGGAGCGTGCATGCGTGCACATGCGCATTAGTCCAGCATTTGGTTTAACCAGAAAGAAGGCTCTATTCCAGGCATGAACTGAGACTATCTGGAGTTGCAGAGCTAAGTCTTAAAAAGACTGGTCTGGATAGATCAGCAGGGTTGCAAAGAGTTCTCCAACCAGGAGATGCAGTGGGGACAGAAGTGATGGGCATGGGAAAGAGCCTGTCAGGTTTGCAGAGAAGGGACCACTGGAGAGAAGAGGCTATCTAAAAGTCGGGGCCTGATGCTGGGGATACTCAGGCCCTTCCAACAGTGACCAGGAAGAAAGGAGTCATTCCTTGAAAGGAACCATTCATAGTTTCCTGCTTCATCTAAACAGTAGAACAAGGTAAAATACCCTCTCCTTATGCCTTGTACAAAAAGAATACTTTTCTTTTGAGGAGTTTTTAAAGCAGAATGCCAATATTCAAGATGCTGTGCGAAACGGCCAGAAAAAAATCCTGCGAAGACAGGTGGGGGAAGTAGCTCTCTTGTCAGTCTGGAACTAGGACTGCCAGCACCGTCAGCGCTGCAGCTCAGGGGAACCGTGAAGTCTCAAGCCTAGAAGGAAGGTGAGGAGCAGTCACCCACCTTCCCGGCTGAGAGAAAGCCAGCACAGGCTCTGGCAGAAAGGAGCAGTAAAGTAATCATGGAAACCAGGCCTCCAATCATCTAGGCCCAGCTCTCGTGACAGCACCTCATCTAAAAGCCAACAGAAAACATCCCACACGTCTAAGATTAATTTTCATAATTGCACAAACATTTCTAAAAGAAAGTACCAATAATCTGAATCAAATTAGCTAACCCCTTTTACATGAATCAGCAGAGTTAACCCAACTAAAAGGTTTTGATTTGGTAATGAATAACTGGCTTGGATTACAAACTTAAGTGAATAATTACATCAAAGATTATAAAATAAACTGTTAGCTATGCAGGGGCTCCTTTAGAGCTACCTTAATCAGTTCAAAATAATGACTTCTTTCTTGAGGAGAGATGGGCAAAACTCATTTTTTGATCTTTCCTTAAAATAAAAATAAAAATTCAGGCTATGGAAATGGAATGTACAAGACATGAGATTCAGGATGGTGTTAAAATTTTAGCATCTACATGTATGTGAGGTGACAGTTGCTCCTAAAAATGTTAATAAAATTGTCAAAAAATTATTTAAAATGTTATTATTATTTAAATTCTTTTAAAATTATTTAAAAGAAAATACTAAGAGTTAAATGCACTTTCACTTAACTCTTAGTATTTTCTTTTAAATAATTTTAAAAGAATTTAAATAAGTTACAAAAAATGACATATTTTACTGGATAATATAAATGAAAATATTATAATATTTAATATATTAAATATAATATTTAGAGTATCCATTAAATGATAAATATCCTTAATTTAAGGCATCCTTCAGCTTACATTTTTTATTTTCAAAAAAATCACATAAACATAAAATAAGCCATTTTAAAGTGAACAGTTCAGGAACATTTAGCACATTCGGTGTTGTTCAATCACCACCTTTAAATAAACCCCCAAATTTTCATCACCCCAAAAGGTAACTCCATACCCATTATGAAGTCGCTCCCCATCCCTCTCCCTCTTGTCCTAGCTAACCACCAGTCTGCATGACCGCATTCTCGATGGATGTCCCTACTTTGGACTCAAACACTACTACCTTTCATGTCCGGCTTCTTTCACTTAACATGATTTTGTAGATCATCTACGTCACAGCATACATCAGTGCTTCATTTCTTTTTATGAATAATATTCCATGTACATACAGAAGACAGTTTGTGTATCCATTCATTTACTGGTCGACAGTTGGCCTGTTTTCACCTTTCAGCTAACTGTGAACAGTACTGTTATGAACATTTATATATAGTCTTTTTTTAATATCTCTTTTTAATTCTTTTGGGAATATATCTAGAAATATTTACTAGGTCAAACAATAATTCTATGTCTAACACCTGAGTGTTCATTGGAAGGACTGATGTTGACGCTGAAACTCCAATACTGTGGCCACCTGATGCAAAGAGCTGACTCATTTGAAAAGACCCTGATGCTGGGAAAGATTGAAGGCAGGAGGAGAAGGGGCTGACAGAGGATGAGATGGTTGGATGGCATTGCCGACTCAATGGACATGAGTTTGGGTAAACTCTGGGAGTTGGTGATGGACAGGGAGGCCTGGCATGCTGTGGTCCATGGGGTCGCAAAGAGTCAGACACGACTGAGCGACTGAACTGAACTGAACTTGTTGAGGAGCCGCCAAACTGGTTTTCACAAATTGCTGCACCATTTTACATTTTCACCAGCAATGTATGAGGGTTCTAATTGCTTTATATCCTTGTCAAAATTAGTTTATTTTCCATTTTGTTGATTATGGCCATCTAGTGGGTGTGAAGCTGTACCTCACTGTGGTTTTGATTTGCATTTCCCAAATGACTAACAATGAACATCTTTTCATGTTTATTGGCCAAAAATCTTTAGGGAAATGTCTATTCAAGTCCTTTGTCCGTTCTTTTTTTAAAATTGTCTTGTCTGTTACTGAGTTGTAGAAGATCTTTATAAGTATTAGACTATGGTCAAATATTTTCCCATTTGTGGGTTGTTTTTTCACTCTCTTGTTGGTGTTCTTTGATGCACAAAAAATTTTTTTTTATAAAGTCCAATTTTTTTCTTTTGTTGCTCATGCTTTTGGTGTCATTTCTAAGAATTCAAGGTCATGAAGCTTTCCCCTCTTGTTTTCTTCTAAGAGTTTTACGGTTTTAACTCTTATATATAGGTCATTGATGCATTTTGAGCTGACTTTCCACATGATGTGAAATAGGGGTCCAACTTCATTCTTTCGCGTGTGGGTATCCAGCACCCTTTGTTGAAGAGAGTGCTCTTTCCCCTTTGAATAATCTTGGCACCCTTTTTGAAAATCAACTGGCTACAGACGATTTTCTGGACTCTTAGTTTTTAAAATGTTTTCAAAATTCAGAACTTTCCATATTATAATTCTACCAATGCTTTTATGAGAGGAGGTTCAGCTTATCATGGTATATGTAGGAGCTTTCATTTCAAAACTAGAATTTTTGAATGAAAAATATATACTCATAATGAGTAATTTCATTATTAAACATTTCTCTAAAAAAACAAAGATGAGTAGTATACGCAAACTGGAAATCAAAACTAATCCCCGAGAAACAGTATTTTATAAAGTAGCATGTAAGTTCATGGTCATTTACCATGCTGTAATGAAGTCATTAATTTTAGCTGCCTAACCCTTATAAAGATCTCCATTTTATAATTACGAACTTCTAATCAACCTCTAAATGTGGTTATTACATTAAATGTCCTTTTTATCTGTCTTGCTTAATTTCCTATGTCAAATTACCATTCAGTTCCAAATGAGAGATATATTATAAATCAAAAGAATATTTTACATCTAGAATTTCTTATTGACATCAAAGTATCCTAATATGAGCCATCCATTCACTTTAAAAATTCTCTTGGTACACTGGGTCTTTAAGTACCGATGTAGCATGTTATCCATTGAAAGTTAAGATCACCACTATTTTAGATGCAAGCCAGGCATTCCTTCCCAACAGCCCCTTTTCCCTCATTAGTTTTTCAAGGAATCTCTGGACTACCATCTCCTCAGCTACCTAGGCTGAAGAAAACTACCACCTTCCCTGATTATATGTCTCGATAACAGAGGGTCAGTTACAAACCACAGATGCAGATTCTCTAAACTCAATACCTCTAATAAAAATATAAACTCCCCAACCAGAACATTCAAGAGTTCTCTTTTATCTTGAATTCCCTTTACCTACCAGCTGTAATCATTAGGTCTTTACCTTTACCACAGTTCCTCTTAGATGTAAAGGCAATCTTGTTGTTATTGACCAAAAGAAGAAGAAAAGATTTTGCCCAGAAAACTAAGGGATAAAAAGTTCGGGAGGCGCCGATAACTGTAGTCTAGAAAACGTGAAAGACTTTACCTTTAGCTGGCCAGTGATGTCGCGGCAGCTGACTGTCTTACCAAGCAAGAGACTAAGGTTCAGGGTCAGACCAACGGTTCTGACGGCTGGGCTGGACACATAGCTGAAGTGAGACACCAAGGAAGAGACGGCCAGCCCAACCCCTCATACGGCATCCCTTCCTGGTTAATCCATGGGGTGATAATGACACTGACTGGCCTCATCCTGCCAATGAAGGGCAAGGCACTGCAATCATGGCGCCTAGAAACGAACAGGAGTGATTGGGAATAAAAGGGGGAGGGGGGAAGGGTGGCCAGGATGAAGACATGAATAAAACTCCAAATTTCGGTTACAACTCATTGTCACACCTATTATTCTAATATCATTATGACAGGGGGAATGGAAAAGGGGGGAAAAAAAGAAAAAAGAAACAGAAAAGAGAAATGTCTACCTATTTAAATTTATGCAGCATTTTAAAGAATTTGAGGTTGTAGCCTATAATCCGACTACATGTAACTAAAGCAAGAGGTTGATTCAATTTAGCTTATAAACCTATAGCAAAGAGCATTTTTTTTATCATCAGTGTTTTCTAAATTCTGACAACTTGGAACTATTAAGGTTTTATTACAGCAAAAACAGTCTGCACTACTGAAACAGACTATACTTACCACACGATTCCCTGGGCTCCAGAGCCAATGGGTTTCAACTGCTGGTACCGTTTCAGGACAGTGAAAGTTGAGTCTGCCACTTGTACACTGTAGAACTGGCTGTCACATTTACTGTCGCTCATGATGCACCGTCATGCGGTATTCCAGAGGGCGGGCACAGTCGTCAGAGCCCCTGAAAAAGAACCAGAATGAACACGCACTCTTACTGAAATTATACATGCATAGCGCACTTAACCGCGTTCCCAATTTTTGCTGTATAAGACATTATGGTTGTAAGCGGATAAACCCAGACCAAGCTCTGAACTTAAGTCACAAACAAAAAATGCAAAGACATCCACCTTAATGTACAAGACTATTATGAAGGGAAGACACTTTGAGATCCTGCATGACCACATCTTAAGGGACTGGATTAGGAAACAACCACCTTTGGAGAAAAGAATTTGCACATTTTTACTAGCCACGACAAGACCATGCCACTACGTAATTCCCATCAGTTTCCTGTGGGGCCAGATTATGCTGAACTGTCTCAACCAGACAGGGAGGTGTTCCGGAGATGCTGCAGAATGAACATGTCTATGTCCACGCAGAGAAACAAATGATCCAGGCTTCTGCGCGGTCCACAAACTCAGGCTAAAGGGATGAAGCAGAAAGCACATCTGATGTCAAAGTGATTATAAAAGTGCTAAGTTAAAGGACAACAGGGTGTTGCAGGGCTGGTGGCATCTGTGAGCGCCACGCATACTGGTGAGTGCGTTCCTAACTTTCGAGCTGGTTCTGGAGCTAGTTTATATTCCCGGCAGCCCACGTCACTAGTGGGCTTCAACACAGACAGAGAATTCTGTCATAACCTACAGTCAATAACACGGACACTATGACGTAAATCACGAGGTATGAGTATGAACTGGCAGCTCCAGAGCAGCCTTTTTGTGGTTTAGACAGCAAGCTAAGATTTCTACGCTGCAGGAGCCTATGTGATTTTATACAGAAAACAAAACAAACAGAAATCAATTGGCAGGAAGCTACTTTTTACTTAGTTTCCTGGCTCTTGTCTGATAATGTTTATTCAAAAGTTAGCAAGTTATTTATACTGGTCATTAAAAATTAAAAAGCCAACAATAAAATCATTTAGGTAAGTGTTCCACACTGTTTAAAAACACAGAATTTAAATTTTATTCTACGGCTGCCCCAGCTTCTTGCCTGTTTGTTCTACCACTTAACATTTAATGTCTACTCATGGAATTTTTGGTACTGGTGATACATATTTCAATGCAATGATGCCTAGGACTTCCATTAAAAATGGAAATAAATTTATCAATAACAAGTCTGAACAAATAATTAAATCAAATTTATATTTGCTTCTTTTTTTTCTTAACCATTCTCAGGGCAGTGGCTGAGGCACAGCTATTACTACCAGCAGCCACTTTGACCAAGAGCCACTGCACACCGGTTGAGGATTGCTTCTGGGAGGCCAGCACTGCACTAGATAAACCAACACACTGCTCACGACGACCCACAGGGATCGCCAGCCCCGTGTTACGCGGGAGTGACCCAAAGCTTAGTGAGCTGGCTAAGTCGTGCAGCCGTGAGAAGCTGGTCCTAAGCTCTAAGAGGGTAGAGGCAGGTCCATCTTGATCACCGTGGCACCTTGTATTTCCAGGACAGGAGGACAGGGAGGGCCTGGACCCTGGGACAGAGTTAACATTCAATATACTTCTGCTGATCTGACCCTGTAACACTGTAGCTCATGATTCCCTCATGATGCTACTCCATTTTACTGACATCTGAAGGAGTATCCTTTTCTTAATTTAGTTATAGTTTTTAATAGGTTGAGACAATTCATTTCAACATTTATGGGGTGCCTTTGAACAACAAAGTGATAAATAATACAGAAGACATGGCAAGATCAACCAGGAATTGGTCTTGAAATATCATCTAATTCACTCTTTGGGGAAGAAATGTGAAGAATGAGTCTGTTATCTTTATTGTAATCTAAGTTACATAAGCAAAATGTCAACAAATCTGAAAGGCAAAAGAGGTTCAACCCACAAGCAGGGGTGCAGAAGACAAGAAGAGCTTCATGGAGGAGGTGGCATTTGCCCTGAACAATTTTGCAGAGACAGAGTAGAAGCGCAGAGCTCAAACTGTCTGTGCTCAGACATGGTGAATTGTTCAGCTTGACTGGTGGAGTACAAATGCCAAGGATCAGAGACAGACTCAGCAAAAAGCCAGAAGCCAATACAGTCTGCTCTTTCTTTGCCGTATAGTAATGGACCAGCCACGACGGTCATTCACAAAGCATTTGAGTACCACTGTGGACCATGTCCCTTGCCAGAACAGCCAGCCTGCCTGCCTTTGGGGTTTCGAGTTTACAGCGAGTGCACACCGTGGGTACACTCAGAAGAGAGTGAAAGCAAGGAGAGCCCTAAAGCCAGAAGGATGGAGGTTCAGGGTGCAGGGCAGAGAAGGAGCAGGTGATGAGACCTGGAGGTGCCTTCTAAGCATGACAAGCCATTTGAGATTCGGTTTTGCTGGGTTGTGGGGGAAAAACTGGAGACAGAAAACAAGGCCAAATCACCACAAGCCGCGGAAGCCACTGGGAGCCACCTGGGTCTGGATGCGGGCCTAAGGGCTGCCGAGGCATCAAAGCACGAGAGGCACAGGCTCTGACTTGCTTCTCAGAGAGGTCATTCGGGAAGCTGAGAAAGGGAGTGACTGCAGTGAGCAGGGCTCAAAACAGGCAGACCTGACAAAAATGCCAGAATCATGGGAGCTGGGGAAACGAAGGAAATGCGTGGCTTAGAGAAAGCAGGAGACGGGGAGAAACGGAGGTGAAACCGCGGACGGGAGGCAGGCGATAACTGCAGAGTTGGAGAGTGTGACTTTGGACAAGTCTGAAGAGGCCAAGGGACAGTATGAGCGGACCAGGCCGCTGACCTACTCCAGGACCCTCTCCTCCCTTCATTTTAATAACAGGAGCCATCCTGTTCCAGCTGGACAAACAGCTGTCCAGCCAGAGATGACATCCGCCACTTTCCTGGCAGCCAGGTGTGGCCAGACGACCAACTTTTACCTGGCAGATGTGAGCAGAAATGACGGATGTTACTTCTAGACCATGTTTTAAACAGAAAGTTGCTTGCCTTCCAATCTTTCTTTCTCCCTTGCTGTTGGCTGGGTGATCAGCAGTTGTACTCTCAGAGATGGAAGTTACATGCTGAAGACACTAGAATCACTCACCAGCCAGGGTCCTGAACGACCGTGTGGGACAGAGCTGGGCCATTCTGGTCCACCTGGCCACACTGAGATTGGCATAAATTAATCTAGATCATGTTGAGTAATTCTGGAATTCTCTCTGCTATAGCTGTTGTAACCCATACTCTGACTGCTACAGTATTAGATTAGCTTTTGTGAATTTGGGGAGTATATTACTTCATTGTGTTACTCACTTAGTTGTGTTCAACTCTGCGACCCCGTGGACTGTAGCCCACAGGCTCCTCTATCCATGGAATTCTCCAGACAAGAATACTGGAGTGGATAGGCATCCCCTTCTACAGGGAATCTTCCCAATCCAGGGATAAAACCCTGGTCTCTTGCATGCAGGCAGATTCTTTACCTGCCCCCAATATTACATCATTAGGTCAATAATTAATACAATTTCATCTCAAGATTTCAAATAATTTTTAAATTAAAATAAGTTGCCCTTATCAGGTAGGAAAAAAAAGTCACTTAACAAAGAATCTGTTAGAGCCACCTCCTCTGCCAAGCCTGGGCTTCATGAGAGCAAGAGAAAGAACCCCAAGCCAAAAGAAGAAAGCATGTAAATTAACTATTAATGAAATCAACTCCTGAGATGTATTTCAACAAAATGGACCTCGTGATCCTGGTGGCTCAGCAGTAAAGAATCCACCGGCCAATGCAGGAGATGCAGATTCAGTCTCTGGGTTGGGAAGATCCCCTGGAGAAGGAAATAGCAACCCACTCAGTTTTCATTCCAATCCCAAAGAAAGGCAATGCCAAAGAATGCTCCAACTACCGCACAATTGCACTCACCTCACACGCTAGTAAAGCAATGCTCAAAATTCTCCAAGCCAGGCTTCAGCAACACGTGAACCGTGAACTTCCTGATGTTCAAGCTGGTTTTAGAAAAGGCAGAGGAACCAGAGATCAAATTGCCAACATCCGCTGGATCATCGAAAAAGCAAGAGAGTTCCAGAAAAACATCTATTTCTGCTTTATCGACTATGCCAAAGTCTTTGACTGTGTGGATCACAAGAAACTGTGGAAAATTCTGAAAGAGATGGGAATACCAGACCACCTAACCTGCCTCTTGAGAATTCTGTATGCAGGTCAGGAAGCAAGTTAGAACTGGACATGGAACAAAAGACTGATTCCAAATAGGAAAAGGAGTACGTCAAGGCTGTATATTGTCACCCTGCTTATTTAACTTACATGCAGAGTACATCATGAGAAACGCTGGACTGGAAGAAACACAAGCTGGAATCAAGATTGCCGGGAGAAATATCAATAACCTCAGATATGCAGATGACACCACCCTTATGGCAGAAAGTGAAGAGGAGCTAAAAAGCCTCTTGATGAAAGTGAAAGAGGAGAGTGAAAAAGTTGGCTTAAAGCTCAACATTCAGAAAACGAAGATCATGGCATCCAGTCCCATCACTTCATGGGAAATAGGTGGGGAAACAGTGGAAACAGTGGCAGACTTTATTTTGGAGGGCTCCAAAATCACTGCAGATGGTGACTGCAGCCATGAAATTAAAAGACGCTTACTGCTTGGAAGAAAAGTTATGACCAACCTAGATAGCATATTCAAAAGCAGAGACATTACTTTGCCGACTAAAGTCCATCTAGTCAAGGCTATAGTTTTTCCAGTAGTCATGTATGGATGTGAGAGTTGGACTGTGAAGAAGGCTTAGCGCCGAAGAATTGATGCGTTTGAACTGTGGTGTTGGAGAAGACTCTTGAGAGTCCCTTGGGCTGCAAGGAGATCCAACCAGTCCATTCTGAAGGAGATCAGCCCTGGGATTTCCTTGGAAGGAATGATGCTAAAGCTGAAACCCCAGTACTTTGGCCACCTCATGCGACGAGTTGACTCATTGGAAAAGACTCTGATGCTGGGAGGGATTGGGGGCAGGAGGAGAAGGGGTCAACAGAGGATAAGATGGCTGGATGGCATCACGGACTCGATGGACGTGAGTCTGAGTGAACTCCGGGAGTTGGTGATGGACAGGGAGGCCTGGTGTGCTGCGATTCATGGGGTTGCAGAGTTGGACATAACTGAGCGACTGAACTGAACTAGTATTCTTGTCTAGAAAATCCCATGGACAGAGGAGCCTGGCGGACTACAGTCCAAGGGGTCACAAAGAGTCAGACACTACTCAGCTACTAAAAAACAACAACAAACAAAAGAAACAGTCATAAACAAAATGGACATCAACCAGGTTTCAGAAGACAATTCACAAATTGAGAAGTGTAAGAATTCTTCAGGCAACCACATTACCAACACACGGAAGGCGGAGTCCCTGACTTAACTCCCATCACTAGCAGGTGCTGGTTCCTCACCTCGGCTCCCAGCAGTGGGATCCACTGCCCGTCACACCGCCCTGTCACTCGGCTTCTGCAGGTCTGCCTCCGCCTCCCTCTGCCAGGCGAGGAGCTCCTCAAAAGGAGGGAGGGCCTGTCTTCCCTCTCATACGACATTACAAAATGCCAACCAATGATCCACTGAGAAAGCTCCTAGCAGGATACACTCTGTGCTTACAGACCCGAGAAAGCTCCTAGCAGGATACACTCTGTGCTTACAGACCCGAGTGTGGTGAGTGGATGCCTCAAGGTTAGGAAGCGGCATGGCCTTTACTAAAGGCAACTGCCTCAGGTCTACACCCTCCCCACTTACCATGCTGCTTCGATGAATGCTTGTCAAATGAATTGCTCTAACTGAAAAGCTCTATTTCTTCAAGATTGGAGACTCCTGTAGGATCCCCTCCAGGATACTGGAATAAAATCTACCCACTCTAGGAATAAACACTGGGCAGGAGGAACATTCCTATCTGTTTAGAGCCTGGAGTAAGAAATGCTTTAAAAGTTTTTTCCCTACCTCTAGTATTCTGAATATAAACAACCCAGGTACTGTAAATCTCTGATTATCTTTTCTAAATAAATTAGCTCTAACTATAGCTTTCTGGGGCTTCCCAGATGGCACTAGTGGTAAAGACCCTGCCTGCCAATGCAGGGGACGGAAGAGGCACGGATGGATTTGATCCCTGGGTTGGAAGGTCCCCTGGAGGAGGGCACGGCAACCCACTCCAGTATTCTTGCCTGGAGAATCCCATAGACAGAACAGCCTGACGGGCTACAGTCCATGGGAGCAGGACACAAAAAGCCGGACACAACTGAAATGACTTAGCACAGCACAGCACAGCTTTCCACCACACTTTACGCAGTTCTAACATTTTAAAATGGGAAACAACAGTGGAGAGCATATAATGTGCGACTTGGGGAGATGTCAGCTATTTACTTACTATTTACTGACTTCTCCCAACAAACATTTCCTGACAGCCTCCTGTGCACCAAACATGAGGGATGTGTGTGTATTTGAGTGTCTGTGTGTCAGCCGCTCAGTCACGTCCAACTCTTTGCCACCCCGTGGACTGCAGCCTGCCAGGCTCCTCTGTCCACGGAATTCTCCATTCAAGAATCCTGGAGTGGGTTGCCATTCCTTTCTGCAGGGGATTTTCCCATCCCAGGGATCAAACCCAGGTCTCCAGCATTGCAGGCAGATTCTTTACTCTCTCAGCCACCAAGGAAACCATGGAGTACTAATCAGACAATCCTTTCCCTCCAAACCACCAACGCATAATTATCATACCACACAGGAAGTGTCCTGGGGGCATGCACTGTCTGCAGGGCGGCAGTCCAGCAGAGTGGTGGGCAGAGGCAGAGAACAAGTGGAATGTGTGAGTGAGAGGCAGATGTAGAGGAAGGCTTCCTGGAGGCGGCAAGACCTGCATGCAAGTAACAACCTAGTTGTGACAAAGCAGGTACTTTCACACATACTGGTGAGCATAAATTAGTATGAATTACATAAATTCGTAAAACACTATTTGGAAGTAAAATAGGTAATATCTAAGGGAAAATCTGCATGACTCCTGACCTGGCAACTACAATTCTACATAAATGCACCTGACAAATATACATGTACAAGGACGCAAAGACAACTGTGCAAGGATGTTTGCAGCACTGCTTGTAACAGGCAAAAAACTAGAAATAATCTAAAAAGCACGCTTGGAATGACTGAAGAATCATGGCATAAAAGCATAATAAAGCCATTAAAAACAATGCAGGGACTTTAGGCATTGATATGGAGAGATGTTTAAGATATATCAGGAAATAAAACAAGGCAAAGAAGAGTACAGACAGTAAATCCCAATGTACAGAAAAATACACAGACAAGACGCTAGCAAGTGCAGAGAAGCAGTGGAAAACGAGACTTTCACTCCTGACATCACAACTTTTTTTTTTCTTTTACCTATGCACATATTTCACATTTTAAAAACTAAACACTTTTAAATAAAAAGCTGAAGAATGGTCACTCTGACCGCTTTACAGAGAATGGATTTGAGGCAGATGAGACTGGAGACAGGAAGGCAAGTGGGCCAGGCTCAGTACACAGTTATATACACTCTCCTAACAGCTTGTGAGATCCAGGTACTATCCTCACCCTGCAAATGAGCAAACAACTTGGAGACAGGAAGTAACTTGCCCGGATTCTCAGCTGGAGAGTAGCATAGCCTGGATTTGAACTGAGGTGTATGTGACTACAATATCCATGTTCTTCCCAGTATACTACTGGAATATCTCTACTTTTATTCAGAAAGTAAAGCGATTGTCGAAGGGCTAGTTAGGACCAGGACAAAATAACACAGACCTTCTTCACATCTTAATCTTGTTGGCTTCAACCCACCTAGACACGTTTGTTCTGATGATGAAGATAATGCAGTGATCCACAGAATCAAACCTTTAATCACACTAATGCTTCAGAATACCCAGGGCATTCAATATTTAAGTGAAGTGACTGCTGTGATTAAAAGCAGATTGTCACAATCACCTTCTTTGTTTCAATGCTTGCTGCCAGAAGTTTTAATCAAATTGTTCTTTTTTCCTACTTTATTCTTATTAAAAATAGTATTCGTGTGTGTGTGTGTGTGTGTGTGTTAGTCACTCAGTCGTGTCTGACTCTTTGAGACCCCAAAGACTGTAGCCCACCAGGCTCCTCTGTCCATGGAATTCTCTAGGCAAGAATACTGGAGTGGGCATCCATTCCCTTCTCCAGGGATCTCAGCACAACTTTATCTTCCCTGAAAAACCAAAAACCTCACAGCATCTCAGGGCCACTCTTTTGAACATCAGTTCTTAACTTATGGCATATACTATGACACAGAATAACAACTAGTAGTTGGTTATCATGTCACTCAGTTGGATCCTAAGGATCTAGCAAGAATTCCCCCCACTGGCCCCTTGCAGTCATCAGTTTCCCCACATCCTGCCCTGATACTCAGTGTTGTGAGTAAAGGCCTCACTGTGCCTGAGACACACCAACAGCCAAAGTGCTCTCCAGCCTCCATTCCTGACACCTCAGATCTATGGTATACACACCATCTTAGAAATATCTGTGCACATGAAAACCTTTACACGAATGCTCAAGAAGCTGTATCTGTAATAGTTCACAACTGGAAGAACTCCAGATGTCTTTCAGTGGGTGAATGGTTAAACAAGTTGCTGTATATCCATCCATACAACCGACTACCACCTGGCACTCAAAATGACTGAATTACTGATATTCAACATCAATTTGGGTAGGTCATAGGGCATTATGAAATTTTAGTGATAAAAGCCAATTTCAAAAGGTCCATAATCCATGTATACAACATCCCTAAAATGAAAAATTACACAGATATAGAACAGATTAGTGGTCGCCAGGGATTATGGATGGTGGGGGAGAAGGGGGGGCAATGTGGTTATAAAGGGGTAGTACAGGGGAGGATCTTTGGGATGATGAAATAGATCTGTATCTTGATGACAATGACGGTGGTTATATGAACCTCCATATGTGATAAAATGACACAGAACTATACAAACGCTGTACCGACACTAACTGCCTGGTTCTGGTATTGCACTATAGCTATATAAATACACAACCATTGGGGGCAACCAGGTGAAGGGGGCACGGGGCCTCTCTGTACTATTTGTGCAACTTCTTAGGATTTGTAATTATCTCAAAACAAGAATTAAAGAGACTTGTTGAAAAGGATTTGTGATTATACCACTCTTATGTTTGAGTTCCTTCAGTAGCGACCGATTGTGTTAAGGGTAAACTTCGAATCCCGAGCACAGCAGAGGAGTCCTGCAGGGCCTCTGGCTCACTCTCAGGCATTATCAAGCCCCCCGGGAGCAGCAGGCTCCAGCTCCTGCACACCTTCAGGTTCCTTTGCCTGAGCTGTCCTGCCTGCCTGAAATGACTTCCCTCCCGCTTCTGTGTTCCTGGCCAACCTCCCTCCTCCCAAGTCCAGGGCAAGCTTTTCTGCAGGTCTTCCTCAGCAGGCCTTCCTTTCCAGCCGTGCCAGGCACGCCCCCTTTTCTGAGCATCACCATCTGCATTCATTTGCCTTGCAAGTCTATCTCCACTTCTACTCTGTGAGCTCCTCTATTTCTTAGCCCTCTACTAACTACACAGTGGGTGCCCAGGAAATACTTGTTAAAGGGAAACTAAATGGGACCGTAAGTGCAAGGCAGCTCTGCAGTCAGACGGCAGTGGGTCTGCCACGTATGTGGGTGAGTGAACTTGGGCAAGCACTTATCCTCATCTGTAGAAGGGCGATAACTGCAGAATCAACCTCAGAGGACAGCTAGCACAGTGCTCAGCACAGGCCAGAGGATCCGCCTTAGCCGACCTTAGAACAGATCTTACCACACCCATTCTGCTTGTTCCAAACAAATATCTGCATTCTGAAAACGTGGACTCAACCCTGGTGAGTGCAAAGCCTGATGACATGGTTAATGCTGGTGAGCACCCCCAAGAAAGACATGACAGGAGGCAACGCACAGCATTTACTTTCCATTCTAGGGCGGGACAGGTAGACGGTATGTCATGAGATTTGTAGAAGGCATCCACTTTACAACATATAATAGTATCTATGTTTCTGAGAGTTAAGAGTTAGAAAAACAGATTTGATTCCAGAATCAGACCTAGGGGATTCACTACCTGGTTTGCATCCTTAAGCCTAGATATTCTGAAATTAAACTAGTAGCAGCATCAATTTAGATACACAATATTCAAATAGTGTAACAAATTAAATTATTTACAATTCTGTAGAAATATATGTGTATGTATAAGTATATATATTTTAAGGAAAAGGAGTTGTTTTAAAGGCGATCATTATTATTCTCTCAGAATCATTGTAGGGAGTGGAGCTATGCTTTTTAAACAAATTGTTCTAAATAAAATTATGTTTTTAAACCAAATCCCCAGGTTTTTCGTATGCTGGCCTATGGAAAGACAGATTAACAGGTGGTTTTCACCCTGTTCATTCTCCTAATGCCAAATAATTTAGGTATGGAAATACTTTAAATAACAACTTAAAACAGGCCAGAATTTATTTAACATAAAGATAGTTAACATTAACACCTCGCTTTTGAAAAAGTGAAAGTGTTAGTTGCTCAGCTGTTTCCAGGTTCCTGTGTCCTTGGGATTTTCCGGGCAGGAATACTGGAGTGTGTTGCCATTCCCTTCTCCAGGGGTTCTTCTTGACCCAGGGACTAAACCGGGATCTCCTGCACTGTAGGCAGATTCTTTACAGTCTGAGCCACAAGGGAGGGGAAAAAAACCCACCTCATTTGTAATTCATACATCCTTAGAATCTATTTTTATTACTCCTGAAATGTTTTAGAGTATGTAGTCTTTGCTTAAGAAAGGTTCTTAGGTAAAATTAGCTAGGAGAAAGAGGGAGTAGAATATTTTATAAAATCCAAAAACAAAAAAATGAACCCAAAAACCGAATGAAATTAATTTTCTTTAAAGAAATTAGTTTTCTTTAAAGAAAATCAAATTTGCTGAATTCCACTTTCAAGTGTCTAGTAAATTTCCTTAGCTCTAAGAATTCCTATGCTAAAATTGAGACTACTATTGCTGATTATTTTTCTATCTATTAATTTACACCCCAACATTTTCCAAAGAGGATTTGAGGCACCAGTTAAAAATGTTTAACTGGCAATCCAAAGGCCAATATAAAACCTGAAAAGACCCACAGTACTTTATAAAAAATGAATTCTTGCTGTGCAAAAGATACACAAACTTGTCCCCCCAAATAATATGGCCTTTTAATGAATCAAAGGGTCCAGGTACTGAGTATCAACAGTAGCTAACATCATAGTGCGAGCCAATCAAAACTACTTGCCTCTAGAGGAAGCGCACATCCCACCTAAGAAGGCTCCATGGATCCAACCAAACCTTGTCTAAATCCAACTACAAACTTCCAAGAAATACAGAGAAACACAAGAAACTACACTGCAGAGGTACAATCAGTAAGATCCCAATAACAGAAATACTATCGCTTCAACAAATAAACTACAAGGAAGAGAAAAACAGAAATAAAGAGGGATCCACAGATTAAAAGACTTTTAAAAGACATTATCAACCAATCACAATATATGGTCCTTATCTGGATCTGTATTCCAAGGAAGAAACTATTAAAGGAACTATAAAATTTATGAGACACCTGGAAATCTGAGTGCTGGCTGGCTATTTGATATCACAGAATGACTAATTACTGCTTTTCCAAGTTTGAAAGAATTCTTATTTTTTAAAAATTTTCAGATGTAAACTGAAAAAGTTATGGGTGAAATGACATGATAGTTAGGATTTGCTTGAAAATAACAGCACAGTGTGTGCTGGAGGGTGTGTGAGAGCTGTAGGCACGAGGGCAGGGGTGAACCAGGTTGGCCAGCGGTTAGTGATTGTTGAAGCTAGATACCACTGTTTACTTTCCTACATGTTTGAAATCTCATAATAAACAGTTACAACGAAGACTGTTGTTGAAACCAGTTCATACAATCACAAAGGGGCAAATACAAATTTAGTAATTCTTAAGGAAAATCATGTAAAAATGTCACCTTCTTAACCAAGTATCACTAGATCAGAGACAGCTGTGCAGGCATGTATGTTAGTCACTTCGGTCGTGTCCGACTCTTTGCGATCCTATGGACTGAAGCCTGCCAGGCTCCTCTGCCCGTGAGATTCTTCAGGCAAGAATACTGGAGTGAGCTGCCATGCCCTCCTACTGCCAAATCAACAATGTTAAGGAAAAAATGTGGTTTTGTTTTACCTCATATATCATGAAATAAATTGGTCTGCTCACTATTAATTGCTTCATATGGCACTTTTCTCTATCCAGAAAATTAAGACATTTTATTTTAAATAGACAAATTGAGGTGTACCTTCTAACATTTATTTAGGAAGGCCAAATAAACACATTTTAATCTGTCAACAAATTATTTAAAGTGGCATCCTGGAAAGTTAAGTTCTCAGGAGTGGATTCTCCTCAAGAAACTTAGGAAAAGAACGCTCTTCAGCGACAAACTATGCCAAAATAGGATTGTTTTTAACCCTGTAGGATCCTTTTGAAGGGGAAAAAAAGGGATAAATGAAGGGAAACGATATCTAGATTGGATTTTATTCTTCCAGAACAAACTAAGAGCCAAAGAGAATACTCAGAGCTAAGGGACTCAGGAAAGAATGCTGATCTGCGGGAGACCTGGGTTCAAATTTCACTTTCCAGCTGCTTGCTACAAAACAGACTGCCGAAACTCTGGGAGCCTCTGTTTCCTCCTGTGTAGAAAGTGGAGGCTAGCAGGCTTCCTAGCTGCTATCGCAGGGCTCCAGTGACAAAAGAGAGTTCCTGGACAAACAGGGCCTAGCTGCCCTAGCCGTGGGCTACGCTTCTAGCTCACTGCAACTCTTCCCTCCTAAACAACCTGCCTTGAAGTCCGGAGTCCGACAATCCTGAAATAAAACTGAATGAGGTCTGCATTTTGCTTGGCTCACAGCACTGAAAACATTTTAAAATAAGCTACTGCCAACAATTGAACATGAAGAGAGTGCAGATACAAATCTCAAGTTCTGGCTTCTTTCTAAAAATTGCTGGGTAAGTGGTGTCTGGTTCTCCAGGGTCTCCACTACTCTAATCTCTCACACCTGGCCCCACAGGCTGGTTTTTGACCCCAACATTGGGCTGAATATTGGAAAAGGGGATGACAGAGGACGAGATGGTTGGATGGCATCACCGACTTGATGAACATGAGTTCAAGCAAGCCCTGGGAGTTGGTGATGGACAAGGAAGCCTAGTGTGCTGCAGTCCATGGGGTCCCAAACAGCGACATGATTGAGCGAGTGAACTCAACTGATTGGGCTGAAGTTCCTCCTTCACCCTGCCCTTCCCCACTTCTTGTCTTCCCCTAGACCTGACAAGTTTCTCATCACCATTCAAGCCAACTCCAGCACCAGCCAAGCACCACCGCCTCCTCCAAGTTTCCACAGCACAGCCCCTGCTCTACAGCAAGCTGTCCGAGCACTGTCTGCATGTCTCCTTTCTCTACTGGGCTCTTGGGCTCTCTGGAGGAAGCGACCCTGTTGCTACTGCCTTTGTGTCCCCAGGGCCGAGCAGAAAGCTGACCTGGATAATGCAGAATTCAGTCAATGTGTCCTGAATGCGAGGAAGGAAGTTAGATCTAAAACATTATAAAAATGTCAGATTTTATATTACAGCTTGTTCTGATAGTTACCAAATAAAAGGGTCAAGGACATTAAAATGTTCCACAAAACTAAAGCAACCTATCATCTGCATGTAAGTTTCACAAGTTAGTCACAAGTCACTAAACAGAGAAAGCAGAGGCAACAGGCTGGCAGGGTCATTCATTCACTCATTTACTCACTTAACTGATATTACTGAATACTTACTGTGTGCTTTCTAAGCACTGGGGATAAAGCAGTGGACAAATCAGACAACTACCTGTTTTCAGAAAGCTATAATCCTAATGGGAGAGACAGAAAATAAACAGGCAAATCAACAGAATAGTTTCAAACCAGATACTGGGAAGAAAATTAATGTAATGAGACAGAATGACTAGAGGAGGAGAAAGAGTGGTCAAGGAAAGGATTCTGTAAATTGAAACATGTGAGGAGAAGGACCAGAAGGAGTCAGCTGTGCAAAGATCCGGGAGGCAACTCCAATCACTGGATACAAGTGCAAAGGTCCTGAGGTAAACAGGGCTGAATGTTCAAGGCCAGTAAGATGGGCAGGTTAGGAGACCACTGCTCCGGGTTGGGGGACTTGTTGGGGGTGAGCTGGTCAGGGCCCGCTCAGGCACTGCTGGGCACTGAGTATGCAATGACAAGGCACTTGGGGAGCATGAGGATGGGGGACTCTGGGCGGACTCTGCTACACTCAAACCAGCAAGGAGCAGTATCCCGCTCAATTTTCCACAAGTGTGCACCGGCCGGGCTCCCGCCCAGGGGCTTTCACACACATTCACAGAGCTTGACAACAATCCTGTCCAAAAGGGTAGACATTTCCCCCACTTTGCCGAGGGGAAAACAGAGGAACAGCAAGGATCAGTGCCTTCGCCAAGGTCGCAGGAATCAGATCCCAGGCTCTGAGCATCCGGGAGGAGGTATGCAGCTGGGTGCCAAACAATCGGGGCGGGGGAGGGGGCGCCCACAGACCCTACAGCAGGTCTGCCGGGGCCAGAGCAGGGAGCGAGCCCGCAGCTCCGGGGCGCGGACAGCCGGGCGTAAGGGGGTGACTGCGGCAGCCTGGAGGAAGAGGGGCTGCGGCCGGGGTCGCCAGCACCCCGCAGACCCCACAGAACCCGGTCCTCCCGCTCCGCACCCCCCTGTCCCCGCGGAGCCTGGCCTCGCGGCCTTCCCGCCGCCCCTCCCCGGCGAGGCTCGGTCCCAGAGTCCCCGCTGGGCCTAACCCGCCGGCCGGGCTCACCTCGCCTCCCCGCCGCCGCGCCAGAGGGAGAGGGCAGGCGGGCGGACTGGCGGCGCAGCGCGCTAGCTGCTCGCGGCTCCGCTGCCCCGGGCTCGCCTGGCCGCCCCGCCCCGCTCTGCTCCGCTCCGCCCCGCCGCCGCCGTCGCCGCCGCCGCCAAGGGTGTGAGGGGCGCCCGGGCGCCTAGGACCCTTCCGGTCTGGATTGCTTCTCCTCCGCTGCAGCCGCCGCCGCGGCGCCCGGTCTGACCGACCCGCGCGCCGGCCAATCAGCGCGCGGAGAGCTGGGCGGGCGCCGCCAATCGCGCGCGCGCGGGGCTGGGGCTACTGCCGGGCGGCTCCGGAGGGGAGGCGGGCCGAGCCCGGCGCTGGCTGACCAGGTCTTCGGGGAGCGGCGCTTGGCGGCCGCGCAGCTGATCGCTCCGCTTCCTTATGACGCAGGCCGGGCTCGGCGCGCCGACTGAGCTTTACCCGTGCCCGCGGTGCGGCAGCCGAGCACCGCGCTGGGAGGCGATGGAAAGGGGTACTGACGGGACCGAAAGCCGGGCCTCTGGGCTTGCAGGTGCAGACTGACAGCGGCGAGTCGGCCTGGAGGAAGGCGGAGAAGGTCCATGAGGGGAGGGCGAGGGGAAGCTGGGGCCTTGGCGTCCAGGACTGGGAGGCGGAGGCGGCGAGGACGTGGAGACGAGGGGAATGGACCTTGGATTCCTTTGCTCACTGTGAAGGAGTTTGAGGGTTTCTGCCAGAAGCAATGGCAACCCACTCCATCACTCTTGCCTGGAAAATCCCATGGACGGAGGAGCCTGGAAGGCTGCGGTCCAGGGGGTCGCTCAGAGTCGGACTCGACTGAGCGACTTCACTTTCACTTTTCACTTTCATGCATTGGAGAAGGAAATGGCAACCCACTCCAGTGTTCTTGTCTGGGGAATCCCAGGGACGGAGGAGCCTGGTGGGCTGCCGTCTGTGGGGTCGCACAGAGTCGGACCCGACTGAAGCGACTTAGCAGCAGCAGCAGCAGCCAGAAGCCGAGGAGGGGCTTGGAAGGAGATGGCCATGTGTAGGCCCCTGGCCCCGGCAGGTCAGTGACAGAGGGGAGAAGACTGGCTGGTGAGCCCGGAGCAGAGTTCAAGCCACTTGAACAAAAATTGCCACCATCAAGGATTATGGGAAACTCAGGAGGTCTGGCTGTCAGAGCTGTGGTTTTACAAAGGAGCATTCATTCCTGGGTCTTCTCAGAGGAGAATGGCAGAGTCATAAATGGAGGGAAGGGAGTGCAATGCTGAGGCCCCTAGGACCTGTGATTTGTTGGCAGTGACCTTCTTCAGAGGTGTCTCCCCCAGCTAGCCTCTGGATCTGGTTCCAGCAGGTCTGAAGGTGTGAAATGATGGGAGAGTTGTTGTCAGACCAGTGTTTCTATTAGCAAAGCTAGAAGTGAGGCATGAAGGCTGGACCCATTGGGGAAAATCTCAGAGGTCAGTAGATGGGGTGAGGGGACTTTGGGGACGGGGAAACTTGTGAACTGTAAAGGAGGAACAGTCCTCATAGGGTGGCCAGGGTAAGGGCCAAACTGGAGGGAAGGAGCAGGACTCTGCAGATGGGGAAGCTAAGGAGCACAGAGCAGGTGGCACGGAGGCTGGCAAGCCTGTGACCCAGGGCCAGGCTGGGGGTACCAGGACCTCAGAAGAAGGGTAGTGTAGAGGAAGGGATCCAGGTACAGAGTTCCCCTTAGGCCACCCTGATCTTGGCTACCAGAGTGAGTTTTCTAAAACTAAGTATGGCCCATCCTTGTTTGAAATTGTAGTTGCTGAGTGTTGCCTGCACTGATAAGGGCCCACCTGATAGCCTTCTGCCCACACCCAACCATACTGCTACCTGCTCCGGATGCACAACAGAAAATAGGGAGCAAAAATTGCCACCATCAAGGATTATGGGAAACTAATGAGGTCTGGCGGTTTACAAAGAAGCATTCCTAGGTGCCTCTCAGATTAGGAAGGAGCACCCATTCTCAGATACACTGCAGTCCTGACTTTGCAGCAATCACCCCATGCAAAGTGAGTTCCAAAAATCATTGTACACATATTCACCCCATCAGAGGAGAGAATGTCATGTAGAGTTTTCTGAAAGGATTCTGTTTTCTGGCTTATGACATACAGTGAACATTTATGGACACCGCTGAAGTGACAGGATAAGGATCAGGGAGCTGGTCTATGCTTGGAAGAGTGTACAGAATTCCAATGGAGGCTAACAAATGAGAAGATCCTGCCACAAGTGTGTTGAGAACTGTAGGGATGGGGGAGAGGGGAACATATGGGCATGACTGACAGCTGATCTAGCCTGCCAGGTGGGGAAAAGCAGTTGAGGAAGGCCTCCTGGATAAGAGGAAACCCCAGCTGAGGATGGAAAGCCAGCAGGAATGTGCTGGGCCAGTGCTTTAGGCATACAGAGCATTCAGACCCAGTGGTTCTGAAGTGAAGACCTGCACGCTGTGTTCAGGGAACCACACATCACCTATTCATGTTGGAGATGGAGAAGGGATACTGGAAAGTTTTGATGACTTTTAGGTGGGTGGACTGGCACAGGTGACTGGAGGCCCATAGGCTGGCTTCAGCTCACAGAATGCCTTGTTTAACCCTGAGAGTTTTCCTATGTTTCTATGTTTTTTAGTTACCAACATTTAAAAATTGGGAGCTTTCACCTTGAAAACTCTCGAATTGTTGGTTTCACTGTCTGGCAGAGTCAAAGCTCTGGCAACGTGAGGCTCATATTCCCATAGTTTCAGCTGGGACTGAGTGGCAGCTGCCCCATTAGGTGAGACCCCCTAGTTCACCACAGTCTTAACTCCCTATTACCCACACCTGCCTGCAACCTCACTCACCCCTTACCTCCTGGGCCTTGGGGCATCACAGGGTGGAGACCTGGCTATGGAGGTAATGGGCAGCTGTTGTGGAGTATTAAAGGAAGTGAGCAATGTGATGGGATGTTTGTTTTGAAAGATCGTTAAGGCACATGAAGTTTCAGGGATGAGGGACTCAAGATCACGAGACCAATTAAAGAGCTATTGCTACAGCCCTTGTAAGAGAAGATGACAGCTGGCCTGGGGCCGAGGCAGCAGATGTCAAGGGGAAGGAACTGATTTTAAAACTGTTTCAAAACTTTAAGAAAATGCAAATTAATTTACAACCCACTATCAGTACACACCCCGCTACACACCCCAATAGGATGGCTGTATTAGAAAAGACAATAGCGAGTGTTGGCAATGATGTGGAACTCTCATACATTGCTGGTGGAAAAGCAAACTGGTTTATCCACTTTGGAAAACAATTTGATAGTTTCTGATAACATTAAACATATACCTGTCATATCGCCCAGCAATCCCATCACTGGATATATACCCAAGAGAAATAAAAGCATGTTCACATAAAAAATGTTCATAGCAGCTTTATTCAAAACAGTCAAAAACTAGGAACAACCCATGTGTCCATAATTCAGTGAATGGAAAGGGACTGTGGAATATCCGTGCAGTAGGATATTGCCTGACAGCTGGCCTGATGGCAAGTGCACAACAAGATAAAGTACTAAAAACAGTAAGTGAAAGAAACCAAACATAAGACCACATATGATTCCATATATATGACAACCTGGGAAAAGCAAAGTCATATTAGTGGTTGCCAGAGGTCAAGGTAGAGGGTGGGGGGAGATAATCACCAGGAGCCGCAAGTGAATTTTTTGGGATGATCAGTTCACCTCAGTTCAGTTGCTCAGTCATGTCTAACTCTTTGTGACCCCATGGACTGCAGCACGCCAGGTGCTGTCCATCACCAACTCCCAGAGCCTGCTAAAACTCATGTCCATCGAGTCAGTGATGCCATCCAACCATCTCATCCTCTGTCATCTCCTTATCCTCCTGCCCTCAGTCTTTCCCAGCATCAGGGTCTTTTCCAGTGAGTCAGTTCTTTGCATCAGTTGGCCAAAGTATTGGAGCTTCAGCCTCAGCATCAGTCCTTCCAATGAATATTCAGGACTGTTTTCCTTTAGGATGGACTGGTTTGATCTTGCAATCCACGGGACTCTCAAGAGTCTTCTTCAACACCAAGTTCAAAAGCATCAATTCTCCCACAGTCAGCTTTCTTTTGGGGTATTTCTGTTGGGTGTACTCTATTTGTATCTTAATTATGGTGGCCCTCATGACTATGACATGGGTTCAGTCCCTGGTCGAGAAGATCCCCTGGAGAAGGGAATGGCAACCCACACAGTAGTCTTGCCTGGAGAATCCCACGGACAGAGGAGCCTCGTGGGCTACAGTCCATGGCGTTGCACGGAGTCGGACATGACTGAAGCGACGTAGCACGCAGGCGTATGACTGTATATGTATCAAAACTCAGAACTGTACACCTCAGAAAAGATGACTTAATGTGTGTAAATTATACAAAGCAAACAATGTAAAGGAAAAAAAAACCTTAAAGAGGTGGAATTGTTGGGTCTTGGAGATAGGCTGCAGGGGTGAGAGAGGAGTAGTCAGAGAGGAAACCTGGCTTGGTTTTTGACTGGGGACTCCTGCCCTTGGCCTGCTCATGAAGAGGCCCTTCAGAATCTGTTTCTGGCTGCCCTTCCCTGCCCTGGATGCTGCAGACACTGCCCACTTCCCCGTCCCACGTGGGCCTCTTCGCCTGGGTTCCGGTCAGGCTCTCCACTTCAGTTATGGTCCTTTGGGCAAGGGATTAGCTTATCTGAGCCTCGGTTCCATGTGGAGTGGGCTTTCAGCCTCTCCCCACATGGCCTGCTCTCCCTCCCCTCCCCTCAGCCCTCCTCTGTCTTCTCCCCAGCCCTTACCAGGACCAGAGATGTGCCAGAGGGTTCAAGTCAGTACTGTTTCAGTTGTGTTATAGAAAGCCACACTGCATTTAAACCAGTGGGAACAATGCGGGGAGTTTCCTGCACTATAGCACCTGAGGGATTGCAGGGGTAAAGCTGGTCTCAGTATTGCAGGCTTGAGAGCCAGGGTGAGGCCTTGGCAGCCAGAGGAAGGCTTTCTGTCCCATCCCATTCCTCTGTGTCTGCTTCCTTCTTCCCATGTCACCTTCTGCTCTCCCACCACCCAAGGGGGATGGCCCTCTGTCTCAAATCAAGTTTGAAAGCCCCCGTAGGAGGACTGTGATAGCTTGCCCTTCAGGGCTCCCACCCCTGTGCTGGTCAGTCAGTCTCATATGAGGACTTGGAAAGAGAGAGGGTAGAAAACAGTTGGGAAAGGCAGAAGTCTGGATTTTACTCTCCAGTGATAAGAAACAGGGTGTCTGCGCTGGGGGCATAGCTGAAAGTATGGGAGCTGTATGAGAATGGGGAACCCATGGCCCCATGACTGAATGCAGCGATCCTCAGCCCTCCTCCTCAGGTGTTTCCCAGAGTACCAGTTGCTGGACCCTTGCTCAAAGGCAAGGGACTAGAAAACTTTTCTGCAAGTCTGACCAACCCTGAAGCCTAAAGGAAAGGCCTGACCCTCCATCTGCCCACAAGTCCCCTACTACATTGACCAGCAGTGAATCTCGGCATCAAAATAAGTGCCACTGTGTGCCCAGGACTGTTCAGCCTACCTTGAATCTGACCGAATAGTCCCAGGTCACATGGCAAAGAAAACTTAGATCAAACAGAAAAACAGGCTACATAGAGAAGGAAATTCCAACAGAAAAATAAATAAATCTTTGCAGGCTTCAGAGGATATGAAAAAATATTGCATCCTTGAAACAAGCTGCTAAGTCGCTTCAGTCGTGTCTGACTCTGTTTGACCCCATAGACAGCAGCCCACCGGGCTCTCCCGTCCCTGGGATTCTCCAGGCAAGAACACTGGAGTGGGTTGCCATTTCCTTCTCCAATGCATGAAAGTGAAAAGTGAAAGTGAAGTCGCTCAGTCGTGTCTGACTCTTAGCGACCCCATGGACTGCAGCCTTCCAGGCTCCTCCATCCACAGGATTTTTCCAGGCAAGAGTACTGGAGTGGGGTGCCATTGCCTTCTCCGTGCCTTGAAACAAGAACCACCATTAAAAACAATTCAGCACACAAACTATGTCTGTGCCCTCAGCTGAGCTGGCCTAGAAGTGATGGCATCCTAGGAGGAGCACACCCAGAGCCTAGGTCTTGTTTCTAATGCCATTCTCAGATAAAGGAAACCAGGGGTCCTTAGAGCAACAGCTGATTCTAGGGCAGGGGCTGGGAGTATCCAAGATGAGCCTAGAGCAGGCTGTAGGCGAGAAAGGAAGTGCTTCCGAAGCACATCCACAAACAAGGGGGCGTGCCACAGGAGCCAACTGAAGGAGCTCCCAGTAGCCATCGCTGGAAAATTTGAACAACCAAATAAAAGTAACCTAGTTCTAGGTTGTAACTCAAAATATAAAAGTAAATATCCATGAGTTTCATAGTAATAGAAATAGATGATTTAACAACAAAAAAGTAGGGAAGAACAGACAAATCTGTACTGAATTCCAAATAATTTATATAGGTACATCCCTCCTATGGAGGTGAAGCATAACTCACTTACTCTTTAAGTGTGGGGTAGGCATTGTGGCTTCCTTCTAAAGAGTTCAGTATGGAAAGTGGATTCCCCAGAAAGCCCTGGGGAATAGAGAATCTGACAAATAAAACCTCAGTCAGGTGACCATGTTTAACATAACAGTGATAAGACGTGTTGATAGTATGTACCCTTGATATGAAATGATGAGAATGGCATTTTACTTCTGGGGTCTTCCTCTCCAAAACACAGAGCACCAGTCTAACCATGAGGATAGCATCAGACAAATCCAAGTGTAAGGCATTCTACAAAATACCCACCAATAGTCCTCAAAACTGTCAAAGTAATCGCAAACAAGGGAAGTCTGAGGAACTCATAGCCAAAAGGAGACATGTGATGTCCCTGAATAGGAAAAGGGAATTAGAGATAAATTATGGACATATGAATGAATTATGGGCTTTAGTTAAACATATCAGAGCTAAAAAAAAAAAAAAGAGCTCTTGGAAATTAAATTATTTGGAAGAAATGAAAAATCTTGGTAATAGGTTGGGAGAGAAAGCTGAAGAAACCTCCCAATTAGCAGCACAAAAAGAGAAGATGAATAATAGAAAGGATAAGAAATTACAGGTCATTCTAGTAGCTTGACCTCTGTAGTCAAAGGCTCCACCCCTGAGATATATGCTCCAGCAGCTTCACCTCTGAATAACAGAAAGGCTAGAGAAGCAAAATGAAGTCTACAAAAAAGTAACTCAAGAAAACATCCAGACCTGACAGTTATGAGTAACCAGAATGAAAACACTAAATGAAAAGAGATCCAAGGCACCTTGTTGTGTTATTTGAGAACATAGGGAACAAAACGAAGGAAATAAGGAGGTCACTGACAAAGGCATACCAGAGTGACTTGGACTCCTCAGCTACAATACTGAGACCAAGATAAGGGATCACTGCCTTTATGATTCTGGAAGAAACATTTTTATCTGACGTAGAATTCTATAATTAGCTAAACCTTCAATCAAGTATGAGTAATAAAGTCATTTCTAGACATGCTAGGCCTCAAAACATTTACCTCCCAGCATTTTCACTCAAGAAGGATGTGTTCCACCAGAACAAAAAAGGAAATTCAAAAGAAGACTATAAGAGACAGGAAGCAAGAGGGATGAGTGATGAGGCGGGACTTCCTGGAAGAGGGTGAAAGGTGACCCCAGAGTGACAGATCTGCCGCTGATGGGGAGGGCAGCTGAACCACATGGACTGTCATCAGCAACACCCCCATTTCCATCAGGTCACTTTCTTTACTTGAGGACAGAATGCTCAGGAGAACTGGCCCAGATTCTCATCAGTACTCGTCTTGACCATGTGTAATGAGGGTCTCTCCTCTTAGGCTCTGCTGAGGACACACATATCACTCACAGAGGTTTTCTGCTTTCCCCCAAGAGCAGGAAGTAGACCACGGCGGGCTCAGAAATCGAAGAGACAGAGCAGCTCACTCCCACTGACCAGGCTTCTGTGGCATGTCCAACACCTGGCTGACACCAAACTCACTCATGGTTTTGCTTGCAAGTTCCCCCAGAAAGGGCCTTGTCACCTCCCGGAGAAGCGGAAGTCAGACCACGACCCAAGCCCGCTCTGCTCACCTCCTCTGGGAGCCTCTGCCCAGTGTGGGCACTGCTGCTCTCTCCCTGCATGGCTGCTGTGTGCTTGTCCTGTGATTTCAAGACTAGGTGGTAGTTTTGTTTGAGTATTATTGTGTGAATGTGATACACAGAACTATAAAGAAAAGCAAGGGATCAATTAGTATGGACGTGAGGGTGGTCATCACCTCAGGAGTGAAGGATGAAATACATTTTTCTGGTTGTTGTTCAGATAAAAATGTTCTGGCCAGTTTGTAGTCTCCTAACCTCAAAAGTTGTACTGGTCATTGTTTGGTCAGGACAGAAACCAGAGCAGGCATTTCCAGCAGAACTTACACCCTTATTTATTTGTAAGAAGAGGAGACAGAAGGTCTGAGAATGCCATCAGGGCCCCTGGGTTCCTGCCAGCTCTCAGAAGTGGGATCCTGGAGGAGCCCCAGGAGCCTCTGTTGGTGGCCAGCACAGCATGGAGCACTGAGTGATGGGTGAGCTTTAGGGAGCACCACCACAGTGGGTGTATTGGTGCTAAGGGCCACAACAGGACCCCTCATCTACTTCTGTCAGAGCAGAAATAAGTGATACGAATTTCTCAATGAATAATACAATTTCTAAACTTTCAAATCTCCCAGGAGTGCTTCTCACTGGTGGAATTCAGCTTGAAATGTAGTTCCCAGGTTTCCAACCCCCGATATTCAGGGGAGAGCTAGAAGGGGAAGGAAAAGTCACTGGATAGCCCACAGGTACCCAGAACTAAGGTCTGCTGGTACTCTAGAGCCCCACATGTCAGTCAGTTGCCGTGAAGACACCATTCGCACTGTCTGGGATAGCGCTTTCATAGGGAGCCAAATTCCAACTCCAGAACTGGCCCTCTGGCTTTCTATCTTCCTGCCTGATTCTATTAATAAATTTGGTGACTTTATAGGATCATTGGGGAAAAAAGTACAAATCTGAGTTTCACCTCTGTGTGCTGTGTGTAGGCTCTGGGCAGCCATCTCAAGCAGCATCTCGTGGCCCAACCTCCTCCAACATCTGTTGAGTGGCTTCTCATTCCAGAGTTCCAAACCTCCTGCATTTTGTTCCACTCTTAACACAGTCCTCATCTTCCAGAAGAACACAGATCATGGGTATGGGGACGATGCCAGTGGCTACCAAGAACCAGGGCTGCCCCCACGAGCTACTGCTCACTTTGTTTTGAGGAGCCCTCAAAAAACATGTGCACAAAAAGAACAAGTTAGCAAAAATCACACACGCACACACAATTTCACTGTTATTTATTGTCTTAAAAATTGCATAGTACTTTGATTGTGCATGCTTTTAAATAGAGGGCAAGGTAGCCCACTTGAAACTATTCTCTTGCGTGGTATTTTTCAGGCTGTTTTCACTATGGGCAGGAGCAGGGACCAAAATGCTGCCTGGGCTTAAAAAGAACCATGATGAGATGAAAGAGAAGTTGGAGAGTCGGAGAGATTAAGATGAGAAGCCACTGTTGAAAGGAACTGAGATCTGATAGAACCTACGGAGGCATAGGAAGATGGTGGGAGGGGGCTTCCCCGAGGTCAGAGGACAGGACTCAGTAGCAGTCAAGAGAGGATGGGAAAGGAGAAAGGAGCCCAGAGGGGCAATGCCTGGCACTCAAATCTGAGATGTACATTCCCTGCCAGGGGACTGGCGCACTGGGTAGCCTGAGGGCACCGTTGGCTACAGAAAGCCACATACTAGAAAAATAACTTAAAAGCTATACAACTGTCATTATAAATACTTTGTCTTTAACTAGTGTTGGTTAAAAAAGGTTCACAGTTACTCTGAAGAGAGCTGTATTTCTATTGCACGGTATTGGAAGAGTCTGCTCAGATCCCCATGTGTAAACAATGGTTCCCTTCTCCTCTGGCGACTTCAGGACACAGAGAAAACACTACCTGCTGTAAGCAAAGCACTTGGGTACAAGGCACATCAAAGCTGTCAAGCTCTATCGGGATCTACTGAGAACACGCCGAATGCCAGCTTTTCTTCCCACTTGGTTTCACTGGGACAGGTCTTGAAGGTGGTAGTGGTCTCCTCTTGGTTCTCATTCCACAGTTACAGACTTGGCCAGATTTCTGGGGAAGTCAACCTAAAACGACAGAAGGTAGCTGCTCAGACCCACGGGTCTCAGCCACACACTGTGCTGTAAAGCCAGCTCTCAGAGTACTTTACAATAGGAAGATGAATATTCCTGGGCACCTCCAACCATGAGCTAGCTCCTTGAGACCTGCATTTTGGAAGGGATTTCTTATTCTAGAAACAATTATGTTTATTCAGTAAATGTTAATGGTGCACCTGATATGTGTCATGCAGTGTTAACACTATTAAAAGGATATGATTCATGCTATTAAAAACAGCTAGCTCAACTTGTACTGTTAAAAATTCACTTTTCTTAGAAGTAGACACACTAAAATATTGGTTAAAGGTGGGGCTTGGGAAGGAAATGTGACTGAGGATGGTTGATAAAGTGGGCTTCAACTTTATCTACAGGGTCTTATTTTGTTTACAATAACATTAAAGAAGAGAAGAAACAGATATAACAAAACATTAGGGGTTGTCAATGATGGATGATGGATGTACCATCAGATGTTTGTTATATTGTTTTTGGTGTTGATATGTATTTTTTAAAGCTCCTCAAAATAAAATTGCAATAAAACTTCTATCTGCACACACACTTTCTGGTGAGATCATAAATTTGTTCTTTTCTGGAACAGAAATTGAAATAGGAATCCCAAAATGTTGAATGATTTGCTAGACTGAGGATAAACCTTCTAATACGGGAGGAAGATATATATATGCACAAAGATAATTCACTGCAATTGTTATTTATGCAGATATTCCAAAAGATTAGAAACCGTTTAAACAACAGAAGACTGGTTAAGTCATTGTTAAAATCTATAAGACTATGGTGGAATATTGTGCAACGATCAAATGCTGCTTACAAGTTCAAGATCTGAGAACTTGTATTGTATACACTTGTAATGTATTAAAAAGAAAGTTGTGAAATTTCATCCTTGATATTATCTCAAAAAATCTTAAATAATTTACAGGCACAAGGAAAAGACCAAACTAAAATATTAAATTTGCTCACCAAATTGCCTCTTATGGTTTTATATGGTCTTTACACATCTTGCAGTTCCTGTCGTTTTCAGGGGGTATAAGTTACTTTAAAAAATTAATTTAAATGAAAATATTTCCCTTATGAATATTTATACCCAATAAGTATTTAAGAACCAAATGGAACTCTGGGATTATGTCTCTCCCCTTTGCTGGCTGAGGTGCAATTTTTAGACCTACGTCATATCCTCGGAGTACAGCCAGGTGGAAGGAGAGGAGCTGCAGTGGAATCACACTCAGGATGCCCTGCAGGCAGTCTACGGTGTGGGGCAGCTCGATCGTCTTATATGCAAACTTGGAGCTTTCAGTGTCGTCCTTGGAGCACAGTATAATCGGGCGACCCTAAGAGAGAAAAGTGATCGCAAGAGGCCGGTCATCTCTGAAAGGAGCAATCTGTCACACACAGCAGAGTTTCTAAGATCAACATATTGCAATAATGATATTGTGATCTTTTGTCTTTGCTGGAGTTATAGGTCAGGTGATGTATCTGATTTGTGTACAGGTCAAAGAGTCTGGAGGCTTTTGTTAAAAAGGTTCCTATGCTTCTGTCGTTGCGGGGGTGGGGCACCCTCCTGCTGCATTAATTCAGCACCCGTTTATTGAGTGGCTTCAGTGTGCCTTGCAAAGAGCAGGAGTTCTTACCCCTTACTCTGGGGGCTCATAGTCAAGTGGTAGGAAAACAAAAATGTCAAAAAGCAAACCAATAATTAGTAGTGAATTTCAGATAAATGTCACCAAGGCAGTAAAACCCCGTTACATGATTGGGAGACAGTGAGAAGTTTCGAGAAGTTCTCTGAAAAGGAGGCATTTGTATTGAGACCTGAATGATGAGAGGCCAACTGCTTGAAGAAAGGTGGGAAGACTGTTCGGGGCAGAGGAAGCAGCCTGTGTTTTCCAAGTTCTAGCAGATTACTGAAACTGGGGGTGGGCGGCGGTTTCAGTAATGGAAACTCCTGAATTTGGATCCAGTTGGTCAGAAATGTGGGTCGGCTGGGAAGCCGAAAGACTGCAGTTGGTGGCTGACGTGAGGGTGGTCTTGTGGAGGACACAGCACTTCACCTGTGAAATCTAACTCTGGGTGGCCAATACCAGAACTTCCCCCACGGATCTCCAACAGACCTCCTTTGATCTCATGTCTCAGGTCCAGGACCCCTCCGGGTCATCTGGATCACTGGGCCTCACCTAGGAGCTTCTGTGGGCATGGCTGTAGGCTGGCCAGTCCCTTTCTGAATGTGCACCACACACGAGGGACCCCAGAAGTATGTGCTCACACCTGCTCACCAGCAGGAACGAACACTCATTGCTGGTGCTAGCCATCAGTGGGTGAGGTGGGCATGAGTGGAAGAGAACAGGAGAGAAGTGACCCAGCCTGCCGGAGGGCCCTCACCTGGCGGGCTGTGACCTGCTGCAGGGCGTTCTGGCATTTGGCAAAGCAAGGATCCTTCATGATGACCATGATGACAGGCATCTGCTTGTCAATCAGCGCCAGGGGGCCGTGCTTCAACTCTCCAGCCAGGATGCCTTCTGAGTGCATGTAGGTTATCTCTTTAATTTTCTGGGGAAACATGAGGCTGAATCAGTGTCATGCTGCTAATGGGAGCAGATCATCCAGTGGGGAGAAAGGGAAGCCAGGGAAAGGGTGATCCAGGAAGCAGGGAGCTGAGGCCCGCAAGGCAGATGGACACACTGGAGTGGCCAGTGGCACTTAGGGTAGCCAGTGAGGCCAAGCCCAGGGAAGAGGGTTACCTGCTGTCTAGCGCACGCACAAAGCCCAGCACACAGCTTGTGTCCTCAGTCGAGCTCTGGGGCACAGCCACCCTGCCCCCACCGTGATGGGCAAGTCAGTATCAATCTAGCTTGTCCCCATTCCTTCTGAGCCAGCCTCATGGTTTCCCTAACAGTCACAGTTTGTAATGATGGCATTGTATTCTACACCTTCATTTAATTATCTGATTAACTGATCCCTCAATTCTGGATGATTAATAACTTCTAAGTGTTGCCCCAACTTAACTATCAAGCAAAATGACACACACTGGGGTGTTAATGGAGTTTTCCCCCTATGTTTAGAGAGATCCATTTCTTTTTTTCAGTTACCATTAAACCCGTGTCATTGAACTAGTGAGAGTTTTGAAGAAAATATTTCTAAACTCCCCTAGAACTGCTTGGGTCAGGGAAACATTGCCAGAAGTGCGGCTCCACTCTGGATGCTGTAGACGGCGGAAGTCCTGTACCCAAGTGACCACAGAGGGGCCACGGCTTGTGCCAGCAGCAGTGCAAAAGCTTCTCTCTCTCCTCCAGGACTAACTTGGAGACATAGTTGAATATGCATCTTTCACCAGCACCCTCAGGAGCTGCAGCTGAGCACCCCACACTAGACAGCACAGGCATGGCTGTGCTGGGTACCCTTTTGGTACCCCACCCGAGCATTGAGACTACTGCTCCAGAGAAGCTGTGTGCGTGGCCCCTCACAGGTGCCAGAGTCTGCACTGGAAGGATGTGGGAGCTGAAGCTTCCTGCAGTCTGGCAACTCATGGCTTGCACCTCACCCCCACGCCCTGCCTCCTGTAATACTCTGTTTCCCACTGGTGGCATCATTCTTCCAAATGGGGGTGGTGGGGAGTGTAGGCAGTTGCTCCCACAGGCAGAGGAGGGGAGTCTAGCTGAGTTATAGATGCTGCCGCACTGCTGACACTGTCTCCCATTTACCTTGCTTGATCATCTGATCCATAAACAGCAAGTGGATAGTGAGTAAGGCAAGCTCTAGGCTCGGGTCTCTGTACATCTCTTTGTGCCCTCTTAGTAGCCCTGTGGTCCTGGTATCTTGTCCCTACTCCATCAGCTTTCTCTCAAGCCACATCTTTATTGCTGCAGTGGGCAAAACAGCTAGACATTGATATAAAAAATGCAGGGCTTTCTAAGCTTATCTTCTGCAGGATCTCACCTCACCTCAGAAGATTGAGGAGTAACAGGGGAAACTGTGTAGAGACTTTACCCTGCAGTTCTGGTGTGCCCAAATCCTCCCACACAGACTTCTTGTGGTAATAGAAAAAAGCAAAAAAAAATTTTTTTAACTGAGTTTGAATTTTAGGTTGATTACTTCTACTATGTAATCTTGAGCAAGGTGAATTTTTTGGAGGCTCAATTTCCTCCTGGGTCAAACGTGAACAATAACTGCCAGTCTCTCAGAAGATGCTCCTGAATGGGCTATCCCAGATAGCGCCTGGTGCAGGCGAACACCCCAGGGCTCTCTCTGCAGGAGACTAGGTGCCTGCATCTCCATGTCAGCAGGGCTAGAACACTGGGTCAGGGAGCGACGCCCTCCCCTCCCCAGCCCAATGCCCTGCCCTCCTTCCTGTGGGTTTCCTGGGGTGTCTCCCCCTCACTCAGGGGCCGGTGGAGGAGGGGGTTGGGCAGAGGGTGCTCACCAGGGCTCCTTCCAGGCAAGTGGCATAGTTGTAGCCTCGCCCCATGACCAGAAGTGACCTCTGTGTGTAGAGCTCCAGGGCCAGGTCATGGATCTTCTCATCCAGGGACAGCACCTCCTTGATCAGCTCTAAGTCAGGCACACAGCAGAGAGGGGAGAGCCAGTCACACCAAGTATAAAGCAAGATTCACAAAGAAAAGTCACGGTGTATAAGACAAGCCTTCCGAACTCACATCGCTTACACACTTGTCTCCCTTGCATTAGTTTAAAAGAATTTTAAATGCAGATTATGGGAAACAGCTTGTGTAATCGGCTAGGATTTTATTGAGACGGTGGTTTGTATTCGTGCTCCCATTTTCCTGAACACAGGAGGTAAGCTGCTGCTGCTGCTGCTAATAAGTCGCTTCAGTCGTGTCTGACTCTGTGCGACCCCATAGACGGCAGCCCACCGGGCTCTCCCGTCCCTGGGATTCTCCAGGCAAGAACACTGGAGTGGGTTGCCATTTCCTTCTCCAATACATGAAAGTGCAAAGTGAAAGTGAAGTTGCTCAGTCATGTCTGACTCTTAGCGACCCCATGGACTGCAGCCTACCAGGCTCCTCCGTCCATGGGATTTTCCAGGCAAAAGTACTGGAGTGGGGTGCCATTGCCTTCTCCAACAGGAGGTAAGCAGGAAGTGTTATTTCTAGCTCCATTTTACAGGCAAGGCAGCAGAGGATCAGTGAGGCTAAACCTCCAGCTGGCCAGCCAGACCTGACACTCCAGATTAATACCCCTCATCTGGTCGTGTGCTATGTCTGGAGAAAAAGCCTGTGTGAGATGGACCAGCACTTCTCAAACTCTTTGGTCTCAGGATTCCTTTATAATCTTAAAATTTATTGGGAATTTCTAAGAGCCTTTATTTTTGTGGGTTTTATCTATCAATATTTACCAGATTAGAAACTGAGGAAATTAGTTATTCACTCATTTAAAAATAACGATTTAAGCATGAAATAAAAAAAAACAACAACAGTGAGGAGTGGCGCTGCTTCACATTTCTGCAAATCCTTAATGCCTGACTTTTTCATAGAAGACAGATTCTCTTATCTGTTTCCTCATTCAATCCATTGCAATATATTTTTTGGTTGAAGAAAATCTGGCCTCACAGATTTGTAGCTGGAGAAAAAAAGAGTATTTAAATAACTTTTTCAAATAATTGTGAATGTCTTTGATATTACACCAAACTTAAGAAGTGACAATTTCTTAAAAGGGAGATCATATCAATCAAAATTTCCTACTTTGTCAACTTAAAATGTATTAGTCTGTTGTGTACTTACGTAAATGGATTTTTTTACATGTGCATAATTTTGTAACACTGCATTGGCCATTTGCAAAATAGTGGTTCATTGGGTTATTCAAATCTTCCAAAAATGGACACATTCATTATAAAATATTTTTTTAAAAAAAATTAGCCTTGTTAAAATCACTGTGAGCTTATCAGAGATGTTTTTGAGTATTGGGAGGTCATCACACTCGAGCTGACAGCTACAAGTTTTCCAGATCCTGTTTTGGTTGAAAGCTCAAAGGTTATCATTGGCAATGGATACTATCATCAGCTTTTCTTGAAGTCTGGGGCTAACTCGGTTCACTTTTGACAAAATGTCTGCCAAGTACCAAGTCAGCTTGCTACTCAATCAACCACAGGGTGCTTTTCTCTGGAACAACCATCAGACTTCAGGGTGCAGCAGACGCACTTGCTGCATACCTCCCATTTGTCACATAGACTATTAAAAAGTGTTACAATTTAGTAAGATTAATGCATTTTGCCACATAATCAAAGATACCCCTAAGTGGAGTTGTTGCATTTTGGTCATGAGAACATTGTGCTGCCTCGGCCCTGAAGACTGCTGAGTGCCAGTGGCAGCCACCAGCGCCCCTGCAGATGTCCACACAGTGAGGAAGGCAAAGCATCCTCTTTGTCATAAAAACCGCATTACTACAAAAATAGTTTTCACTGACAGGGTCTTCTATGCCCCCCAAGATCTTTGGGTCACATCTTGATAAATGCCCACTTACCAGAAGAGAGTCCTGTTCTTGCAGGATTGTTACCTGGCTTAAAGTTAAAATGCTTTTCTTGTTAATAAAAGAAAATTTTTTATTTCTTGTTAATAAAAGAAAATTTTTAGCATGTTGTCTTGGTCCGATTGAGACCCTGAGAGCTAGCATGGTTACACAGTGGTTTTCCCTCACTGCCTTCTCTTTGCCCTTTGTTCCAGAAGAAAGTCTGGTAAGACTGGGAATGGCTCCACCCAGAAGAGCCTTGGGGCCATTCACTCCTTGTGTGTTTCCTGAGCAACTACTGATTGTCTGCCCTGGCTGGACACCTGGAAACCAGCAGTGAATCTGATAGACAGGGTTGGTGCTTGCTAAGTTGACATGGCTGGGGAAGACAGGTCAATACACAGGAGAACAGGTAATTTCAAATCATGGCATGTGATATAAAGAAAAGAAATGGGCTCCTGTATTATAGAGAGCTAAGCAGGGGACTGGGCTTCCCTGGTGGCTCAGTGGTAAAGAATCTGCCTGCAATGCAGGAGACCTGGTTTGATTGCTGGGTTCAGAAAATCCCCTGGAGAAGGGCATGGCAACCCACTCCAGTACTCCTGCCTGAAGAATTCCATGCACCAAGGAGCCTGATAAGATACAATCCATGGGGTTGCACAGAGTTTGACACGACTGACTGACAAAGCAGCAGCAGCAGCAAGCAAGGATTAAGGCCCCTATTAGGGTTGCCAAGGAGGGTCTCAGGAGGTGATTTCTGAACTAAGACTTGGGTGACGGGAGCTGCTTGTCATATGAAGAGCTGGAGGAAGAGGGTTTTGGTAGAAGAAAGAGCCAGGACAAATGTCTTCCGGTGAAAAGCGCTCGGCATTGCTGAAGGTCAGAAAGTTGGTGAGGGAGGCCCGGGAGGGGAAGGGAGCTGGGAAGGGTCAGAGGCACAGGGGCCCAGCGTGCAGGGCTCCACGGCCTGAGGACAAGTGTGGACTGGAATCTTGGCCCAGTGGGGGGCTGCTACAGGAGTTTAGCAGTAAGGAGAAGTTTTGAGGAGAAGGGGATGATTAACAGTATCATTTATGGAGAGAGTCAGGCAAAGGAGCAGCCAGGAACAGTCTACAGGATTTGACAATGAGCAGGTGAGCTCTGGAACATACCGGGTAGAGATTTCAGGCCATGGATGATCTCTCGCCTTCTGTTTTGCAGTGAAATGCGGTCTTCAGACATCATCAAACCAAACATCACCAAGGAGATGAACTGACTGGTGTACGCCTGAGGACAGAACAGCAGCGCTAGAGGAACTGGGGCCATGTGCATGTGGTGACCACTCAAGACGAGACAGAGCCCGGGGCTCCCCTCCAGGGAGGGGACCTCCCACCCAGCAGAGGCCCTCCTGCGGGTGCCCACGTGGCTCCTACCTTGGTGCTGGCCACGCCGATCTCCGGCCCTGCGTTGATGTGGACACCGCAGTCCGTCTCGCGGGAGATGGAGCTGCCCACGGTGTTGGTGACGCCCACGGTCAGAGCTCGGCGATCCTTGCAGTAGCGCAGTGCCAGGAGGGTGTCTGCAGTCTCCCCTGCCACACAGGTCCTTCTTTTCAGTTCATAGCTGTGCGGCCCTGCCAGCCTTAACCTCCACCCCTGACTCGTTTACTTCTGGCTCTTAGGCAGAAACTGGTGCCCAGACATAGTTTGTGTGTGCTTAGAAAGGAAAATGTGTGCTCAACATTTTTTTTCAAGTTGATTCTCTCTCTCTCTTTTTTTAATGTAAGAAGTTCTTTATTTAAGGTTTGCTAATGCCAGAGACACAATTAGCACTTAGATCTCGAAAAAAGGAGAATTCTTTAGTCTTAAAAGTAAATAGGAAAATAAAACATTCATGGGGATTTGGATTCAAAGTTTGAAATTAATTTATCACTTTTCCTTTTACTGTTTAGTGTGAAGTGCATGTTCTAGGGATGTTAAAACCTTTCTCATGAAAATTGGTAAATTATTCAACTGGATGGGGCCTTCATATGGGGACCGCAACCACAGAGGCATATAGGAAAAACTTGAACGCTTGGGTGTTTAGTAATGCAGTTAATGTGCTTCACTGTGACCATTTCTGTAATTTGAAGATGAAAGCTGATTCGTAAGTGGAACTTATTAAAAGTTTATTAAAAGGAATTTATTAAAAGTTTATGTGTGATTCAATGGTAAACAGAACATTTAAATTCCATAATTGAGGTTTTCATGAAAATATGTGAAACAAGTTTTTCTAAAAATGGCTTAAGACTCTCTTGTCCCTGGTCTTCTCTAATTTTTCTTGAATCGTAAGACAGAGTGGTTTATACTTACTCTTCTGTTATCTCACTTCCCATTTCCTATTTAACCCACTCTGTCTGGCCTTGTGCCCTGGTGGATTCTCAGATTCAAGATTTCGCTACTATTTATGTGACAAGTAGTTTCTCATCCACTGTCCCACTGAATTCTCATGACAACTCCTCCCCAATGGGGAGGCATCACCTCCATTTCCCCTTTAGGATGAGGTGTTCAGAGATGGAGGAAATCAATGCCTGACTTGCTCAAGGCCAGTTAGCTGTGGGTGATGGAGTAGGCCTGGCTCGGGTCTGGCTCCCAGTATTCTTTTTTGGACTCTAAAGGACCTCATTCAGAGTGGGCTGAAATTTAATATTTAAAAAGCAAGAATGCTCCTAAATGGTGCTTCTCAAACAGATCTTGTTTTAAAGGAAAACATTTCTTGTAGCCTCCAAGTGTGGACTCAAATTATTTTTATTGAAAAAACAAATTTAAATAGGTTCATGAATAAACCAGCAAGAAGTCCCTGTTGGTAAGTCCTAAAGAACTCAAGTGAAATCAGACATGATGCATAAGATAAAATCAAACATTCAGTGTCCACACAGCCACCACTCTTGGCTCTGCTGCCCTAACTTTGTTCCAGTGCTGCCTGGTGCAACTGCGGCCCACTTCTCCTCTCCTGTTTCCACTCAGACTTGCATCTAGCACAATGGGCCACATGGCCCTTTCTCAGCACCAGTGGGGGCCAGGGCTGGGAGCTGGGGACAGATCTATATTCATCAGTACCCCCATTTTTGATAGTTTAAAAAATTTTACTGTAAAGAGCTAAAGAAAATGAAACTTTAAACTCCTTCTATGAAGTCACTCATAAGGTACCACTGCATTCTTTCCACATTAAATGCACCTCCATTCTTTGGTTCTTGGCTCCCACCAATTCACGAAACATTTTTAGGTTCTGACCGAATTATAAACCCAAAGGTAAGTGGCAACTGAAGTTAGAGGGCAGCACCTGGGAACGAGGTGGTCAGCTAGATAGTGGGTATGTCAGTGTTAGTTTTTCTTAGCTTGTCACTGAAATGGAAATGCTATTAAAAATTCATGCTGAAAACAGCATATGACGATATTAGGGCATTCTGTTAATGCTGCAGTTGTGATAATGACACTGGTGTTATATTTTTTCTTGTATCATTTATAGATACATTTTGAAATATTTATGGATAAAATAACATGTTTGATATTGACTTTTAAATAACCCAATGAAAGGGAGGGGTTAAAGTGGCTATGATAATACAAAATGGGTGAGCTATTTCATAACATAACTGCTTAGCCCAGGCACTTCCTCATGTGAGTCTCTCTTCTATAAAGGTTTAGAATTCTGCATAGTTAAGTGTTATAAGAATTCTCCCAGAGCTCATGCATATGAGTTCCAAGCACATGGCTGTGGATCACCTTCTTGACCCTCTGTCCTGCCTTGAGCTGGAGCAAAAGCTTCAGAACGTTAGGAAGGCACCCAGGCAGGGTTTCCTGAGCTGGGAGAGGGTAGTCTGGACTCTCTACATGTCAACAGTGTCTCTCTATGCCTCCTACTGCTGGATTGTTGGTGCCCAAAGAGTTCTGGAAGGTACGATCAATCAGTAGCATGAAACTTTCCTCTAATTTAAACCCAGCACACATTTATAAGCACCTCAGTGAGGGGGCCCTTGAGTCCTGGACTTGGAATGTCAGGAAAAGGAAAAACTTTGCTGCATAGCCCTCCTCATAAAATGGGACAGCAGTTGATGGCTCTGAGGGTTAAATGACTCTGTGCCTCAGAGCACGTGGCACACAGTCTGTGTGCAGAGAACTTCACTGGACGGACGAGGCGGGGAGCTGTGCAGTGCCTCACCGAGAGGACAGAGCCCTGAGGTGAGCTAAGGAAAACCTACAACCCTTACCTGACTGGCTTATGAAAAAGCAAACGTCATCCCTGAACACAGGTGTGTTCCTGTCCAGAAAATCACTAGCAAGTTCAACCATCACGGGGAGCTCGGTCAGTTCCTCCAAAACTTGCCGTGTCTGAAGCCAACAAAAAGGGAACTAAAGTCAGTTACAGACTCTGCGGGGACAAAGACAGCTGAGCTTCTAAGATACCGCTGCATACAGGTGGGCAGGGACATTCAGGCATTCACAGGCCCAACTGCAGGAGAAAGGGCTCCATGCCAGTTCTCATACTGGCTCATGGCAGCAAGTTTGGAAGGCCAAACACAGGACAGAATCTAAGACTCATCTTGCCCTAGCCGACACTGCCTCCCAGGCACTATGGAGGGTCCAGCCTGTCGCACTTACTGCCACAGCGGCGTGGTAGCTGGTCCCACAGCCAATCACAATGAGCCGTCGGCATCGTCTGATCTCCTTCAAGTGGTCTTTCAAGCCACCCAGGAGCACTGCAGGACACAGGCAGGGCATTAATGCTGACACGACACAGGGACCACGCGTAGGCCTAGGGCTCGGATGAGGGATTACCTGTGTTGGTCTCAAAATTCACTCGACCTCTCATGGTATTGAAAACTGATTCTGGCTGTTCAAATATCTCCTTTTGCATAAATGCACTGAAGTTGCCTGGTCAAACAAACATCAACAAGATGAGTCAATTTTAATTTTGTTACACTACCATTGCTTAGCTTTTAATCAAGAAGAAAAGTTGTTACGCAGTCACAGGGACATGTATAAAGGCCACTACAGATTACGAAGGGTATCTCCAGGTATTGTCCCATCTAAGACTCATGGTGACGAGTCAGGTCAGGTATGATTACAGACTTCAATGTGCATATCATACCCTGCAGCTTGAGGGAGGGAGGGATGTAAGCAACAAGTGTGTGGCTGGCCTTCCTGGGCCATGCTCCTTTTAGCAAGGCCACAAGAAAGTACAATGCTTTACTTCCTACTACCCCTCTACTTCGGAAGGCGCGCATGAAGCAAGTCCAAGGAAATAGGCCGCTTTTCAAAACCAAATACACTCCTAACTTCTGTATTGAAACAAAAAACAAAAAACAAAAAAACCTTTTGAGCCACATATTCCCAGGGCTCTGATCTGAATGAAACCAGATACTACCCCAGACCTCCTGACAGGTGTTATGTCTGATGCCTGTCAACAGGTATGCAGACAGGCTGGGAGGCCCTCTGAGACCCACAGATGCATGATGTCCAGCACTGCAGTGTCCTTGAATGCTGCCTTGGCAGAGGACTTCTAGAAAGAGGGACATGAAGCAAACAGAGCAAGTGAGGAGAGGCGGGGGCCGCTGCAGATACAGATCAGGGACGGGCTCTCTGAGGGAGTGACGTTTCAGGGGAAATGATCCACAGAAGCCGGTCCTGTGAGAAGCTGAGTGCCACCCCCCCACAAGTAAGCAAGCATTCGACTTGTCTGAGTAACGGTGAGGAGGGCAGGATGGGTGGACAGAGGCACAGTGAGAAAGGGGTGCAGGAGGTGGTGCCTGGCTGGGTGTGGGTGGTTGTGGGCTGTTGCTGGGAGTGTGAGCAGTGGCAAGCCGTCGGAGGGCTTTATGCAGCAGGGTAAGAGGGTATGAATGGCGCTCTTAAAAGTTTACCCCGGTGGCCCTGTGGAGAAGAGTGTGCAGGGAGACCAGTGTGGGTGCAGGAAGACGGGCTCCCCTGGCAAGGAGAGAGTAGTCCACAGCCTCCTGTTACTGCAGGCCTGTAGGAATGCGTCCTAGAGAGTTCTAAAGGGAGGTAGTTGACAGACTGGGGTCAGATCAAGCAGGAAGACCTTGTGCCTGGACACAATCAGAAGTTCCCTTTGGTGAGACACCCCACAATCCCTGAGCTGCATGAACCACAGACCACCTGCAGCCCCACCCCAGTGCTTAGGGCAGGCAGGAAGGCTGTGGTGCCCACCCTGGACAGGGAAGACAGTCTCCCCCACATAATACATGCCCCTGAGGTTGCTGCACTGGGACTCTCAAAAGACACTTGCCTTTCATGATTTGCTGCAATTCCATCTGCAAGGTCTGGATGGCTCGAGATGGGTCATCACTAGCCAAACGCTTGACCCGGTGAATAGAGAGTTTCCCATCAGCCACTGCGGCAATGTCATCATCCTCAAGGAAGATGACCCGGTTGGTGTGCTCTATGATAGCACTGGAGCAAAGAAAAAGCGGGTGTCAGAGACAGGGCCCACCCTTGACAGTTACTCACTGCGTCTCAACTGTGGGTCCATATGGGTAGCACTGAATAGCACTTTACAATATGCCGTATTTACACTAATTCATACCTCCCACCCCTCCATCCCCCAGAATTACTTTGAAGCCAGCCCCAGACATCAAATCATCTGTAAACCTTTTGGCTTATAGCTCTAAAAGATAAGAATTATTTTGTAACCTTACTCAAATACCATTATCACGTCTAAGAGTAATAGTTATTCCTCCATGTCATCAAATATCCAGTATGTTCAAATTTCCCCAATAATCTCATAGATGTCTTTTTATAATTGTTTTCTTCAAATCAGGATCCAAACAACGTTAACTTTGGAGAATGTTCAAGAACTAACACATTATTCTGAATCATAAAGGGAAAGGATGAACATTTATCTTGCCTTTCCAAATGATCTGTCTTTCAGAATAACCACATTTGAAGAAGGCAAGTTTCTCTTTATAGGAGGGAAATACAGCTAATAAAAAGGAATGACAGAATTATAATAATCAACCTATGAACTTATAATTGTCAATAGCCTAATCAAGGTCTATCAGTGGCTACTGACACAAAGAGATGAGAAGCTGAGAGCTGCTTTATAATGGATGAAAGAGGCCGGTGATACGGATTTTAACAGTACTACAAAAAGACAATGAAACTTAGTGCCTCCTGATGGACGTACACACTACCTATTCAATAGTCCTGCCAAAAAAAAATCAAACCTGATGATCAAGCTTCTAGATACCTGTAAACTCCTGTTTGCAGGAAATACAGAAGAACATGGAGGAGGCACGCCAGAAAATCCATTTAGTGGGAAACTCATTCGGACAAATGACTTCTCTTATACACACATAGACATGCATGCAAGCAAAGGGGAGGGGAACTTAAAGGAAACTATAAGATCTATCCATTAATGAAATGTGCAGTCATCGTGTTTATTTTTAAATTAACTTTCGCTGTGTGGAAAGTAATAATGATTTTTCCCTTGAGATGGTAAATGAAAAAGAAAACAGTACAGGTGGTACACAGATATGGCAAAAGCCATGAAGGTGGGCTTTCCTGGTGGTTCAGACAGTAAAGAATTCGCCTGCAAATGCAGGAGATCCCTGGGTCAGGAAGATCCCCTGGAGAAGGGAATGGCTACCCACTCCAGTATTCCTGCCTGGAGAATTCCATGGACAGTCTAGCCTGGTAGGCGATAGTCCATGGGGTTGCAAAGAGTTAGACGTGACTGAACGACTAACACTTAACACTATGAACGTCGTACTTGAAGGACCATGAGAGAAAAAAACGCTCATTCCACCAAGGGCTACACCAATATGTACGCTGTGCAGAAAAATGAGCACGTAAAACTGCTGATGCAAAGGTAAAAAGAGGAAACAATCCAGTTTATGGCTCTAAGAGAGGCAGCTCCAGATCCTAGCAAAGAAAGACAGAGTAGGACGGAGAGCCCTGGCACTAGAAAAGGTATTTTAAACAATGTATGTTCTTTGAATAAAAAGCAGAAAACACAGTCAACAAGAGGAAGATGTAAAAACGGCCTGATTCAGTCTCCAATAAAGAAATACTGCTTCCACCGTACTTTCCTTCAGACAGGGCTTACTACGTGTGTTAGATTTACGTGTGCATGTAACCTGCATGTTTAAATATAATCATTGTTTTAGTTTACAGAATGGATGGGGAGTCATCAAGAGTATAGGCCCAGGGGTTAGACCTGAGGTGGAGTCCTCCTCCCTGTCTCTCACCAGCCTGTGGCCGTGGACAGCACAGACATGACCCCTCTAAGCCCGTCTTGGGCTCCTCAACTTCAAAATGGAAGGTGACCTCTGTGCCCTCTCCAGCCGCCTGCTGTGATGCCTGCACGGGAGAGTCTTGGCGAAGCCCTCCGGACAGTGTCCAGCTCTCACTGTTGTCACGGGAGCGCCCAGCATGCCTTCATATACGAGAGGGTCGCCTCCGCCACTCCTGTTTTCCAATATGTACTTTTTCATCTATACACAGTACACTGTAGAATCACTTTTTTAAGTTCCAAAAAACTTACACAAACAAAAGAATGTCAAAGATTTAATGACAGCATTGAATTTACAGATTAATTTAAGAAGAGTCAATTTCTTTAAAAATAATTTTGAATTATTAAATTAACTGTAAACCGATTAATGTCTTCATAATAATATTAAGCCTTCCTACCAAGGAATGTGATAATCTCTCCCTTTATTCAAATCTCTTCTTCTTTCTCATGGTAAGCTTTTGCAGTCTTTTCCAAACAGGTTCTGAATTATTTTTATTTAAATTTATTTTAGGGCTGCCCTAGTAGCTCAGCTGGTAAAGAATCTGCTTGCAATGCAGGAGACCCCAGTTCAATTCCTGGGTCAGGAATATTCTTGGGCTTTCCTGGTGGTTCAGACAGTAAAGAATCCACCTGCAATGTGGGAGAGCTGGGTTCAATCCCCGGGTTTGGAAGATCTCCTGGAAAAGGGAACAGCTACCCACTCCAGTATTCTGGCCTGGAGAGTTCCATGGACTCTATAGTCCATGGAGTTGCAAAGAGTCGGACATGACTTTCCTACCAAGGAGTGTGGAATCTCTCCCTGTATTCAGATCTCTTCTTGTTTCTCATAGTAAACTTTTGCAGTTTTCTCCAAACAGGTTCTGAATTATTTTTATTTAAATTTATTTTAAGGGATTACAACTTTTTTTTTCAGCCATGGTAAATAGATTACTTTTTTTCATTCAACAAAGGTTTGCTGAGAGCCAGCCGTACCAGTCACTTATGGAGACGTGAGTAGGGGACAGGCTGGATGTAGTCCCCTACCACCCATCTCACTGAGCTGACAGCAAAGTGGCTACTGCTCTTTATACTCTGAAGAGCCATGAATATTACTTCTGACAGCCTTTCAGGTGGATTTTATATAATCATATAAAAGTATATAATCATATTGCCTATAAATAATTGCTTAATCTTTCACATACTTATGGCTTTTTTTTTTTTAGAAACATCTACCATACTTCACTGAATATAAGGTAATATTGATCTTAAGATTGTGATTATTTCATGCACTTCTAAAAAATTAAAACTATAGCAAATTATAATTGTAAGATGCTACTCATAGATACTGGGCTTTCCTTGTGGCTCAGCTGGTAAAGAATCTGCCTGCAACGCGGGAGACCTGGGTTCAATTCCTGGGTAGGGAAGATCCCCTGAAGGAGGGAAAGGCTACCCACCCCAGTATTCTGGCCTGGAGAATTCCATGGGTATAGTCCATGGGGTCGCAAAGAGTTGGACACGACTGAGCGACTTTCACTTTCACTCATGGATACTAAAATCTATAAAATAACTATATATCTTAGAACCATTGAAATATTAGTTTCTTATTGAAATGGTGCACTAAGAAACACAGTCTGGGAGCCGCTGCCCTTCCCTAATCAGCATTAAGTACAATGCTGGCTGTGAGCTGAAATAGGCCTGGCAGCCTGGGCTGCAAGCTCCTGCTACTTCATGCTTCCCAGGAGGCCTCACCTGGTGTCTTCCTTGCTCCACATTGAGGCCCTACCAGAGGGTGGTGGGAAAAAAAGGCATAATAAAGACTTGGATCAAGGAGGCAGCAGTGGTGGTGTTTATGATGGTTTTCTAGGGCTTCCCTGGTAGCTCAGCTGGTAAAGAATCTGCCTGCAATGCAGGAGACCCAGTTCGATTTCTGGGTTGGGAAGATCCCCTGGAGGAGGGCATGGGACCCACTCCAGTGTTCTTGCCTGGAGCATCCTCATGGACAGGGAAGCCTGGTGGGCTGCAGTCCATGGACTTGCAAAGAGTCAGACACGACTGAGCGACTAAGCGCACATGATGCTTTTCTATTTCAACCAGCAGGAAAGTGCTGCTGTCTTTTCTGAGTGTATTTGTGTGTATCCATTTTTTAGATATGCTAAAATGGGCATGAAGCGTACTTTCTCAAGTTTCAGAATTACTGTCTGGTGTACTGATGAGAACATGGACTTTGGGATCCTTTGGGCCAGAACCCTCAATCTTGGCTCTTTTATCAATGGTCAGACTCTGGTAAAGGCAGGCAAGGTTCAGGAAGGACCGAAGGTCTGGAGACACTTGCCCCATCTAAAGAAGCAGGCTTTGAATGGCCCCGGAAGGACTGGAGGGAACTGTCTGGTGTGCTCAAATCTGCTGGTTTTCCAGAAAGTTAGACGTTTAGATTTTTATGGAAAATTTCCCAGTTTTACAATGTCGGCAACTAATTCAATTATTCCGTGCAGCCCCACACACTGTTAGATCAGTGGGCTTCGCCTTTGGCCACCAGGGCTGCTGATGCCAGCCAGGCCAAAAGTGGTCACTGGGCAAGGACTCCCTCGGGAGGGCCGTCACCTCTTCCCCTTGCTGAGCCTTGAGAAAACAGCTCAAATCGGGGGTAAGTAAGAAAGGAGGGGGTTCAGCCAGTCTTTCTTGATTATATCATCCTTGGAAAGAAAGGAAACAAGGTCTAGCTACCTTGCATCAGAAGCAAAAAAGAATTCCACTGCTTTATCGCCCACAGCGTGAAGGCAGGTCGAGCTGTCCAGCCTCTTCATCCTTGTTTTACAGATATTCTTCACATTCTCAATATTGCCTAGAAAATGAAGGGAAGGATCACAAATCCTGTTCAGACTATTTCCTCTGAACAACAGGAGGAAGCCAGTTTCCCCTCTGAATACGTGTGCAGAAATGTGCAAGTTTTAGCTTCGTCTGTATCAGCCAAATTGTGTAAAAGATCTCCAAATAGGAAGAGCTCTGAATTGATTGCTAACAAAACAAACCAAATCAACACTCAAATCACGACATGGGTGCCTTTATGTAACAGAACCTCATGCGGCTCCTGTGGCTTGTGTGCATATTTGAAAATATACACGATAAAAAGCTTTTGAAAACATGAAGCCAAGTCTCAGTTGCATGAAAACCATTTGGACCTGGTCCCAGCAGAGTGAAGGGACGCATCCTGCCTCTGTGGGGAGCTGCTGCCTCCAGAACAGTGCCGTGCTACTCAAGCCCTTCTCAAGAAACTTACGTGTCCTATATAAGACGGGGATCTGTTCTGTGGAGAGTTTGTATTTGCTCCTTACTCCGATGAGTAGGGGACTGCCTCTCCTGTAAGGATAAGAGGGAACTGAATTACCTATTGCCTTGACACCCTGGGCTGGGCTGGGTGTCCTCTGAACACTGAGACGGTACCCACATTGAGCCCCCTTCCTAGGGCAAAGTAACCCCAAGACATCCCAAAGATTGACCCAGAAGTTTTAGAACCACTAATTACAGATAATTTAGAAAAATAAAGCTCTATTGCTTCTTCACACTACCTTCTTCTGCATTCAAAATAGTAACATCACAATAATAGATTTTAAAAGGAGTTTCAAAATGTAACAGGGACCAAGTAGCATTTTATAATTCTATAATTTGAAAGACTTAAATTCCAAATAGCAATTTAGTTCCTGATCCAGAAAAAATAAAATTATAGTACATTCACATAATTTCCTGCCTTGCTATTGTGATAGTCTGGGCCACAGACACATTCTCCAGGGCTCCCCGGGGCCTTCAGCAGGAAGCCTGCAACCACAGGGCACCCTAGGTCCTACAAAGCTGAGCCTCTGCCCACCTCCCAACTCCCCACCAGCTCCTGGCTTTCATGGGGTAGGGTCCAAACAACCTTGTTCGCTGCGGTCACCCAGGCCTGGCACATAGAAAGTGTCAGAAGGTACCCACTGAGACTAGAGGAGCCTTAAGTCCCACCAGTGCCCCTCCCTGTCACCACCCTGGCCTAACTGCAGATCCCTCACTTGAGGCTCCGTGCTTTTTGCTCACACTGGTTTCTCGGCCTGCCTTACCCAGGCCGACACCTGCTTCCCCTTGGGCCCCCTGTGCACTGCCTCCCAGCCCCCATCACAGAGAACGACATTCTCAGCCCAGCCCTGTCCTCCTGCACAACCGTCCAGTCCTTAAGGGTCCGGTGGCCCTGGGTGCCCAGCTCAGCACACAGTAAGTGTCAACAAATATTGGTTGGAGTGATGGATAGATGAATGGGTAGATGGTCAGACTGACTGTGGATGGATAGAAGGGATGGACAGATGAACGATGGTGGATGCACAGGAGGGTGGTTACCTGATGGCACTCACACACCCACTTGTGTGAGCCCACACAGTCCTGGGGCCACACAGCACAGGGCTCGGACAGAAGGACATGTGGGCTGACCCAGGCCCTCTCAGCTGATTCTTGGGTCACACCCGGCATGAAGGTGATGAAGTTTGAGCTCTTGGCTTTCAAGGCCTCTTCTTTACTGGACTCAAATCAACATTCATTTTTTTCCTGATTTCATGTTCATAATTTTACATACTTTTTCTAAAGGGAGCTTCTGAAACTGACCTGAAACCTGGATCTGCCCTTGCTATACAATTTTATTTTTAGTTTGAATTTGTTGTCAATTCCTAAAAAAAAATCTAGAGATTTCAAATAAACATCCAATTTTCTAGTTGCTCTTTTAATTAAATCAGAAACTCCAGCCACGGCAGTCCCTTAGTCCCTTCCGCTCTGCCAGAAGCCCTGCCCCTACCTTGTGCCTCAAGCTAAGCGATTTTATTTGTTTGTAACTGGAAATGTCAGTGCATTCCGCCTTACCGTGTGGCCACGGCTTCTCCAGGGTAGTGGACGCTCTTGAAAACCAAGGCAAATGCACCTTCCTGAAAAGACAAGAAAGAAGAGTGAAGAACAACTTACTCTGGCTAAGCTAGGCTGCTGCAGCCCAGTCAATCCACGACTTCAGACAGCTCTCCCGGGGCCTCTTCACTGCAGGCGGTCCTGGGGCCACTCACTCAGGGTACTGAATACAGGATGGCACGTGCACAGGGATGTCAGGAGGGGAAAGAGAAACCGACCATACCACAGTCAAGTGCCAAACACCAGTGAGCAATACAGATCACCCTGTCCAGGCCCGGAAGGAACAGTTTCTGGCTCTGTGATGACTTGGGTGGACTGCTGCAGCTAGAACCTCAGGAAATGAGAACTGCAGCCAGGGGTGCTGCCCTGGGCCTCAGAGACTGTACCTACTCGGGGAGCAATCGTGAAGATTAAAGGGGATAAACCAGGACCTACGTTTAGCTCAACACACGTTAGTGCCTGGGTTCAAACTCTGGCTCCTCCCCTAAACTGGGCAATCATTTCAGCCCTCTTTGTGCCTCATGGTGAATGGCTATCTTGTATGGTTTCTGTGAGACAAAGCATTTTAAGTGCCTAGAACAGTGCCTGCCATATGGAAGCATGAGTTGTTATAATTATTATTTCTATGGCAATAACGACTCTGTGTCTTACCTTGTCGGTTTGTGCAAACCAGAATTAGAATATAGCTCTCCTAACTCAAGACTCCAAATATTCTCCCTATTTAAAACCTTGATGCAAAACTCTCTCCTACATTCTGACCATCCATACTAACCAGGACCCTACTTGACTTTATGTACAGCCAGCTATCAGTCTGGATTTCTAAGACCTGGGAACCTGGGCAGACCCAAGGTCTCATGCTATGGCCAGTGTGCCAGGGATATCCCAGGGCCAGCAACTCTAGGCCTCTAAGGGTCTTTCAAACTGCCCCAAATGAAGGGGGTTCAGACAGAATCTGAGGAGCCTGATAGTCACCCTGCTGGTTTTGTCAACAATGAAGTAGGACTGAAAAGAAAAGTTCTTCCCAGTCTCTGCCAGAAAGAGCTCTGTGTTGCTACGGGTACACTGCTGACGTTTAAAAGGGCCACCACTGGGATGCATTCCCAAAATTTAAAATTACAAATGGAAAAGAGGAAATACTATGCTGCAAACTAAACTGGTTCACTGTGCATTAGTTATGGGACAGGCTTTTATTTATAAATTAAGGTCCCCCAAGACAGGAGTCATAGGGCAAAGGGTTTAACAGTAGACTTACTTAAAAAAAAAAAAAAAAGACTGAAAAGACCAAAGGGTCACATATTTTAAACTGCACTGTTTGTACCCAAAGAAGCATCTGACCCCAGATGTTCCAGACTCTTTGCCCTGAACACTGTCTCCAAACTGCCCCCATCTTGGGGGAGCTATGGATGGCATCGATGCTCAGAGGGTGGACTCTAGCAAGTCTGGAGCCCCCTCTTCCTCCCTCCACCATCCCACACGGGCCTACTCTACCTCCTCCTCCAAGGAGGGGTCTCTCCTGGGCAGTACCCCCACCAAAACCTCAGAACTCCTCCCGTATCTACAAGGACGCAACATTCTAAGGCCAGACACCGCAGACAAGCCATCTTTAATCCTCAGGTACTTGGTGCGGGTTTGCCTAATAAATGCTGATGAAAACTGAAAAGGAATGAAGGGAGGATTTAGATAAGTGAGAACTGTAACTTACCAGCTGCTGAATGACTCTCTCCACCAATGTTGAAAATGTAATGTCCTCAGTTTCTCTGTTATCGAACACATATTTAATCAGCTTGGCAATGGTTTCCGTATCTGTTTCTGACTCAAACTCATAGCCTTTGCTTTCCTGGAATATTTGGTTAGACACACTGTCAGATAACGGTCATTGTGCAATGCTGGCCTGGCCAGCTCCCTCTCCTCCCTTATGACTTGTCCTTGGAGTGACTTAAGGCGAGAACAAGGAAAACAGGGAAGGGATGAGAAATGTCTGCCTGAATCCCACAGCCTAACACAGCTGAGTCACTGTAGTCCTCCCTGAGATCATCCCGCCTCAGAAGCTTGTCCTTGTAATTAATCTGGATGTTGCAAAAAATGTAGCAATCAAAATGATCAAATACATTGAGTCAAATCCACCACCTCCCAACCACCACCACAACCTCTTCATACTTGAGACGCTTGCGTCTGTCTTCCCACCCTGCATTCCATTTGGTGTATGAGTCCGTATGTTATTTAGTGAACACGCTTTGTTCTTTAGATTCTGCTGTGAATCTGAAACAACCTTTGAGGTCAATGAGAAAGCCCTTCTCTCTCCTCCAGCGAGATCTGAGAAGGCGGCTGAGCCAGGGATAAGATCTGTGTCCAGTGTGATGTGGCCAAGGGTGGATGGCAATTCGCTCCTGCCTTTTTTTCCAGCAGGAAATAAGCTGCTTGGAAAGTTTCTGGGAAAGACCAATATCACTCGACTTAGACGTTACCCAGGGGAAGAATCTTACCAGAAATTTCCTCAGGTCTTTGTAATTCGTGATGATCCCATTATGGATGACAACGAATTCTGGAAGAAAAGTTTAGTCAAGAGAGAAATGCTATGAAGACATGAAGTTCAAGTCAGATGTGAAGACAGACAATTTGACAGCTTGAAACTCTATGAACTTTGCTTATATAGACACTTGTGTTAAGCAAACTTCATTTATAGCGATGAGAACTGACAACTGCCACGACTACAATTTAAACCTGAGGAAATAACACATTTCTCCTTTGATGAAAAGCATCCATCAGGCTGGCCATGCACTGAGTTCTGATTTGTGGGCTACCATATCATGAAATAGACTTTGGTATTTATGTCAAGTGAGATGATTAACCCTTCTTTATCTATTAACTGTCTTCATATCCACTCCCTTCTCCATTTTTTTCATATCTATTGTGACTTTGTTCCCTCACATTGTTTTCTTAACCCTGCACTTTCTCTCATCAGAGCCTATTGTCTTAACTTCACATCAACAATTTGTTTTCAGGAATCTATGTTTTCTTTGTAAAAGACTTCTTTGTGTAATTTTGGTATGCAGTGCAGCTGTTGGGTATAAGTCTTCCTTGAAAGTATGCTCTTCAATTATCACTGATGAGTTAGAGAAATCTTACAAATCTTATTTCCCAGTTGTTTTATTTTCAATTACTCATCCTGAGTCAGGGCAGGCACTTCCAAGTTTGGGTGTGGGGGGATCTCCTTGGAGCCTCCGTGCTTTGGGGACACAGACTCACTGTCTGCAGTGAGGTGGGGTCCACCCTATCATGTGAGTGGGCAGGAGGCTGGGGCTGATGTGGCTGCTCTTCTGAGAGGCATGCACCGGGCTTTCCTGTTCTCTGGAAGAGGCTTCACCCTTCCAAACTGGGCAGGGAGGAGCTGCCTCTAGGCACCACAGTGTGAACAGGGGCAAAAGCACCAGGGAGGTGCTATCTCCTGTGGCCTGACTTCACCAACAACTAACAGTAAGTGAGGCTTGTCAAGTGTGTAGTTAATAGTATTGAGTGGGCCAAAAAGTTTGTTTGGGGTTTTCCCCTAAGATGTTACAGAACAAATTTTTCGGCCAACACAGTAAATACCCCTGGTGGCTCAGATGGTAAAGAAGCTGCCTGCAGTGTGGGAGACCAGGGCTTGATCCCTGGGTCAGGAAGATTCCCTGGACAAGGAAATGGCAAGCCACTTCAGTATTATTGCCTGAAGAATCCCCATGGACAGAGGAGCCTGGTGGGCTACAGTCCATGTGGTCACAGAGTCAGACATGACTGAAGTGACCAACATGTTCAACATGTTCAATAAATACCCCACAACGACTCTTATGTATCTGAGCCCTGCTCTAATACGATGCTTGGCAAGAACTTCCATTATGCTGCGTTCTGGAATCAGCCTGGGGTTGGGGGGCCCTGGCTGACTCCAGAGATCATTCTCTCTCCCGGACACTCTTCCCATCATGACTGGGTGTGGGTTGTGGGGGCTTCTGGCCTGACCAGGCCCAAACTAGAGTGGAGACCCTGTAGATGATGTCTCAGACCTTTGTCACCCTTGAAGCCCCGGAAGGAGTCAGGGATTGTCCCCTTTCTCCTTCTCATATGCCCGTGTGTCCTGCTCCCACCCCTGGGAGGTGACACCCCTGGGGGCTGAGAGTTTCCAGCGGTAGCGCCAAACCTACAAGTCCTGCCCGCATGAGTGGGACCTGGGGGCATCACTTAAGAGAACTACCACACAAATAACTATGCTGGGGGCTCAGGCAAGTTATGTGGACCCCGGTCCACTGGGGGCTGACTTGGTGCGGGGCTAGTTGGAAGGTCAGGATTGGAGCAGGCACCCCAGATATCAGACAAGATCAGCACTTCTACCTGCCCTGGCAAGGACAACCCTCTGCAGAGGCAGGGCTGGTACAGCTGGATAAGAGGTGAACGCATACCTTCCCTCAGGCACTCTGCCCTCTGGAACACCCTGGTCCCTAATCGAGAAACAATGCCCAGGTCTTCAACCCTCTGGACCACCAAGTCCCCCAGAGGCTGGGTCCCCAGAGCCAACAGAATCTGTGGGAAGGGCCACTGTGCTCCTGTGGATGCCCGTGGGGTCAGCACTACCCCACAGGCATCTGCAGATAGGAGGCCAGGTTGAATTTGCCTCCTGTCCAGCATCCAGGGTCACCAGTTTGGATACTCAGGGAAGACAGGGCTGCTGAGAAGCCCGTTGGTGTTGAGTGTGGATCACTTCTGACACACACGTCACAGGGCCAGTCACAACCACTGGGACAGGGGAGCAAGGCTGTACTACATACCATTGCCTTTGTCTGAGCGCTGTGGGTGGCTGTTGACAGCATTGGGGACCCCGTGAGTGGCCCAACGTGTGTGGGCAATGCCAAAGTGGGTCTCAAACTCCACCTTCAAGTCCATGCTGTCTTGTTCTAGATGAAGGAAAAATGTTTGCCACACTTTAAAAATAAGCATTGACGTGATGCTGTTACCTAAGGTGGCTTCATTAAATGGAGACACAGCCACACCAAAAGTACATTTCATCATAAACCACAAAGGCCCCATTCTGGGGGCTTCTGCCAGACCCTTGCGTTACTTAGTACTTATCAATAACTTAACTCACTTACTTGAAATAAACTTACTTTAAAAATAAAATTAGAGGTCCCTACCATAAATGGGAAAGCAGTATCATTTGCCAGAAAAATTAAAATACATAAGTACTAAATATTGAAAACAATTCTCAGAGCACCATCACCTGAAATAAACCATCCCATGTTCTGGGCAACAGTTTTGCAACATGGATTTAACCCTCCTTCCGTTTTTCCATGCTTGAATAGGTTAAGTTTTTAGTCTCCAATGCTGTTGGAATGAAAGATTTTTAAAGTCACCTAGGCTATATTTCAGAGAATGCAATGGCACCCCACTCCAGTACTCTTGCCTGGAAAATCCCATGGACAGAGGAGCCTGGAAGGCTGCAGTCCATGGGGTCGCTGAGGGTCAGACACGACTGAGCGACTTCAGTTTCACTTTTCACTTTCATGCATTGGAGAAGGAAACGGCAACCCACTCCAGTGTTCTTGCCTGGAGAATCCCAGGGATGGCAGAGCCTGGTGGGCTGCCGTCTACAGGGTCACACAGAGTCGGACACGACTGAAGTGACTTAGCAGTAGTAGGCTATTTTTACTCTCATTTGGCAAGTCTTCCACTTACTGTAAAGTTCTTCATCAAGAGCTTTGACATTTCCTCTTTTCTTGACGAGCTGGATATGCCTTTCTTTGACTTCATTATTATTTCCATCAATTGCCACACCTGTAAAGTAAACATGATTTTTGTATTGGCATTTGCTTTGTCTCTCACACTTCACTGTAGGGAGCAACCCAGGGTGAGGGCTATAGAACCGAATTTATTAATTCTCATTCTTTAGGCTTGCAGCCGAGAGGAGAACCAGACAGTGTTAGAATATCAACTTGGAAACAAGAGGCTATGACTGTGGCAGTGCTAACCAGCAAGCAAGGAACACAAGCCTAGAACCCCTGCTGCGGCCGCTAACCCAGGATAACTCCTAGAGGCCTGCCTGCAGGAGGGGTGCCACCACATCTGCCACCAAAGGCAGGGGGCTCATTCAAGAATGCTTCTGCGCTTTGCATTCTGCTACGTTAGCAACAGTGCTTCCACTGCACTAGTGTTCCTGCAATCTTTCATCTTGCTTTCTATTAAGAATTTATGGCGGCGGTGGTTTAGTCGCTAAGTTGTGTGTGACTCTTGCGACCTCATGGACTGTAGCCTGCCAGGCTCCTCTGTCCATGGGATTCTCCAGGCAAGAATGCTGGAGTGGGTTGCCTTTTCCTTCTCCAATTAAGGATTTATAGGGATATATAATTATCTGGCTCTTCTTTTTCTCCTAAGGCTGCTTAATTAAAAATGGGAACAGACTAAATAGCCACCTCTTATGTGGATGGAGAAGTGAACTGTGAGATAGCCATCCAGAAGAGTACTGTGCAGTCACTTAGATTATGTTAGGAAGCATTGAGGATAATGGAAAATGACAAGGCAAGGGAAAGAGGAATAAAAAATTACAGAACTGCATAAGCATCATTAGGTTAAAACAATAAATAACTGCGCGATACCTCACTGTCCCCAGACGCCAGATAACCAGAAGAGGTACTGATATTGACGGGGGCGCTTCTGATGGACTCTTTCTTACCCTTGTTTTCCCTTTCTACTTTTCCATAGAAATTTCAAATTTCTTTAATGAACAAGCATTATGTTTGCATGGTGGTCTCCTGCAGAGCTTACCTGCTGAGTCATAGCCTCTGTACTCAAGCCGCTGCAGGCCCTTGATGAGGGTTTCAAAAATCTCCTTCCTTGTCCGGGGGACTCTGTAATTCATGTAGGCAAAGATTCCTGTTAAAAGAGGGGGAAATTATACATTTTCAAAACACTTAGTTCATGTTTAGAAGAAAACACTTCTGGGGACACAGACACCACTGGAGGTGCATCACTGGAGAGCTTCCTCTGCAGGCCTTCCCCAGACACGATGGGAGAAGAGCCGAACTCCCTTCCTGCTTCTAGAAGGGCACGGTATGCAGTCCTCCTGCAGTGACTGAAGAACCCATGAAGCCTGTGAGGAACACACACACACACAGCATGGCCTTGCGATTCCACGATTTCTCCGCTGGACATACTTGTAGAAGACATCGTTCACTGTGGCAGCATTTATAATAGAAAAGATCAGCAAAACAAGCCAACTACCTAGGGACACCTGGCAGTCCCCGCTATGTGAACTGCTTGGTTTGCGCCGAACACTCCTAGGAAGAATGACAAGGAGATCACCTCAGCCTCCCGCCACGGGCAGGAGCAGGGGCTGGGGCCTTAGTTCCACTTTCCACTTGGCCTTGTGGCTTGGAGCATTACATTCAACAAGCACTACTGTTATACAATCAGTTCAGTTCAGTTCAGTTGCTCAGTCGTGTCCGACTCTTTGCGACCCCATGAACTGCAGCACGCCGGGCCTCCCTGTCCATCACCAACTCCCGGAGTTCACCCAAACTCATGTCCATCGAGTCAATGATGCCATCCAGCCATCTTCTCCTCTGTCATCCCCTTCTCCTCCTGCCCCCAATCCCTCCCAACATCAGAGTCTTTTCCAATGAGTCAATTCTTCGCATGAAGTGGCCAAAGTACTGGAGTTTCAGCTTTAGCATCAGTCCTTCCAAAGAACATCCAGGACTGATCTCCTTTAGGATGGACTGGTTGGATCTCCTTGCAGTCCAAGGGACTCTCAAGAGTCTTCTCCAACACCACAGTTCAAAAGCATCAATTTTTCGGCACTCAGCTTTCTTCACAGTCCAACTTTCACATCCATACTTGACCACTGGAAAAACCATAGCCTTGACTAGATATACCTTTGTTGGCAAAGTAATGTCTCTGCTTTTTAATATGCCATCTAGGTTGGTCATAACTTTCCTTCCAAGCAGTAAGCGTCTTTTAATTTCATGGCTGCAATCACCATCTGCAGTGATTTTGGAGTCCAAAAAAATAAAGTCTGCCACTGTTTCCACTGTTTCCCCATCTATTTCCCATGCAGTGATGGGACCGGATGCCATGATCTTAGTTTTGTGAACGTTGAGTTTTAAGCCAACTTTTTCACTCTCCTTTTTCACTTTCATCAAGAGGCTCTTCAGTTCTTCTTCACTTTCTGCCATAAGGGTGGTGTCATCTGCGTATCTGAGGTTATTGATATTTCTCCCGGCAATCTTGATTCCAGCTTGTGCTTCTTCCAGCCCAGGATTTCTCATGATGTGCTCTGCATATAAGTTAAATAAGCAGGGTGACAATATACAGACTTGATGTACTACTTTTCCTATTTGGAACCAGTCTGTTGTTCCATGTCCAGGTCTAACTGTTGCTTCCTGACCTGCATACAGATTTCTCAAGAAGCAGGTCAGGTGGTCTGGTATTCCCATCTCTGGCTTGGAGAATTTTGAGCATTACTTTACTAGCATGTGAGATGAGTGCAATTGTGAGGTAGTTCGAGCATTCTTTGGCATTGCCTTTCTTTGGGACTGGAATGAAAACTGACCTTTTCCAGGCTTGTGGCCACTGCTGAGTTTTCCAAATTTGCTGGCATATTGAGTGCAGCACTTTCACAGCATCATCTTCCAGGATTTGAAATAGCTCAACGGGAATTCCATCACCTCCACTAGCTTTCTTCGTAGTTGATGCTTTCTAAGGCCCACTTGACTTCACATTCCAGGATGTCTGGCTCTAGGTGAGTGATCACACCATTGTGATTATCTTGGTCATGAATAGCAAGCATCAAATCATCTCTTGGCCCCACAGGGAATCCTTATCATCAAGGAAGGTCTATCAGTCAGAAGATTTTGTTTGGCTTTATTTTCAGCATTCATATATCAAAACAAGATTTTCCCAAATAGAAAAACATCATGATGGTTCTTTTCAAACTCCTCCACTCCAGTGCTTGAGACTATGAACCCTAGGTCTGTGTATGTCTGGCTCTGGGAGTGTTCCAAAACATCATCTCTCTGTCCTTTTGCCCTACTTGCCTCTCGCACAGTTCAGCTCCAACCCCACCTTCTGGGGCAGGCTTATCCGGGCCCTGGCCAGAAGTGTTTGCTTGCTCTGATGGCTGCCCAGTGCTCTTACATCCTGAGACATCTAAATCTCCTGACAGAGTCACAGGCAGGTGCTTCTATTTTTATATTTCTTACTGTGTCTTGGCACATGGTCCTTGTTCAATAAATGCACGATTATTTGCATAAGGGTTAGTTGCTCAGTTGTATCCGACTCTTTGAGACCCCATGGATTGTACCCTGCCAGACTCCTCTGTCCATGGAATTCTCCAGAAAAGTATACTGGAGTGAATTTCCATTCCCTTCTCCAGGGGATCTTCCCAATCCAGGGACTGAACCCAAGTCTCCTGCATTACAGGTGAATTCTTTTACTGTCTGAGCCGTCAGGGATGCTAAATAAAACGACCACAAATCTGTATTAACTTAAGAGTCCATTGATGGATGAATGAACAAAGGAACTGTGGAATATATATATGTAATATTAATGGAATATCATCCAACCATAAAAAAGAAAGAAATCCTGCCATTTGTGACAATATGCATGAATCTTAAGGGCAATATGCTAAGTGAACTCTATCAGACAGAGAAAGGCAAATACTGTATGATCTCACTTACATATAGAATCTAAAAAAAACTAACTCATGAATAAAGAAATCAGATTAGTGGTTTCCAGAGGTAGGGGGTAAGGGGTGATGGAATTAGGTGAAGGTGGTCCACAGGTACAAACTTCCAGTTATAAGATTAATTCTGTGGATGTAATGTACAGCATGGTGACAACAGTTAATAATATTCCATTGTATATTTCAAAGTTGTTAAGACAGTAGATCTTAAATGCTGTCATCACAGTGAAAAAATTAAATTATGTGAGGTGATGAATGTTAATTAATCTTGCTGGGGTAATCATTCTGCAATACGTATATACATGCATGAATGCATGCTAAGTTGCTTCAGTCATGTTTGACTCTTTGCAACCCCATGGACTGTAGCCTACCAGGCTCCTCTGTCCATGGGGATTCTCCAGGTAAGAATACTGGAGTGGGTTTTGCCACGCCCTCCTCCAGAGGATCTTCCTGACCCAGGGATCAAACCCACATCTTTCATGTCTCCTGCATTGGCAGGCAGGTTCTTTACCGCTAGCACCACCTTGGAAGCCCATGTACATACATAAACAGATACATATATAACACATACCAATACCTATATACATATACAAGTCACTATGTTGTGTACCAGTCAGTCCTAAATATTCATTGGAAGGACTGATGCTGAAGCTGAAGCTCCAATACTTTGGCCAACTGATGCAAAGAACTGACTCATTGGAAAAGACCCTGATGCTGGGAAAGACTGAAGGCAGGAGGAGAAGGGGACAACAGAGGATGAGATGGTTGGATGGCATCACTGACTCGATGGACATGAGTTTGAGCAAGCTCTGGGAGTTGGTGATGAATAGGGAAGCCTAGCGTGCTGCAGTCCATGGGGTCATAAAGAGTCAGACACAACTGAGCAACTGAACTGAACTGATATTGTGTACCTTAAACTTACACAATGTTATATGTCAGCTATATCTCAATAAAACTGGAGAAAGTATTTGCCAAAGATAAACCTTGGAGAAGGCAACCTGCCAAAATATAACTGAGGACTGATAATAATTATATAGCAAACCACTCATGTGATATTTCTGTAATGTTTCTAGATTATATTCAAGTTAATGCTGTATAATTGAAAGAATGATTAAACTTCAATTAAGTAAATATTATATTCCACCAACTTGATGGATATGAGTTTGAGCAAGCTCCAGGAGTTGGCGATGGACAGAGAAGATGGCTGAACAGCATTACCAATTCAGTGAACATGAACTTGGGCAAACTACAGAAGGTGGTGAGGGATAGGGAGACCTGGTATGCTGCAGTCCATGCGGTTGCAAAGAATCGGATACGACTGAGCAACTGAACTGAATGGAACTTGAGCAGTAACAAGGGTCACATCACATGAAATTTAACTTGCTAAAATTAATCTAGACACACTCAGTCAAAAAAAGATGATAAAATTATACAGTGCTAAAAATTATATTTTGCATTTCTAGGTACTGGATGCCACCATATATAGGATATATTTGCACAAAAGTATTAAGATGCAGAATTTATATTTTAAAACATGCACAGTGTGCTTTCTGAGCAGTTACAAACATTTCCTTTTAAAAATGGCCAAGGATAATTTTGGTAGTCAGTTATTTTTGTCTTCTAGGTCAGGTGAGAAGCACTTCCCCAGCTAAGCATCTGTGCTTCAAGAGCTCACAATTTATCCTACACTTCAAACCTAAACACGTCTGGCCAGAAGATGTATTTTTGTCAACTTGGTTAAATATAAAAAAAAGACCGTTACTTTTTAATGCAAATTTTTAACAGCTCTATTACGATACAGGGGCTTCCCTGATGTCTCAGTTGGTAAAGAACCTGCCTACGATGCAGGAGACCCAGGTTCAATCCCTGGTTTGGGAAGATGCCCTGGAGAAGAAAATGACAACCAACTCCAGTATTCTTGCCTGGGAAACCCCATGGACAGAGGAGCCTGGCAGGCTACAGTCCACAGGGTTGCATAGAGTTGGACACGACTGAGCAACTAAACCACCACGGTTGGGATACAAGTCATATGTTGTTGTTGTTCAGCTGCCCAGTCATGTCTGACTCTTTGTGACCCCATGGACTGCAGCATACGAGGCCTCCCTGTCCCTCACCATCTCCCAGAGTTTGACCAAGTTCATGTTCATTGCACCGGTGATGCCATCCAGCCATTTATCTTCCTTCTGCTCTCAATCTTTCCCAGCATCAGGGACTTTTCCAATGAGTTGTCTGTTCCAAAATACTAGAGCTTCCATATCAGTCATTGCAGTGAATATTCAGGATTGATCTCCCTTAAGATCGACTGATTTGATCTCCTTGCTGTCCAAGGGACTTTCAGCAGTCTCCTCCAGCACCAGTTAAAGGCGTCAATTCTTTGGCCTTCTGCCTTCTTTACGGTCCAGTTCTCACAACTGTACCTGACCACTGGGAAGACCATAGCCTTGACTATACGGACTTTTACCAGCAGAGTAATGTCTCTGCTTTTCAACACATTGCCTAGGTTTGTCATCGCTTCCCTGCCAAGAAGCAATCATCTTCTGATTTCATGGCTGCAGTCACAATTCATGATTTTGGAGCCCAAGCAGAGGAAACCTGTCACTGCTTCCACTTTTCCCCTTCTATTTACCATGCAGTAATGGGAGTGGATGCCGTGATCTAAGTTTTTTTAAAGATTTATCCTTAAGCCAGCTCTTTCACTCTCCTCCTTTACCTTCATCAAGAGGCTCTTTAGCTCCTCTCCACTTTCTGCCACTAGAGTGGTATCATCTGCCTACTGGAGGATGTTGATGTTTCTCCCACCTATCTTGATTCCAGCTTGTACCTCATCCAGCCCAGCATTTCTCATAAGTCACATACCATAATATTATACACTTGAAATAGTGTATAATACAATGGTTTTTAAGTATATTCACAGAGTTGTGTAGCCATCACCAAAATCTATGATTAGGTAAAACTTTTCATAATATTAACTTTTCTGGAAATAAAAAAAAAAGGCAGGAAGTTCCCTGGAGGGATATGGTGAAATTCCAATCAATGTAAAGAGCATATGAGAGATGGAGCAACTCACTAAACCATTTTTTTATCTTTTAAACTGCAAAACTTTCCTGGCACCTTGGGAATTGTTCTAGAATTATACCTGCACCTCACAAAACAGAGCTTACAGCCACTGCTAATGACACAAAGGCCCACCCACAGGCCAGTTCTTTTAAATCCAAAATACTCTTCCTAAAGAGTGCTGTATGGCTCTGCTCTCCAATTCCCCCCTGTAATTCCCCTTCCTCTGGGTCACACTTCACTTCTGAACTCACGTCAGGCACATATACATCTCTGGCTCTGAGATCTGCAATAGCCTCCTTGCTTGTGGCTGCCTTGACAGCTGCTCCACAGTCCCTGATGGGCTGGAACAAGCTGGAACGGCTAAAGGGTCCCGGCCCTCAGGAGCACCAGCTGTGTCCACACCCAGTTGGGAGGCTTGGCAGCCACTCAGACACTGTTTGGTTGATTACTGTGGTGAGAGGGGTTGCCAAGAAGTGGTTTTCAAGGTCTTTGCGCAAGAAGGCATAAATCTAACTTTTAACATGAAATCTCTAGCATACCAACATGTGTTCAGTAAGTTCTTTTAAGCACTGTTTCTCTCCTCTGCTCTTGGCTGCACTTACCCTGCATGTGACCAGATGAGAGCAAATAAACCAGCACCTCCATGAGGCTCTTGTGTTTTAAAAAATTATGAAATAGAATACAAAGCTGCTTTCTTAGGAATCTTGCCTGCTATTCATGTCAGATTTCCCTTCTGGAATCCCTTCCATCAGCAATAAGAGCTGCAGAGAGAATCCATTTTTTACCTATGAAATCAGTTAAGATCAATCAGTTTTTGACAGTAATAGTTTAAATTTGTGCACTCTCTTGGAAGGCAATTTGCAGTCTCTCAAATTAAAATGTACACATCTGGCGATCAAGCTTCTGCACTTCTAGGAATGTATCTAAGCAGATATCTGTGCTGAGATTCAAGTGTGCACATATGAAGATCATTACTCAGTGCTGTTTGTGGTAGCTGAAGATTGGGGACAGCCTGAGGCCTGGCAGGGCGCAAGTAAGTGATGGCGCAGCCACACACGGCCACTGCAGGGCCACAGGCAGGCAGCCCTACATAGAGCATAAGGTAAAGCTGTGTGTTCTCTTGGAAAACAAGCTACATCTCCAAGATGTGTCAAGCGAAAAAGTGGCCTGCAGAGTATGTGCAAACTATCTAAGCTGGGGCAGGAAGACAAGTCGAATATTTCTGGGAGACCCAGGGAGCAGTGGCGGCCCCTGATGAGGATGTTGGATACAAGGCAGACACTTCTTTTCCACTGCATATGTCCTTTTTGTACAGTCAGGATACTTTGCCGTGTGCCTGCATATAGTATTTTACTATGTGCTGCTATATATATTGAGAGTGGTGGGTACAGGATTGTCATCTAGCCCAGTTCAACCTCACTGTAGCTCTCCAGCTCTGCTCACCTGGAGGAACAGTAGCCTCAGCAAGGGAGAAAGCACTGTATTACAGCCAGTCTCATATGAAAAAAGACAGCCTTCGGGTCACCCCACCTGAGCGACTCCTCTTTCTCCTGCTCACTAGTCTGTGACAGTGAGACGCACAGAAGGTAGCAGCTACCACCTGCTGCCTTTGCCAAATATTGATTTCAAATCCCAGCCCACCCCTTGTTGTGTCTGTGTGGCCTGGAGCAAGTCACTGAGCTCCCAGGGGAGCATGGTGATGGCAGCACCTACTTCCCAGGGTCGTTGACAGAATTCACAGGAGTCTTTGTAAAGCAACAGGACCAGTGTCTGCTGCATAGTAGTGTCCATGTCTGTGAAAACGGAGCAGGCAAGGAGCCTCTTCCTCCTGGGGGGCATGTGGCACAAATGCAGGGATGCATAGGGCGTACAAGAAGCTCTTGAAAAATGATTAAATAAAACCACAAGGAAAATAGTACCATTTTACTGTTATTTGTTTTTGGCTTTCTCCTTGGGGAAATGATGGTTAAACCAGATGTGTGATCTGGTGACAACTTGATTAAGATGTAAATCATCCCATACACATTTCTCTGACCCACAGGGGCCACATCACTGAGCTAGGTGCTGCTGAGACAGACCAGTCAGGGGGCCTTGCAGGGCGAGTCATGAGAGGGCATGGTACACAGGGACCACCCCCATGCTCAGGAGATTTGCAGGCAGAGAGGCCAGATGCTGAGAGGTGGGAAAGGGGCAGAGGACTCTTGGACTGGCTCTCTGAAGAGGTGGCTTCAATTCATCCTGCAGGTGCCAGCTGACAGGTCACCCACCTGGCCTATTGCAGGCTGTCCCCTCTCCCAACTTTTAAAAAGTCACATAGCCCTTTATTTCCCATATAGCACTTCCCTTCTTGTCTTCTGTCTGACTCCCTTCCAGATTATAACCTTCATGAGGACGGAGACCACACCTGTCTTGTTTATTTGTCTTATCCATTGTTTATTCATTGCCCAGAACCCAGAGCAGAACCTGGTACATTTTAGATGCTCAGTAATTATTTTTTTGAAAGAATAAATGCATCAATAAACAAACAGGTTTAGGGAGTTGATCTTAGAGAAGGTGACCTTTGAGCTGGGCTGGATACAGCCACTCTCAATGCACAAGCAGTGAGAACCCCAACATGTAAACGCTGGGGACAGAAAGGCCAGAGAGGTAGGTAGTGCTGAGCCTGATGTCCCTGTGCGTTAGCTCCTTTCACCAGGGCAGGAAGGCACTGCTCCAGTGGAAATCCCAAGACACTCAAGCACAAAGACATATGCGCCAGCATTACCCCCCCTCAGCTACCATGTACGATGAGCATCCTAGGGCAGGAGTGGACAGCCTTCTAGATAAATGGGCCATGTCCTGGGGAAGGATCCCAGAAGGGGCTGCAAAGTTAATCACAACCATCCCTACTATCAGTTATGAAGCGTCAATCTCATTTTATGTAAACCTCACAATGCCTATGCTCAGATTATGGCTCCCATGGACAGACAGGGCATTTCTGGCTCCAAGGCCAAAGAGTTGAGTAATTCACAGCTAGGTGTCCCTGACTGCAGGCGGCTCAACACTGCTGCCCCCTGAATTAGCATGAGGCCCGTCTCAGAATCCTGCCCCAAGGGATGAGAAATAGTTAGCAGATGGGATTTGGTCTGTGGGGAGATGCCCACCTGGCTGCTGATGGACACACTCAGAACTCCCTGGTGGGGTCCAGGCCATCCTGATACACCCTCCCCTGACCCTAAGGAGGTCAACCTCTTCATGGGACACTCCTTTTTCTGACTCCAGCTTTCTCTTCCCATCCAGCCCCCTCCCCACAGGGCAGAGGTAAGCCACAGCAAGGCTGATTCTCACTACATACCTCCCTCTCTTGCCCAAGAGGGATGGCAAAATCCTTCCAACCTGGTTGGAAAAATGCCCAGTCCTGGGGCAGAGGCTGCCTTGGCCCAACCACTGCAGCTCAGGGTATATCCTGTGCCCACTCTGCCATCCTGGCATCCAGAGCCTCCATCAGCTTTTCAGGGTCTTTTCTTTTTAAAAAATGTATTTAATTGGAGGATAATTACTTTACAACATTGTGATGGTTTTTGCCATACATCGACATGAATCAGCCACATGTGCACGTGTCCCCCCATCCTGAACCCCCTCCCACCTCCCTCCCCACCCTATCCCTCTGGGTGGCCTCAGAGCACCAGCTTTGAGTGCCTTGCTTCATGCATCAGACTTGCACTGGTCATCTGTCTTACATATGGTAATATACTTGTCTCAATGCTATTCTCTCAAATCATCCCACCTCGCCTTTTCCCACAGAGTCCAAATATCTGTTCTTTACATCTGTGTCTCTTTTGCTGTCTTGCATATAGGGTTGTTGTTATTGTCTTTCTAAATTCCATACATATATATGTGTTAATATACTGTATTGGTGTTTCTCTTTCTGACTTACTTCACTCTTGCATAATAGGATCCAGTTTCATCCACCTCATTAGAACTGACTCAAATGTATTCATTTTTATAGCTGAGTAATATTCCATTGTGTATATGTACCACAGCTTTCTTATCCATTTGTCTTCTGATGGACACCTAGGTTGCTTCCATGTCCTGGCTATTATAAACAGTGCTGCGATGAACATTGGGGTACACATGTCTCTTTCAATTCTGGTTTCCTCGGTGTGTATGCCCAGCAGTGGGATTGCTGGGTCATATGGCAGTTCTATTTCCAGTTTTTTAAGGAATCTCCACACTGTTCTCCATAGTGGCTGTACTAGTTTGCATTCCCACCAACAGTGTAAGAGGGCTCCCTTTTCTCCACAGCTTCTTCAGCATTTACTGTTTATAGACTTTTGGATCGCAGCCATTCTGACCAGTGTGAGATGGTACCTCACTGTGGTTTTGATTTACATTTCTCTGATAATGAGTGATGTTGAGCATCTTTTCATGTGTTTATTAGCCATCTGTATGTCTTCAGAGAAATGTCTTTTTAGTTCTTTAGCCCACTGTTTGATTGGGTTGTTCATTTTTCTAGTATTGAGCTGCAGGAGTTGCTTGTATATTTTTGAGATTAATTCTTTGTCAGTTGCTTCATTTGCTATTATCTTCTCCCATTCTGGAGGCTGTCTTTTCACCTAGCTTATAGTTTCCTTCATTGTGCAAAAGCTTTAAGTTTAATTAGGTCCAAACTGTTTCTTTTTGCTTTTATTTCCATTACTCTGGGAGGTGGGTCATAGAGGATCTTGCTGTGATTTGTGTCAGAGAGTGTTCTGCCTATGTTTTCCTCTAAGAGTTTTATAGTTTCTGGTCTTACATTTAGATCTTTAATCCATTTTTGAGTTTATTTTTGTGTATGGTGTTAGAAAGCATTCTAGTTTCATTCTTTTACAAGCAGTTGACCAGTTTTCCCAGCACCACTAGTTAAAGAGATTGTCTTTTCTCCATTGTATATTTTAGACTCCTTTGTCAAAGAAAAGGTGTCCACAGGTGTGTGGTTTTATCTCTGGGCTTTCTATTTTGTTCCACTGATCTATATTTCTGTCTTTGTGCCAGTACCATACTGTCTTGATGACTGTAGCTTTGTAGTATAGTCTGAAGTCAGGCAGGTTGATTCCTCCATTTCCATTCTTCTTTCTCAGGATTGCTTTGGCTATTTGAGCTTTTTTGCGTTTTCAGGGTCCCACTCTTAAAACTGATGAGAAGAGTGAGAAAAGGTTCTAAAGGGAGAAAAACACAGATAAACACAGAGGGGCTCCAGAAGAGACTGCACATGTGAGGCGAGACAGAGGCAAGCCCTGGGAGAGGGACTGTGGCCCCTTGGCCCAGCCCACCTTGGGGGTCTGCGAATTCCAACGCTCCCTTCAAATATGGCTTGAGAGGTTATCTAGGGACTCAGGACCAAAGGCCCCACAGAGGTCCATCCATGAAGGCAGGGGTGCTTCAAACCTTTAAGTGAATTTGTTATTATAACAATGACCAGATGGAGGGGCAATGTCTCTGGATTTCTAGCCAGAACTAGGATCACTGAACTCCTGGAACGTACCACCCCTGGGGTGTACGAGTACCAGATGGGAAGAGGGGTCATTTGGGGCTTGGACAATGAGGGAAGAAGGTCTAAGTTGACAGAGGGTGGATTGGGGTCCATATTCTGATTCTGTGGCTATAGTTTTGGGAAATGTATCCATCTTTCCAAAGATCAGCTTCCCAATGAAAAGCACTGCCCTATGATTGAGGGCAGTCCCAGACAGAATACCACCTGTACCTCACACAGGGTAGGGGCTTACTCCATTAGGGCTATGTCACCACCCAGCAAGCCTGGCGCCCTCCAGTCAGAGGTTGCTCTTTCCACTACTACCAATAATGCTTTTCAGAATTGAAGCATCTGATGTCCTTAGTCCATGAACCTCGTAGAGATTAGATAATATTCTGAGTCCTAAATTGGAAGACACGGCCAGTGAGATCTCTGCCTCACAGAATTCCTGTGTGTGTGTGTAAGAGAGTATGTGTGTGTTTGAGGGTCAGGTATGTGTGTTGGGTGTGTATTGTGTGAGTACCTGTGTGTGAGTTTGTGCTTGAGTGTCAGATGTGCATGTGTGTGTGGCATGCCAGGGGAGGTAGGAGTATACTCTTCCAGGTGAGGCCTCTCAGGATGGAGGCCACCAGGCCAAGAGCAAGGGCTGCGAGAGGGGGCTTTGGCCTCTTTGGATGTCCAGGCCTCCCTCATGCAGACCAGGGGAGGCTACTTTATTCATGAAGCCAGGAGGACAATTCCTGCTGCTTCCCTGCAGAGTGAGAGTAAAGTGAGTAAAGACGGAGGTGTGAAGGAAGCACAAGATCCCACAGCTGGGTCCTCAAGCAGAGGCAGAGGAACCCCTAGGCCTGGCTCAGGGTCAGGAGCGGGTTGGCTCCGCTGGGGACAGCCTTACCCTACTTCAGGCCTCCTCGGGGCTCCAAGGGTTAAAGTTACTACAGCACTTGAACCCCTGGAATAACAGGATACTCTGCTTTCCGTGGTAAATGTGAGCAAGGCAGTTTTCTTTTTAACAAAAAACTCGTGGTGTCCCTGTGCCGATAACATTTCACCATTTCACCAAAACAAAGGGGAAGCAACACACAGATACTCTAAACAGTACTGAAAAACTTTCAAGAAAAAAGTTCAAACTGCCATATTTGGCTAAACTGTTTTCTTTTTTTCCTTTTCTTTACAGTGAAATATTTCCTTTGAAAATTAAAGAGGTGGATGCCTGGATGAAATTACTTGGCTTTGTATCTAATGTATCTTCAGAACTTTCTCCCAAGAGTGTTTGTAACCTCAAGTTCCCATTCCTTTATAAGCAAATTTTTGCTAAATATAAAAATAAACTCAATTTTAAAAGCCCCATTTGCTAATCTTATATCACAAAATCTCCAGAAGGTTTCTCGGACCTCGGGAAACCCCTGATGAATAAGACTGATCAGGAAATGGCATGACGATGGAGAGGAGGAGGAGCAGGAGGAGGAGGAGGAGGAGGAGGAGGAGGGTAGCAGCCTGTGCAGAGCCCCTGCTCGGCTGGCCTCGCTGCAGCCCTCCACATGAGAATGCCAAAGAAGTCCCACAAGCAGGGGCGCTGGTGTTCGGAAGCTGCTAAGACTGGCTCCTAAGGACCAACTGTGTGCATCTCTTCCCAGTGCTAAACTCAGGGACCTCATATTTGATGACCTACCTGAAATCAGCCATGGTAAGATTATTCTTACCACAGAAACTGATGAACTAAAGAGCTAAGGAGCTGTTTAACATTTATCTGCACATCATTGGGTAGGGCGGAGAAGGCAATGGCACCATACTCCAGTACTCTTGCCTGGAAAATCCCATGGACGGAGGAGCCTGGCAGGAGTGACTTCACTTTCACTTTTCACTTTCATTCATTGGAGAAGGAAATGGCAACCCACTCCAGTGTTCTTGCCTGGAGAATCCCAGGGACGGGGGAGCCTGGTGGGCTGCCATCTACGGGGTCGCACAGAGTCGGACATGACTGAAGCGACTTAGCAGCAGCAGCAGCACTGGGTAGGGGGTTCTGTTTCTCAAGATTCCTGTGACTTGGAGAGGCAACAAGCTAGGTAACTTGACCCCCGAGTCTGTGCCCTATAAACTCAAGCCCAGTCTCTTCTGAGGTATCCATTCATGAACTGGACTGTTACAAGGAGGAAGGGAGTGTCAAATATGACAGGGTTCTGAGAGCCAAAAGAACTTCGGGACAGAAAGATGAGCTCTCCTGAGTCAAGTAATCTCCCTGACTTGCTGTTTCCTCAGCTAAGACAAGAGGCAAGCAAACCCCCACAAGCACCTGACAAACTCTCCTGAAAGACCCCTGTGCAGACGGTGTGTGTAGTGTGTGTGTGTGTCCTGGCCTGTCTTGATTCTGGGGAATAAAATCATGCCTGTGTCTTGCAGAAAGAGGTAAGTGGAGAGCAAGATGCACATTATTTATATGACATAGGAACTGACTTTTAGAGAAAGTAGAAAACTACTTGGTCCAACTGGGTATGTAGCATGATACCAGTGAAGGAAGGGATATTTAACTGATGCCCATGTTCACCTTCTGACTGCAGTGGCTCTAGTTTGAGAGTGGAGTGCTGGGACCAGAGGAGTTGGGTATGGACCAGGAGCCCTCTGGTCAATACGCTTCTGGCTATCTGGACAATCTGTGGCTATGTGGGACTGGTAATACTGGATTATTCTTAGGGAAAGCATCTGAAAGCAAGAATCCAACTGTAGTAGGATGAATAATGGCCCACAGAAAGGTTACTAAACATATGTGGTTATAGTAGGAAATGGCAACCCACTCTAGTACTCTTGCCTGGGAAATTCTATGGACAGAGGAGCCTGGAGGGCTACTGTCGATGGAGTTGCAAAGAGTCGGACATGACTGAGCACAGACATATATATGAAGGACAGGGAAGATTTAAGAATTCACAGACAGGACATGCAATTCTTTCTGTCAAATCCCCACGCATGCATGCCACCATGCCCTTGCATATGCTGTCTGGTATGCCTAGCACCCTCTTCTCTCTGCAGAGCTCATTCTTGAAATCAGGCCTGTGGCACTGTCCCAGGTCCCTCCCTCTCTTCTGGGGAAAGTCAGTGTCCCTGTCTCCACTATGCTGGGGTCCCAAGCTCAGACTGCATGGGGGCCATTAGGTAACATCTGGGAGTGAGGCAGCTGAGTCAGCATGGGAGAACAAGGGAGTCTGCACCTGTCATTCCAGGGGCCACTGTAAACTATTCAGAAACATGGACCCAGAGTTGCTCATCTTTGGATTTTTTCAAGGGAAGTCAAAATCCTACCTAATTGTGTAGCTTGGTAAGTACAGTAATTAAAAAAATAAAGTTTCTGTTTCTGCACCAAACAGAAAGATGTCTGTCTGCTGGTCTGGCATGGGGCTGCCAGGCTAAACTTCTCAGTTCATTGAAACTTGGAGGGTCATCTGCATAGTGTGCGAAGGGTCAGCTACAACTGGGTCTAGCTTCCTGTGGGAGAAGCAGCAAAGAGAAAGGGGATCAGGAGCCACTGTGAGCCTGGTCATCAGCAACTGATGAGGAAAGACCTCTAGTTCAACTCCTGCTGACCCCTGCAGAAACAGCTCCAGAGATCCGAGCTCTGAGATGGCTTCGAGGTGGCAGATCCCAGTTGAGCCACAGCCAGTTCAGAGAAAACAACTGCTCAAAGATGTGCACAGATTTCCCTGGGCCTCAATTTCCCCAAATGTAAAGTGAAGAGGGTAACTGGTTTATTCCAGGAGCACCTTCACAATTTTTGCACTATCCTGGTATCAAATGCACAATTATTTCTTGAATATTTTTCTATAAATTTGACAAAAGTTCCAAAACTTAAACAAGTTCATTACAAAAGGAAAACAAACAAAAAGGAAAACCAGTTATCACTTGCCATATATATATACACAGACCACACAATAATCCAAAAAAACGCTAACAAACCAAACCAATGGGTTCAATTCCTGCCCACTATTGTTGTAAGCTCCGAGCCCAGGACAGCTTCTTCTGTGCAAGAATCAGAAATATGTAAAAGACACATTAGCGCCCAGCTAAGACTGTCTCTTGGCTACAAGAAAAGGAAACAACTTCCCCATGCAGGAATTCCACAAGACTTGACTTTACTGAGGGTTGGAGGGTGGGGTGTACCAGTGTGGAGCCCTGATGGGTTAGTTACAAACCAAAGTTGGGATGGAAAGTTAAGGTGGTTGTAAGGGCAGAAGGGCATCTGAGAGGAAGAAGGAGGGAAGCTGCTCATGCTAGAGGGGCAGACCCAGTGGGAGGATCTCAGTGTACCAGTCTGCCTCTAAGACCACCAGGGGGCCAAGGGCCTTGAATGCCACACTGAAGAGTTTGGAACCCAAAGCCCTTTGGCAAAATTGCCACCTTTGCCTTTTCTCTCTCCCCAGGAATGGCCTACAGGCAGCCCATTATATACAATAACAATGATGCCCAGGAATCTTGACATTTTTGCTGAGGGTTAAGAAATTTAAATTGATGTCTGTTTGGCCTGGGGCAGGCTGCATCCCAAAAGTCGGCTGCCTGCTCCTCCATCAGTCGGTCCTTTTTCACTTTTACAGGAGCGCCTGGCCTCAGAAACAAGGCCTGTACAGACTTTGGCCCACAGCTCACCGCTGGCACACTCCACCCCAGTAGCCCTCAGCAAAGTCAGACAGAGGCCTTTCATGGCTTCAAACGTTCCAACAGGTCCTCCACCCACAGGAGGCTGAAATGGGTAACTGAATCCCACTCAATTAAAAAAAAAAAAAAAGGCACAGTGACCTTTTGTCCCAGCAGAAGTTCCCAGCCCTGTCCCCAGCACGGAGGCGACCCAGCAAAGAGAGTAAGGGATCGTTGATGCGCGCGCCGGGCCGGCCGCCCTCCCCACCGTTAAGGGGTCACCGCGGTACTCAAGAGGCGGAGGCCCCAGCCCTCTCCCAGTCTAGGGCTGCTTCTCCCAAATTCCGCCCCACGCTCGGCGGTTGGTGTTGCTCCTTCCCAGCGCCTCCTCGAGCGCTTTTTGCAATAAAGGGGCGACAATACGGAATCCACCCTTCTAGGGACAAGAAGTTCACTCTGGGACGCGAGGAGGACGCACAGGCCCTTCCCGAGCGCACCAGGGGCCGCTCCCCACACCACCGGGGTGGAGCAGGTGTGGCCGCCTCTCCTCAGTTGCTGGAGATGGAGAGGCGGGATGGGCACCCCGAGCCCGGGGAGCACGCTAGCTTGCGTTTGGCCGCCTTTGTGGGAGACTTGGGGGCGCTTTCCTCACTGGACATGAGGTGCAGAGGAAACACACCTCTGTGTTTCGAGGGCCCAGGACAGGTCCAATTCCTTCCCCGCTGTGGGTTGCAAACTGGGGTGAGGCGACCCCCTCCTTCACTCCGCAGTGGGACGACCAACTCGGCGGCAGGCCCAGCCCGCGAGAGCCCCTCCTCAGTCGGCGCCCCCATTTCGCGCCGCCTTCAGTCCCAGGCACCCGGCTCTCGGGCCCAGGCTCTGAGAGGCTGGGACTCCGGAGCCCGCGGCCGCCGCGGCGATGGGCGCTGCACTCACCGCACATCTCGGCTGCTCCTCGTGCCCCTCCTGGATCCCGGCCTCCGCTCGCCGCTAACCGCCGACACTCCGGAGCGCGCCCGGGCCTCTGGCCCTTATAACCGGAGCCCGGCGCCAGGGGCGGGGGCGGGGCGGGGCCTCTTGCCGCCTGTCCGCTCCCCATTGGCCGCCGGTTGTCGTGACAACGGCGGGCACAAGGCCCCGGAGAGTCTGCACGCCGCAGGCGAGGGGCGGCTTCCCGGCTGTAACACGTGCGTGCAAGAAACAGGTTAGTGGTCGCAGCGAGCTTCCTGAGTTCAGATCGAGACTCATCCACAGAGTAAGTGTGGGTGGCACCTCGAGCAGGGGCCCGAGTCGCTCTGTGCTTCAGTTTCCCCGTCTGTAGAATGGGCATAGCAATGAAACCTACCTCCCGAGATGCAATGCGGTGTCATTTAATCAAGTGTAAGTCACAGAGCCCTATGTCCCGCATAATAAACCGCGTTTCGAGTGTGAGTCCTTCTGCGTGCTAGACTCCTCTCAGCACACAGGTAGGCTCAGAGATGGAATTGGACTTTGCCAAAATCCGGCAGCGGGGGCGCTGTCAGAACTTGAACCTGGGATTTACTGCAGAGCCGGAAATCCGAGGCTGGGATTCCCCAAGAATTGAGCAAAGTTGGGGGAGCCCAGGAAGCCACTCAGTCCCAGAGGTGTGCAGGCCCACTTCTCGGCGCAGCTGGCCTGCGCTCGGCAGGTCTAATCTCGGGAACCCTAATCTGGCCCCGCAGTGAGTCACCGAAGCCTGAGTTCCTGGCGGTCCCTTCCTCTCCCCTCCGCGCTTTTAGCTTGGTCTCCCGAGGAAGGTCATGAGAACTGGCCCAACATTTGCATACTTTGAGGCCATCTGGTATTTTTTATTTTACTTTAAAAACAATTCTGAAATTCTAAACAGATACTCTTCAGTCGTATTGCTGCTACTGCTGCTAAGTCGCTTCAGTCGTGCCCAACTCTGTGCGACCCCATAGATGGCAGCCCACCAGGCTCCCCTGTCCCTGGGATTCTCCAGGCAAGAACACTGGAGTGGGTTGCCATTTCCTTCTCCAATGCATGAAAGTGAAAAGTGAAAGTGAAGTCACTCAGTCGTTTCCGACTCTTAGCGACCCCATGGACTGCAGCCCACCAGGCTCCTCCGTTCGTGGGATTTTCCAGGCAAGAGTACTGGAGCGGGGTGCCATTGCCTTCTCCGTATTAGACGGGGGAAAAAATGAAGCTTTTTACGTCTTGTCTAGAACAGTTTTCCTGATGTAATCTGTGTCTAGCGTCACAAGACTCTGCAGGCCCTGGCAGGAGGAAGCGTTTATTGTACCCATTGAGCCTTTGAGAAAAGTGAGGCTGAGCAACGGTAAGGAGGGTTGAGTGAAGCTGCTGGGAAACAGGTGGTTTTCGGGAGCTGCTTTCCCCTCCACAGTGCACTGTCACTGTCACTCACTCCTTCCCTCTTTCCTGAGCAGCTGGCTTCGTGCCTGTCCAAGTACTAGGGACCTAAAGGTGAGTAAAAATAGATCTAGCTTGGGCCCTCCTGGTGCTTACAAAGCGGTGGGGAGGCAGACATTTAGTCCAGTGTCACAGAGAGCTGGGCAGTTCCAGGTAGGATACAGGGAGAGGGGCCAGACCTGGCTGATGTGGAGGGTGCCAGGCTGCCTGGAACTGGGCAGGGGCTGGAGCTGGTACAAGTGAGTATAGAGCCAGGGCAGTTGGCAGAGGAAGTCAACAGACTCAAGAAGGGAGGTACTGATGTGTGCAAAGATCCTGTGGCTGAGGGCTAGAACTTGAATTGGGAGATGAGGCTCTTCTGCCCCAGACTGACCTCCATCCTCTGTAACTGAGGTGGGGATAGGGTGATATTATTAGGCCCTCTGCTAGAACCAAGACACCAGGAGCCCTGAGGTCCTATCAGGGTCCACATCTGTCCCCTAACCTTCCCAGGAATTCACAGTTCCCTCTGGTGAAGTGCATGAATGCTAGGACCCCTGTAGAGGTATCCGCAGTGATGCCCTGCTTTGGGGGCCAGTCCCTGGGAGACTTTTGGGAGGACAGTGGCCTGGGGCTGGCCACATAACTGGTAGGTAACTTGGGTGTTGGTTCAGGGATCAATGGGCCCTTGACAATCTGCTTATGGACATGAGGGAGGTCAACAGAAAAGATGAGCTTGTCCCTTGTCCAGCTGGCTAGAGGGTAGACTGGTGATGCCAGGAACCCTCTTGTTACCTTCAGGGCTGAGTGGGGAGAGGCTCTCTGAGAGCAAAGGACCCAGAGCAAAGCAGATCCCTAGGATGGAGAAAGATACATATTTTTGGAGCCCCCTGTTTCATATCAGCCTGAAAGCCACAATCTATCCTTAGGCTTCTTAATATCAGGGCTCAGTAAATTCCTGTGCCTCACTTGAAGCACTCTGAAGTGACTTTGTCATTTGCAACTAAGTCTAATCCTAATTCCTTCAACCTGTTGGAACTTGTTGGAACTTGGATCCAGAGGAGGTTCAGGGGAACAATTAGGTAGCTGGTGGCCCTAGCACATAAGGTCTTGCTGACTGGAGCCCCTTCCTGGTCTCACCTTGTCCAGGACCTTTCTGGGTGGGGGCAGCTCAGGAGGCCCTGAGGTTTGGTGAAATTAAGCAATCTGACCAAAGTCACAAAGCCAGGAGCCAGGGGGCTGGTCTGGATCAAGAGACTCAACTTGGTCCCTCTCAGGAGGGAAGATATGAGACACTTTACAGATCCCTTCCCCAGCCTGGCCCTGTCCTTGTGCTTCCAGAAGGGTGAGCCTGGGTAGCTGGAGCCAGAAGCCCACAGGGCCTGGTGGAGCAGGGCTCTGAGCCTACTCCCAGTGAGTGCTGGCTGTCTAGTGCCCAGGCTGATCACCATGGCTAGCTCTTTCGAGGAGTGACCCCTGTGGCCAGCAGGGAGCTTACACTGGCATTGCAAACAGCAACCACAGACAGGGCTTCGTTTCCTGCACTTTTTTTCCACACTCAAGTCAACTTTTAAAGTCAGGTGATTTGCTCATTGATCTGATTTCTCCCAAACAGCCCAAAGATCTGCTCTCCTGCACCCTGTACACAGTTCATCTGAGTCCTGTGGCTGTTCTGGGGGACATGAAAGGTATCTGCCATCTCCTGGCCACCAGCCCTGTTTAGCTGTTTTCCCAGCTGTGACATTTCTGCCAGAGCCTAGAGAGGATTGCAGGGTCCATAGTATGATGAAAACCACTCTCTGACTCCAGCAGAAGTCCTGACTGGGCTGTCACCCACTCCCAGGGACTTCCATCAAGGACCTTTCCACCAGTCTCCAACTGCCCCAGCCGGGCTGTGGCCTCTGGACAGGTTGGAGTGATGACCTCTTCCTCCTTATTTCTTTGTACCCTTCTGGGAACAGAAATGCCAAGCAAACCTTGATATTGGCTCCTTTTGCCCAGAGACCCAGAGCTGTGGAATATACTGCTTCCCAGGCCTCCAGGGTCATGTCCAGGAAGCCAGGGATGTGCTTGGAGCTGGGAACCCTGCATGGCATCACTCCATCTGGGGGAAGGCATGAGATTCTAGGGGGACCTTGAGTGGTCTCCACAGCAGATGGGGTTCAGGGAGCACGGGCCAGACAACCCAGATGTTATAACTTAAATGGAGTACCCTGACTCGGGGCTGGCTGAGCCTCAGCTCAGATTTGAGGTGAGGAGAACAAGGAGCAGCAAGAGGTGAAATCAGACCTGGTGGTGGGGCAGGTAGCCACCCACTGACCTTTCATCACCTCCCTCCTGATAGGTTGGGGTATGCGGATGGGATGTGAGTGGGGTGGAGAAATATCAATAACCTCAGATATTCAGATGACACCACCCTTATGGTAGAAAGCAAAGAGGAACTTCTTCGCTAAACAGGCTGTTGATGAAGGTGAAAAGTGAAGTCGCTCAGTCATGTCCGACTCTTTGTGACCCCATGGACTGTATGTAGCCTACCAGGCTCCTCCCTCCATGGGATTCTCCAGGCAAGAGTACTGGAGTGGGTTGCCATTTCCTTCTCCAGGGGATCTTCCCGATCCAGGGATCGAACCCAGGTCTGCTGAATTCCAGGCAGACGCTTTAACCTCTGAGCCACCAGAGAAGGAGAGAGTTAAAAAGCTGGCTTAAAACCCAGCATTCAAAAAACTAAGATCATGGCATCCAGTCCCATCACTTCATGGCAAACAGATGTGGAACCAGTGACAGAATTTATTTTCTTGGGTTCCAAAATCACTGCAGATGGTTACTACAGCCATGAAATTAAAAGATGCTTGCTCCTTGGAAGAAAAGCTATGACCAACCTAGACAGCATATTAAAAAGCAGAGATGTTACTTTGGCGACAAAGGTCCATCTAGTCAAAGCTATGGTTTCTCCAATAGTCATGTATGAATGTGAGAGTTTGACCATAAAGAAAGCTGAGTGCCGAAGAACTGATGCTTTTGAACTGTGGTGTTGGAGAAGACTCTTGAGAGCCCCTTGGACTGCAAGAGATCAAACCAGTCAGTCCTAAAGGAAATCAGTCTTAAATATTCACTGGAAGGGCTGTTCCTGAAGCTGAAGCTCCAATACTTTGGCCACCTGGTGAGAAGTACTGACTCATTGGAAAAGTCCCTGATGTTGGGAAAGACTGAAATCAGGAGAAGGGGATGACAGAGGATGAGGTGGTTGGATGGCATCACCGAATCACTGGACATGGATTTGAGTAGGCTCCGGGAATTGGTGGTGGACAGGGAAGCTTGGTGTACTGCAGTCCGTGTGGTTGCAAAGAGTCGGATGTGACTGAGCAACTGAACTGAACTGATGAGCGGGGTACAAAAGGCCCATGGGAGAGTCTAAGAGACTGACCTGGGACCTGGATTCAGGGACAGCCGAAACCTTGAGCCAGGAAGGAAAGTGAGGTAGGAATCTTTCCACAGAGTAAGGGCCTGGGGTCGGAAGGCCTCAGAAATTTGGCTAGGGCATGGGTAAGGGGGAGCTCAAAACTTGCAGCTCAAGTTTTGGCCACCAGGTGTCTCTACTCCAACCGTCCCCTATCCCGCCCCCGCCACCACACCCCAGCTTTGAGGAAAGAGAAGACCACCCTTTCAGCACAGGCTAGGCCAACACAGAGGTGACTTTGCTGAGGAATTCCTTGGAGAACTTGTTTCACCTTCTCTCCCCTGCCAGAAGAGGTCTGCCACAAGGGTGAACTCGTGTATTCTTTTATAATTGTAAGTTAATTTTTAAAAAAATAGGGCTAATTATAAATCTTTATAGCTTTGTTCTTCCAAAGAAATAATATATTCATTTAGGAAATACAGAGTAAGAACAATTTTAAGGGTTAACCATTGTTGATGAAAGAGCAGGTGTCAGAGAGGGCAGCTGTGAGAGAGGCTGCCAGACAGAACTGAAGGCCTTGTTGGGGAGAGGATGGCTATCCTGACTGCACCCCCCAACTCCAGGCCTCCTGCTGGGTTTCTAGAGCCAACTAGAAGTCAGAGGGCCTGGGACCCCAGATGAAGGCCAGCCTTCCAGGGCACAGAGCAGCAGGAGAGGGAAGGTGAATCTGGTACCCCTTTGTTTCTGAGGAGATACTTGTCTGAACTATGGAGCTTGAAACACTGCATTGCTTGGCATGAGTTGAACTTGGGTAGTGCCATGCAGGTGTTATCATCACCAGTCTTAACCATAAAGCCTCCATGGGGTGGGCCTGCTGCCCCCCACTCACTACCATCCCACAACCAATGCTTGATGCAATCTCAGATTTCTGTTCATCCCACTTAGGCACACACCCACTCCTGGCCAAGCAGAACAGAGGCCCAGCTTTCTCTGGGTACAATGGCACCAGCGGGACATCAGGGACAAAGCTGGCATTCCTGGGCCAAATCCAGGCTTCACAAAACAATTTGAAATTCTTTCTAATCACAATTCAAACATTGGCTACAAAACTGTTTTTGCAGTAGGACCATAATGTTGTTTAAATAATGACTATATATGCAAAAAAACAGAGTTTGTAGTGAAGGCATGGGGAGGTGACATAAAAAGTTTTCTGAGTGGCTATGCCTGGGCTGAGCACCCGCTGATGCTGAACTAGCCCTGTTGGTCTCCTAAACCCTACACATTTCCTTTAGGAAATGCTCTAAATCCTTCTGTCCAAGGGCATAACCCAGGGTGACATGAGCTGTCTGGATTTGCCTGGGATTGTTCTGGTTTTAGCACTGAAGTTCCAGTGTTCCAGGAACCCCTCAGTCCTGGGCAAACTATGACAGTTGGTCTCTCTGGCTACCACTAATCCCCGCAGAGACTCTGACCTGCATTCTTGTCTTCTTGTTTCCCTTCTACCAAGATGAGGTTGAAAAAGGCCCAGGCTGTGCCTCAGACTTCTGGTTTCTTGTGACCAATTAGAAGAACCAGTGAGCCTGGCCCCACCCTGAGGGGCAGTGGCTGCCCAGCACCAAGTGTAGCGGTGTCCCAAGAAGAACCTGACTCCCAATTCTCCCCGTCTCCCCTCCGAGGCTGGTGCTGGCTGTCCTCCCTGCCTGGGTTTCCTGCCTGGCCCTAGAGGCAGCTGGGCCAGCTACTCCTTCATACTGCTGGCATCATACAGGCTCTGGGGAGGGAGTGGAGAAGGGGGTCTCCAAAGATACTGCAGGTGTCCCCTCTGAGTTGTTCAGTCTAGACCCGAATTTGGTTGTGATTCTCAGAGCCCAGGGAAAAGACACAAGGTGGAGGTTTGGGGTCTGGAACCCTCTGGTTTCCTTCTCCATAGAGTGGAGAGGGTGTGCTTCTGGGTGGGCTACCCTGAAGGACAATGGAGGGCATCCTCCATAAAGGTGAGTTCTACCAGGCGGGGGGCTGTGCACCCAAGCGTTCCTGGAGCTCCTCTTGACCCATATGTGGCTTCATGTCATGTTCGTTGAGGCAGTGAAATGCGAGGTCTTCCCAGCCCCTGTTGATGCAGGAAGAAGGCTTCAGAGAGTGAGCACCATCTGGGTGTTCACTAGGCAGGCAGGCAAATGTGCCTTCTGGAGTAACCGATGGGCAGAAGACACACCTGGGGTGTCCTCACACCTGGGGTGTTTCCCTCCCCTTTGAGGACAACAGCCTGGATTCCTCTGTAGAGTCCCCTCTTCCCTCCTCTCAGCCTGTTGGAGCACAGGGGCTGATTTGCCCCCTGACGCCTGGGGTGAGCACATGACCCAGGCCTGGACAATGAGAGCACCGTACTCTGAACATAGGGGTTGGGTCTGGGCCAGGCGAGGGGCCTAAATCAGGTCCATGAGAACCAGTGAGTGTCATCCTGGAGGGGCTTCTCTGGACCTATCAGAAAAGAGGGCCTTTCTTTCCGATGAAGTTACTAAGGTATCGGAATGTAAGACTGGATGTCATTTGTAATCAGCTTGACTCCAGTGGGGGAAACCCAGGAGTGGAAATAAAACAGAGGAAAGCAGATTTGTACACACGGACCCAGTCTTGAAATCACGCACGCCTGGATTTCTGAGGCACTTTGCGCTTGCTTGGGGAGGGGCCCTGCCTTCCCTGGTAAGGCTGACCCTGCCCACAGGGACGACTGCCCGGTGTGCCCTCTTCTCGGCCCCTGCTCAGGGGGCTCCAGGCAACTGTCTCTTCACGGAGGAGGCATCCGCTCCCTTTCTGGGCACTGCACTCTGGGGGCAGGGCTTTCTGTCCTCCGTGAGCTGGACGTGGTCCTCCAAGTACTGATCTTCGTAAAATGCACTGATGGCTCTCCCAGGATGCAGGTAGCGTCGCCCCCCGTTTATATGACCTGTGGGGCAACTGTTACTGAAACTTCAGCCTTCTGTGAAATGTGGGGACCTGGGGAGGACTCACGCCTTACAGTACTCCAGGAAATCAGCTGCCAGAGAATTCAGGGGCTCTGGCTGAGCATCTGTCCACCTGCGCATCAGTGAAGTGGCTCTGATATTGGGGACAGAAATTCACTCTACCCAGCATGAGCTGACACAAAGGAGGACCTTGATGCCTCTGATGGTAAAAACACTTCCTTCAGAGACAAGACAAGTGGAACAATGAAACAGGTCTCCCTGGTGTGCTGGCATGGCAAGGCCTTTCACAGGTTCTGAAATAACCTTCTACAAAAGCCCTCTTCCTTTTCTTGCAAATGGAAATCCGATTGTGCAGTTTTTTTTTTTTAATTTCCTCTCCTTAACAATACTATCTTTAGAAAATCTTTTTGATCTTAGCAGTTATGAACACATGTACACATATTTTCGTTATGATGAATTTCAAAAATAATCAAATGAGTTTTCTGTTTTGCTGGAACAAATCTTAATATGATTTGATTTGTTATTAATTTATTATGTGTATTTACAAATAAAGACTCTTATGACTTCAATTCCATGATCCAATCAAACAAAACTAATAGTAATATCTTAATATTATCAGATACTTATTTTCAACATTGATATATATTGGAATATATTCAGTATTCCTCAATTGTCTCAAAGTTTTTTTTTTAATAACTTGTTGATTCAAATCAGGATACTAATAATGTCGATACTAATAATGTTGTGTGATAAGACATTTATTTTCCATAAAACATACACAGCCGCCCCCATACCGCTGCCTGCACCATTTGGGATGGTGTTTTTATTCCCCACGAGGCCTTTCATACTGTTTCTTTGGATACCTGTCTCCTGCCTGTCTCAGAGCAGGCAGAGCAGCCTGTGTTGGGACCACGTGCTACTGGAAAACCAGTGCCTCCAGGGCCTGAAGCAGGCAGGAGATGCAGAGACCAGGAGGGGATGAGATGCTGGTGTGAGCCAGAGGCAGCCGTGACTGCAAAGAGGACACTGGCCCCGGAGTCGGGCTGGTCAGGTGTGAACCCTGGCTTTCTGCAAACTTATGTGTGGTCTTGAACAAGGCAGTCTCTCCTTCCATAAGATGAAGACCGCAGACACTCTCACACAATGCCTGAGAAAGTGTCAGTGGGTACAACTTTCTAGAGAGAAATTTGGCAATATGTATCGACAGGAGACTGGTTTCTTGAAGAGTGGAAAGTACCACCAAGAAACACAGCGCAGATATGTTGTTCAGTAGAAAAGAGGGCTCCAAAGATGTTAGGTAGCATGTAATCCTCAGTGTGTTTGGTTTCATAGGTAACAGTTTTATTGAGATAGAATTCACACACCATGCAACTCGCTTACATAAAGAGCATGGAGTTCAATGGTTTTAGGCATATTCAGAGTTGTGCAACCATTACCAAAATCAATTCGAGAATGTTTTCATGACTCCTGAAAAAAAATCAAGAGCCTCCAAAGCTGGTGGGAAAAAGCTCCTTGTCCTTAAGGCTCATGTGCTCCTGGGGAGCAGAGAGGCTGGCTCCTTGCCAAGGAGTAGCAATGTGGGTCTTCTATCCTGCCTGGAAAGTGGCCGACGGCAAGCCTGTGACTCAAGGCTAGTTGGGGCTGGGAGGCTGGGGGCTGTGGACTACGTGCAGGCCTGAGTTCTGGGCCCCACAGGCTCACTGGGGAGGGACAGTGTTTATGGAGGAGTGCTGAGCTCAGCATCCCCTACACCACCAGCTCTTTGCAGGGGCCCCGGCCCCTCCCACACCTGTGCGCCGGCTGAGCTGAGATCTTGGCCTTCTTGGCCCTGCCTGGCTGGCCAGCTCCTCAGCAGAGAAGCTGGGACAAGGAGGACAAGGAGCTCTTTGTCCTACACGGGTACAAACCATCCCATGTCCTCAGTCTATGAAGTGAAACACTTTGGAAATTTTCTTGGGTCTGCAGACCCACATTTGTGAACCAAAATAACTGAAAGCAGGTTGACATCAGAGCCCATTGCTTTCAGCCTGACATTCCATGGGTATATGTGGAAAATGGCAGAGGTAGTGGTAACAAAAGAACACAGAAGCCTTTCTTGGAAGGGACCTGCTAACCCTGTCTTAGCTCCCTAAGCACATAGGCAGGCTGTGGTGATTGCCGATGCCAGGGTCCTGGCTACATGTGACTTTGTGCCAGGTACCATCCACACCTGGCTGGCTGAAGATGACGGACGTGACACTGGGTTGTCTCAGGTCTTAGGCATGTTCCCTTCTGGCTGGAGTCTATACAATAAGCCACCCTGGTGAGGGGTGAGAAGTGAATTTACTTCCCCAGTCATGGAACTGAACTGGGAGCTAGAGACTGGGGTTCACCCCAACAACCACCTGGAATGAGAGATGAAAGAAAGTGTCCCCAGATAGGAAAGGGGGAAGATGCTGAGTGGTCCACATCCACCCATCGGACTTGCTGAGTGTCTCGGGGGAAAAGGTGGCCGTTGTTGCTTGATCACTAAGTCACGCCCGACTCTTTTGGGACCCCATGGACTGTAGACCCCACCAGGCTCCTCTGTCCATGGAATTCTCCAGGCGCAAGAATACTGGAGTGTGTTGCCATTTCCTTCTTTAGGGGATCTTGCCAACTCAGGGGTGGAACCCACATCTCCTGTGTCTCCTGCCTTGGCAGGCCGATTCTCTACTACTGAGCCAGCAGGGAGGGTGGAGTGGACATCCTCAAGCAAAATCTGAGGTGCTGTTACCAGACTAAGGGCATCGCTAATGGGGAAATCTTTTGTCTCTCACAAATTGGTGGGACAGATAAGGTCAGACTGAAGAGAGATAAGTTGGAAGCCTACCCAGCGGGAACCAGACCTCAGGTTGAGCTAGTGAGGCTGAGTTTCCTTCTTCTTTTTTTTTTTTTTTTTGTATTTTTGACAAGAAGAAAAGTTTATTGTACTGTCTGAATAGTTTCTTTAAAAATTCAATTTTGATAAATCAGTGCCATAGAAACCTTTCAACATGTACGTTATTCCTATGTACAACTTCAAAAGCAAATGCTTCCAGCTCCAAGTAAAGTAATATTGAACACCCTGACTATACTTAAGCTGTACGATTGGCCATTTCCTAGATGGCCAATGCTTTCCTCAGCTTGGAAAAAAACATACAAGTAAAAAATATAAATAAGATCTTCAATCAGTTGAGAATCATAAAAATGCTTTCTGGAGTTTAATTAGAACTTTAGAACTTCACAGAGTCTTAATTATAAGTCCTTATGGAGAAGTCACCTGATGGATTTTGTACTTTAGAAAGATTTCTGGAGCAAGAGGAGACTGGTGCAGGCCTGGGGTGAGGGAGGAGGTGAACAGGAGGCCTGGGAGGTTGCCCAGGCAGAGATACCAGAGTGGGCAGTGGGAAGAAAGAGTGCCACAGCATGGCCCCCCAGTGTCCAGCTCTAGAGGCAGCAGAAAAGCCATTTGCTGATCTTTGGAATATAAGATGGTAGCAGGCTGAGTGGGGTGAGGACTGTTGCTTGGGCCCTGTTGAAATGGAGGTGACTGTGGACACCTATCCCACCAGAATGGTCCACAGTCTGCTGGACATGAGTCTGGAGCTCAGATAGGGGACTATGCTGGAGACAGTGTTTGGAGTTAGGGACCTGGGTTTGAAGAGATGGAGGGTATAGAGGGAATGGGAGAGAATGCTAAGGAATTCAAGTCCAGAGGTTTGATCAGATTTCTGGTGCTCCCTCTTGCTGGCCTGTGGCCCTGTAAACCCCTTCATCTTCCTGAGCCTTGGTTTTCTCATCTGTAAAATGGGGCTGAGAAATCCTAGCTTCTGTGCAATGATGAGCAAAGATGGGGATGTCCTCTGCAAACCACGAAGCACAGAGTAGGGGCTCAGACGATAGTGGAGAAGGCCAGAAAGTCTGAGAGCTGTAGCGCAGGCAGAGGCTGGGCCATCCACGGAAAGGGGACTACTGCTGCTGCACCCTGTGATTGGAACTAAAGTGGCCCCAGCAGGGACCAATGGGTGGAGCTCCAACCAGGGCAAGGGACTGTAATCCCTGTGGGCTCTCTGCTGGGCCTCTGCCAAGGACAACCACAGAGTCACTCTGCTGGCAGCTTTTGGAGTCTTATTTATTTTCTCCTAAAAACACAGCTGGGAATGAAAGATCACTGGCAATGGGGATGGGTGTTGGCCAGATGGCCTTTCTGTCACCCTTCCCAGAGCAACAGGATTTTTGTATTTTCATCTTGTCTTTAACAGAAGAAGAAAATAAGCTGTGTGTGTTGCTTTTTTTGCAGAGTTCGGGTGAGTAAGGCTACAGCTGGCTACAAGAACTCCGAGGCCTTCTGGGCCAATCCACCCATCGGACAGATGGAAAGAGGAGCCAGAGTAGCTCAGGGCATTGTGCAGCGTCACCCGGCCATCGGGGGGCCCTCGAGTGACCTCAGGCTGTTGCTGACACTGGCTCTTTGGGGGGCTGGCACTCTCGGGTTTGGCATAGGCTCCATCACTCATCAGAAGTCTCCATGGCCCACATTAGCTCAGACTGTTATCAGAGGGGCCCACCATGTGCTGGGGAGTTTGTGTGTACAGGTGTGTGCACATGCATGTGCTTGTGGGAACCTGTGTGTGTATGTTTGAAAGTGTGTTTGAATACGTGTAACTATAAATATATGGACGTGCGTATGTATATGTGTGAACGAAGAGCAAAGCAGAGGCGAGAAGATGGCACGAAAGACCTCGAGGGCTGTGCTCAGATGTGGTAAGCAGTGGACAGCACAAGAAGTCGCTTGTTCCATCTTCAAGGCCTTTGCTGTTCCCTCTGCTTGGACGTTCGTGTGCCCTAATTGCAACACAGACTGGCTCATGTCCCTCGCCTCAGTGAGGCCTCCCCTGACTGCCCCTCTGTTAAAAAGTGGCTACTCAATGGTCCTGGCTACTTGCCTGACACCTTCTACTTGCCCCCTGCTCACCGTGAGGCCTCTGGGAGCACAGGACGGAGTGAGCAAGGCTGTAGGTAGCCTCCCTGCCAGTGCCTTGCTTTCTCTGCTGTGCTGGAGGGAGAGCTAAGTGAGGCCTCTGCTGCTGAGATCTGAGGGGTGGCTTCTCAGGCCTGACACATCTCTGACTAGGCCACCTGGTTTCTCTGCTGTCACCACTGAGTGGAGGCAAAGCGCAGGTCAGTGACAAGAAGCAGCTGCCAAGCAGACTCTTCCCTGCCGAGAGCCCCAGTGGACTCGTCTCATGGCAGGGAAGCAACTTTCAGCCTGCTGGGTTAGGGTTGAGTCTCTGCTCTATCCCTAAGACCCTCAACTCTGGCCGTTTATGAACCTCCATTTTCTCATGTGAAATGGGAATGATACTCTAGCTTGATGAGTTGTGAGGGTTGAATAAGAGAAGGTGACAGGAATATTTTTATGAGTACAATAAAAGGATAGTTAAAAAAAAACCTACTTGAAAATAAAAAGCACAATCTAAATATCCCTAGAAGAAGAGGAATTAGAACAGAAATTGTGTAAGAATGTATGTATTAAAACCTGGGGGATACATCCAAAGTGGTATTCAGAGGAAAGTTCATAGCCTTATAAACACCTTTTCAAAAATCAGAAAGAAGAAAACCCTTGCAAGCAGCGCTTTTCCCCCCGACCTCTCACCCTCATTTTGTTTGTTGACACATCCCAAGTGGCTATAACAGTGGGCAGAAGAAGCTTAAAGAAAAGAAGGATGGGGAAGGCTCTGTTGTCAGGAGAGATGAGGATGCCACTGGAAACTGCAAGGATTGAAGGTTCAGGGCCAGAATAGGTGAAGGGGTTTATGCCAGCTGGATATTCTGGACAAAGAATGAGACTGTCCCCTAGACTAGCCCAGCACTTTCTAAAGAGGTCGCTACTGCCTAGACCCAGCACCATCCATGTAGGGTCACTACATTATTGACTATCTAAACTGGGGACTCTAGAAGTGAAAGTGAAAGGCACTCAGTCGTGTCCAACTCTTTGTGACCCCATGGACTATACAGTCCATGGGATTGTCCAGGCCAGAACACTGGAGTGGGTAGCCATGCCCTCCTCCAGGGGATCTTCCCAACCCAGGGATTGAACCCAGGTCTCCCACATTGCAGGCAGATTCTTTACCAGCTGAGCCACCAGGGAAGCCCAAGGCTACTGGAGTGAGTAGCCAGCTCTTCTCTAGTGGGTCTTCCTGACCCAGGAATTGAACAGGGGTCTCCTGCATTGCAGGGGGATGTGAAGGAGGGCATGATTAATAGCAATGCTGACACAACAGATGTCAACTGGAACTATAGCCTGCAAATCAGTTGTAGGGTTGCTCTACTTACATACAACCCCAAAGAAGGCAGAGGCAGTGGTGTGTGATGTGTGCATAAGTGAAACCCGGAACCAGTGGGGATTAGGAGGAATCTACTAAAATTGAACACAAACCTGAAGGATTCAGATCGGTTCATGGTAGAAAAAATAAGCAGTTATATTTTGTACCAGTCAAGGTTTCTGCAGGATAAGATGCCACCCTTAAGTTGGGTGGTTGGAGAAGATTTTCATATAAGAACCCACTGTGGAGGTGTGGACAGGATGTACGGAAATCGTAGGCAGTACTCTCGTGCAGTTATCAGCAGGGAATGTTGCTGTCCCTTGACCTGAAGGAACGAGGAAAGGGAGGAAAGCTCTGGAACTCTGAGACTGAGTGTGTGGTGTGGAGAAGACTGTCTGACAGAAGCTGGGTTCTTGGGTTGTGGGAGGCAGGTGGCCTGGCAGGGACAGGCTCACTCTCCTCGCTCCCTCCAGTCTACTGCTAAATGTCTCCCCCTGCTGAACTCAAATGGAAGCCAAAGAGAAAGCCCTTTGAGGTGGTCCTTACAGACCAGCTTCCTGGGATATAAAATAGGCTGAAGGATGGCAGAGAGTGAATCCGGAGGGGCAAATGAAAGATTGCCCTCAACATCTATTCTTTCAGGGAAAATTTCGTTTGTCTACAAGGGGGCCAACATTTCATAATAACAATAGTAAGTATTGGCCAATTTTTCTTTTTTATTGAGAGATAATTGACATAAAATATCATTTTAGTTTCAGGTGTATGACACAATGATTCATATATACTGGAATGCAAAATGATCACAATAAGTCTACTTAACACCCATCGCCTCACATCAGTTAGTTTTTCTTATGATGAGAATTTTATTTATTTATTTATTTATTTATTTTTTTATGATGAGAATTTTAAAGATTTACTCTCTTGCATGCGTGCTAGGTTGCTTCTGTCATGTCTGATTCTTTGCGAGCCAATGGGCTGTAGCAGCCAGACTCTTGTCAATGGGATTCTCCAGGCAAGAATACTGGAGTGGGTTGCCATTCCCTTCTCCAGAGGATCTTCCTGCCCCAGGGATCAAATGTACGTCTCTTACGTCTCCTGCATTGGCAGGCGGGTTCTTTACCACTAGCAGCCACCTGGGAAGTCCCTTAGCAACTTTCAAATATACAAAACAGTATTATTAACTATAGTCACCATGATATATATTATATCCCAGGCCTTACATATTTTGTAACTGGAAGTTTGTACTAATACCTTTCGACCTCCTTCACCCATTTTGCACACTCCTCACCTCCTGCTTCCAATGTGTTGGCCACCACCAGTCTATTCTATAGCTTGGTTTTCTGTTGGTTTGTATAGATTCACACATAGATGAGATCATACAGTATTTGTCTTTCTCTGTCTGACTTCACTTACCATAATGCCCCCAAGGTTCATCTGTGTTGTCACAGATGACAAGACGGCCTCTTTTTTTTTTTTTTAATAGCTGACTAATATTCTGTTGTATTGCTTTCATGTCGTGATTGTTGTAAATAATACTACAATGAACATAGGGGTGCAGATATCTTTTCAAGCAGTGTTTCTATTTCCTTTGAGTCCATACCCAGAAGTGAAATTGCTGGATCATATGGTAGTTCTGTTTAAAAATTTTTTTTTTTTTAAGAACTTCTGTAGTTTTCCATAGTGGCTTCATTTTCTCACCAAAGTGTACAAAGCTTCCTTTCTTTGCATATCCTCCCCAACACAACTTCTATCAAGGACCAAATGGTAAATATTTAAGCCTGTGAGCCATGCTCACCTTGTTGGAACTCAACGCTGCTATAGCAGCCACTGATGATACATAAACAATGAGTGCGGGTGTGCCCCTATTTAAATTTTATTCACAAAAGCAGGTAACAAATTAGATGGGTCCACAGGCTATAGTTTATCAGCTTCTCGGCTATAGTATTGTTATGGAGTGAATTTGGTTCTTTAATTTGGTCCCACAAGAGATCTAAATCGCTCGGCATCACCACTGTTTTTTGTGTGTGTGTGTGATAGCAGGGGAAAAGCGGGTGGTGGGGCGGTGGGGAAAGAGCTGATTAAAACATAGACGCCTGGGTTCTGGCTTTGTAGCTGCCGGGAGATCTAAGCTGATAGTACTATTGGGCCAGGGGTCCTAGGATGCACTGCAGGGAATCACCTGGGCTCACACAGCGTCCTTCTTGTTCCCACTGTACAGCAAAAACCCAGTATCTTTCTGGGAATTGGAGCCAATTTCCTACCCAGTACAGTGTCCGCTTCCATTTATTTGTTGATGCAGTAAATAGAGAGCTCAGATGGCCAGGGAACACTATTAACTTCCAGCAGTAGGAATAATAAGTATGCTATTTCCTCCTGTAGGTGCCAGGACAGGTAAGCTCTCACAGAGCCTAAGGTGACTTAAATGAGAAGCAAAATTTCTTTAAGTGGATGTTGGTGAAATAGTGGGGAGGGGGGGCACTCCCACTTCTGTTAGGGGAAGCACACTGATTGAAACCGCCCACCCTGGTCAGGCCCTTTAGTAACCATTCGCATGAGTTGTTTTATGACAGGAGATCCTGATAAGGAATACGGAACTAATAAGCCACCACCAACCGGAAGAGTTCGGGAAAGGTCAAAAGGAGACACTGCGTGTCCGTCCACTTCCCAGAATCCCTCTTGCTAGCATCCATCTTGGCTGAGCAATGTGTGTGCCACCAGGAAAGACTCTGAATGAGAATGATTGGCCAAAGGCAACCCAGAAACTAATCCCATCACGGTAAAACCTGAGACTGTGAGCCACGTGGAGGAGCGGTTCTCCCGGGTTCCCTTACCCTACTGCTCTCCACCCGGGTGCCCGTTCCCAGTAAAATCTCTTGCTTTGTCAGCACTTGTGTCTCCTCCGACAATAACTGGGACCTTTTTGTCCCTGGTCTCCTCCTGACGCAGACAACTGGCCAGAGTGCCCCAACCGGTAAGGAACAAGATACTGTATTGACCTCTCTCCCCTTCTCTCTCTGTTTCCTCTCCTTAACCCTTCCTATCCTCCCTCTTTTTTCTAGTCCCCTGGTCCTGGATGCAGGCATCTGGTTGAAGGGCCTCAGCCTGAGCTGAGGATTGGAGACTGATCACCCCCTCTTGGCTTAGAACTCGAATTCTGGTTCTGTTCTGGTCTGATTTCTGGTAGGGCCGAGTTCCAGTCCTCCCTTCTCTGGAGGCCCAGGGTAAAGTCCCATAACGCCTGGGTATCTGCAGGTGGCAGGAGACGTCTGTAAGGCCACCCCTTTTGCTCCCCTCTCCCGCCTCCTCCCCCTTCTTTCAACCTGGCATCCTTTCCTCCCTTTGAAATCTTTGAAGACCTGAGTTATTTTCCTTAAAGTGTTAGTACTTGGATCTGAAGTTCTGTGTCTCTATAGGAGGTTTTCTGAGAGACTGTATTGTTGTATTTAAGGGAGTGTCTGATGAGGACTGCCAGGTTTATAGGTGTGCGTTTTAACTCTGTGTTCTCTGTTGTGATATTTGATGGCCATTTTGCTTTGTCTGGCCACCATTTGGTTTAGACCTGCCGCCATTTTGTTAGAACTTGATTTTCTTTCCCTGTGCCTTGAGACCAGGGCTCTCAGGAACACTTATCTAGACCCTCTCTAACCCCCGTCACTAAGAAAAAATGGGAAAAAGCCTTTAAAAGTTTTATTTATTCCAACTGTTTTTTATAAACTAGTAAAATTTATATTGTAATATCTAATTCATGATTAAACTTAGAAAATGAAGCTAAATCTTGCATTGTGTCTGTCTAAATATGTCTCAGTGTGTCTTTATCTCTGGATAATATTTTTGAGATTAATTTGTAAATGAGCTGTATTTAATTGGCTTAAAAAAGGTAAGCACTTACAAATCAAATAATTCTAAATTAAACAATAAATTCCAGGTTCATGTGAACTGGTAAATATTCAGTATTAAATACCAGATATTAATGTTTGTTTGTTGACCTATCTAATATAGACATGTCTTAGATTAATTAACATTAAGTAAAATATTTTCATTGTACCTAGTTTTAATATAAGTTAAATATTATCATATCTGTTACAAATTTGTCAACAAGAAAATTACCTCAAATGAAGAAACTTCTAAAAAAAATGTAAATGAGATATAAGCTTTTATATAAACTCTATTAAAAATAATTGTTCTTTAAAAATATCTGTCTAAGATAGTCTCTCCAGATTGGTATAACTTGAATTTCTAACGGTTGCGCTAAGTGTGCTAAGTATTAGAAGTCTATTGAATAGTTAGGCCATTTCCAAATAAAATAAGATTTTGAAACATTTACTACTAAACACTAATTTCCTTTTACAGAGAAACAAAGAGATTTGTACTATAAGTGAATAATGTTTGGTGCCACCCTAAAATGTTCAAAGAAAACAAGGGTTTTAGAAATTATCACTGGTATTTATGCTCACCAATCTATAAAATGCTAATATAAGAGTTAGTTCTTGCTTGCTAAAAAAAAGTAAGAAGTGTGTTTTCAGTAAAAAAAAAAAAAAAAAAAAAGGTGTGAAAAACACTAAAAAGAGTTATGCATGATCAGGATTTTCTAAAATTAGATTACAGTTAGTTAGATAAATGGATTTTATTAGGAATGAAAAAGCCATAAAAAAACTGGTTAGAGCCAATTAGGTCCAAGATGGAGCTGACTTTCACTAGACCTTGAGCCTTGGTATTTACTCCCATTGTGAACAAGCTAAATGATACACCCATCAGCTCAATCTGACCAAATGTTCTAAACCTTTTTAATTGATCTTTTTGATAAAACTTCCTAAATCAAATTCTTTTGAAGTTCTTTTGACCTCTAGCTAACTTTGGGGTGCTTCAAAGGGCCCCTGAGACATCCCAAAGAGGGACATTAAACTGTGTTTATTTGGTTGGTTAAATTACATGAAAAAGTTTATCAGTTCAGTTCAGTTCAGTTCAGTCGCTCAGTCGTGTGCCACTTTTTGCGACCCCATGAATCACAGCACACCAGGCCTCCCTGTCCATCACCATCCCCTGGAGTTCACTCAGACTGACGTCCATTGAGTCCGTGATGCCATCCAGCCATCTCATTCTCGGTTGTCCCCTTCTCCTCCTGCCCCCAATCCCTCCCAGCATCAGGGTCTTTTCCAATGAGTCAACTCTTCGCATGAAGTGGCCAAAGTACTGGAGTTTCAGCTTCAGCATCATTCCTTCCAAAGAAATCCCAGGGTTGATCTCCTTCAGAATGGACTGGTTGGATCTCCTTGCAGTCCAAGGGACTCTCAAGAGTCTTCTCCAACACCACAGTTCAAAAGCATCATGAGTAATAAATCCACTCATGTTATAATGTATAGTAACATTACTAATAATTTTAGTAGCCCACCAGGCTCTTCCATCCATGGGATTTTCCAGGTTAGGATATTGAAGTGGGTTTCCATTTCCTTCTCTGGGAGATCTTCCAGACCCAGGGATCGAACCCAGGTCTGCATTGTAGGTAGATGTTTTACCGCCTGAGCCACCAGGGAAGTCCAAAATTACTAATATAGATATCCTAAAATTATATGGAGTTCTTAACATTCTGATATGTCCTGATATCCTAATAGAAAAGCAGATGACTTCACAAAAGTTAACAAAAGGACTGAATGAACCAGCAAATATGCTTATAACTTTATGGTTTCTGTCTGAAAAATTACGAGTTTAAATCTTATGTTTTCTGGGAGTAGGGAAAACCTTCCTCTCTAACTTTGGTAAAATTATACATTATAAACAAAACAATTATATTTTCTCTCTGACACTTCCAGAAATTGGAAACTCTTAGGTTTCCAGTAAGTTTAGCAAATAACTTAAAAAGGTTGCCTCACTAACGGGTACAAAAATCTCAGGAAATTTTGAGACCTTAAAAAGAAAAGAATTCACTTAGATTTGTTAGACAAAATCTGTGATAAGTCTTTGGTTATATTTGATAAAAATGAAGGTAATTTTAGGAAGAAAAAGATGTTTCAATAAATGTTAAATCCCAGTTTGTTAATAGAGGTCTGCATGTAGTAAAACTCATTTCTTAGATAGTTCTTTGCTGTTATGTGATATTAATATAAAATTTAATTGAATTCTTAAAAAACGCCATAAGTTTGTTTCTGAAGCTTATCTCAGTAATCTATCTTTGGATGAAGATCAGATGCCTCATGACCTGCAACCAGAACTGGAAAAAGACACAGTTTAAGAGACTGTCTCCAACCTGGATGGAAAGACTTTTTTAATCAGGCACTCTAAACTAGTTCACTCACAATGAAACTGAAGGGAAATCGACTGTTAGACTAATTCCCACTTCCAAACGCCCCTACACTAGATTGGTCTACAGAGAAGATAGCTGACCTGATCTCACCTTAAAATGATGGTCAAACAGAGGAGAAACTACACTACACCAAGATGAAAAGACAACGACATCAGAGGCAGACAGCTTGCCCGAGATGCTGGATCTGATTCGTATGATCATTTATGTTTCCTTTACTTCTTAGACCTTTGCATATAAACCAAATGCTTTGCTATCATAGGCCTGATCCTATGCTAGTTTTAAAAATCAATCGAATTGTTGAGTTTGTGGCCAATTACCTGTGTCTAGTTCTGGGTTACCTTTGTAAATTTCTCTACTACAAGACTAACTGGTTGGCCCTGAAAAAATTTACTTAAAAAAAAATTATAGTCATATTCAGGTCACTATGATATTACTAGATGAGATCCCCTCATCAGGCCAGTTAATAATGCCTTCTCTGACTCTGGCCATAAATTTGAGCTTTCTTCTATTACTTAAGCTCAATCAAAACAACAAGCAAAGTTTCAACAAAGGAGAAAAAAATCTCCCACAATTAAGAGATAGATTATATAAACAATACCAGGCTATGATAATTTGGGTTTAAAGTCTCCTCTATGTTGCAAACAATTAAGTCATGCTAAAGATAATCAGCCTAGTAACACTAGAAAACTGGGCTATGTGCCTTATAGATGGTGCCAATATGTAATTTCCCTGGAAGATAAAGATTCTGCAGAGCAGACTAAGTCAGATGACCTGAGATATACTGGGCTACATCTAATGGAAGCTCTTAAGTCTTACTTGTGACTTTACTAATACTGCTGGCTATGTTATTTGTATTTCACCTGTTTTACAAAATTGCTGTTTTTTACACTGCCAAACATGTGACTGAGGCCTCTGATAAAATAATATATAGTTCCATATGAGGTTGACGATGGTAACAGTGTAACTCTAGATATAGAAAGAAACAACAAGAGGAAATATTTTCCTAGACCAAGAGGCTAGTAAGACAGTTGCCTAGTCCAGTAATGGCACATTGAGTGGCCTGTCAACAAAATCTTTGCCAAACCTGAGAATGGACATTCTCAGCACCATGAAATAAAATGGTCATGAATTGTCCCCCTCAAAATCACGGTCAAGTTTATGAACAAAAGGGGCTCTGCTAACTGAAAACTGTCACTTGCCATCTACATCTACAAAGATTAAATCATGGCCACTGCAACTGCTGACTTTCAGTGCCACTGAAAGGGGTTCATCATGAAAGTCAAGAATGAGACACTCTGTGCTTGGAGAAAAACTGGCAGAACAGGCCTTCAGATAGTTAGATTCTTTCAAGAAAAGACTTTATGAGTTCCAATTCTTACATCTTCTCATATCTAGCAAAACACTGGCTATTAAGCAAAATTTTACAGTTAAAAAGTCAAAATAGAGTGGTTATGGTTCAGACATCCTGGAAAGTAACTAGGTGACACTATGGTGTAATTTCAGATTAGACGTTGTCTTGCTAACACTTGAGTTTTCTGAGTCGTGTCAGGCTTAGATGCCACCATTCTCAAAAGAATGTCTGCTGGAAGCTAGTAACTGCAACCTTCCTTTTTATGAAACTAGGCAACTGGCTACGTGGCTACAAGTCTCCCCGAAGTGCCAGGCAGACTGGGTTTCAGGCCTATTCTTCTAAAAAGAAATGAGATTTATTTTGTCTATTAAAATTCCAGTTATCCCTCCTCCAGCTACTTCTAATTGGGTCTGTTGCAACAAAACGGCAGACCAAGGGATTAGGATTTTAATCATTTAAGGCTCAGATCTAGGACTTGGAACTCAGGAATACCTCCAATTCAGTGTCTATTCTCCAAGCTGACGCAGTCCTGTGCCCCATTTTGACAGGAAGTTATCACAGTCATAGTTGCCCAGTTCGCTAAATTAAAACTGAGCAGGACTCTGTGGGACTCTGGAGTACAGATCTGTTCTGGGTTCTCCATTTCTTGTCTGTAGGATATAGGCTTCTCTCAGCCTCCGTGACCTTCCCTGAGTTCCAAAGGGTGGATTCAAACAGTTGCTAATCAGGGAAGGGAGGGGATACAGAAACAGGAGAAACAATAAAAGGTTGGTACAGCCTCCAGACAGGGTCCTGGTTCCTACTCAAAGAAATCTGCATAACAATGTCTTTGAGTTCTTCTACAGAACAGGAGCCCCTACCCAGGTGGAGGACGGTAAATTCAGACGGAACACAAGATTCCTGGAGCACAGCTTTGTTGCCTCACCACCAGCCAATCAAAAAGGGTCACAAACCCTGCACCCCTCATCCCAAATGTTGCCTTCTGTTTCCGGGGACCAGAGATGACCATCCTGTTAGGTCTCCGGTTTGGCCCCTATCTATTTCATCTCTGAGAGGGGCCAACAGTTTCAAACTAAATTGCTGTTATTACAAGGTTGAATGATGGTTTCAGGCAAAAAATACCTTGACTTAGATCAGGTAGAGAGAGACTTCTGCTCTGCTAGGCAGGCCTATGCCCATTTACAGCAGAAAGAAGTTGCAGAAAAAAGAGACCTCCGGCCCAATCCCCAAGAAGTATCATGAGTATGAAGTCTCTCAGGGGGCAGTTGTTAGGGGAAGCACACTGACTGAAACCGCCCACCCTGGTCAGGCCCTTTAGTAACCATTTGCATGAGTTGGATCCTGGTAAGGAATACGGAACTAATAAGCCACCACCAACCAGAAGAGTTCGGGAAAGGTCAAAAGGAGACACCGCGTGTCCATCCACTTCCCAGAATCCCTCTCACTAGCATCCATCTTGGCTGAGCGATGTGGGCGCCACCAGGAAAGACTCTGAATTAGAATGATTGGCCAAAGACAACCTGGAAACTAATCCCATCACTATAAAACCCCGAGACTGCAAGCCACACAGCAAAGCTGTTCTGGGTTCCCTTACCCTCCTGCTCTCCACCCGGGTGCCCTTTCCCAATAAAATCTCTTGCTTCGTCAGCACATGTGTCTCCTCAGACAATTCATTTCCGAGTGTTAGACAAGAGCCCAGTTTCGGGCCTTGGAAAAGGTCCCCCTTCCTGCAACACTTCTGCAGCTGGTCCCCAGGCTTGTAAATTCTGCCTAAGGAGGAGATGGCAGCATAATTAGTCAGCAGTGTGAGGTGTATACAATACTTTGCAGGCCAGTACTCTGACCTCAAAAGTCATTTCCTCACAGATGATGCCCAAACTGGAACCTTCAGCAGGCTCTTCCACCACTTTTATGAGCCAGCTGCTTTTCAGTGAAGGTACATGGCCCTGGCACAGTCCTTTGTCGTAAAATGTGTCCCTTGGCTGGAGGCAGTGTTGCATGGGGATACTATACAGTGGATAAGATGATCTCTGAGTCTATGAATGATGGTACTGCAGAAACTCTACAGGCTGGGGAAGCAAACATGAATTTGGAATATGCGACATCCCAGTAGGACAAAACAATTTTCCTTCCATAGTGGCAGGGCTCAAAAATAATGAACCTGCCAACAAATGGCCATCTAGCCCCTCAGGAGTGGTGCCATGCCAGGGGGTTTGTATGGGTTCCTGCTGTTGGCAGGTAGGTACTCAGCAGTGACAGTGGCCAGATTAACCTTGGTGCATCAAAGTCCATGCTCTTGAGCCCATGCATGCCTCTGTCCCTGTCACCAAGGCCACTTTATTCAGGGCCTCCAAAGAGAGGATTTCCCTTCACCATGTTCTTTCTGGGTCATCTGGGAGAGGGGGCTCTATGGGAAATGCCGTTCACTTTGTTCTGATGCTGGCTTGCTTGCTATAGAACCTATGCATGAGACAGGACCTTTAACTCCCTGTTAACTGATCTTGGAGCAGCTCCCTGAGACACCTGAAGTGAGTTGGGAAAGAAGCAGGAAAGCACTGAGTTGAGTCCAGTGGGGATCCCAGCCTCCTATAGCAACTGTGTCTATAGCACACTGTGTCTTCTAGACTTGCTTGCACTTACTGTTTCTGTTTTAAGATGGAAGACTATTTTGCACATACAATTTTGTTGGATCAGAAAGCAGTCAGTTTCTGATGGGTGTCTCAGGTCATGCAGAACACTTGCTATCCCAAGGTCAAATGGACATGCTCTGCTAGGGCTCAGCAGTAGGTCAGAAAGTTATTTTCAAGTAGAGAATCATGTTGGCAGAAGAGGGCATGGCTTTCTCCGGGAACCTGGCATTTATACTAGGGAAGGCTCTTTCCTGTTCCAGGCCTTACTCACAATCACAGGTTACCCAGGAAATGGTTGAAATGGGTATTCAGAGGTGGCATATGTTGTCTCCAAAATCTGAAGATTTTTGCCTCTTTTTTTCTGATGGATGGAGCAGAATAGAGCATCTTATCTCTCTCTTCAGAGGCATTTCCAAGATCATCAGACACTTAGAAACTTTGCCTTTGTGGAAGTCCCTGAAGTTTCTCATGGTTTACCTCTGGCAGGAATGTTTCCTCACTAAGGCTTTTAGGATGCTTGCTGCTCCCTGTATAGTACAATGTGGTCAGTGCAATGGACCGCTGTTTTGTTTGGTGAGATTTCAAGAAGCAAGTGACATGGCCCCAAGGTATGTGAGGACAAAGTGCCTCGGATTTTCTTTACTGACAGGAATAGGAAAAACAAATTCACTAGCTGGGTGATAGGTGCCAGGAACTGAGTTTATTTGCTCTGGAGAAGTTACCACGTGCAGAACCGCATTCACCACCCCCCCACCCCCACCCCAGCATTTGCACTGAATACGGGCGAGTTAAGTGAAGATGTTGCAAGAGTCTCCACTTTTCAAGTCTTTGAGAGTGGGCCCATCCCTGCACACCCCAGGGAGACAGCGCTTTCACTTTTCTCTGGTGGGATAAAGGGAGTATGCCAAGGCTCCATACTTTTTTCCATAATGGCCTCCAGTCAGGGAATCAATGTGAGGATTCATCTGGGTATGAAGCAGGTTACTGTCACTCCGTGCATGCTGGGACTTATGAAATAATGACTGGGCCCACTATGAGAAGGATCTAGTCAAGTCTCCACCTACCTATTGATGTACCTTTTTTGCAAGGTAGGAACAGAGACACAGACATACAGAATGGACTTGTGGACATGGGGTTTGGGAGAAAGAGAGGGTGGGATGAATTGAGAAAATAGCATTGATATATATACACTACAAAATGTAAAATAGCTAGCTAGTGGGAAGGAGCTCTGTGATGACCTAGAGGGGTGGGGTGGGGGGCTGGGAGGGAGGCTCCAGAGGGAGGGGACATTTGTGTATATATAGCAGAGTCACATTGTTGTGGACCAGAAACTAACATAGCACTGTAAAGCAATTATATGCCAATTTAAAAAAATCCATTAACTGAATGTAATAACATAGTAATTGTTTCAAACCAACAATAAATATGTTTTTATAAAAAAAAAAATTAAAGGATTCCACCTATCGCTTCACCTTCATAAGCCCCACTCTGATCAGTGGGCCATTTCAGGTTTCCAAGGATTAGCATCATTTCACAGGCAGCTTTCAGTTCCTGGAAAGATCTACGTACTTTCCCAGGGTGCACAGTTACTCTGGAAAATGACAGTGAGTCCCACTGGGGAAAGCATAAGGGAAGATTTAAAATATAATGCTGGTTTTAGGGTCTTCTTACAAGAGCATGGCCTCTCGTCTTGTCTAGGCACTGTTGGTCTAGGAACTTGGTAAGAGGCCCCAAATCACTTGTTAATTTATTTAATACATTCAATTGACACAGTGCTACACTCAGGGAATAATATATATGTTTAAAGTGTTTTCTATTCTTTGCTTTAGTAATTTTATTTATTAAAACCATTTTGGGGAGCCGTGTCTCAGGATACACAGCATACAGGATCTTAGTTCCCCTGACCAGGGATTGAACCCATGCTCTCTGCAGTGGAAGCGCAGAGTCTTAACTGGACCACCAGGGAAGTCCATCATAATTTCAATAGTAGAGAAACCAAAGCCATCTTACACAGAGGTGTGTTGACAGAAATGAACGCAGAGATTTTAAAGTGAGCAAGTTCAAGATATCCATTTTAAACTTCTCTCTAAAATGGAGCAAGTCCTGTCATATTTTAAAAATTAATCTCCATTAATAACAATCAAAGTCAATTCTGTTCAGTTCAGTTCAGTTCATTTGCTCAGTCGTGTTCAACTCTTCGCGACCCCATGATCCACAGCACGCCAGGCCTCCCTGTCCATTCCCAAATCCCGAGGTTTACTCAAATTCATCTCCATTGAGTCGGTGATGCCATCCAACCATCTCATCTTCTGTCGTCCCCTTCTCCTCCTGCCCTCAATCTTTCCCAGCATCAGGGTCTTTTCAAATGAGCCAGCTCTTCGCATCAGGCGGCCAAAGTATTGGAACTTCAGCTTCAACATCAGTCCTTCCAATGAACACTCAGGACTGATCTCCTTTAGGATGGACTGGTTTGATCTCCTTGCAGTCCAAGGGACTCTCAAGAGTCTTCTCCAACACCACAGGTCAAAAGCATCAATTCTTTGGCACTCAGCTTTCTTTATAGTCCGACTCTCACATCCATACATGACCACTGGAAAAACCATAGCCTTGACGAGACGGACCTTTGTTGGCAAAGGAATGTCTCTGCTTTTTAATATGCTATCTAGGTTGGTCATAACTTTTCTTCCAAGGAGTAAGGGTCTTTTAATTTCATGGCTGCAGTCACCATCTGCAGTGATTTTGGAGCCCCCAAAAATAAAGTCTGACACTGTTTCCACTGTTTCCCCATCTATTTCCCATGAAGTGATGGGACCGGATGCCATGATCTTCGTTTTCTGAATGTTGAGCTTTAGGCCAACTTTTTCACTCTCCTCTTTCACTTTCATCAAGAGGCTCTTTAGTTCTTCTTCACTTTCTGCGATAAGGGTGGTGTCATCTGCATATCTGAGGTTATTGATGTTTTTCCTGGCAATCTTCATCCAAGCTTGTGTTTCTTCCAGTCCAGCATTTCTCATGATGTACTCTGCATATAAGTTAAATAAGCAGGGTGACAATATACAGCCTTGACGTACTCCTTTTCCTATTTGGAACCAGACTGTTGTTCCATGTCCAGTTCTAACTGTTGCTTCCTGACCTGCATATAGGGTTCTCAAGAGGCAGGTCAGGTGGTCTGGTATTCCCATCTCTTTCAGAATTTTCCACAGTTTATTGTGATCCATACAGTCAAAGGCTTTGGAATAGTCAATAAAGCAGAAATAGATATTTTTCTGGAACTCTCTTGCTTTTTTGATGACCCAGTGGATGTTGGCAATTTGATCTCTGGTTCCTCTGCTTTTTCTAAATCTAGCTTGAAAATCTGAAAGTTCGTGGTTCATGTATTGCTGAAGCCTGGTTTGGAGAATTTTGAGCATTACTTTACTAGCATGTGAGATGAGTGCAATTGTGGGGTAGTTTGAGCATTCTTTGGCATTGCCTTTCTTTGGGATTGGAATGAAAACTGACCTTTTCCAGTCCTGTGGCCACTGCTGAGTTTTCTAAATGTGCTGGCATATTGAGTGCAGCACTTTCACAGCATCATCTTTCAGGATTTGAAATAGCTCAACTAGAATTCCATCATCTCCACTACCTTTGTTCATAGCGATGCTTCCTAAGGCCCACTTGACTTCACACTCCAGGATGTCTGGCTCTAGGTGAGTGATCACACCATCATGGTTATCTGGGTCATGAAGATCTTTTTTGTACAGTTCCTCTGTGTATTCTTGTCACCTCTTTTGAGTATCTTCTGCTTCTGTTAGGTCCATACCTTTTCTGTCCTTTATTGAACCCATCTTTGCATGAAATGTTCCCTTGGTATCTCTAATTTTCTTGAAGAGATCTCTAGTCTTTCCCATTCTGTTGTTTTCCTCTATTTCTTTGCACTGATCACTGAGGAAGGCTTTCTTATCTCTCCTTGCTATTCTTTGGAACTCTGCATTCAAATGAGTATATCTTTCCTTTTCTCCTCTGCTTTTTGCTTCTCTTCTTTTCACAGCTATTTGTAAGGCCTCCTCAGACAACCATTTTGCTTTTTTGCATTTCTTATCCATGGGGATGGTCTTGATCCCTGTCTCCCATACAATGTCATGAACCTTTGTCCATAGTTCATCAGGCACTCTATCTATCAGATCTAGTCCCTGAAATCTATTTCTTACTTCCACTGTATAATCATAAGGGATTTGATTTAGGTCATACCTGAATGGTCTAGTGGTTTTCCCTACTTTCTTCAATTAATTTTGTAAGTTATAATTAAACTTAAATTATCTTTCAAAGGAAAAAATGAATTCCACCATTTAAATACTTTCATGTTATGGAAAAGACTAACTCTGAAACCCCACACACGGTAACACACGTGGTAACACAGTCCTGCAGCCCTCATTAGGGAGGCTCCTGCACCACGTGTGACTCACCAGGAGCCTTTGACAACGCCCCGACAGTTCTGTGCTGTGTGCAGTGAGAACATTGGTTGTGCTCTCAGATGCGCTTGAGTGCAGCAGCTAGATCAAAATGCCATAAAGATGTTCAAACTCACTCAGTTTCTAAATGTATCTGATTTCTGAAGGATGGCACCAGTCCATGGACAGAAGCCACATTTGACAAATGAGGCTCTAGGGTTGATGCTGTTCCCTGGACCACGAGTATCACAGTCACTTGACGCCTTGCCATCTACCTGCACTTGTCTCCTGCTGCCGCCAGCCATCCTCTGGGGACTCATGATGCCACTGCACGCCAGATGTCCCACATCCCCCTTTTCCTTGACAAGGAGGTGTGGTCTGTGTTCCTTGAATATGCGAACAACTGAGTCCCAGGGATCATTCTGAGGATGTCTTTCCTGGGGCACATTCCAATAAGGTAAGTTAAGAAGAATTTAACAAAAGACTCCATCAAGGTATGGGGAGGATGTAGGAAAACCTTGAGGGACCATGAAGATCCCCAAGGCTTTGTAATGGTGAAGTTCTGCCACCGCTGTCTGCCTACAGGGACAGAAGCAGTAAGCAGTATCAGAAACTCAGAAGGGGAAGGTTGGCTATGTGGAAGCGCTGCCAGCCAGGAACTATAACCTCTAACAAAGGAACGCAGACAGCTCTGGGGAAGAAACAGCTTGACGCTCACTTCCCCACATGCTGGGGAAGGCACATGGGTTTATGACTTACTCAGCGCTCAGGCTCTTGGACCACGAAGCAGTGGCTCTGCTTTTAGTTGCTCAGTCATGTCTGACTCTTTACGACCCCATGGACTGTAGCCCTTCAGGCTCCTCTGTCTGTGGAATTTTTTAAGCAAGAATACTGGAGTGGGTTGTCATTTCCTTCTCCAGGGGATATTCTCGACCAAGGGATTGAACTCATGTCTCTTGTGTCTCCTGTGGAGCAAAATAAATCTGTAACTAAATATTGATGCACTTCATTTGATACCTCAACATTTAAAAATACCAACAAAACCGGGCTCATCCCCAGACTGTTCACTGTCCAAGGCAGAAGCTCACGTCAGTTTAACTATTCATTTCCAGGGAATGAACCTTGTTGCAGCCTCTTCACGGTGCAAGTCTCCATCATTGAAACCCTTCTGCCCACACACAGGGTTTGACACAGACCAACACCACCCAGGCTGCTGCTGCTGGTGGTTTAGGAACTTGAGGGGTGTAGGCTGTGGTGGCCCATGTGTGGGTGTGCCGTGCAGACCACAAGGAGGGCACTGCTGGAGCAGCTCTCTCTGAGGCGAAAGGCCTTTGCTGCTTCTCTGACACTAGACCTATTTTATGTTTTCAGACGCAAAGAGGTGTCTACAGACTCAGAGTGCTCAGTAGGTATTGGGGTATGTCATTAGAATGTGGTAACTATTTGACTTTCCTTGAATTTATTTTCATGGCTACCTTCTATTTATGGAAAATGAATCTAGTTTTTTTATATAACTTACTGATCTAATATTGCATTTTGAGATGTTTATTTAAATTTAAACAAAGAGACACTTTTTTTTTAAAATCACGAGGCGCTGGGTAAACATGGCAGACCCTGGATGTGGGCAGACCTAATGGACTTGGGAGTCACTTGGGTGATTGTGTCTTGGAGTAACCCCCACATTGGTCTCCCCACCTTCATCCTGGCCCATTTCTGTGGCTGCCGTAACAGAATCAGTGACTACAAAACAACCCACAGTCACACAGCACACAATTCTGGAGGCTAGTAGTCCAAAATCAGCTTCAGTGGGCTGAAATGGAGAAGTCAGCAGGGCCAGTGTTTCTCCGAAGGCTCTAGGGGAGGATCCGCCCTTTCCTCGCCCAGCTTCTGGTGGCTGCAAACACTCCTTGGCTTGGGTCTGCTTTATTCTCACCTTGGCTTCCATCTTCACATCGGCTTTCCTTCTGTGTCGGTATCTCTCCTGTTTCTCTTTTGGATGCTTATGGCTGGATTTAGGGTCCACTTGGGCAATCCAGGGTGATCTCATCTTGAGGTCCTTAATTAGTTATGTCTGCAAAGACTCATTTTCCAAAGAAGGTCACATTCACAGATTCTGGAACATATGTTTTTTGGGGGAACCCCCTACCTGTGGGTCCCTCCTCTTCACTGTTTCAGCCCCCCCCCCACTTCCTGCCACTCTTTCAGCCATCACTTCATCCAGTCACACAGAATGGCAGCCTCCTTCGCTTCTGGAACTCATGAGCTTATTTCCTCATACACTGACCCCTTTGTTGGTACTCTTCTCACCCAGAATCCTGCGGGGGCCTCTCTCGCCTCCTCAGGTCTTTGCTCTCCTGCCACTCTCCCAGAGAAGCCTTTCCCTGAACATGGTGCTTAATACTGAAGTGCCATCCCCACCACCAGCCCCCCACACACCCCAGGGCCCAGCCTCTCCCTTCCTCCTGGCTCTGCTTGTCTTCAGAATAGGACTTTTGTCAGCAGGCCACCCACTGGGTGTGTCACTTGTCTGTCTCCCTCATGAGAATGGCCTTCACAAGGGGAGGGATTTGTCTGTTTTGTCCATTGCTGTAGCCTTAGATTCTAGAACAATGCCTGATGTGTAGCAACTGTTTGTGTTGGTTGAAAAGTGCACTGGGGATTGGATGGAGGGTGAAGTGATACTGAGGGGCCCTTAGGCCCTTCCAAGCTGCATGAATGGGGGCAGAGACCCAGGACCTGCAGAGTCTGGTCCGCTGCCCCATCTAACCACTCCTGCCTCTGTGCCGATCTGCAACAGGCTCTCTGTCTGTCTTTTTCTCAAAAATCATGTCTTTTATTTTTTTTAATGTAGAAAGAAGGAAAAGATTTTTGTCTCTTTCTTACACATTAAGATACTTCTTAATGGTTGCCCTGTGCTTCATCTTAGGCAAAACTCTTAACAACCCAATCAGAAAACTTACCTTTTAAAATAACTTTGTTTTAGTTTATTTTTTAGGAAAGTATTATTCATGACAATAAATTAAAGCAAGACAAATAACAAGAATAAACTCATCAAGTACTCTAAAAAGTCTTTTCAGAGAGAACTTTAGTGCGCTTTTCCGCTTCCTGTGTCTCTGTCCTTGGGGTGGTGGCTGTGAGCCAGGGAAGCGGCTCAGAGAACCCTGGAGCCACCTTGGTAACACATGTGAGGCCTCCTGTCCTGGAGACTCCAAGATAGTTCTTGCCAAAATTCAGAGATGAACACAGAGACTGCTTTGAAACTTGGAACTCTGAGTCCTTGAAATAGAGAAGGTCCCCTGTCTGAGAATGCTGTGCTCTTTTTTTCCAGTTGAGCCGATGGCTGGGCCAAACCCTTCCTCTCACTGGTAGGAGCCCGAGGTCTGGACTTCACTCTTCGTATGAGAAAGAAAAGAAACTTTGTTCAGTTTAAATTTGCACACCTGGTCCTTTCAACTGTGTGTCTGAATAGGAAGGCACTGGGAAAGGTCTGTGTCTCAAGGGGGACAGGAATAAGATGCTGCCAAGAATGTGCTGGAGAAATAGGCCAGCATCCCGGGGAACAGGGGAGTAGGCAGGCACGGGGCTTTCTATGCTGGGGTAAAACATCTACTCTGTAGCCTGGCAGTCTGGGCTCTTCCTGCCCTCCTGGGTTCTTGAAGAAGGCTCTGAAGGAACACACTTGTAGCACCGCTTCCTCCCCATCTTTCCTGGGACTGGCAAGCCCGAGGCCAAGAGACTTTGCAGCAGGAGCCCCTGGCTTGTCACCTTGAACCAGTGACCTCATTTCCATGTTACAGCCCACCGTGTGTAGAGTGGGTTAATAGTACCCCAGATGGTGGTGACAATTCAGTAAGCCTTGCATAAAAGGCACATGCTTCAGGCTTGCCCTCCAGCCAAGCTAGAGTCTTCCTCCTGCTCCATCCCTGTGTATTTCTTTAAACATGAACTCAGGTTAGCAACCAGAACCTTTGGATTTCTTGCGCAGCAAGAGAGTCCAAGCAGTGCTGTTTCTCAGGGCAATAAGAGGGTCTGAGATGTGTACCTACCTCAACCCACTGCAGGCCAGACCTCAGGGCTCCTCCCCAGGTCCTTTCTCAGCTTGGTCCCTTGGGTTCCACTCCTGCAGCCACCTTTCTACTCCATCTTCATGGGGGGCCACCTGCTCTAAGGCCTCAGTATCCAAGTGCCAGAGGAGAGTCTTGGGAAAGTCAATAGAGCCTGCTCCATTCCTACCCACGTCTACCTGGGGATGTTCCTTAATCTCCCTGAGCCTTGCATCCTCCTCTGTGAGGGGAGGATGGCTGTGCCCACTTCAGAGAGCTGTAGCCATGGTAACCTGTGTAACCCTCATCATTGCTGTCCCTACCACTGGCTTCTGTGGAGACTGGTTCAGGCCCCTTTCCTCTTTGCAAAAACATCCGCATCCCTCAAATCTGCCTATCCTGTAAACCTCTCCTTTTCCTTCTGGGCCTGGGACTTGGGACCCTGCCATGCCCCAGCCTCCAGCTCTGTGTGGGGAAAGGATATGAAAGGATATGAGTTCAGAACTGTCACAGCTGGTTTGTTAACATGAGAGAAGAACCTAGAGGAACTGAGGTCATCAGAAAGACGCCATTGCCATGGAAGGAAGAGCAGATAGAACAGAGTTAGATTCTTGATGATAATATCTGAACAGCTGGAGCAAGTCTCACCTGAAATCCATCCTTGCACTTTACAGATACATGATCCAATATATTCCTTTGATATTTAAGTCAATTTGATTCTATTTGCATCCCTAACGTAGAGAATCTTGCCCTCTCAAACCAGGAGAAAAATATGGGCCAAGGTGGGAAATAGCGTGTGTAAGAAGCTAGATGAAGCAGAAACTCTTCCTGAGGAGTGGAAAGCAGGGCCATTGTTGCTGGGAGCACTGGGCAAGGGACGTGCTTGGTACCCACAGGAAGGCAGCAGTGTTTGTGAGCAAGCGGACTTGGACAAACTCCCGGTCAACAGTATTATGGGATGTATGGGGCTGAGAAAGGCCATAGAAGCCCCCAGACCCACAGGCTTTTGGGGGAAAGGGTCTGCCCAGTGGTTGTGAAAACTGAACACAGGATACAGGGAACTTGCAGAGCTCTCATAAGGGAGTCCCTGTTCTAACATGTGCCCAGCAGCTCTGGCTGCAAATGGTGATGCATGATGTCCTGGGGCCTCAGAAAGGGGCCTCCAATCGTGAGTCCTCCATGAAATGAGGCTAGGTTTTAGGGTAGAAAGTTTCCCACTTCAGCGTGTGAGGCACTGGTTTTGGCTGAGCTGCTAGCCAGCAGGGAGGAGAGCACAGGAAAATTGAGTCCTAATGGATTTGAAGATATCGGTAGTGTTTATGTCCCAAGAAGCTTAGGTTTCTGGTGTTTAGTCAACCTGCTAAGGACAGCTAGGTGTCTTGGACAGCCTAGGGGCTCCCAGAACAACATGGCTGATGCCTCATACGTTCCCATGTAGGCTGCGTGGCTGGAAAGCATAGGCCTGTGACTCCCCTGGGCCCCCCTCCCCTGCTTTCCTCAGGACTGGCCTGCAGCAGGCAGGAGAAGCTAGGAGAGGCTTATTGTATGCAAGGCTCTTGCAGTGGGGGTGAGCTGGCTCCTTCGTCATTGCTTTCAGCTGGAAATTATATTCAGGAAATGACGGTGGCTTAAACAAGACAAGTGCATTTCTGTCCATGTAAACGCAGCCAGGGCCTAGGCAGGCTACAGTTAGTGTGATGGCTCCATGATATCACCAGGGCCCAGATTGCTCCCACTTTCCTGTTCCACCATTCTCAGCCTGTGGCAATCATCCTCATGCTCAAAAGACGGCTGCTAAAGCTTCAGCTATCGTAACAAGAGTCTAAATTGAAAACAATGGGGAGGAAAGATAAGGAACAGAATTATAAAAAGTCAACCTTTCTCAAAAGGCCCAATTACAACTCCATACTTACCTCCATCTGTAAGTGAAGCTGGAAAATGCAACTTCTCATATGGGTGCAGGAAGTGGTGGCTTCCTGCACCACAAGGCTGGCTTCCGAATCCGTGCTCTAACCACTACACTGTATAGCCTTCCAAAGGCAATGGTATATAGCTAGAATTTAATACTTTCATTTTGCTTTTACTTTGTTTTCATGATTCAGTTCAGTTCAGTCATTCAGTCGTGTCCAACTCTTTGCGACCACATGGAGTGCAGCACACCCGCCTTCCTGGTCCACCATGAACCCCTGGAGCTTTCTAAAACTCATGTTCATTGAGTCTGTGATGCTATCCAACCATCTCATCCTCTGTCATCCCCTTCTCCTCCTGCCTTCAACTTTTTCCAGCATCAGGGTCTTTTCCAGTGAGTCAGTTCTTCTCATCAGCTGGCCAAAGTACTAGAGCTTCAGCTTCAACATCAGTCCTTCCAATGAATATTCAGGACTGAGTTCCTTTAGGATTGACTGGTTTGATCTTCTTGCAGTCCAAGGGACTCTCAAGCATCTTATCCAACACACAGTTCAAAAGCATCAGTTCTTTGGCACTCAGCTTTCTTTATGGTCCAACTCTTACATCCATACACGACTACTGGAAAAACTATAGCTTTAATTATATGGACCTTTGTTGGCAAAGTAACATCTCTGCTTTTTAATATGCTGTCTAGATTTGTCATAGCTTTTCTCCCAAGGAGCAAGCCTCTTTTCATTTCATGGCTGCAGTCACCATCTACAGGGATTTTGGAGCCCAAGAAAATAAAGTCTGTCACTGTTTCTACTGTTTCCCCATCTATTTGCCATGAAATGATGGGACCAGATACCTTGATCTTAGTTTTCTGAATGTTGAGTTTTAAGCCAGCTTTTTCACTCTCTTCTTTCACCTTCAATAAGAAGCTCTTTAGTTCCTCTTCACTTTCTGCCATAAGGGTGGTGTCATCTGCATATCTGAGGTTATTGATATTTCTCCCTGCAATCTTGATTCCAGCTTGCACTTCATCCAGCCCAACATTTTGTGTGATGTACTCTGCATTAAGTTAAATAAGCAGGTGAGAGTATGCAGCCTTGATGTACTCCTTTCCCAATTTGGAACCAGTCTGTTGTTCCATGTCCGGTTCGAACTGTTGCTTCTTGACTTGCATTCAGACTGCAAACTAAGTCCATGGGGTCTCAAACATTTCAAGAATGTTCAAACTACCAGACAATTGTGCTTACTTCCCATGCTAGTAAGGATATGCTCAGAATCGTTCAAGACAGGTGTCAGCAGTACTTCAATCGAGAACTCCAGATGTCCAAGCTGAGTTTAGAAAAGGCTGAGGAGTCAGAGTCAAATTGCTGATATTTGTTGGATCATAGAGAAAGCAGGGGAATTCCAGAAAAGCAACTATTTCCATTTCACTGAAAGCCTTTGACTGTGTGAATCACAACAAACTGTAGAAAATTCCTAAAGAGATGGGAATACCAGACCATGTTACCTGTCTCCTGAGAAATCTGTATGCAGGTCAAGAATCAACAGTTAGAACCAGAGACGGAAAAACTGACTGGTTTATTGTCACCCTGCTCATTTAACTTATATGCAGAGTACATAATGCAAAAAGCCAGGCTGGATGAAGCATAAGCTGGAATCAAGATTATCAGGAGAAATGTCAACAACCTCAGATATGCAGATGATACCACTCTAACAGCAGAAAGTGAAGAGGAACTAAAGACCTTCTTGATGAGGGTGAAGAAAGAGAGCGAAATACCTGGCTTAAAACTCAACATTGAAAAACCTAAGATTGTGGCATCTGGTCCCATCACTTTATGGCAAATAGAAGGAGAAAAAGTGGAAACAGTGACAGATTTTCTCTTCTTGGGCTCCAAAATCACTGCAGATGGTGACTCAAGCCATGAAATTAGAATATTCTTGCTTCTTGGAAGGAAGGCTGTGATAAACCTAGACAGCATATTAAAAAGCAAATACATCACTCTGCTGACAAAAGTCCATATAGTCAAAGCTATCGTTTTTCCAGTAGTCATGTATGGAAGTGAGAGATGGACCATAAATAAAGTTGAATGTTGAATTGATGTTTTTGAATTGTGGTGCTGGAAAAGACTCTTGAGAGTCCCTTGGACAGCAAAGAGATCAAACCAGTTAATCCTAAAGAAATCAACCCTGAATACTCATTGGAAGGATTAGTGCTGAAGTGTCAATACATTGGCCACCTGATGCCAGGAGCTGACTCATTGAAAAAGACCTCGATGCTGGGGAAAATTGAAGGCAAAAGGGGAAGAGGGCAGCAGAGGGTGAGATGGTTCGATGGCATCATCGATTCAGTGGACATGAAGTTGGGTGAACTCCAGAAGATGGTGAGGGACAGGGAAGCTTGGCGTGCTCCAGTCCATGGGGTCTCAAAGAGTCGGACACAGCTTAGCAATTGAGCAAGACCAACAAGGTCACATTCTGAGGTTCTAAGTGGATATACCTCTAGGTGAGGGTACACCATTCAATGCACTATAGAATTGTTGCAGGCATGTCAGTCACAGTGACTGTCACACACAGTTTCTCTTTTCTGTGGAAAAAAAAAAAATGTACTTGAAGACTCCAGCTCAGGTTAGTTATCAGACTCAAGGGCAGTCCTCTCCTTAGGGAGACTGTAGAGATGAATAGTTCAATCAGATGGCTCCTTTCAAAATTTAGATTGAGAGTATGTACATGATGGTTGAGAGGAAGAGAAGAATAGAGTTGCCATTAGAAAGAGACCAAAGTAGTACAAAAAATACTCAATACAATAATATTAAAATTTTTAATGATAAATGTACAAGATTTATACACTTAAAAACACAAAACACTACTGAAGGAAATTGGGCTTTCCAGGCAGCTCTAGTGGTAAAGAACCTGCCTGCCAACGTGGGAGACGTTAGAGATGAGGGATCAGTCCCTGGGTTAGGAAGATCTCCAGGAGGAAGGCACAGCAACCCACGCCAGAACTCTTGCCTGGAGAATCCCCATGGACAGAGGAGCCTGGTGGGCTACAGTCCATAGGGTCACAAAGAGTCAGACACAGCTGAGGTGACTTAGCACACATGCACTGAAGGAAATTCGTTAAGTTCTAAATAATAGAGAGGTGTACCACATTCATGGATTGTAAGGGTCATTCTTGTTAAGAGATCAATTCTTTTAAAGTTGATTTAAGTTCAATGTGAAAATTTCAGCAAACTTAATAAGCTAATTCTAAAATTTCTACGGATCAATGAACATGCATTACTTTTTATATCAGGAAAAGATTAAAGAAAACATTACTTCATAAAAATAAAATATAAATTTTATTTTAATGGAAATATAAAGAGCTAAGACAAACTTGAACAGGGACATAGCTGGAGGATTTACACTGTGTGATATCAAGATTACTACAAGGCTATGGTAATCAAGATATTATTGTGTTGGTATAAGAACAGACAGACCAATGGAAAGAATACAGAGCCCAGAAATTGATTCACACATATGTTTTCAAAACAGGCTTCATTGTAATGTGGAAGGGAAGACCTTTTAAATAAATGGTGCTAACTCAACTAGAAATTTATATACAACAGTGAACCTTGATCCCTTACCTTACATCATACAAAAAAGATTACTCTGAAATAAAACATAGACCTAAATGTGAAAGATAAAATAATAAAGCAGCTAGAAGAAAACAAGAAAATATTTTCATGATCTTAGAGTAGACAAATATTTCTTTAACTGTATGTAAACAGCCTTAATCATAAAACAAAAAAAGATAAATTTGACTTCAATGAAATAGAAAACTTCTGTTCATCACAAATACCATTAAGGAAGAGAAAAGGCAAGACACGAACTGGGAGAAAATATTCATAGTACATATATCTTACAAAGGATTAGAATATATAGAATACCTAGAATTTATAAACAGCCCCTACTAATTAAAAAATAAAATGATGAAACTCAATAAAAAAATGAAAAGAAAATTTTGCATGGGTACTTTACAAAAGATATCCAAATATCCAATATGATCAATAGACATATGAAAATGTACTTAGTTTCATTACTCATCAGGAGAATACAAATTCAACAAAATAACACTACCCACCCCTTTCAGTTCAGTTCAGTTCAGTCGCTCAGTCATGTCCAACTCTTTGCGACCGCATGAATCACAGCACGCCAGGCCTCCCTATCCATCACCATCTCCCGGAGTTCACTCAGACTCACATCCATCGAGTCCGTGATATCATCCAGCCATCTCATCCTCGGTCGTCCCCTTCTCCTCCCTGCCCCCAGTCCCTCCCAGCATCAGAGTCTTTTCCAATGAATCAACTCTTCGCATGAGGTGGCCAAAGTACTGGAGTTTCAGCTTTAGCATCATTCCTTCCAAAGAAATCCCCACCCCTTTGCCTGTCTAAACTTACAAAACTGACAGTTCCAAATGCTGATGACGAGATGAAACAAGGCTCATTGCTGGTAAGAGTATAAATGGTCCAACTGCTTTGGAAAACTGCTTCTCAGTTTCCGATGAACTTTAAGCATATTGATAATTTATGACATAGCAATCTTATTCTAGGCATTTACCCGAGAAAAACAAAACCACAACTTCACACAAACCTGTACAAGAATGTTTATGCAGTATGATTCAATTTATACAAACTGATTTGTATAAAATGCATGACTATAGAATGCAAACAGTGGTTGCCTCTGGGGGTGGGACAGGTAAGGATTGACTAGGGATGGGCACGAGGGAGCGTTCTGGGGTGATGGAAACATTTCTATATTGATCTACCTGGAGGTTACATGGGTATGCATGCATGCATGCTAAGTTGCTTCAGTCATGTCTGACTCTGTGCGACCCCATATATAGAAGGCCACCAGGCTCCTCTGTCCATCAGTTCAGTTCAGTTCAGTCACTCAGTCGTGTCCGACTCTTTGCAACCCCATGAATTGCAGCACGCCAGGCCTCCCTGTCCATCGCCAACTCCCAGAGTTCACTCAGACTCACGTCCATTGAGTCGGTGATGCCATCCAGCCATCTCATCCTCTGTTGTCCCCTTTTCCTCCTGCCCCCAATCCCTCCCAGTGTCAGAGTCTATTCCAGTGAGTCAACTCTTCGCATGAGGTGGCCAAGTACTGGAGATTCAGCTTTAGCATCATTCCTTCCAAATAAGTCCCAGGGTTGATCTCCTTTAGAATGGACTGGTTGGATCTCCTTGCAGTGCAAGGGACTCTCAAGAGTCTTCTCCAACACCACAGCTCAAAAGCATCAATTCTTTGGCACTCAGGTTTCTTCACAGTCCAACTCTCACATCCATACATGACCACTGGAAAAACCATAGCCTTGACTAGACAGACCTTTGTTGGCAAAGAAGACATAGATAAAAACTCACCACTTTTGTACTTAAGATTTGTGCATTTTACTGTATGTAAATTGTATTTTCGTAAAGCTGAACTATATAAAACCCTAAAAGATGATGGTGTTAAAGTGTTGCACTCAACATGCCAGCACATTTGGAAAGCTCAGCACTGGCCACAGGAATGGAAAAGCTCACTTTTCATTCCAATCCCAAACAAGGGAAATGCCAAAGAATGTTCAAACTACTGCACAGCTGTATTTCTTTCATGTGCTAGCGAGACTATGCTCAAAATCCTTCAAGCTAAGCTTTAGCAGTATGTGAACTGAGAACTCCCAGATATATAAGCTGTGTTTAGAAAAGGCAGAGGAACCAGAAGTCAAATTGCCAACATTTGTTGGATCATAGAATAAGCAAGAGAATTCCAGAAAAACATCTGTGTCTGTTTCACTATGCTATAGCCTTTGACTATGTGGATCACTACAAACTGTGGAAAATTCTTGAAGAGATGGGAATAACAGGCCACCTTCTCGGGAGAAACCTGTATGTGGATCAAGAAGCAACAGTTAGAATAGGATATGGAACTGGTTCAAAATTGGGAAAGGAGTGCAAGGCTTTATTTGTCACCCTGCTTATTTAACTTGTATTCAGAGTACATCATGCGAAATGCTAGACTTGATGAATCACAAACTGGAATCAACATTATCAAAAGAAAGTTCAATAACCTCAGATATGCAGATGATACTACTCTAATGGCAAAAAGTGAAGAGGAGAGCTTTTGATGAGGGTGAAAGAAGAGAGTGGAAAAGCTGGCTTAAAACTCAATATTCAAAAAACTAAGATCTTGGATCTGGTCCCATCACTTCATGGCAATTAGAAGGGGAAAAAGTGGAAACAGTGACCGAATTTATTTTCTTGGGCTCCAAAATCACTGTGGTAGGTGACTGAAGCCAAATTAGAAGATGCTTGCTCCTTAGAAGGAAAACTTTGACTAAACTAAACAGCACATTAAAAAGCAGAGACATCACTTGGCCAAGAAAGGTCTGGATAGTCAAAGCTATGGTTTTCCATTAGTTATGTACAGATGTGAGAGTTGGACCATAAGGAAGACTGAGGGCCAAAGAATTGATGCTTTCATCAATTGTAGTCCCTTGGACTACAAGGATATCAAATCACTCAACCTTGAATATTCATTGGAAGGACTGATGCTGAAGCTGGAGCTCCAATACTTTGGTCACCTCATGGGAAGAGCCTTCTCAGTGGAAAAGACCCTAATTCTGGGAAGGATTGAAGGCAGGAGAAGGGGATGACAGAGGATGAGATGGTTGGATGGCATCACTGACTTAATGGACATGATTTTGAGCAAACTCCAGGAAATAGTGAAGGTTAGGGAAGCCTGGTGTGTTGGTCCAAGGGGTCACAAAGAGTCAGACACGACTTAGCAACTGAACAACAACAACAAACTATATTTCAATAAGATTAATAGCTAGATCTCCATGCTATCTTTACAGTAAACCCCTCATTTTTCAGCATGATCAGATCTAGTCTGTGACCCTTCCTTGAAGACAAAATAACTTGCCCTCAAACTGTGAGGATCTGACAGACTTCTTCCCAGGGACCTCGAAGTGGTTGTGGGCCAAATGGGGCGGAGAACGCGTAGGTGTGAACATTAGTGTGTGTGTGTGTGTGTGTGTGTGTGTGTGTATGCGCGCATACACGCGCTCACGTGTGTACCTGTATATTTATGCACATTTCTGTTTTGACTAGTAAAGCATGTTTTAAGCTTTTTGAAAGTCAATGCCTTTGGGTAGGACAGGCACATTCTAGACTGTGAAGTCTGTGGCTCCATTGTCCAGCCCCTTAGGGCATTTTGCCTCATGGTTAGAACTTAAGGGATGAAGCTCCAGACCAGCTTGCTTCATCTGCTCTCTAGTGATCCTGCCAGCCCCTTGCCCCAACCTGATGCATGGGGCCTCTTAGCCCTCCCTGCCTCTCTCTCCTTGAGGCCCTTCTGGCTACCCCTTGGCATTCCTCATTTTTGACTCTTGATGCTGCAGGCCCTTCACTGGGAGATTCATGGTCAAGAAGGCATCCCTCTTTCTCTGTCCCTGTGATCGTTCCCTTCTGGGACCTCCTGGCTGGGCTGCCAGCTCTGCCTGTGTCATGCTCCTAACAGACACGCTGAGCTGCAGCTGGGGCACCTCGCAGACTTTGCCATGCCAGATCCAAGAAGACAGCTGCTGGGAGGGTCTCTCATCATGAAGCCAAAGTGCAGATAAACATCGCATCATTGCTGCTGAAGTGGGCTGCAAGTGTGACAACGTGTGATGCCAGAGAATAAGCCAAAGGCAGGCTGAGCTGGAAAAGCACTGTGTGGCTCAGCGGGGAGGAAATGACGAGTGCTGTGTCAGAGCCTTGTAAACAAGCATGACTTCATGCTTGTCCTGCACACACCCCTCTGAGGTCATGCAGACCCCACCTGTCCCCTGGGCCTGCCACACATAGGCCTTGAAACCATGAGGCTGCACACTTCTAGGGGAGGGCCTGCAGCTTGTGCAAGGACCGTAGGCATGTGGGCTGCTCTGAGAGGACACGGTGACCCTGCCCCATGAACGATAGAAGTGGCAGACACCCTGTGCCAGCTCTTGGCCTGAGTACCGGGGACGCAGGAGGTGGCCCTTGTCAGTAGCTTTCAGGGCCTAGTGGGGACTCAGCTTTGTGACTATCCCATCACAATATAGAGCTGGCATCTGTGGGGCAACCTGGTGGTGTCCAAGGCCCTGGGGACAGCAGGAAGAGGGAGTTTTTCCCAAAGGTCAAAGGAAGCTTTAGGAAGGAAGAAACTTTTCAATGGTGTCTTGAAGAAGATTGCAAAAAAAAAAAAAAATCAAAACAAAAAACGAAGGGAAAGGACTCAAGAGTAGCAATTAGAGAAGCCTGCTAGAAGGAGGAAGAACCTGTCGGCCTCTGGTTGCCTCCCTTCTGCCCCCCAGAGGGACGCCAGGAGCCACACAGACTCAGTGAGTTGAGAATGCCTGGTTTCCTGCCCCCTCAGCACCAAAAGCAAGATGTAGGGTTGACAAGTGCTGCTCACCCTCATCCTTCCTTGGATGGGGATCCCTCCTCCCAGGCAGGCCCTTGAGGCCTGGTGGTCCTGGGTGGTAGAAAGTCCTGCCTCCCACAGGGTCCCCACTCTGTGAGACCTCTGACCTGCCCCACCTGGAGCCTTTAAACTTGCAGATTTCACAGCCTGTGGGACTCATCTCCCCATGTCTGTGATTTCCAGCTGCTCTTTCCCAGCCACATGGCAGGAAGCCAGCATCTCCTGCATTGCCTGGAGTCAGGCCCTGCTGGGGCTTCAGGTTCCCTGACTGGGTGTAAAGGAAGGAGAGTACCTGGTCATGTTGCCCCCACTCTGGTCCTCCACAGTCACTCCTTACCTCACCCCTAGTCATCCTGCTCATGTCCACAGCTGGCTGGCAGGGAAAGTAACTTCCTTCAGGCCAGACTGGGGACACACAGATGATGGAGCTGGGGCTGCAGATCAGAATCCAGCCTGAAAAAGTCTCCATCTGGCCCAACTCTTGGAGCATCACCTGGCAGCCTATGGCGTGAAGTTGGCAGGTCCAGACATGGCTGGCTATCAGAGGAGCAGGAAGCTGGGCCTGTTACTGAGCAGGGAAGGGAGCGAGGCTGCTGACTGAAGAACAGCTGCCCAGCTTTAGCTGCCTGTGGCTTTGTGGGGTTGCAGTTCACATCTGACAGATCAGAGCCCTCTTCTACCTTCAAAGAGAAGCTGGAAATTCAGATTTTAGACAAGTGTCTTCTGATGTTTAAAATGTTAAGATCTTCTGTGAGTACCAGGTAACCCAAATCTGTGGGCTGGTGTGACCTCCAGTGACCCTTACATCCTCTGAATCATGCAGCCTTTCACTAAAATTTTGCCCCCAATTTATAAATGAGGCCACTGAGACCCAGAGACCTGAGGGACTGTCCCCATGGGGAGCTAGGTCTGTTCATTCTAAACCATTGCTTGGCCCCCTTCCCAGTCTGGCTGCCTCGCTGAAGGTTTGAGGGTGGCCACAAACCAGATAGCTGCTTGCTGCTGCCCCTGCTTGGTGTATGATACAGAGCACCTTGTCAGAGGCCTGCCACCCACAGACACCTGGGAAAGGGCTTCCAAAGACCAGGCCTGGCCCTTGGAATAATCTGCAGGCTGTGGGGACTGACTCCTCACCTGTGCAGAGGAGAACATACTGTCTACTGGGCCAGGCTTCCCTGGCCAGGCACCAGGCACTTATGCAGGCTAAGCCCCAGCCCCAGGCCTGCCCCCAGGATCCTATCAGAGGCTGGCATGCCAGCAATGAGACCCACAGCTTGGACCTGTCTCAAGGCAGATGCCAGGATTGCCTTCTGGGGCCTCTCCTATCTGCTGCTCCTGATGGAGCAGGGAAGAGTCCAGGGGATGTGAAGGCCACAGTGTTTCTAAGCTGAGCTGCAGCAACCTCTTTGGACTGAAAGCGCACCTCTTGCCACTTTGCTCAGAGCAGTTCTTGTGTGTCTGGCTGGAGTCAGGTGATGCATTGCGCCTGCTCGTCACAGCAATCTGAAAGACTCAAGTTCACATATCACCCATGCTGTGCTGTGAACTGTGCTAAGCACATCTCCTACCCTATTTCAGGCATTCCTAGCAACGGTTCTCTGAGAGAGCTATCATTTTTGCTTTTGTTATACAGTTGGGCTGAAATTGCCTGTGACAATGTTGGGGTTTAGTGGCAGAATCATTCCGGGGACCCAGACCTGTCTAGTCTCAGAGTTCTTGCTTACTAACAATATATATCTTCCCTCCCACACCCTGATAGCTCAGTCGGTAAAGAATCCTCCTGCAATGCAGTTCAATTCCTGGGTTGGGGAGATCTTCTGGAGAAAGGATAGGCTACCCACTCCAGTATTCTTGGGCTTCCCTTGTGGCTCAGTTGGTAAAGAATCTGCCTGCAATGCGGGAGACCTGGGTTCGATCCCTGGGTTGGGAAGATACCCTGGAGAAGGGAAAGGCCACCCACTCCAGTATTCCAGCCTGGAGAATTCCACGGACTGTACAGTCCTTGGGGTTGCAAAGAGTCAGACACGACTGAACGACTTTTCCCTCCCACACAGTCCTGGGTTCAAGTCCCTGCCCTAGTTTGTCACTTTGTATCCCTGAGTCTCAGTTCTCTCCTCTGTAAAGGTTAGCAATCCCCTTGTGCAAGCTCATTATGAAGCTGTGAGCAAAGACCGCAGCAGGTCTAGTTGCTCAATCCTTGTATATCCTCAGGGGAGCCTAGATTCAAGATTGACCCTTGGTCAATTCCTGGGAATGCGGCCCTCTGAATCTGTTTTTTTTTTTTTTTCCTACTGATTAATGATGCTGTGTGTGGCTGAATCAGTGGGGCATTGCTGAAGTGTACCATCCAGAATTTTTTAGTGCAAGCATCAAGGCTGCTAATGTATCTGCTTTCCTCTCTAGAATCCTGAGTTTGGGTTATCAGAGCAGGATGTGCCTAGGTGACCAGCTCTCTGTACAAATCTGGATCTGAATACTTGAGTGAGCTGTCCTGGGCAGAGATACTTCACACAGGTCTTAATTCTCTGCTGGAGAGAAAGCTATGTCCTATGTGGACCCAATGGGGGAAGGACTTGGAAGCCTGAACCTAACCTTACTGGACCTTATCTGATGCACATCTTTTTCATTTTGCTTTTGCCCTTTGTCCTTTGCTGTAATAAACCTTAGCTTATGAATATAACCTGGTATTGAGTCTTGTGAGTTCTATGATGATCTTGAGACTCCTGGAAACAGAAGCTTAGAGGGAAGTTGTGTAAATTGTCGACCATGGCTGGAATATGGAGTGGTTCTCAGCAGTGGTGGTCAGAATGACCTCTTCTAGACTTCAACCTATTTCCAGCCATCCCTGTTGACTTCATCCTCTTCTCTGACCACTGGTAGGATTTGACATTGATCCTAAACTCTACTCTTTGCTTTGCTAACTGAATTTAGCTGTCCCTCCCCCATAACTTCTTGAGGGATTCCATCAGAGCATCCAAGATCAGGGCTGGGCCCTCTCTCTGACTGGGGATACAAAGAGAAGAGGCTGACCCATGACCTAATAGGTGGGGTCAGTAAGTTCCACAGCCCAGCCTACCTCTGAGAGGTGATAAGTTTTGTTGGAAAGGCAGGAAAGCAGACCTACAAGAGAAGGGAAGGGTCCAGAAGGCTGTGAGATTTGATGAAGCTCTTCCCTTTGCACATGCTTACACATGCTGCTGCTGCTGCTAAGTCGTTTCAGTCATGTCTGACTCTGTGCAACCCCAGAGACGGCAGCCCACCAGGCTCCCCTATCCCTGGGATTCTCTCCAGGCAAGAACACTGGAGTGGGTTGCCATTTCCTTCTCCAATGCATGAAAGCGAAAAGTGAAACTTACACATGAGGACGTGTCTTTTCATGGTCTTCTGGGACCAGTGCTAAGACAGCACCCCTGCATCCCAGAAAGAATCAATGTAACTGATTTAGTTATACGGGGCCAGAGTGCTGGAAATGGAATCAGGCCCTGGGAGGCTGGGGCAGGTCTGAAACCTGCAGAAGAAAGGAATAAGTTTATGGACAGAGAGTAAACAGTGTTAAAATGGATGAATGAGTAAATGGTGTCAAAGCCTGCCAGCCAAAGACCACCAGGAATGTACAGTCAGGGACAGTCTACGGCAAAGGAAGAGCGCACAGTCTGGAAGGACTGTGGGAGTTGGGAGGGACCTGTAGCATGTGGGCTTGTGCTGGATGGGCCTGAGGAGCATCTTGGGGAATACTGATCAGTTGTAGACTGGGTGCAGGGACAATTTGGTGATTCTTAATAACATTGACTTAGGAGATAAGACGAACAGAGAAGTCAGATCCATCATTAATAAAGAATCAGTAGTCACTCAGAGATCCTAAGATTGTGCTGTTGGTATTTGTATGACTGTGTGATTTTCTCTGTGTGCTGCTGCTAAGTCGCTTCAGTCGTTTCCAACTCTGTGCGACCCCATAGACGGCAGCTCACCAGGCTCCTCTGTCCCTGGGAGTCTCCAGGCAAGAACACTGGAGTGGGTTGCCATTTCCTTCTCCAATGCATGAAAGTGAAAAGTCAAAATGAAGTCACTCAGCTGTGTCCGACTCTTAGCGACCCCATGGACTCCAGCCCACCAGGCTCCTCCATCCGTGGGATTTTCCAGGCAAGAGTACTGGAGTGGGGTGCCATTGCCTTCTCCATTTCTCTGTGTAGTTCCATCATATTCAAGGGGTTGCCTTGCGTGATTATTGTATTCTACAGAAGTTGTTTGTGTTCAGTTAGGAACACTGTAGCCTCTGTGGCAGCTTCCAGCTGCTGGGCCATTTGTCATGTTCTTGGTGTGTTATCTAAGTGACTCCATGTTTTCTTCTTCTCTAGGGTCCCCTTTCTCCACTTCCTTTAATTTCTAAGTGAAATAACCTAGGATGGTCCCTGCTGGCATATTTCTGAGAGGTATAGACACATTTTAAAAATTGGCGGCCTCCAATGAATCACACATCTCAGCATGCATATCGTGTGCAGTCCCTTTTCTCAGAATGTGGGCTGAGCCTGTGACTTGTTTTAACTAATATTAATAGAATAAGTCAGAGGTGATTCTGGGCCAGTGACAGTTCTGAGACTGAAGAAGGCCGTTCTACTTTCGCACTCTTGAGAGCTGACTGTAAAAAGTCCAGCTTTCTTGTTGCAAAGCCTACTGGGAAAGACCATGTGGAGGGAGAGGCTCCAGAGGGAAGAGGGCCAAGAAACAGCGAGAATGGAGGCTTTAGAAGTAGGACCGCTGTTAAGCCAGATCAGCTAGATTCTGGCAATTGGAGCCATACTAACTGAAGCCCCATCAGATGAATGAAGAAAACATCCTGAGAATCCGGCCTCAGCAGGCATCACATGGAACTGTGCTCTGTCTGAACTCCTGATCCTCTTGGCCTTTACTTTCCTTTGAGGAAGGTATGGGGACAATATTTTGCTATATTGTAATGTTCTCTTAAGTTTCTCTTACTCTGCCATAAGAAATGGTGGAAATATAGCAATAGGTTACAGTTGGCACTGGCCTCAGATTTGGAAACAATTAGGAGTAGTGCATTCTACAACAAACAGGTGAATACATGCCCCGACTAAGCACAACCCTGCTTAGCCTCGGGTGTCAGTTTACAGGTGGAAGTGAGGACCATGAATGCCCAGCTTCCAATTTGTCAAGAGAGGTTAATGCTTTTAGTGGCATGTGAACTCTCCCAAGTTTAAAATGTTATCGCAAAATGTTTATTAAACTCTGTGGAGATAACCATCCTCCAAAGGAAAAAAGGGCAATTCATCTGCAGGTTGATTTTGGCTGGTGGTTTTTTTGTAAACTCTCATCTAGAGGAATGCTTCTCAACATTTTGAATATTTAAAACTATTTTCATTAAAAAATGGAGCATTTCATACTCTGTGACTAGTAGGAGCTCTTAGCTTTATATTGCTGTGTAACAAATGAGTCCAAAGTTTAGTGGCTTAAACAATATGTATTTATTATATTGCAGTTATTGTGAGTCAGTCTGCTGTCACTGACTCTGATCCACTTTCAAAGTAGAACCTTCCCCAGTCAAGCCTTTAGACCCTTGACTGGGGAAGGATCTACTTCCAAGATCACACACATAGTTTTTGGCAGAAGTTGCGGATTGTTAGACTGAGGGCCTCAGTTTCTCACTGGCTGTTGGTCTGAGGCCATTCTCAACTCCATACCACATTGGCCTCTCCATAGGGCAGCTCACAACATGGCAGCCAACTTCACCAAATTGAGCAAAAGAGAAAAAAGTACCAGCAAAAAAGAGTATGTGAGCAAGACAAAGTCATCATCTCTTATAGCCTGATCTCAGAAATGACATCCATCACTTTTGCTGTGTTCTGTTTTTTTAGGAGCAAATTAGTATGTCCAGTCCTCCCATGAAGTGAGCTTCAGACTCTGCTCACACCCAAATTCACCAAGCAGAGACGGGAACCAAGAGTGCAGTGACCAGAAGCCACTGCATGTCCAGAGAAGGATCAGAGCTTGTTCCCACAGCCATCGTCAGTGGGTCTCAAAGCACCCTGCCTCTCGGGAGCTGCCAGCCACTATCACTGGGATTCAATCCAAATTCAATCTACTGGTGAGGTGAGGACAAGTGATTATCACAATACAATGAAATATAGTTGACTCTTGAACAATTTGGAGTTTAGGGCCCCAGGTGAAAATTTGCTTGTAACTTTACACTTGGCCCTTTGTATCCAAGGTTTCACAGCTGTGGATTCCACCAACTGCAGATTGGTACATATTTATTGAAAACATCCAGGTACATATGGACCTGTGCTGTTCAAACCTGTATCGTTCAAGGGATAGAGGGACACACTCAACACTTTTGGAGTAAGTACACATTAAGGCAACTTTTTGGGATGTCAAAATGTATTAAGAGATTTAAATCTACCCTTTGTCCTGTTATCTCCCCTTATCTTGAAACTCAAGCATGAAGATAAATAAAAAAATCACAGAACATTCATTTTAAATGATCTCACTTTTGTTTATAAATAAGTGTGTATATTTAAGTATATTCATATGATTATCTCTAGAAGGTAAAATTATAGGCAAATTTAATTTTATCTGCATATTCTATGATGAAAATTAGTCAGTTTTTTATGAAGAGATTATTTTACAAACACATATGTAGATTGCAGCAGCTTATTATTTAAATATCACACATTCAGTTCAGTTCAGTTCAGTCACTCAGTCGTGTCCAACTCTTTGTGACCCCATGAATTGCAGCACGCCAGGCCTCCCTGTCCATCACCAACTCCCAGAGTTCACTCAGACTCACGTCCATTGAGTCAGTGAAGCCATCCAGCCATCTCATCCTCTGTCGTCCCCTTCTCCTCCTGCCCCTAATCCCTCCCAGCATCAGAGTCTTTTCCAATGAGTCAACTCTTCTCATGAGGTGGCCAAAGTACTGGAGTTTCAGCTTTAGCATCATTCCTTCCAAAGAAATCCCAGGGTTGATCTCCTTCAGAATGGACTGGTTGGATCTCCTTGCAGTGCAAGGGACTCTCAAGAGTCTTCTCCAACACCACAGTTCCAAAGCATCAATTCTTCGGTGCTCAGCCTTCTTCACAGTCCAACTCTCACATCCATACATGACCACAGGAAAAACCATAGCCTTGACTAGACGGACCTTAGTCGGTAGAAGCATTTAAAATATTCAAGGCTTAGGTTAAGTGATTATGACATAACCATACAATAAAACTTTACATGGTCATTAAAATTGTATTTCAAAAAAATTTTAAAGGTTCTTAGAACTCAGAAAACTTTTTAAAGTTTTTAACAACACAGGGAAACCCTTATAAAATAAAAATTAAGATATCATTTAGAAAAAAAAATACACTTAGGATTTGACTGCGATTCCAGTGTGTGGAGGGTAGGAGTTTTCCCCACAACACTAAGTAATTCTTGAACTGGATATTCTACAATTCAATGCATTTCTGAAACTATCTATCAAGAAATAGCATCTTATTCCACAGGGTAAGGGCTCCGTCCCGTCAAGACACCCTCTGCTTCAGATGCCAATTCTGCCCAGATTGTTACCTGTACTTTTGACTGGTTAGCTGCCAGGCCACTGGTTTCCATGACTCCCACCTTGGATTGGATTAATTTGCTTGAAGGGCTCACAAAACTCAGGAAACTTGTTTACTCACTAGATTGCCAGTTTAGTACCAAAGATTTTAAAAGATACAACTCAAAAGCCAGTGAAGAGATACACAGGGGAGGTCCTAAATGAAGGAACTTCTGTCTCCACAGAGAAGTGTGGTCACAGAGGGGAGTGTTCTGGTTCACTAACCTAGAGTTATCCAAACCCCCTTACTTTTTGGGATTTTATGAAGGCTTCATTGCACAGTCATAGTTGACTAAATCATCGGCTACTGGTGACTGATTCGACCTTCAGTCTTTCTTCATTCCCTGGAAATCAGGAGTGGTACTGAAAGTTCCAGATCTCTGTTCCAGTTGGTTCCCTTGGCAAGCAGCCCCTATCCTTAGCTGCCTTCCAAAAGTCACCTCATTAACATAAACACAGTTGAGATGGAAAGGGGCTTGTTATGAATGACAAGACACTCATTTCTCCTTTATGACTCTGTTTTCAGGAAATGAGGACCAGAAGTCAAATATTTTAAAAATGCTCCTGTTGCTATTATCATTCAGAAATTTCCAAGGGTTTGGGGACCTGTGATTCAGGAACCATGATATATTTTGTTCATCTGGATGACCAAATATATATATATATATTTCTTATAAATCACAATACTGCATCTATACAGTCAGATGGATTCATTTCACATAATCGAATCAACACAATTAAGTCAACAAATACCAACATCTGACATGCAGTACACACAACATCAGTACTATATCAGTTAGTCTGTTTCTCCTGCAAAATTGACAATGCCAAAGCCTCTGACTCTGTGGATAGTAGCAAACTGGAAAATTCTTAAAGAGATGGGAATACCAGGCCAGCTTACCTGCCTCTTGAGAAACCTATATGCAGATCAAGAAGAAACAGTTTGAATCGGACATGAAGCAACAGACTGGTTCCAAATTGGGAAAGGAGTACATCAAGGCTGTATAATATCACCCTGATTATTTAACTTATGTACAGAATACATCATACGAAATGCCGGGCTGGATGAGGTGCAAGCTGGAATCAAGAATACAGGGGAAAATATCAATAACCTCAGATATGCAGATGATACCATCCTCATGGCAGAAAACGAAGAGGAACTGAAGAACCTCTTGATGAAAGTGAAAGAGGAGAGTGAAAAAGTTGGCTTAAAACTCAACATTAAAAAAACGGAGATCATGGCATCTGGTCTCATCACTTCATGGCAAATAGATGGGAAAACAGTGGAAACAGTGAGAGACTTTATTTTCTTGGGCTCCAAAATCGCTGCAGATGGTGACTGCAGCCATGAAATTAAAAGATGCTTATTCCTTGGAAGGAAAGCTATGACCAACTTAGACAGCATATTATAAAGCAGAGACATTACTTTGCCGTAATGTTATTACTTTGACTAGACAAAGGTCCGTCTAGTCAAAGCTATGGTTTTTCTAGTAGTCATGTATGGATGTGAAAGTTGGACTATAAAGAAAGCTGAGCACCAAAGAACTGATGCTATTGAACTGTGGTGTTGGAGAGGAGTCGAGAGTCCCTTGGATTGCAGTGAGATCAAACCAGTCAATCCTAAAGGAAATCTACCCTGAATAGTCTTTGGAAGGACTGATGCTGAAGCTCCAATACTTTTAGCACCTAATGAAGGAGCTGACTCACTGGGACAAAAACCCTGATGCTAGGAAAGATTGAGAGTAGGAGGAGAAGGGGGTGACAGAGGAAGAGATGGTTAGATGGTATCATCAGCTCAATGGGCATGAGTTTGAGCAGACTTGGAGATAGTGAAGGACAGGGAAGTCTGGCATGCTGCATCCATGGGGTAGCAGAGTCAGAAATGACTGAGCTACTGAACAACAACAACCAGCCAAATTAGTTAACTGGTCTGGGCAACTGGTTTGTTGGGGTGGCAGGGTATAGATTTGACTGAGGGAGGCTGATCACATCATCTGACTGTGGTTTGAAATGCCAGTTGGTTAGATTACCTGCTTTTGATTGCCTTTGAGTATTTTGAGTGATTCGTGCAAATTGTGATTAGACAGGAATGTTAGTTTACATGTGCGTAGGAATATACACTGAAAAAAAATCCACCAAGAAGGTGGATTAGTTTATTTCTGTTTGTTTATCTCTGGACGATGAAATTGTGATAAGTAATATTATTTTTTATACTTGTCATAGATACTATTTTGTTCCTACTCTTTCTGCTTTCGCCTGTGAGATGTCTCTGCCCATTGCCTGTGACTCTGCAGTGCCTCCCTCTGGTACAAGCACACTACCCAGCTCCCCTGACATTGAACTTGGCCATTGACTTGCTTAACCAATGGAGTGTGAACACAAGTGGCATGTACAGTGTCAGAGGAGACACTTTAAAGCCATTGTGTGGTTTGGCTAGTTCTGTCTTCCTTGCTATGTGAACTGCGTGTCCCAATGCGACTAATCCTTCAGCCTGCATTTGGAGTGAAGATACATAGGACAGAGCCTGTTGGCCCACGGCCAATGAGTGAGAAATACATTTTTGCTGCTATAAGCCCCTGAGATTTGGGGGATCATTTGTTACTGTAGCATATCTCAAAGAAAAAGCTGATTAATTCTTTCTACAAGTAATATACATGAGATTTATAATCATAATACATATTACTCTCTAGATATTTATTATTCTAAATCTTTTTGTCTGTGTGGTGAAAACAAGCCTTGAATACTCTCACTAAATTAGATTTTGATGGACCACAGGGTGAGTGATCAAGGTGAGTGATCACTATAAAGTAATCTATAAAGAAACTGAGTGCCAAAGAATTGATGCTTTTGAACTGTGGTGTTGGAGAAGACTATTGAGAGTCCCTTGGACTGTAAGGAGATCAAACCAGTCGATCCTAAAGGAAATCAGCACTGAATATTCATTGGAAGGACTGATTCTGAAGCTGAAACTCCAATACTTTGGCCACCTGATTGGAAGAACTGACTCATTGGAAAAGACCCTGATTCTGGGAAAGGTTGAAGGCAGGAGAAGGGGACGACAGAGGATGAGGTGGTTGGATAGCATCACTGACTCGATAGACATGAGTTTCAGCAAGCTCTGAGCGTTGGTGATGGACGTTGAAGCCTGGCGTGCTGCTGCAGTCCATGGGGTAGCAAAGAGTCAGACATGACTGAGCGACTGAACTGGTCCACAGGGGTCTAAAATTTATTTGAGAATAACTTCAATAAAATCCAAGTGTTCTGAGACCTTTTGCCAGCTTGACCCTGTGAGGATGCTCAGAAGGAGTCTGCTGGCCCTGAGTGAAACTGAAGAGGGTTAAGAAGCAACACCTAGGTATTAGAGGTTGGCATTATTTGTGCTTGCCCAGTGTCCTCCCCACTTATGATAATTGTGCTCTCATTTTCCTGCAGGGAAGCAGGCATCCTCCGCAGTCAACCCAGGGGGTTTGAGGGACTGACCTGCTTCCCTGACTTCAGGGCTACATGTGTAACCTAGACCTGGCCAATCTGAACAGTGAGCTTCCTGGCCCCAGCGACCAATTCAAGGAGTCATATAGCCCTCAGCAATCTGTAACACTGCTTTATCCTCCTCCTATGCCACCTCTGGCCAATGGCGGTTGGGAAGAAGTGATGGGTGCCGCTTGCAGACCTGTCCCCTAACACATCTCTTACATGGGATATTCTCTCTTTTGCTTTTCTCTGTTAACCATAAAACTTTGCATTGACATGGGCACAAAATGGAAGGAGCCTGGACACTTTGGTAACTACTTAGAGCAAAGCCCCCATCCCTCAAAGACATTGGACTATAATATGAATAAGCAGTAAGTGACTTCACGATTGACCTGATACCACGGCAAAGTCTATCCTACTGTGACAAACACATGACACAAATCCAGGCCAGACTAATTAGAGTCAACCCTGAGGACTGGTTTGGAAAAAGTCACTTACTGTCTTTTCCCTGGAATTGCTAAGCTTACATAAGATATAAAGCTGGAATGCTAAGCCCATCATTCATTCATTCATTCCACAACTATTTCTCAAACCCCTAAAATTCTCTTGGGCCATTGGCCAGGACAACACAGTGGGGAACAGCAAGTCTGAGAATGAGGCTAATGGGAAAAAGCCAGGCTGAGAAAGAGAGGATTGGTTTACACTGCTGGATCCACCATCTGTAACCATCTGGTTACCATCTGTAACTACTTGCACTCCTTTTTAAAACCATTTTGAGTGGGGTTTCTGACACTTGCGTATAATAATTCAAGGGTAATCCTGAAATGAAAGCAAGGTTGCAGGTCTGTGTTGTCATCCAGGTGAGCTGTTAGAGGTAGAGTACATATTTTGGCCCAGACAGAGCAGGCCAGAGCAGTCATGTGGGTGCACAAATGATACGCTGTGCATAAGTGGGCGTGCCCTGGGTCCCTGGAACACGTTTCAAGGATGGGGGAGGGAAGAGCATTCTGGCACTGAACCTGTACCAAGGTTCGCTGTGGTGTGCAGCCGCTGTGCTGACTGCTCAAGTCAGGTCCACCAGCGCTGACCTTGCTCCTGACCTCAGGCTTTCAAGCTGTGCTTTTCTGGCCTATCTGGCTGTGGGCTTGAATTTGACAAAAATCTACAAGTCAAAACTGGAAGGGACAAAAGTAAAGGTCAATTCAATTGCAGTGAGCTTCTAGTGCTCCTATTGCATTCCATTTTCATGGTGGTTTGGAAAAACTCTTAAAATACTCTCTACATGTCAAGGACTTTATTCTTTCTCCCTTCCTTTTTTCTTTTTTCCCTTCCTTCCTCCTGTCTTTCTTTTATTTGGCAGTAACTATACATAATCTCAGCCAGGGATCACTCTGTAGTGATCCCTGAAAGGAAAATGTAATGTCCTGCCTCTGGATTCACAGAAAGTGTGCTAGCTGTTAATGCTGTTTACTCAATATGTTTAGCTCTTCACCTTCTGTACAGATGATAGAGTCACACTTCTTCCCCTCCTTGTTTGAGCAGGTTTGAATGACTAGTGAGGCAGACAATGAGTCTGGAAATCTAATTGCTTATGTTCTCCTTTCCTCTGTCATGATGACTATTAATATCTCAAATGGTGCCTGCCTCTTCAGCCTGAATCATGCAGACAGAAAATATGGAGCAGAACCCATATATAACCCAATGTAAATGTGTAATAAGAGAAAAAATAAACCTTTGATGTTATAACTCACAAAGAGTTTAAGGTTCTTTGTAATTTCAGCCTGGCCTTCCCTATTCTGACTGATATTCACATTTGCTAAAGGATGTAATATTCAGCTGAATAACATTCACGACGGAGATCCTTCCCATAGGGTAGCTCCACGGGTATGCCAAGAATACCTCCTCAGAAGACATTGGGTTTCTCTCTGGTTATAAGTCTTCTCTCCTGCTAGGACCTCTGCCTGCCCTCTTCCGCTCTTCCTACAGCAGATTACAACTGACTTCTCCTGGGTCTGCCTGGGGTCTGATTTCTAGGTGGAGAAGGCCTGGGCAGGGTTACCTGCTGACAGCTGGGCCTCTCTAAAGATGCACTTTTTCCCTGGGACTGCTGTAACAAATTGCCACAAACAAGTGAATTTTATTCTATTACAGTTCTAGAGGCCAGAAACCCCAAAGCAAGGCTCAACAGAGACACACTCCCCTCTGAGGTTCTAGAAAAGAATCCGTTCTTTGTTTCTTCTAACTATTGGTGGCTGCCATCTTCCTTGGCTTTGGGCCATGCCATTCCCATATCTGTCTCTGTGTTGATGTCACTTTCTCCTTTGTGTTGCTCTCCTCTTCTTTTACAAAGTCATCCGTTATTGGATTTAGGGCCCACCCAGATAACAGAATGAGCTCCTTGTCTCATGACCCTTAACTTTATTATATCTGCAAAGACTCTTCTTGGTAAATGAGGTCATATTCACAGGCTCTAGGGATTGGGGCATAGATGTAACTTTTGGGAGGCCACCAATTAAGTACTACATGTGTCCACAGTCCCAAGGAGTAGGGTAAGGGAATGTCAGAGTCTATGACAATGACTCTTTTGTTTGGTTTTTATGTTTTTATTATAATGGAATATTTAGGCACTATAAAATAGACAGTGAAAAGTAAAATAAACAAAGCCTTAGGGATCTGTTCCTTGAAAGAGGAAGGGCCAGCATCTGCACTTGCTCTCTTCCTTCCACCTGAGCAGATATGGTATCCAAGGCTGGAATGAGAATGTTCACATTATCTGGATGCTGCCTTTCCCCCACAACATACTTCATATAACCTCTCCATCTGTCCAAATAGTCCAAAACTTATGCCTTAGAAATGATTCTGACCATTAAATGGGAGTTCATTACTACTTGGGTTATTTTAAGAATGCTTAATGATTTTTTTCTAATTTTACAAGCAATAACACTCATTAGAGAAATGTTGGAAGTGATCAAAGAGTGAATAAAGGGCTTCCCAGGTGGCGCTAGTGGCAAAGAACCTGCCTGCCAATGCAGGAGACATAAGAGACGCAGGTTCAATCCCTGGATTGGGAAGATCCCCTGAAGAAGGAAATAGCATAGGTCACACAGACTCTATGGACTGTGAATAAGAAAGTGGATAAGAATAAGAAAGCGAATAAGAAATCTCCCCAAATCCTACTACCGGAAATAATTGGTAGGATTTTGTTAAATATTTTTCTCAGTGTTTTCTCCAACCATATATTTATTGCATTGTATTCCAAAAACTAAGTTCTAATGAAGATGGAATAAGCACACTATTCTGCTTCTCCCACTAAATGCAATTAAAAGTGAACAAAATGAGTGGAGCAGCTGAGGGCTCTAAAAAACAAATGAGATGCCCTGTTTGCAGCCTGGCATGTAAGGAGCTTGGAAGCCATCACTCTAACTGAATGACAAATAAAAAGTTAAACAAACTGAAAACTCAAAAACTCTTCTTAGATCGGTCAGAGAAGTGAGGTCATAGGGCAAAGTACTGTCTCCCCAGTTGGACAGACAGGCTGATACAGACAGTCAGAAACTAGAGTAGAAACCCCAGAGCAGAAACCTTTACACAGAAACCAGTGCCTAAATTGCAGTTGATGAGTTGGAAGCTCAGTGTGGACAAGCCTGAGAGTTGAAAGCTCCAGGCAACCCAGTACTGGAGGGGGCATCCACACTTTTGTGAGTTTTACCTCCAGAAATTCTACTAGGTTCTCACAGTGAATATCAGAGGAAAGTCCCCTTGTGCTTCTTGCAAAGGAGGGGAAAGTAACCATTAAAAAACATGTCAGAGTGTAACTATTTTGCCAGAGCCTTGCCAATTGGAGTTATCTGATTTACCTGGAGGAACAAATATGACTATTATCATTTCCTTAATGGTAGCCTTCTACCTGGGGGAAGGGAAATACCTAACTCTATTCTCTAGTCATCCTATCTTACCCGAGGGAGTGAAAAACAGGAGCACTTGTGAAGTTCACAGTCCAGGGGCATAGTCTCATTTAAAGACTGAAACCCAATCATAAAGCTATGAAACACTTCCCCTTCCCCTCACGCCTTGCCATTACATTACTAAAATCTATTTACCAGTGTTCCTTTTATCCATCAGGTCTGACTTTCAACAAAAAAATACGAGGCATACAAGAAAGCCAAAACACGGTTTGAAGAGATAAAGAAAGCATCAGATCTGGCAGAGAAGTTGAAATTATCATATTGAGAATTTTAAGCAATTATGATTAATATGCTAAGAGCTTGAATGGAAAAAGAGGACAACATGCAAGAACAGATAGGCAATGCAAGCAGAGAGATGGAAATTCTAAGAATAAAAAAGAAATGTTGATGATGGAAATTGCTGTAACAAAAATGAAGAATGACTTTGATGGTCTCATTAGTGGACTGGACGTGACGAAGAAAGATTCTCCTTCTTAAGGATGTGTCAATAGAAATTTCAAAAACTGAAAGGGAAAGTAAAAGTACTAGTCACTCAGTCGTGTCCAGCTCTTTGTGACCCCATGCACTATAGCCCACCAGGCTTCTCTGTCAATGGAATACTCCAGGCAAGAATACTGGAGTGGGTTGCCATTCCCTTCTCCAGGGGATCTTCTGGACCCAGGGATTGAACCCAGGTCTCCTGCATTGCAGGCATATTCTTTACCATCTGAGCCATGAGGAAGCACAAAACTGAAAAGTAAAGAGGAAAAAAATAAAATTCAAGAGCTGTGGTACAACTACAGGAGATGTAACATATGTGTTATGAGATTACCAAAGAGTGGTCAACTTGGTGGAACAGGAGGACCTGGGGTTCACTTCTCCCCACAGATACATCAAGAATACATCTACAAGTGGAAAAATTCTCACAGAGCACCTACTAAGTGCTAGCAGAGGGCCTTGGTCACCTCTAAGTATAAGAAAAGATTCCTATGTAATCAGGTAGGGAAAATGAGAGAAAGGGACAGAAAAGAAAAAAGGAAAGGGGATGGAATCCTCACCACTTGAGGGGTGGGGAGCTAAAGGAAAGGAGTGGTTACTGTACTTGGGGAGGCCCCCCTCACCAGCAGTGAAATATGTTGTAATAAAGATAGGGGGTGCTTTGAGGGCTACTAGAAGAAAGTGCAAAGGCCAGTCTGTGGCAGGCAGGATAGAGTGAGACTTGCATAGATTGTCTGTACAACAACCCAGCATGCTGCAGCCTGAGACAGGTGTCCACCAGTGTGGGTAGGGACTGGGTGCTGGAGCATGGGGTTAGGAGAGCAGATCTAGGAAGAGGACTGCTGTTGGCTGCGAGAAGACAGCTGAAGGGATGGGAGTAAGGAGCTCAGCTGCATGGAGACAGTCTGAGGGGACAGGAGTGAGGAACTCTGCAGCCAGAAATGCTCCTGGAGATAGTGTAGACTGCCTTGGAAGTCAGGTGCCACTGTTGTGTGGCACACAAGGGACAGGGTCACCATCACAGACTCTTTCCTTGCATACCAGCCCCTGCCTCTGCAGGGGGAGTTCCTGGGATGGAAGGGATTTCCAACAGAGGGAATCCCCTCCTGCTTGAGCAAGAACGTGTACTCCAACTAGTTGCCACCTCTTGCCCTTCCCGCTTAAGTGAGCAAGCATGCCCCCAGTCAGTTGCTGCCTTTGTTTCCTCTTATTCCCTGGTGGCTCAGACGGTAAAGAATGCACCTGCAATGTGGGAAACCGGGGTTGGAAAGATCCCCTAGAAGAGGGCATGGTAGCCCACTCCAGTATTCTTGCCTGGAAAATCCCCATGGACAGAGCAGCCTGGCGGGCTACGGTCCATGGGGTTGCAGAGGGACGTGACTGAGTGACAGCTCAGCACAGCACCTGGACATGGAACAGACACCTGAGGCTGGCCCACACACAGAGGTGGGGCTAAAACCGAAGCTGAGCCCCAGGGGCTGTGCAACTGAGATAGGGGAGCTGGAATCTCTCCATGAAGCTGCACAAGCCAGTAGATTAAAACCCCGTGATCAGCCTGGTACGAAAAGTGAAAATGAAATTCACCCAGTTGTGTTCGACTCATGCCAGAATACTGGAGTGGGTACCCTTTCCTTTCTCCTGGGGATCTTCCCAACCCAGCGATCAAAACCAGGTCTCCTGCATTGCAGGCAGATTCTTTACAAGCTGAGCCACAAGGGAAGCTCAGGACTACTGGAGTGGGTAGCCTATCCCTTCTCCAGTGGATCTTCCCCACCCAGGAATTGAAGTGGTGTCTCCTGCATTGCAGGCGGATTCTTTACCAGCTGAGCTATGAGGGAAGCCTGCCTGGTACACCCAATACCTGTGGAACATCTCAATGGATAATAAGTGCTCTCTCAACAACGACCAGTCTAGCTTCAGCAGCTGCGGATTTTGGGGGCACACACATGAAGGAATTGTGTCAAGTCAGAGTCTGAGCTGTCCCAGGGTGGGTCCAGAGACTTACGCAGAGGTCTTGAAGGACTTCCCGGGGAGGTGGGGGCTGGCTGTGGCTTACTATGAGGACAAGGACAATGATAGTGGAGTCCCCAGGGACTTTGTGTTTGTTTTGTTATCGTTAATTTTTATTTTTTAAACGTATTTTTATTTGTCTTCGTTTTATTTTATTGTTTCCTTTTCTGTCTTGTTTTTGCTATTTAGTTCCCCCCCGCCCCCTACCTGGCTGGTTTGGGTTGCTTTTTGGTTTTGTTGTCCTTTTGTGTGTTTATATTTTGTTTTCTTTGCTTTCTGCTCTTCTGTTTCTTTTTTTCTTGCTTTTGTTGATTTTGTTTTTACTGTGTGTTTTGGTTTTTGTCGGGTTTTATTTGTTTGTTTGCTTGTTTTATTCTCTCTTGTTTTCTTTGTGTTTTTGTTTGGTTTGGTTAGTTTTTTTTTATCATTTGTATTGGTTTTGTTTTCTTTTCCTTTCTGTTTAGCTGTCCTCTGTGTTTAACTTTTGTTTGCTTTACTTTCTTTTGCTGTTTTTGCTAGTTTTATTTTCACTATTTGTTTTGGTTTGGGTTTCTTGTTTGTTTTCTTCTTTTTGCCTTCTTTGTGGGATTTTTGTTTGGTTTTAATTGTTTTGATTTTTGTTTGCCTATTTTCTGCCCCCCCTTTTTTTTGGTTTGTCTGCATTTTATAGCTTGCAGGGTCTTTGTTCCCCAGACAGGAGGTGAACCTGAGCCCCTGTGATATAAAAGAAGGAATCAATAGCAGAATAACTGAGTCAGAGGAATGAATGAATAAGGTAGCTGGAAGATAAAATGGTGGAAATCACTGTCATGGAACAGAATAAAGAAAAAAAGAATGCAAAGAAATAAGAACAGTCTCAGAGACCTCTGGGACAACACTAAACACATCAATATTTGAATTATAGGAGTCCCAAAAGAAGAAAAGAAAGAAAGGGTCTGAGAAACTATTTGAAGAGACTATAGTTGAAAACTTCCCTAACATGGGAAAGGAAATGATCACTAAAGTCCAGGAAGCAAAGAGAGTCTCATACAAGATAAACCCAAGGAGAAACATGCCAAGACACATATTACTCAGATCCAAAAAAATTAAACACAAAGAAAAAAATATTAAAAGTGGCAAAGGAAAAGCAACAAATAACATACAAGGGAATTCCCATAAGGTTATCAGCTGATTTTTCTGCAGAAACTCTACAGGCCAGAAGGGAGAGGCAGGATATATTTAAAGTGATGAAAGGGAAAAGCCTATAACTCAGATTACTTTATCCAGCAAGGCTGTCATTCAGATTTGAAGGAGAAATCAAAAGCTTTACAGACAAGCAAATGTTAGGATAATTCAGCATCAAACCAGCTTTACAACAAATGTTAAAAGAACTTCTCTCTAGATAGGAAACACAAGAGAATAAAAAGAGCTGCCAAAGCAAACCCCAAAACAATTAAGAAAATGGCAATAGGAACATAGATATCAATAATTACTGTAAATGCAAATGGATTAAATACTCCAACCCAAAGACATAGACTAGCTGAATAGATATAAAAACAAGATTCTATAAATACTGTCTACAAGAGACCCACCTCAAACCTAGGGATGCACAGACTGAAAGTGAGGGGATTGGAAAAAGATTTTCCATGCAAATAGAAATCAAAAGAAAGCTGGAGTAGCAATACTCATATCAGACAAAATATAGACTTTAAAATGAAGACTATTATAAGAGAATACCAGAAGAAAGAGAAAAAGAAACTGAAGAAATATTTGAATCAACACTGACTGAAAATTTCTCAAATTAATGTCAGAGCGAACCACAGATCCAGGAAGTTCAGAGAAGACCAAGCTGGATACCTGGCAAACAAAAAACATACACTTAGGCATATGTTATTCAAATTGTATATAATCAAAGATCAAGGGAAAAAAATCTTTAAAAAAGAACTGCAGGTGGGGGGAAATCTTACCTATAAGGAACAAACATAATAATTAAATTTGATTTCTCTTCAGAAACTGTGAAGGAAAGGAGTGGAGTGAAATATTTAAAGTATTGAAAGAAAAATTCACTAACCTGGAATTCTACGTTCTGCAAGATAATCCTTCCAAAGTGAAGGTGAAATAAAGACCTTCTCAGGCATACAGAAATTAAAAAAAGAATACATTTGAATCAGTTCTAATGAGGTAGATGAAACTGGAGCCTACTATACAAAGTGAAGTAAGCCAGAAAGAAAAATACCAATACAGTATACTAATGCATATAGGTGGAATTTACAAAGATGGTAACAATAACCCTATATGCGAGAAAGCAAGAGACACGGATGTATAGAACAGTCTTTTGGACTCTGTGGGAGAGGGTGAGGGTGGGATGATTTGGGAGAATGGGATTGAAACATGTATATTATCCTATGTGAAACGAATCGCCAGTCCAGGTTCAATGCATGAGACAGGGTGCTTGGGGCTGGTGCACTGGGATGACCCAGAGGGATGGGATGGGGAGGAAGGTGAGGGGGGATTTCAGGATGGGGAACACATGTACACCCATGGCAGAACCATGTCAATGTATGGCAAAACCACTACAGTATTGTAAAGTAATTAGCCTCCAATTAAAATAAATAAATTTATATTAAACAATAAAATAATTTGCTCCTATTCATGATTTAAAAACCCTCAGAAATTTAGGGATAGAGGGGAACTCCTTCATCTTCTTAAATAATGTATACAAAAAACCCCACAGCTAATATTAAACTTAATGGTTAGAAACTTGAAGTTTACCCATTAAGATTAGGAATAGTCTTTAATCTTTCTCTGCTCTCTCTCACCACTGCTTTTCAACATCATATTGAAAGTCTTAGTCAATGCAATAAGACTGGAGAAGTAAATAAAAGGTGCACAGATTGGGAAGGAAGAAATAAAAATGTCTTTGTTCACAAATAATATGATTTTGTATTTAGAAAATCCAGTAGAATTGACCAGGACAGTCCTGGAACTGATAAGAAATTAGCAAGTTTGCAGGATACAAGGTTAGCATTAAAAAGTCAATCATTTTCCATCAAATTATTTCTTCCTAAATTTCTAAGGTTTTTTTTATCCTATCATGAATAGGAGTAAATTATCTTAATTTTTGTATGCCTGAGAAGGTTTTTATTTCACCTTTACTTTGGAAGGATTATCTTGCAGAACATAGAATTCCAGTTAGTGGATTTTTCTCTCAATATTTTAAATATTTCACTCCACTCTTCTTTCCTTCACAGTTTCTGAGGAGAAATCAACCCAGCAATGAACAAATGGAATTTGAAATTGTTTTAATTCAAGCAACCACACAGAAAGATGGTTTTACTATCATTAGATAGCTTGCAGTTAGAATCGGACATGGAACAATAGATTGGTTCAAATTTCTGAAAGGAGTACGTCAAGGTTGTATGTTATCACCCTGCTTATTCAACTTACATACAGAGTACATCATGTGAAATACCAGTCTGGATGATGCACAAGCTGGAATCAAGATTGCCGGGAGAAATATCAATAACCTCAGATATGCAGATGACACCACCCTTATGGCAGAAAGAGAAGAGGAACAGAAGAGCTTCTTGATGAAAGTGAAAGAGGAGAGTGAAAATTTGGCTTAAAACTCAACATTCAGAAAACGAAGATCATGGCATCTGGTCCCATCACTTCATGGCAAATAGATGGGGAAACAGGGGAAACAGTGAGAGACTTTATTTTCTTGGGTTCCAACTCACTGCAGATGGTGACTGCAGCCATGAAATTAAAAGACGCTTACTCCTTGGAAGAAAAGTTATGACCATCCTCTGTTCAGTGGCTCAGTTGTGTCCAACTCTTTGCGACCCCATGGACTGCAGCACGCCAGGATTCCCTATCCATCACCAACTCTCGGAGCTTACTCAAACCCATGTCCAGTGAGTCGGTGATGCCATCCAGTCATTTTATCCTCTGTCTTCCCCTTCTCCTTCTGCCCTCAGTCTTCCCCAGCATCAGGGCCTTTTCCAATGAGTCAGTTCTTCTCATCAGGTGGCCAAATACTGGAATTTCAGCTTTAGTATCAGTCTTCCCAATGAATATTCCAGGGTTGATTTCCTTTAGGATTGACAGGTTTGATCTCCTTGCTGTCCAAGGGACTCTGAAGAGTTTTCTCCAGCACCACAATTCAAAAGAATCAATTCTTTCCCACTCAGCCTTCTTTATGGTCCAACTCTCACATCCATACACGACTACTGGAAAAACCATAGCTTTGATTATATGGACCTTTGTCAGCAAAGTGATGTCTCTGCTTTTAATATGCTACCTGGGTTTGTTATAGCTTTTTTTTTTAGAAGAAGCAAGGGTGTTTTAATTTCATGGGTTCAGTCACCATTTGCAGTGATTATAGAGCCCAAGAAAGTAAGATCTGCCAGTGTCTCCATTATTTCCCCATCTATTTGCCACGAAGTGATGGGACTGAATGCCATGATCTTCGCTTTTTGAATGTTGAGTTTTAAGCCCGCTTTTTCACTCTCCTCCTTCACTTTCATCAAGAAGCTCTTTAGTTCTTCTTCTATTTCTGCCATGAGGGTGGTGTCATCTGCATACCTGAGGTTGTTGATATTTCTCCCAGCAATCTTGATTCTAGTTTATGAGTCATCCAGCTGGGCATTTCACATGATGTACTCTGCATTAAGTTAAATAAGTGGGGTGACAATATACAGCCTTGACATACTCCTTTCCTAATTTTGAACCAGTCTGTTGTTCCATGTCTGGTTCTAACTGTTGCTTCTTGACCTGCATACAGGCTTCTCAGGAGGCACATAAGGTGGTCTGGTATTCCTATCACCTTCAGAATTTTCCAAAGTTTGCTGTGATTCACACAGTCAAAGGCTTTAGTGTAGTCAATGAACCAGAAGTAGATGGTTTTCTGATATTCTCTTGTTTTTTCTATAATCCCAATGGATGTTGGAGTAGGAAATGGCAACCCACTCCAGCTTTCTTCTTGGAAAATCCTATGGAGAGAGGAGCCTGATGGGCTATAGTCCCTAGGATCGCAAAAAGTCAGACACAACTGAATGATTGAACAATGGAAGTTGGCAGTTTGATCTCTGGTTTCTCTGCCTCTTCTAAATCCAGTTTGTACATATAGAAGCTGTTGGTTCACATACTGCCGAAGCCTAGCTTGAAGGATTTTGAACATTACCTCTCTAGCATGTGAAATGAGTGCAATTGTGTGGTAGTTTGAACATTCTTTGGCTTTGCCTTTCTTTGGGATTGGAATGAAAACTGACCTTTTCCAGTCCTGTGGCCACTGCTGAGTTTTCCAAATTTGCTGGCATATTGAGTGTAGCACTTTCACAGCATCATCTTTTAGGATTTGAAATAACGCAGCTGGAATTCTATCACTTCCACTAGCTTTGTTTGTAGTGATGCTTCCTAAGGCCCACTTGACTTTACATCTCAGGATGTCTGACTCAGATTGACCACACTATCATGGTTATCTGGGTCATGAAGACCTTTTTTTGGTGGTTCACAGATTAAAACATCTGCCTACAATGCGGGAGACCCGGGTTCAATCCCTGGGTTGGGAAGATCCCCTGGAGAAGGAAATGGTAACCCACTCCAGTATTCTTGCCTGGAGAACCCCATGGATGGAGAAGCCTGGTAGGCTATAGCCCACAGGGTCGCAAAGAGTCGGACACGACTGAGCAACTCCACTTCACTTCTGTGTATTCTTGCAACCTTTTCTTAATCTCCTCTGCTTCTGTTAGGTTCTTGTCATTTTTGTCCTTCATTGTGCCCATCTTTGCATGAAAGGTTCCCTTGGTAACTCTAATTTTCTTGAAGACATCCTCTACTGCACTTGATAAAGGATTGAAAGTTAAAAGTGAAAGTTGCTCAGTCGTGTCTGACTCTTTGTGACCTCATGGACTATTCAGTCCATGGATACTCCAGGCCAGAATACTTAACTGGGTAGCTGTTTCCTTCCCTAGTGGATCTTCTCAGGCCAGGGATTGAACCAGGGTCTCCTGCATTGTGGGCCAAATCTTTACAAGCTGAGCCATAAGGGAAGCCCAAGAATACTGGAGTGGGTAGCCTATGCTTCTCCAGTGGATCTTCTCAACCCGGAATTGAACAGGGGTCTCCTGCACTTCAGGTGGATTTTTTTTTTACCAACTGAGCTATCAGGGAAGCCCTGATAAAGACTTGAGAAGGAATATTAAAAAAAAGAAGAAGAATAGATGCAGAAATTGGAAAACATAAACTGAATGAAATAGGAGCACAGAGTATGAAATAGAAAAAGTGAAACAAACCAATTAAAAGTAAAAGGTCATCATATAGTCCAGTTGCTTTTAAACATGTTTGTCATTAGAAACTTATCTGGAGCTTTGGAGACAGAAAGCAATATCTGGGCATTTGTATTTTTCAAAAAATTCCAAGATAATTCTGATATGTATCTGGATTTTAAAAAGTGATTGCAGGTTTTTCTATTAAATGGCAGTTTTGGTGCTATAGAATTCTATTATTTTTCTGTTGCCCAATCATGATACAATGGTATTAAGTGAGTAATAGTTACATAATCACAAGAGTAAAAGACGTTTATAAGTTTTCACAATCAATAGCCAGACAAAAAATAGAAAATAACTACAATTACAAGCCATAATGGGAACATACTTAATCTAACAATATAATAACTATATAGAGTTGGGGGGGGGGTGTTAGGCAGAGTGATGTGGTAAGTGGAAGTGCATGTATGCCCAGTTAGTGTATGTCTTTTGGTTGGTGCATTTAATCCATTTACATTTAAGGTAGTTATAAATATGTTTGTTCCTATTACCATTTTCTTAAGTGTTTTGGGTTTATTTTCTGTAGATCTTTTTCTTCTCTTGTGTTTGTTGCCTAGAGAAGTTCCTTTAGCATTTGTTGTAAAGTCTGGTTTGATGGCGCTGAATTCTCTCAAATTTTGCTTGTCTGGAAAGCTTTTGATTTCTCTATCAAATCTGAATGAGAGTCTTGCTGGGTAGAGTATTCTTTGTTGTAGACTCTTCCCTATCATCACTTTAAAAATATCGTGCCATTCCTTTCTGGCTTGTAAAGTTTCTGTTGAGAAATCAGTGGGAACCTGATGGGAATTCCCTTGTATGTTATTTGTAATTTTTCCCTTGTTGCTTTCAATATTTTTCATTTTGGTTAATTTTTGTCAATTTGATTACTATGTGTCTCAGTGTGTTCCTTTTTGGGTTTATCCTGCCTGGGACTTTCTGTGCTTCTTGGACTTGGTTGACTATTTTCTTTCCCATGTTAGGAAGGTTTTCAGCTATTATCTCTTCAAATATTTTCTCAGGTCCTTTCTCTCTTCTCCTTCTGGAACCCCTGAAATATGAATGTTGGCTCGTTAAATGTTGTCCCAGATGTCTCTTAGGCTGTTTTCATTTTTTAAATTCTTCTTTAAATATTCTGTTCTGTGGCAGTGAATTCCACCATTCTGTCCTCCAGGCCACTTACCAATTCTTCTGCCTCAGTTATTCTGCTATGGATTCCTTCTAGTGTATTATTCATGTCTATTTGTTCTTTAGTTCTTGTAGGTCTTTGGTAAACATTTCTTCCATATTTTTCATTGTTTTCCCAAGATCCTGGATCATGTTCACTATCTTTATTCTGAGTTATTTTTCTGGAAGGTTGCTTATCTCCACTTTCTTTCATTGTTTTTCTGGGGTTTTACCTTGTCCTACCTGGGACATAGCTTTTTCATCCTGATTAACTTTTTGTAAAATGGTTTTGGTTCTAACTGTGAGATTGTGGTACTTCTTGCTTCCTCTGTGCACCCTCTGATAGAGTAGGCTAAGAGGCTTGTGTCAGCTTCATGATGGGAGGGACTGGCAGTGGGAAAGACTGGGTCTTGTTCTGGTGGGCAGGGCCTTGCTTAGTAAAGCTTTAATCCAATTGTCTGCTGATAGGTGGAGTTGTGCTTCCACGCTTTAGCTGGTGACCCAGCCGTGGGGTCTGCGCGCTCTATGATAGGGTTAATGGTGACTTCCAAGAGGGCTTACACCAAGTGGGTAAGGACTTCTAGGACTTCTGTTGCCAGTGTTCCCATCTCTGCGGTGAGCCCCTATCAACCTGTCTCCACAGGAGATCCTCCAACGCTAGCAGGTAGTTTTGGTTGTCTCCTGTGGGGCCACTGTTCCTCCCTCTAGGTCTTGGCGTATGCAAGATTTTGTTTGTGACCTCCAAGACTGGAGTTTCTGTTTCCCCCAGTCCTTTGGAAGTCCAATAATCAAATCACACTGGCCTTCAAGGTCAGATTCCTTGGGTATCCCCAGTCCCTTTGTCGAATCCCCAGGCTAGGAAGCTTGACATCAGGTTCAGAAACTTCACACAGTGGGAGAACGTCTTTGGTATTTTTGTCCTCCAGTTTGTGGGTCACCCACCTGACAGGTAAGGGATTTGAATTTATCATGATTGTGCCCTCATACCATCTCACTGCTACTTCTTCTTTGTCTCTGGACATGGGGCATCTTTTTTTTGGTGGGCTCCAGGGTCCTCCTGTCAATGGTTGTTCAACAGCTAGTTGTGATTTTGGTGCTGTCTCAGGAGCAGATGAGCACGCTTCCTTCTACTCTACCATCTTGAATTGGAAGCCCCATAAGGGATTTGATTTAGGTCATACCTGAATGGCCTAGTAGATTTCCCTACTTTCTTCAATTTTAGTCTGAATTTTGTGTTAATGAGCTCATGATCTTTTTACTGACTGTGTACAGCTTCTCCATCTTTGCTGCAAATAATATAATCTATCTGATTTTGGTATTGACCATCTGATGATGTCCATGTGTAGAGTCATCTCTTGTGTTGTTGGAAGAGGGTGTTTGCTATGGCCAGTGTGTTCTCTTGGCAGAACTCTGTTAGTCTTGGCCCTGCTTCATTTTGTACTCTGAGGCCAAATTTGTCTGTTACTCCAGATATCTCTTAACTTCCTATTTTTGCATTCCCATCCTCTATGAAGAAAAGGACATCTGTTTTGGGTGTTAGTTCTAGAAGGTCTTGTATTTCTTCATAGAACCATTCAACTTCAGCTTCTTCAGCATTAGCGGTTGTGGCACAGAGTTGGATTTCTGTAATGCTGAATGGCTTGCCTTGGAAACAAGTTGAGATCATTTTGTTTTGGAGATTGTATCCAAGTACTGCACTTCAGACTCTTCTGTTGATTGTGAAGAATACTCCATTTCTTCTACGGAATTCTTGCTCACAGTAGTAGATGTAACGGTCATCTGAATTAATACCTAGAAGGACACACTATTCTATTTTGTTCTTTCCATCAAGAATGATGAGGGAGGGGATATGTGTATGCTGCGCTGTACTGTGCTTAGTCACTCAATCGTGTCCAATTCTTTGTGGCCCCGTGAACTGTAGTCCACCAGGGTCCTCTGTCCATGGGGATTCTCCAGGCAAGAATACTAGAGTGGGTTGCCATGCTCTCCTCCAGGGGGTCTTCCCAACCCAGGGATCAAACCCAGGTCATCCACATTGCAGGTGGATTCTTTACCGTCTGAGCCACCAGGGAAGCCCTGGTCATTTGAATTAAATCCTCCCATTCCCATCCACTTTAATTCACTGATTCCTAAAATGTCGATGTTCACTCATGCTTTCTCCTGTCTGGCCACATCCAGTTTCACTTGATTCATGGAGCTAACATTCCATTTCCCATGCAGTATTGCTCTTTATAGCATCGGATTTTCACCATGAGGCACATCTATGACTGGCATCGTTTCCACTTTGGCTCAGCCTCTTCATTCTTTCTGGAGCTGTTTCTCCACTTTTCCCCAGTAGCATATTGGACACCTACCGACCTGGGAGACTCATGTTCCAGTATCATATCTTTTTGCCTTTTCATACTGTTCGTGGAGTTCTTGAGGCAGGAATTCTGAAGCGGTTTCCCATTCATTTCTCCAAAGGACCATGTTCCAACAAAACGTGGTCCATCGGAGGGTAAAAGTGGAGAGTGAAAATGTTGGTTTAAAACTCAATATGAAAAAAACTAAGATCGAGGCATCTGCTCCCACCACTTTATGGCAAACAGAAGGGGAAAGAGTTGAAGCAGTGGCAAACTTTATTTTCTTGGGCTCCAAAATCAATGTGGATGGTGACTGCAGGCATGAAATTAAAAAATGCTTGCTACTTGGAAGAAAAGCTGTGACAAACATAGATACTGTATTAAAAAAAAAGCAGAGACATTACTTTACCAATAGAGGTCCATCTAGTCAAAGCTATGGTTTCTCCAGTAGTCATGTATGGATGTGAGAGTTGGACCATATAGGCTAAAGCTCCAAAGAACTGATGCTTTTGAATTGTGGTGCTGGAGAAGACTCTTGAGAGTCCCTTGGACTTTAAGGAGATCAAACCAGTCAATCCCAAAGGAAATCAACTCTGAATATTCATTGGAAGGTCTGGTGCTGGACTTGAAGTTTCAATACTTTGGCCACCCAATGCGAAAAACCGACTCATTGGAAAAGACTCCGATGCTGGGAAAGACTGAAAGCAGGAGGAGGAGGGAACAACAGAGAATGAAATGATTGGATGACATTATCAACTCAATGGACATGAATTTGAGCAAACTCTGGAAGACGGTGAAGAACAGAGAAGCCTGGTGTCCTGTGGTCTGGGGGACCACAAAGAGTTTAACATGACTTTGCAATTGAACAGCAGCAACAACAAAAAGAACTAAGTGGAAATTTTAGATTTGGAAAATTCAAGAGCCAAAATAAGGAAATTCCTTGACTAGAAAAGGAGTCACTGAACCTGAAGACAGATGGATAGAATTAATCCAAAATGAACAACACAGAGAAAAATGTAGAAAAAAAGGAACAGTGTCTCCAGAACTTATGGAGCAATACCAAAAGGTCTAACATTTATGTCATCATAGTCCCAAAAGGAGAGGAGAAAGAATGTAGAAAATGTATTTGAAAAATAACAACTAAAATTTCCCCAAAATTGGCAAAAGAAATTCAAGAGCTAAGTGATTTTCATTGTATATTCACATGTAATTCCCACAACTATGGTATTAAGTAAGTGGAGCAAGATCAAACATTTTAAAAACAAAGAAATTAAAGTAAAGGAAAGTAAACTGACTTGTGCAGTGTTTAGAAATGCCATCTTGGCTAAGCCAGAACTGTTTAGTAGAATTCCCTATCTTGTATGATATTTTATTTTTGGCCCAAACAAGAATTTTTTTTCAAGTTTTGGAAGGTGAAAGTAAAGCAGCACTTCTGAAATCTGTTGAGGCCATCAGCAACAAATAAAGAGATACAGGTGATTCTAATTAGTTCTTGCTTTCTTTGGCCCTAGATTCATCTCATCTTCCCAAATGAAACTCTTGCTGATCAAGAGCAACTCAAGCCCATCAAATGTGTAAAGATAGAAGTCTTCCGTAATCTTTTTAAAATATATTTTTAATTGGAGGATAATTGCTTTACAATGTTGTGTTAGTTTCTGCTGGACAACAACATGAATCAGCTGTAAGTATACATATGCCCCCTCCCTCTTAAACCTCCCTCCCCACCATCCTACCCCTCTAGGTTGTCACAGAGCACGAGTTGACTCCCTGCGTTATATAGCAATTTCCCACTAGCTATTTATTTTACATATCATAATGCGTACATTTCAATGCTACTCTCTAAATTCATTCTACCCTCTCCTTTCCCGCTGGGTCTACAAGTCCATTGTCTGCATCTCTATTCTTGCCCTGCAAAAAGATTCACCAGTACCATTTTTTCTAGATTCTACAAATTTGTATTAATAGATGATATTTGTTGTTCTCTTTCTGACTTCACTCTGTATAACAGGCTCTAGGTTCATCCACTGCAGTTCAACTGACTCAAATTCATTCCTTTTCATGGGGGAGTAATATTCCACTGAGTGATGTTATACCACGACTTCTTTATCCATTCATTTGTTGATGGACATCTAGGTTGTTCCCATATCCTGGCTATTGTACATAGTGTTTCAGTGAACATTGGGGTACATGTATCTTTTCTAAAAATTTATTTATTTTTAATGAGAGGGTAATTTCTTTATAATATTGTGTTGGTTTCTGCTGTACATCAGCATGAATCAGCCATAGGTATGCATATGTCCCCTCATGCATGAACCTTCCTCCCACCTCCTACTGCATCTTACCCCTCTAGGTTGTCACAGAGCTCCAGTTTGAGTTCCCTAAGTCATACAGCAAATTCCTACTGGCTATCAATTTTACATTTTCCAGTGGTCATGTATGGATGTGAGAGTTGGACTGTGAAGGAAGCTGAACGCCAAAGAATTGATGCTTTTGAACTGTGGTGTTGGAGAAGACTCTTGAGAGTCCCTTGGACTGCAAGGAGATCCATCCAGTCCATTCTGAAGGAGATCAGCCCCGGGTGTTCTTTGGAGGGAATGATGCTAAAGCTGAAACTCCAGTACTTTGGCCACCTCATGTGAAGAGTTAACTCATTGGAAAAGACTCTGATGCTGGGAGGGATTGGGGGCAGGAGGGGAAGGGGACAACAGAGGATGAGATGACTGGATGGCGTCACTGACTCAATGGATGTGAGTCTGAGTGAACTCTGGGAGTTGGTGATGGACAGGGAGGCCTGGCGTGCTGCGATTCATGGGGTCGCAAAGAGTCAGACAAGACTGAGCGACTGAACTGAACTGAAGTGAACTGAACTGAATGTATGTGTTTTCAAGCTACTCTCTCCATTCATGCCACCCTCTCCTCCACACTGTGTCCTCGAGTCTGTTCTATGTGTCTGCATCTTTATTGCTGCCCTACAAATCTTTCTAGATTCCATATACATGTGTTAATATAGGATATTTGTTTTTCTCTTTCTCAGTTACTTAACTCTGTATAATAGGCTCTAGGTTCATCTACATTGTTAGAACTTCCTTGAATGCATTCCTTTTTATGACTAAGTAATTTGTTAATGTTGTTCAGTCACTAAGTTGTGTCCAATTCTTGTGAACCCATGGATTGCAGCATGCCAGGTTTCCCTGTCCTTCACTATCTCTTGGAGTTTGCTGAAATTCATGTCCATTGAGTCAGCAATGATATCTAACCATCTTGTCCTCTGATACCCTCTTCTTTTGCCTTCAATCTTTCCCAGCGTCAGGGTCTTTCCCAATGAGTAGGTTCTTTGCATCCGGTGGCCAAAGTAGTGGAGCTTCAGTTTCAGCATTAGTCCTTCCAATGAATATTCAGGGTGAACTATATGGCTGAGTCATATCCCATTGTGTATATGTACCACAGTTTCTTTATCCATTTATCTGTCTATGGACATCTAGGTTGCTTTCATGTCCTAGCTATTGAAATAGTGGTACAATGAACACCAGGTACATGTATCTTTTTCAGTTATGGTCTTCTTAGGATACATGCCCAGGAGTGGGATTGCTGGGTCATATAGTAGTTTTATTCCTAATTTTTTTTTTAAAGAAATCTCCATGCTGTTCTCCATAGTGATTGTATCAATTTACATTCTCACCAAAAGTGCAAGAGAGTTCCCTTTTATCCACATCCTCTTCATCATTTACTGTTTGTAGATTTTTTATGGGTCATTCTGATTGGTGCGAGGTGATATCTCATTGTAGTTTTGACTTGAATTTCTTTAGTTACAATAAGCCATGTTGAACATCTTTTCATGTATTTGTTGGCAATCCATATGTCTTCTTTGAAGAAATGGCTGTTTAGAATTTTTACCCATTTTTTCATTGTGTTGTTTGTTTTTCTGCTATTGAGCTGCATGATCTGCTTGTATTAATATGTTCTGGAGATTAATCCTTTGCCACTTACTTCATTTGCAATTATTTTCTCCCATTCTGAGGACTGTCTTTTCATTGTGTTTATAGTTTCCTTTGCTGTGCAAAAACTTGTAAGTTTAATTAGGTCCCATTTGTTTATTTTTGTTTTATTGCCATTACTCTAGGAACTGGGTCATAGCAGATCTTGCTACTATTTATGTCAAAGAGTGTATTACTTATGTTTCCTTCTAAGAGTTTTATATTGCCTGGTCTTACATTTAAGTCTCTAATCCAGTTTTTTGTATAGTGTTAGGAAATGTTCTAATTTCATTCTTTCACATGTAGGCATCTAGTTTTCCCTAAAGACAAAATCCAGAAAGGCAAAATGGTTGTCTGAGGAAGACTTACAAACAGCTGAGAAAAGAAGAGAAGCAAAAGGCAAAGGAGAAAGGGAAAGATATATATATATTTGAAAGCACAGTTCCAAAGAATAGTAAGGAGAGATAAGAAAGCATTCCTCAGTGATTAGTGCAAAGAAATAGAGGATAACAGTAGAATGGGAAAGATTAGAGATCTCTTTAAGAAAATTAGAGATACCAAGGGAACACTTCATGCAAAGATGGGTTCAATAAAGGACAGAAATGATATGGACCTAACAGAAGAAGATATTAAGAAAAGGTGGCAAGAATACACAGAAGAACTGTACAAAAAAGATCTTCATGACCCAGATAATCATGATGGTGTGATCACTCACCTAGAGCCAGAAATCCTGGAATGTGAAGTCAAGTGGGCCTTAGGAAGCATTACTACAAACAAGGCTAGTGGAAGTGATGGGATTCCAGTTGAGCTATTTCAAATCCTGAAAGGTGATGCTGTGAAAGTGCTGCACTCAATATGTCAGCAAATTTGGAAAACTCAGCAGTGGCCACAGGACTGGAAAAGGTCAGGTTTCATTCCAATCCCAAAGAGAGCCAATGCCAAAAAATGTAGCAAAATAGCAAAGTAATGCTCAAAATTCTCCAAGCCAGGCTTCAGGAGTATGTAAACTCATGAACTTCCAGATGTTCAAGCTAGATTTAGAAAAGGCAGAGGACCCAGAGATCAAATTGCCAACATCTGTTGGCTCATAGAAAAAAACAAGAGAATTCCATAAAAACATCTACTTCTGCTTCATTGACTATGCTAAAGCCTTTGAATGTGTGGATCACAAGAAACTGGAAAATTCTTAAAGAGATGGGAATACCAGACCACCTTACCTGCCTCCTGAGAAATCTGTGCAGGTCAAGAAGCAACAGTTAGAACTGAACATGGGACAAGAGACTAGGTCCAAATACGAAAAGGAGTATGTCAAGGCTGTATATTGTCACCCTGTTTATTTAACTTATATGCAGAGTACATCATGAGAAACGCTGGGCTGGATGAAGCACAAGCTGGAATCAAGATTGCTAGGAGAAATATCAATAACCTCAGATATGCAGATGACACCACCCTTATTGAAGAAAGCAAAGAAGAACTAAAGAGCCTCTTGATGAAAGTGAAAGAGGAGAGTGAAAAAGCTGGCTTAAAACTCAACATTCAAAAAACTAACATCATGGCATTTGGTCCCACCACTTCATGGCAAATATGTGGGGAAACAATGGAAACAGTAACAGGCTTTATTTTCTTGGGCTCCAAATCACTGCAGATGGTGACTGCAGCCATGAAATTAAAAGACACATGGTCCTTGGAAGAAAAGCTATGACCAACCTAGACAGCATATTAAAAAGCAAAGACATTACTTTGCCAAAAAAGGTCCATCTAATCAAAGCTACAGTTTTTCTAGTAGTCATGTATGGATGTGAGATTTGGACTATAAAGGCCGAATGCGGAAGAATTGATGCCTTTAAACTGTGGTGTTGGAGAAGACTCTTGAGAGTCCCTTGGACTGCAAGGAAATAAAACCAGTCAATCCTAAAGAAAATCAGTCCAGAAAAATCATTTGAGGAACTGATGCTGAAGCTCCAACATTTTGGCCACCTGTTGTGAAGAATTGACTCATTTGAAAAGACCCTGATGCTGGGAAAGATTGAAGGTGGGAGCAGAAGGGGACAATAGAGGATAAGGTGGTTGGATGGTAGCACAGACTTAATGGACATGAGTTTGAGCATGCTCCATGAGTTGTTGATGGACAGGGAAGCCTGGTGTGCTGCACTCCATGGGGTCGCAGAGTTGAACATGACTGAGTGACTGAACTGAACTGAACTGAGTTTTTCCCAGCACCGCTTAATGAAGAGGCTGTCTTTTCTCCATTGAATATTCTTTCTTTGTCAGTGATGAGGTGCCCATAGTTGTATGAGTTTACATCTGGGCTTTCTATCTTGTCCCATTGATCTATATTTTGGTTTTCGTGCCAGTACCATACTGCTTTGTTTAATATAGCTTTGTAGTCTGTAGTCTGAAGTCAGGAAGTTTGATTTCTCCAGCTCCGTTTTTCTTTCTCAAGATTACTTTGGCTATTTGGGGGGCTTTTGTGTTTCCATACAAACTGTGAAATTTTTTCTTCCAGTTCTGTGAAAAATGCTATTGGTAATTTCATAGGGATTACATTGGATCTGTAGATTGCTTTGGATAGTATATTTTCACAAAATTAATTCTTTCAATCCAAGAACATGATATATTCCTCCATCTCTTTTTGTTGTCTTGATTTCTTTCATGAGTGTCTTGTAGTTTTCAGAGCATAGGTCTTTTGTCTCTTTCAGTTCAGTTCAGTCACTTAGTCATGTCCAACGCCTTGCGACCCCATGAATCGCAGCACGCCAGGCCTGCTTGTCCATCACCATCTCCCGGAGTTCACTCAAACTCACATCCATTGAGTTGGTGATGCCATCCAGTCATCTCATCCTCTGTTGTCCCCTTTTCCTGCCCCCAATCCCTCCCAGCATCAGAGTCTTTTCCAATGAGTTAACTCTTCACATGAAGTGGCCAAAGTACTGGAGTTTCAGCTTTAGCATCACTCTTTTCAAAGAACACCCACAGCTGATCTCCTTCAGAATGTACTGGTTGGATCTCCTTGCAGTCCAAGTGACTCTGAGGAGTCTTCTCCAACACCTCAGTTCAAAAGCATCAATTCTTCGGTGCTCAGCCTTCTTCACAGTCCAGCTCTCACCGGTTTATTCTTAGGAATTTTAATCTTTTGGTTGCAATGGTGAGTGGAATTGTTTCCTTAATTTCTCTCTGTGATTTTTTGTCTTTAATGTATAGGAATGCAAGGGATTTCTGTGTATTGATTTTGTATCCCGTGACTTTACTGTATTCACTGATTAGCTCTAGTAATTTTCTGTGGCATCTTTAGGGCTTTCTATGTATAGTATCATGCCATCTGCAAACTGAGAATTTTAATTCTTCTTTTCCAATCTGGATTCCTTTTATTTCTTCTTTTTCTCTCATTGTCATGGCTTTGTTCTTGTTTGGTTGCTCATTTGTGTCCAACTTTTTGCAACCCCATGGACTGCAGCACCTCAGTCTTCCCCAGTCTTCACCATATTCCAGAGCTTGCTCAAAATCATGTCTGTTGAGCTGATGAATGCCATCCAATGATCTCGTTCTCTGTCCACCCCTTCTTCTCCTGCCTTCTATCTTTCCCAGCAATGGGGTCTTTTCTAATGAGTGGCTCTTCTCATCAGGGGGCCAAAGCATTGGTGCATTGGCTTCATCATCAGTCCTTCCAATGAATATTCAGGACTGATTTCCTTTAGGATTCACTTATTCGATCTCTTTGCAGTCCAAGGGACTCTCAAGAGCCTTCTCTAGCACCACAATTTAAAAGCATTGATTTTTTGGAGTTTAGCCTTCAGTTCAGTTCAGTTCAGTTCAGTTCAGTTGCTCAGTTGTTTCCGACTCTTTGTGACTCCAAGAATCGCAGCACTCCAGGCCTCCCTGTTCATCACCATCTCCCAGAGATCACTCAGACTCATGTCCATCGAGTCCATGATGCCATCCAGCCATCTCATCCTCTGTCGTCCCCTTCTCCTCCTGCCCCCAATCCCTCCCAGCATCAGAGTCTTTTCCAATGAGTCAACTCTTCGCATGAGGTGGCCAAAGTACGGGAGTTTCAGCTTTAGCATCATTCCTTCCAAAGAAATCCCAGGGCTGATCTCCTTCAGAATGGACTGGTTGGATCTCCTTGCAGTCCAAGGAACTCTCAAGAGTCTTCTCCAACACCACAGTTCAAACGCATCAATTCTTCGGCGCTCAGCCTTCTTCACAGTCCAACTCTCACATCCATACATGACCACAGGAAAAACCATAGCCTTGACTAGACGGACCTTAGTCGGCAAAGTAATGTCTCTGCTTTTGAATATACTATCTAGGTTGGTCATAACTTTTCTTCCAAGGAGTAAGTGACTTTTAATTTCATGGCTGCAGTCACCATCTGCAGTGATTTTGGAGCCCCCCGAAATAAAGTCTGACACTGTTTCCACTGTTTCCCCATCTATTTCCCATGAAGTGATGGGACCGGATGCCATGATCTTCGTTTTCTGAATGTTGAGCTTTAAGCCAACTTTTCCACTCTCCTCTTTCACTTTCATCAAGAGGCTTTTTAGCTCCTCTTCACTTTCTGCCATAAGGGTGGTGTCATCTGCATGTCTGAGGTGATTGATATTTCTCCTGGCAATCTTGATTCCAGCTTGTGCTTCTTCCAGTCCAGCGTTTCTCATGATGTACTCTGCATAGAAGTTAAATAAGCAGGGTGATAATATATAGCCTTGACGTACTCCTTTTCCTATTTGGAACCAGTCTGTTTTCCATGTCCATGTCTAACTGTTGCTTCCTGACCTGCATACAGATTTCTCAAGAGGTAGGTTAGGTGGTCTGGTATTCCCATCTCTTTCAGAATTTTCCACAGTTGATTGTGATCCACACAGTCAAAGGCTTTGGCATAGTCAGTAAAGCAGAAATAGATGTTTTTCTGGAACTCTCTTGCTTTTTCCATGATCCAGCAAATGTTGGCAATTTGATCTCTGGTTCCTCTGCCTTTTCTAAAACCAGCTTGAACATCAGGGAGTTCACGGTTTACATATCGCTTAGCCTTCATTATGGACCAACTCTCACATCTGAGCATGACTATTGGAAAAACCGTAGCTTTGACTATCTGGACCTTTGTTTGCCAAGCAATGTCTCTGCTTTTTAATAAGCTGTCTAGGTTTTCATAGCTTTTCTTCAAAGGAGCAAGTATCTTTTAATTTCATGGCTGCAGTCATGGTCCAGGGTATTGTGGAGACAAGAAAATAAAGTTTCTCACTGTTCCCATTGCTTTCCCATTTAAACTGATTGGACCGGACGCCATGATCTTAGTTTTGTGAGTGTTGAGTTTTAAAACAGCTTTTTCACTCTCCTCTTTCACTTTCCTCAAGAGGCTCTTTAGTTCCTCTTTGATTTCTGCCACAAGGGTGGTATCATCTGCATGTCTGAGGTTATTGATATTTCTCCCTGCAATCTTGATCCAGCTTGTGATTCATTCAGCCTGCATTTCACTTGAGATACTCTGCATATAAGTTCAATAAGCAGGGTGACAATATATAGCCTTGAGGTAGTCCCTTCCCACTTTGGAACCAGTTTGTTGTTCCACGTCCAGTTCTAACTGTTGCTTCTTGACCTGCTTACAGGTTTCTCAGGAGGCAGGTCAGGTGGTCTGGTATTCCCATCTCTTGAAGAATTTTCCACAGTTTGTTGTGATTCACACATTCAAAGGCTTCAGCATAGTCAATAAAGCAGAAGTAGATGTTTTTCTGGAACTCTCTTACTTTTTCTATGATCCAGTGATGTCAACAATTTGGTCTCTGGTTCCTCTGCCTTTTCTAAATCCCGCGTGAACATTTGGAAGTTCTTGGTTCATGTACCGTTGAAACCTGGCTTGGAGTATTTTGAGTCTTACTTTGCTACATTGTGAGATGAGTGCAATTGTATGGTATTTTGAACAATCTTTGGCATTGCCCTTCCTTGGGATTGAAATGAAAACTGACCTTTTCCAGTCCTGTGGCCACTGCTGATTTTCCAAATTTGCTGGCATATAGAGTGCAGCACTTTCATAGCATCATCTTTTAGGATTTGAAATAGTTCAGCTGGAATTCCATCACCTCCACTAGCTTTGTTTGTAGTGATGCTTCCTAAAGCCCACTTGACTTTGCACTCCAGGATGTCTGGCTCTAGTTGAGTGATCACACCATCTTGGTTCTGGGTCATTTAGATCTTTTGTACAGTTCTGTGTATCCTTGTCACCTGTGCTTCATCTGCCCATTAATCAGTTCATACCATTTCTGTCCTTTATTGTGCCCATCTTTGCATGAAATGTTCCCTTGGGATCTCTAATTTTCTTGAAGAGATGTCTAGTCTTTCCCATTCTATTGTTTTCCTCTAATTCTTGGCATTGATCACTTAGGAAGCCTTTTTTAAAATCTCTCCTTGCTATTCTTTGGAACTCTGCATTCAGATGGGTATAGCTTTCCTGTTGGCTTTTGCCTTTACTTTCTTTTCTTTTCTCAGCTATTTGTAAGGCCACCTCAGACAATCATTTTGCCTTTTTGCATTTATTCTTCTTGGGGATGGTTTTGATCATGACCTCTGGTACAATGTTGCGAACCTCCATCCATAGTTCTTCAGGCATCAAGGATCTAATCCCTTGAATCTATTTGTCAGTTCAGTTCAGTTCAGTTCAGTCCCTCAGTCATGTCCGACTCTTTCCGAACCCATGGGGTGCTGTATGCCAGGCTTCCCTGTCCATCACCAACTCCCAGAGCTTACTCAGATTTATGTCCATTGAGTTGGTGATGCCATCCAACCATCTCATCCTTTGTTGTCCACTTCTTCTCCTGCCTTCAATCTTTCCCAGCATCAGGGTCTTTTCCAGTGAGTCAGTTCTTGGCATCAGGTGTCCAAAGTATTGGAGTTTCAGCTTCAACATCAGTCCTTCCAATGAATATTCAGGACTGACTTCGTTTAGGATGAACTGGTGGGATCTCCTTGCTGTCCAAGGGACTCTCAAGTGTCTTCTCCAGTATCATAGTTCAAAAGCATCAGTTATTTGGCACTCAGCTTTTTTTTTATAGTACAACTCTCACATTCATATGTGACTACTGGAAAAACCAAAGCTTTGATTGGATGGACCTCTGTTGGCAAAGTAATGTCGCTGCTTTTTAATATGCTGTCTAGGCTGGTCATCGGAGAAGGCAATGGCACCATACTCCGGTACTCTTGCCTGGAAAATCCCATGGGCAGAGGAGCCTGGAAGGCTGCAGTCCATGGGGTCGCTAAGAGTCGGACACGACTGAGTGACTTCACTTTCACTTTTCACTTTCATGCATTGGAGAAGGAAATGGCAACCCACTCCAGTGTTCTTGCCTGGAGAATCCCAGGGACGGGGGCGCCTGGTGGGCTGCCGTCTCTGGGGTCGCACAGAGTCAGACACGACTGAAGCGACTCAGCAGTAGCAGCAGGTTGGTCATAGCTTTTCTTCCAAGGAGCAAGCCTCTTTTTTTCAAGACTGCAGTCACCATCTGCAGTGATTTTGGAACCCCAAAATTAGATTCTCTCACTGTTTCCATTGCTTCCCCATCTATTTGCCATGAAGTGATGGGACCAGATGCCATGATCTTAGTTTTCTGAATGTTGAGCTTTAAGCCAACTTTTTCACTCTCCTCTTTCACTTTCATCAAGAAGCACTTTAGTTCTTCATTTTCTGCCGTAAGGATGGCGTCATCTGCATCTCTGAGATTATTGTTATTTCTCCTGGCAATCTTGATTACAGCTTGTGCTTCATCCAGCCCAACGTTTCTCATGATGTACTCTGCATATAAATTAAATAAGCAGAGTGACAATATACAGGTTTGATGTACTCCTTTTGTATTTGGAACCAGTCTGTTGTTCCATGTCCAGTTCTAACTATTGCTTCCTGACCTGCATACAGATTTCTCAAGAGGCAGGTCAGGTGGTCTGGCATTCCCATCTCTTTCAGAATTTTCAGTTTATTGTGATCCACACTGTCAAAGACTTTGGCATAGTCAATAAAGCAGAAATAGATGTTTTTCTGGAACTCTCTTGCTTTTTCAATGATTCAGTGGATGCTGGAAATTTAATCTCTGGTTCCTTTGCCTTTTCTAAACCAGCTTGAACATCTGGAAGTTCATGGTTCACGTATTGCTGAAGCCTGGCTTGGAGAATTTTGAGCATTACTTTGCTAGCATGTGTGATGAGTTCAATTGTGCGGTAGTTTGAGCATTCTTTGGCATTGGTCTTCCTTAGGATTGGAGTGAAAACTGACCTTTTCCAGTCCTGTGGCCTGTGCCTAGTTTTCCAAATTTGTTGACGTATTGCGTGCAGCACTTTCAAAGCATCATCTTTTGGATTTGAAATAGCTCAACTGGAATTCCATCACTTCCACTAGCTTTGTTCATAGTGATGCTTCCCAAGGCCCACTTGACTTCACATTCCAGGATGTCTGGCTCTAGGTGAGTGATCACACCATTGTGATTATCTGGATTGTGAAGATTTTTTTGTACAGTTCTTCTGCATATTCTTGCCACCTCTTAATATCTTCTGCTTCTGTTAGGTCCATGCCATTTCTGTCCTTTATTGAGCATAAGTTGTGGTAAATACTCTGAGGGAGTAGAGAAGGGACATGCGAAGGGAGGAAAGTCCAAAAAGAACATGCAAATGAGCAGGCTACTGCTGGGGCTCAGTTTCCTGGCGACCTCCAGAGACTTGGAGGCACACTGTTTGGCTGCACACTAGCAAAGAGGCTGGGACGCTGGCACCCCCCACCATCATCCTGGGGAATCTGTTCCTCATTACCTCAGGACTGCCCTGCCAAGAGACAGTGATATATCTGGAATAATCAAATGACCTCAGGGACAGAGATGCAGGGATGACAAGTGACCCTAGAGTAGGCTTCGACTATGGACAGGGCACCCACCATCAGTGTCTGTACAGTTCCACCCCTGGAAAAGGTCAGGCCAAGGGAGGCAAGCAATAGCAATCAGCCTGACTTCATCATCACATCCTCCTTCCTCTTCATATCAAAGCATTTTAGACAAAGTGTGTGGTTGCTGGTGGGGCCTAGTTGACACCTCCCCTCTGCAGGGCAGTTTAGCAATAGGCCGCTTTAGATGTGAGGAACAGATGTCCTCCCACCAGACTCAAACTACAGCAGTGAATGGAAACCAAATTTCTGTGTCAGGCCTGTCAGAGGGCTTGTGATGCTGCTGAGCACCTGGGCTCACTCTCCTCTTTTACCTTGCAGCTCCATTTGGTCAGTTAGTCTTATCACAGTCTTCCAGAACCCCCAGAGCAACTGCTCCAAGCCAAGCCAGGGTCCAGAGCGTGACTCAGGGGACAAGATGGCTACTTCTGAGGGAGGCTATGTCTTCTCAGGCTCTGCCTCCAGCAAGTGTCCCTGTGACCAGATCTGGATCTGTTCTGTCCAAGGTGGTGGTGTTGGGTTGGAGTTGATAGCAACTCCTCACCTGCTGGCCACAAGCTTGAAGGCTTCTGAACCTGGCCATAATGCAGATGGACTGCAGAGCCATTCCTAGCATACACTCAGCCAGAATGGGTGACCCCCTCATTCCCCAGGGTCCTTGTCCTTGGAAGGGAGAGAAGGCCCAGGGCAAATGTCCCAGCCACTGGGCAGGAGGGCCTGCTGCAAGCCAGGATACTTGCTGGGGGCCTGGCATGTGTCCTTGCTTGCATTCCCTGGTGCTTAGGGGTAGTAGCCAGGGTCTGGGATTCAAGACCTGTCCATCTTGCTTTCCTCTGTGCCTAGAGCATCCCCAGCCTTGACAGTCTATGCTGACATAACAGTGGCTACCATGAAGTCTCTGAGCAGCTTGCCATTTATAGTTAATTAATTTTAAATACTCAAGGAAGACATGAATGGATTTTTCTGATGCAAGTACAGTTATTTCAATAAAACCAAGACTCCTTGACCACTTACTCTTTGCTGACTATCAGGCCCCCAGGTAACACTGTCTAGATTTGATGATGGTACTTTCAGATCTTCCAGATGCTTACAGACACTTGCACTCACCTGTACCTAGGCAAGCATCTTTCTGTATGGGTTACAAATGACATAATCTGTCCCTATTTTTCTGCAGCTTGATGTTTTTCACCATCAACCCTGTTGTTGAGTGGAATTAGTACATGCCTCTCTACCATTCGTTTAATGGCTGCTGTATTCCCCTGTATGACTGGACTGGCTGATGGAGTGTTTCTCCTACTGATGGATATTTGGGGTCTGGGTAAGTTTCTGCAGTTCCATTCCTTGGGCTAAATGGTTTCTTCTCTGTTACTTTGGGCCATCTTCAAGCCCCAGCGTCTCCTTCATCTCTACTTGCTCTGGGGCTGGCTCCTCCACTCCCTTGCCTCAGCTTTGAACTCTGCCAGCAAGCCCACATCTCAGAAACCTTACCTGGCCACCTCTACTGGACAGCCTCTGGGTGTAGCTACCAACAGACTAGCCTTTATGTTTCGTAAGGGACAAAGGCCAATAAGTATTTGTTGAGCCCAAACTCTTGGTCATGCTGTGTCCTTCTAGAAGAAAATTTTAAGGGCAGCCTTAAGGGGGCATGTTTACATACTGATGGTTTCCTCGACTGCCACTCCTGGAGGGAAGCCAGTGCTGGGGCTGGCTGTGATCCGTGACCCAGTCTGCACTGCAAGGAGGAGCCTTGCAGAAGGCAAGAAACCTGGGTCACATCCTACCCTGCTTCTTCCCAGTTCTGAGGCCTCTGGCCAGTCAGAACCATATCTGAGCCTTGAAGGGGAGATAAAGGATCCAGTTAATTGACATCCCTAGACAGTCCAGACAAATTGGGAAGGAGGGAACACTCTAGAGGATGACTGACTTAGCTTATGCAATAAATAAAAGGCAAGAAAAGCAAAAGGGTGCAGGACATTTTAGATTAAAAGAGAATTAAGAAATATAACATCCAAATATCCTGTGTGGCCTTTGAGGGGGGTCTTTTCTTCCCAAAAGAAAAGAGACTATTTTTGAGGCAGTAGGAAAATGTGATCAAGGATTGGTTATCAAATGACACCAGAGATTTCTTGACTATTTAGTGTTATAATGGTATATTACAGTTGTGTAGGAAAATGTCCTTCCAAGGTATACAGGGGATTTTAGGATTTTAGTTATTTTATATAAGATGTCTAATTACCAGTGACCTCTTTGTCTATAGTATATGAATATTACAACAAGCAACTTTTATTTCTAAAAGTGGAAGAGTAAAACTATTTGCAAACATTTTAAAAATTAAATAAGAATCAAAGTCAGTAATACTGTAGTGAAGCCAAGTATATTCATTTATTGATAGTGAGAATATACAAATATTTGGGAAGATAATTTGTCAATAAGTAGACAGAGCCATAAAAATATTTGTTCATGTTCTCTAGACCAAGAATTTCTCTGCTGGGAATTTACTCTGATGAAATAATCCAAAGAGGGGGAACCTCTCGCAGCAAGGCGTGGCTTTTTGAGCTCACATACTTTGACTTGATGGTGTTGGAAAGCAAAGTGCTAAGAACTATGTCGCAATTCAAAGGCCTGAGCAACTCACTGTGGGAAGAGCACTGTGATTACAGCCACATGAAGGCATGTGTGCTTGGGGCCCACCCCAGCAGAGAGCCCAGAGAGTGAGAGGGCTGCCACTTCTGGGGAAGGGGCAATCCTGCTGGGAAGCAGGGACTGGAGGTTTTTTCAAGTGGGTACCATGCTGTCTTAGCCACAAATGTAACTTCCTTGGAAATGGATTGTGAGCCTGGAGTGGTCTGTGATTATTTACCAGTTGAGAATTCAGCTTTCCATAGGGCAAAGCTGGACTTTCAGGGGTCCTGGGAAGCCATGTCCTTGCCTCATTTCTCCCAAGTGCCCCTCTCTGTCAGTCCTGGAATTCTGTGCTTACACATAGGCCTTTCTCACTAGGGTGAGATTGTCAGACCCTCTCCTGAAATCTTGGGTGCAGAAGGAGTAATGTCACAAAGGCAGAGGGTCCAGGGAGAAGGGAGGGTCCATAGAGGGGAGAGGAAACAGAATAAAGGAAACTTACTGGTGCTAGGTCCTTGACACATGTTAATTTTCTGTCTCAGAACTTTAGAATGAGGCACAGGATAACATCTCTCATCACCATTTCTTCACCATAGTCCACAGTAGATATTATTATCCCCATGTCACAGATGAGGAAACAGAAGCTCCAAGGGATTGATAATTTCACTAGGTTTACTGGTTTTATGTGTAGAGCTGAGATACTAACCCAGGCCTATATCTTTTGGGATCGGGCTTTGGGAGCAGGGTTCCGATTTTTCTGCATCCTCACTGACATTTGTTATTTCTGTTATAGCTATTAATTGCCATCCTGGTGGGTATGAAGTGGCATCTTGTGGTTTTGATTTGCATTTTCCTAATGGTTAGTGATTTTGAACATGTGTTTCTTGGCCATTTGTATATCTTCTTTGGATGAATGTCTATCCAACTCCTTTGTCCATTTTTAAGTTGGATTGTCCTTTTTGTTGAATCGTAAGAGTGCCTGATATATTTTGGATACTAGACTCTTGTCAGATATATGAATTGTAATATTTTCTTCTAGCCTGTGGGTTGTCTTTACACTCTTTAAAAAAATTAATTTCTAAATTGAAGTATAATTGAGAATTAAAAGTTTTATATACTTAAGATGATTAATTTAGGTACAGTTTGATAATTTGAAATACACTAGGAAGCTGTCTCTTCATATAGTTACCACTGAGTGTGTGTCTGTCTGTCAGTGGTGAGAACACTTAAGATCTACCTTCTTAACAAAGTTCAAGTATACAGTCGAGAATTGTTAATATGGCCACGATATGGTTATACCATAGAATGGTAGTACTTTTTTATCTTGCATAACAAATTTTGTACTCCTTGATCAACCATCTCCTCTTTTCTTCTTCTCTCCATCCCCTGATAACTACCATTTTACTCTCTGCTTCTGAGTTCAACTGTTTTAGATTCTACATGTAAGTGAGATCATGCAGTATTCGTCTTTGTGTCTGGATTAATGCACTTAACATAATATCCTCCAAGTTCATTCAAACTTCCATGTTGTCACAAATCGTAAGATTTCCTTCCTTTTTAAGGCTTGAAATATATAGACATATAACTGCTGCTGCTGCTGCTAAGTAGCTTCAGTCGTGTTCCACTCTGTGCGACCCCATAGATGGCAGCCCACCACGCTCCCCCGTCCCTGGGATTCTCCTGGCAAGAACACTGGAGTGGGTTGCCATTTCCTTCTCCAATGCGTGAAACTGAAGTCTCTCAGTCATGTCTGACTCTTCACAATCCCATGGACTGTAGCCTACCAGGCTCCTCTGCCCATGGGATTTTCCAGGCAAGAGTACTGGAGTGGGGTGCCATTGCCTTCTCTGAGACATATAACTAGCTGCATGTATACATATGTTTGTACATACATATGTATTCATGTATGTGCATATATATATATATCACTTTCTTTTTCCATTCATTCACTGATGGATATTAGTGTGTTTGCATAACTTGGTTTTTGTGAATAATGCTGAAGTGAACATGGCAGTGCAGATACTGCTTTGACATTCTGATTTTATTTCTTTTGGATGTATACCCAAAAGTGAAGAATTACTGGACCCCAGTAGCCACAGGACTAGAAAAGGTCAGTTTTCATTCCAATCCCAAAGAAAGGCAATGCCAAAGAATGCTCAAACTACCACACAATTGCACTCATCTCACATGCTAGTAAAGTAATGCTCAAAATTCTCCAAGCCAGGCTTCAGCAACACGTGAACAGTGAACTCCCTGCTGTTCAAGCTGGTTTTAGAAAAGGCAGAGGAACCAGAGATCAAATTGCCAACATCCACTGGATCATGGAAAAAGCAAGAGAGTTCCAGAAAAAATATCTATTTCTGCTTTATTGACTATGCCAAAGTCTTTGACAGTGTGGATCACAATAAACTGTGGAACATTCTGAAAGAGATGGGAATACCAGGCCACCTAACCTGCCTCTTGAGAAATCTGTATGCAGGTCAGGAAGCAACAGTTAGAACTGGACATGGAACAACAGACTGGTTCCAAATAGGAAAAGGAGTACGTCAAGGCTGTATATTGTCACCCTGGTTACTTATATGCAGAGTACATCATGAGAAACGCTGGGCTGGAAGAAATACAAGCTGGAATCAAGATTGCCGGGAGAAATATCAATAACCTCAGATATGCAGATGACACCACCCTTATGGCAGAAAGTGAAGAGGAGCTAAAAAGCCTCTTGATGAAAATGAAAGAGGAGAGTGGAAAAGTTGGCTTAAAACTCAACATTAAGAAAACGAAGATCATGGCATCCAGTCCCATCACTTCATGGGAACTAGATGGGGAAACAGTGGAAACAGTGTCAGACTTTATTTTGGGGGGCTCCAAAATCACTGCAGATGGTGACTGCAGCCATGAAATTAAAAGACACTTACTCCTTGGAAGAAAAGTTATGACCAACCTAGATAGTATATTCAAAAGCAGAGACATTACTTTGCCGACTAAGGTCCATCTAGTAAAGTCTATGGTTTTTCCTGTGGTCATGTATGGATGTGAGAGTTGGACTGTGAAGAAAGCTGAGCGCCGAAGAATTGATGTGTTTGAACTGCAGTGTTAGAGAAGACTCTTGAGAGTCCCTTGGACTGCAAGGAGATCCAACCAGTCCATTCTGAAGGAGATCAGCCCTGGGATTCCTTTGGAAGGAATGATGCTAAAGCTGAAACTCCAGTCCTTTGGCCACCTCATGCGAAGAGTTGACTCATTGGAAAAGACTCTGATGCTGGGAGGGATTGGGGGCAGGAGGAGAAGGGGGCGACAGAGGATGAGATGGCTGGATGGCATCATTGACTCGATGGACGTGAGTCTGAGTGAACTCCGGCAGTTGGTGATGGACAGGGAGGCCTGGCGTGCTGCGATTCATGGGGTCGCAAAGAGTCAGACATGACTGAACGACTGAACTGAACTGAACTGAAAATAGTTCTATTTTTAATTTTTTTTTAGCAACTTCATACTGCTTTTTATTAAGGTCATACCAATTTACATTTTGAAGAATTGATGCTTTCGAATTGTGTTGTTGGAGAAGACTCTTGAGAGTCCCTTGGACAGCAAGGAGATGAAACCAGTCAATCCTAAAGGAAATCAACCTTGAATATTCATTGGAAGGACGGATGCTGAAACTGAAGCTCCAATGCTTTGGTCACCTGATTCGAAGAGCTGACTCATTGGCAAAGACCCTGATGCTGGGAAAGATTGAGGGCAGGAGGAAAAAGGGGCGACAGAGGATGAGATGATTGGATGGTATTACTGTCTCAATGGACATGAATTTGAGCAAACTCTGGGAGATAGTGAAGGACAGGGAAGCCTGGCATATTGCAGTTCATGGGATTTGAGAGAGTTGGACATGACTTAGTGACTGAACAAGAACAACAAATTTACATTCCCACCAACAGTGTACAAGTGTTCCCTATTCTCCACATCCTCAACACTTATTATCGTTCATCTCTGATAATAGCCATTCAACAGATATAAGGTGATATCTCACTGAAGTTTTGAGTTGCATTTCTCTAGGCTTCCCACATGGCTCAGTGGTAAAGAACCAGCTTACCAATGCAGGAGACATATGTTCGATTCCTGGGTCAGGAAGATACTCTGGAGAAGGAAATGTCAACCCACTCCAGTGTTCTTCCCTGGGAAAATTCCATGGACAGAGGAGCCTGGAGGGCTACAGTCCATAAGATTGCAAAGAGTTGGACACAACTGACCAGCTGACCATGTTGGCCATTTATATGCTTTCTTTTGAGAAGTGTCTATTCATATCTTTTGTCCATCTTTTAATTGAGGTTTTTTGCTACTGAGTTGTTCATTTGGGGGTATTAACTGTCATTAGAAATATGGTTTACAAATATTTTATCCCATTCCATGGACTGCCTTTTCATTCTGTTGATTGTTTTCTTTGCTGGGCAGAAACTTTCTGGCTTGATGAAATCCCACTTCTTTCTTTTTGGTTTTATTGCCTTTGTTTTTGGTGTGATTTTCTTTTTTTTCTTTTCTTTTAAACTTTTTTCCCTCCCCCTCCTTTTTTAAACTTTACACTATTGTATTTTTTTGTTGTTGTTGTTATTGGTTTTGCCATACATCAACATGAATCCACCACAGGTGTGCATGTGTTCCCAGTCCTGAACCCCCTCCCACCTTCTTCGCTGTACCATCCCTCTGGGTCATCCCAGTGCACCAGCCCCAAGCATCCTGTATCCTGCATCAAACCTGGACTGGCGATTCATTTCTTATATGATATTATACATGTTTCAGTGCCATTCTCCCAAATCATCCCACCCTCTCCCTCTCCCACAGAATCCAAAAGACTGTTCTATACATCTGTGTCTCTTTTGCTGTCTTGTATACAGGGTTATTGTTACCATCTTTCTAAATTCCATATATATGCATTAGTATACTGTATTGGTGTTTTTCTTTCTGGCTTACTTCACTCTGTATAATAGGCTCCAGTTTCATCCACCTCATTAGAACTGATTCAAATGAATTCTTTTTAATGGCTGAGTAATACTTCATTGTGTATATGTACTACAGCTTTCTTATCCATTCATCTGCTGATGGTGTGATTTTCAATATAACAGTGTTGAAGCTTTCCTTCTACATTTTCTTTTTAGTAGTTTTATGACTTCAGGTCTTACATTTAATCCATTTGGGGTTGATATTTTTGTATACGGTGTGATATGAGTATCCAACTTCATCCTCCTGCATGTGGATATCCAGTTTTCCCAACACTGTTTATTGAATAAATTATCATTTTCTCATGTTGGATTCTTGGTACCCTAGTCAATTGATGTAGGTGTATGGACTTATTTCTGGGCTCTGTATTCTATTATTTATCTATGTGTCTGTTTTTATGCCATCATCATACTGTTTTGATTATTGTAGATTTATCATATATTTTGAAATGGTGAATTGTGATGCTTTCACCTTTGTTCTTGTTCAAGATTGCTTTATCTATTCAGGTTCTTTTGTGGTTCCATATGGATTTTCCATTTTTGTAAAGAAAGACATTGGAATTTTGATAGTATTGCATTGAATTTGTGTATTGCTTTTGGTAGTATTACCATCTTAACACTATTGTCTTCTAATCCATGAATACAAGTTGTTACATTTACTTATATCTTCTTTAATTTCTTTCAGCAGTGTTTAGCAGTTTTCAGTGTGCAAGTCTCGACTCTCCTTGGTTAAACTTATTCATAAGTATTTTATTCTTCTGATGCTATTGTAGATAAAATTATTTTTCTTAATTTCCTTCTTAGATTGTTCAGGCTCCTATACAGAAATATAACTGATCTTTGAATGTTTTCATTTTGAGGTGGTTTTTGGTATGTTGATTTTGTATCTTGCAACTTCACTGTATCCTCCCCTTTAATGGATTGCTGCCTTGTCACGACACAGGGGCTTGTGTAACTCAGTGAAGCTATGACCTATGCTGTGCAGGGGCACCCAAGATGGACGGGTCATACTGGAGAGTTCTGACAAAACATGATCCACTGGAGGAGGGAATGGTAAACCATCCCAGTATAATTGCTGTGAGAACCCCATGAACTGTATAAAAAGTCAGAAAGATATGACACCAAAAGGTGAGCCCTCCAGGGAGGACTGTGTCCAATATGTTACTGGGGAAGAGTGGAGGACAGCTGCTAACAGCTCCAGAAAGAATGCAGTGGCTGGGCTAAAGTGGAAATGCTGCTCAGCTGAGGATCTTTCAGGAGATGAGAGGAAAAATCTGATGCTGTAAAGAACAATATTGCATAGGAACCTGGAATGTTAGGTCCATGAATCAAGGTAAATTGGATGTGGTCAAGCAGGAGATGGCAAGAGTAAAAAATTGACATCTTAGGAATGAGTGAACTTTATTTAATTTTTAAAAATTAAATTAATTTATTTATTTTAATTGGAGGCTAATTACTTTACAACATTGTAGTGGTTTTTGCCATACATTGTCATGAATCACCCATGGGTGTACATGTGTTCCCCATCCTGAAACCCCCCACCTCCCTCCGCATCCCATTCCTCTGGGTCATCCCAGTGCACCAGCCCTGAGCACCCTGTCTCATGCATCAAACCTGGACTGGCGATCTATTTCACATATGATAATATACATGTTTCAATGCTATTCTCTCAAATCATTCCACCCTCGCCTTCTCCCACAGAGTCCAAAATTTCGTTCTTTACATCGGTGTCTCTTTTGCTGTCTTGCCTATAGGGTCATCGTTACCATCTTTCTAAATTCCGTATATATGTGTTAATATAGCATATTGGTGTTTTTCTTTCTGACTTAACTTCACTCTGTATAATAGGCTCCAGTTTCATCCACCTCGTTAGAACAGATTCAAATGCATTCTTTTTAATAGCTGAGTAATATTCCATTGTATATGTGTAGTACCACAGCTTTCTTATCCATTCGTCTGCCAATGGACATCTAGGTTGCTTCCATGTCCTAGCTATTGTAAACAGTGCTGCAATGAACATTAGGGTATGCGTGTCTCTTTCAATTCTGGTTTCCTTGGTGTGTATGCCCAGCAGTGGGATTGCTGGGTCATATGGCAGTTCTATTTCCAGTTTTTTTTAAGGAATCTCCATACTGTTCTCCGTAGTGGCTGTACTAGTTTGCATTCCCACCAACAGTGTAAGAGGGTTTCCTTTTCTCTGCACCCTCTCCAGCAGTTATTGTTTGTAGACTTTTGGATCGCAGCCATTCTGACCGGCATGAGATGGTACCTCATTGTGGTTTTAATTTGCATTTCTCTGGTAATGAGTGATGTTGAGCATTTTTCCATGTGTTTGTTAGCCATCTGTACGTCTTCTTTGGAGAAATGTCTGTTTAGTTCTTTGGCCCATTTTTTGATTGGGTCGTTTATTTTTCTGGAATTGAGCTGCAGGAGCTGCTTGTATATTTTTGAGATTAATTCTTTGTCAGTTGCTTTGTTTGCTATTATTTTCTCCCATTCTGAAGGCTGTCTTTTCACCTTGATTATAGTTTCCTTCATTGTGCAAAAGCTTTTAAGTTTAGTTAGGTTCCATTTGTTTATTTTTGCCTTTATTTCCATTACTCTGGGAGGTGGGTCATAGAGGATCCTGCTGTGATTTATGTCAGAGAGTGTTTTGCCTATGTTTTCCTCTAGGAGTTTTATAGTTTCTGATCTTACTTTTAGATCTTTAATCCATTTTGAGTTTATTTTTGTGTATGGTGTTCGGAAGTGTTCTAGTTTCATTCTTTTACAAGTGGTTGACCAGTTTTCCCAGCAGCACTTGTTAAACAGATTGTCTTTCTCCATGGTTATATTCTTGCCTCCTTTGTCAAAGATAAGGTGTCCATAGGTGCGTGGATTTATCTCTGAGCTTTCTATTTTGTTTCACTGATCTATAGTTCTGTCTTTGTGCCAGTACAATACTGTCTTGATGACTGTAGCTTTGTAGTATAGTCTGAAGTCAGGAAGGTTGATTCCTCCTGTTTGATTCTTCTTTCTCAAGATTGCTTTAGCTATTTGAGTTTTTTTATATTTCCATGCAAATTGTGAGATTATTTTTTCTAGTTCTCTGGAAAATACCGTTGGTAGCTTGATAGGGATTGCATTGAATCTATAGATTGCTTTGGGTAGTATACTCATTTTCATATATTTAATCATATATTGATTCTTCCAATCCATGAACATGGTATATTTCTCCATCTATTTGTGCCCTCTTTGATTTCTTTCATCAGTGTTTTATAGTTTTCTATACATAGGTCTTTTGTTTCTTTAGATAGATATATTCGTAAGTATTTTATTCTTTTTGTTGCAATGGTGAATGGAATTGTTTCCTTAATCTCTCTTTCGGTTTTCTCATTGTTAGTGTATAGGAATGCAAGGGATTTCTGTGTGTTAATTTTATATCCTGCAACTTTATTATATTAATTGATTAGTTCTAGTAATTCTCTGGTGGAATCTTTAGGGTTTTCTATGTAAAGGATCATGTCATCTGCAAACAGTGAGAGTTTTATTTCTTCTTTTTGAATCTGGGTTCTTTTATTTCTGTTTCTTCTCTGATTGCTGTGGCCAAAACTTCCAAAACTATGTTGAATAGTAGTGGTGAGAGTAGGCACTGTTGTCTTATTCCTGATTCTAGGGGAAATGCTTTCAATTTTTCAGCATTGAGGATAGTGTTTGCTGTGGGTTTATCATATATGGCTTTTATTATGTTGAAGTATATTCCTTCTATGCCTGCTTTCTGGAGGGTTTTTATAATAAATGGATGCTGAGTTTTGTTAAAGGCTTTCTCTGCATCTATTGAGATAATCATATGGTTTTTAATCCTTCAATTTGTTAATGTGGCATATCACACTGATTGATTTGTGAATATTGAAGAATCCTTGCATCCCTGAGATAAAGCCCACTTGGTCATGATGTATAATCTTTTTAATATGTTGTTGGATTCTGTTTGCTAGAATTTTGTTAAAGATTTTTGCATCTATGTTCATCAGTGATATTGGCTTGTAGTTTTTTTTTTTTGTGGCATTATTGTCTGATTTTGCTATTAGGGTGATGGTGGCCTCATAGAATGAGCTTGGCAGTTTACCTTCCTCTGCAATTTTCTGGAAGAGTTTGAGTAGGATTAGCTGTGAAGCCGTCTTGTCCTGGGCTTTTGTTTGTAGGAAGATTTCTGATTACAAGTTTCTATGCTTATGATGGGTCTATTTCTTCCTGGTTCAGTTTTGGAAAGTTATACTTTTCCAAGAATTTGTTCATTTCTTCCAAGTTGTCCATTTTATTGGCAAATAGTTGCTGATAGTAGCCTCTTATGATCCTTTGTGTTTCTGTGTTGTCTGTTGTGATTTCTCCATTTTCATTTCTAATTTTGTTGATTTGATTCTTCTGCCCTTTTTTCTTGATGAGTTTGGCTAATGGTTTGTCTATTTTATTTATCTTCTCAAAGGACCAGCTTTTAGCTTTGTTGATTTTTGCTATGGTCTCCTTTGTTTCTTTTTCATTTATTTCTGCCCTAATTTTTATTATTTCTTTCCTTCTACTAACCCTGGGGTTCTCCATTTCTTCTTTTTCTAGTTGCTTTAGGTGTAGAGTTAGGTTATTTACTTGATTTTTCTCTTGTTTCTTGAATTAAGCTTGTATTTCTATGAACCTTCCCCTTAGCACTGCTTTTACTGAATACCGTAGGTTTCAGATTGTTGTGTTTTCATTTTCATTTGTTTCTGTGGATATTTTAATTTCTTTTTTGATTTCTTCTGTGATTTGTTGGTTATTCAGAACCGTGTTGTTTATCCTCCATGTGATTGTATCTTTAATAGTTTTTTCCCTTTAGTTGACATCTAATCTTACCACGTTATGATCAGAAAAGATGCTTGAAATGATTTCAGTTTTTTTTAATTTACCAAGGCTAGATTTATGGCCCAGGATGTGATCTATCCTGGAGAAGGTTACATGTGCACTTGAGAAAAAGGTGAAATTCATTGTTTTGGGGGTGAAATGTCCTATAGATATGAATTAGGTCTAACTGGTCCATTGTATCATTTACAGATTGTGTTTCCTTGCTAATTTTCTATTTAGTTAATCTATCCATAGGTGTGAATGGGGTATTAAAGTCTCCCACTATTATTGTGTTACTGTTAATTTCCCCTTTCATACTTTTAGCATTTGCCTTACATATTGCGGTGCACCTATGTTGGGTGCATATATATATATAATTGTTATATCTTCTTCTTGGATTGATCCTTTGATCATTATGTAGTGTCCTTCTTTGTCTCTTTTCACAGCCTTTATTTCAAAGTCTGTTTTATCTGACCTGAGTATTGCTACTCCTGCTTTCTTTTGGTCTCCATTTGCGTGAAATATCTTTTTCCAGGCCTTCACTTTCAGTCTGTATGTGTCCCTCGTTTTGAGGTGGGTCTCTTGTAGACAGCATATATGGCGGTCTTGGTTTTGTATCCATTCAGCCAGTCTTTGTCTTTTGATGAGGTATTCAACCCATTTACATTTAAGGTAATTATTGATAAGTATGATCCTGTTGCCATTTACTTTGTTGTTTTGGGTTCGAGTTTATAAACTCGAGTTTTTGTTTGGGTTCTGTGTTTCCTGTCTAGAGAAGATCCTTTAGCATTTATTGAAGAGCTGGTTTGGTGCTGCTAAATTCTCTCAGCTCTGGCTTGTCTGTGAAGCTTTTTATTTCTACTTCGTATTTGAAAGAGATCCTTGCTGGGTGCAGCAATCTGGATTGTAGGTTATTTTCTTTCATCACTTTAAGTATGTCCTGCCATTCCCTTCTGGCCTGAAGGGTTTCTATTAAAAGATTAGCTTGAAAGGTTGTTGTTGAACCATGGAAAAGACGCCGGGATTCCTGGCCTCCAGAGGAGAAGAATTCAATCCAGGGCCAGAGACGAGGCTTGATCACTCAGAGCTTTGTGTAATGAAGTTTTATTAAAGTATATCTTCCCCCCTCACCCCTGGAGCCATGCTGGTTCTGCAGCTCTGTGGCAAGCCGTGGAGTTGGGGTTCTGTTCTGCAGGATGGGGTTTGTTAAAGTTGTCAAGAACAAGGCCTACTTCAAGAGATACCAAGTGAAATTCAGAAGGCAGCGAGAGGGCAAAACTGACTACTATGCTTGGAAATGATTGGTAATCCAAGATAAAAATAAGTACAACACACCTAAATACAGAATGGTTGTTCATGTAATGAACAGGGAGATCATTTTTCAGGTTGCTTATGCCCGTATAGGAGATATGATAGTTTGTGCGGCTTATGCTCATGAACTCCCAAAATATGGTGTTAAGGTTGGTCTGACAAATTATGCTGCCGCATATTGTGCTGGCCTGCTGCTGGCCTGCAGGCTTCTTAGTAGGTTTGTTATAGACAAAATTTATGAAGGCCAAGTCGAGGTGACTGGTGATGAATACAATGTGGAAAGCATTGATGGTCTACCTAGTGCCTTCATCTTTTACTTGGATGCAGGACTTGCCAGAACTACTACCGGGAATAAAGTTTTTGGGGCCCTAAAGGGAGCTGTCGATGGAGGCTTGTCTATCCCTCACAGTACCAAACGGTTCCCCGATTATGATTCAGAAAGCAAAGAATTCGGTGCTGAGGCACACCAAGAGCACATCATGGGGCAAAACGTTGTAGGTTACATGCATTACCTGATTGAAGAAGATGAAGATGCTTACAAGAAACAATTCTCTCAGTACATAAAGAACAAGTAACAACATAAAGTAACTCCAGACATGATGGAGAGATGTATAAGAAAGCTCATGCTGCAATACGAGAGAAGCCAGTGTATGAGAAGAAGCCTAAGAAAGAAGCGAAAAAGAAGAGGTGGAACCGTCCCAAAATGTCACTTGCCCAGAAGAAAGATCGGGTAGCTCAGAAGAAGGCAAGCTTCCTTAGAGCGCAGGAACAAGCTGCTGAGAGTTAAACCAAACCACAATTTTCTATCAAGATTTTTCAGATAAGACAATAATAAACTTATTGAACAAGCAAAAAAAAAGTTTTATTAAAGTATAAAGGAGACAGAGAAAGCTTCTGACATAGGCATCAGAAGGGGGTAGAAAAAGTACCCTCTTGCTAGTGTTAGCCATGGAGTTATATACTCTCTAATTAGTTATCACACCGAGTCAAAAGAATGTCTGGAGGTTGTAAAGACCTCACTAGACCTACTCCCATAATTTACACCTTAAAATAACAGGATTAGCCAGAAGGTTTTTTTTTTCCCGAGACTGTCCTCAAGCAGGATACATTCTTGTTATATAATCCTAAGGAATGTAGAGGGACAAAAAAGTTTGTCCTTGAGAACTCCAGATCCCTCTCTCCTTGGGGACCCCTGGACTTTCTTGTCAATCTGCCTAGGAATTGACTCTCAAGCTGTTATTCTTTTTGGAATCCCCTTGTGTGTTATTTGTTGTTTTTCCCTTGCTGCTTTTAATATTTGTTCTTTGTGTTTGATCTTCATTAATTTGATTAATATGTGTCTTGGGGTGTTTTGCCTTGGGTTTATCCTGTTTGGGACTCTCTGGGTTTCTTGGACTTGGGTGGCTATTTCCTTCCCCATTTTAAGGAAGTTTTCAACTATTATCTCCTCAAGTATTTCCCCATGGCCTTTCTTTTTGTCTTCTTCTTCTGGGACTCCTATGATTCGAGTGTTGGGGTGTTTAGTATTGTCCCAGAGGTCTCTGAGGTTGTCCTCATTTCTTTTAATTCTTTTTTCTTTTTTCCTCTCTGCTTCATTTATTTCCACCATTCTATCTGCCACCTCACTTATCCTATCTTCTGCCTCAGTTATTCTACTGTTGGTTCCCTCCAGAGTGTTTTTTATTTCAGTTATTGAGTTATTCATTATTGATTGACTCTTTTTTATTTCTTCTAGGTCCTTGTTAAACCTTTCTTGCATCTTCTCAATCCTTGTCTCCAGACTATCTGTAACTCCATTTTGTTTTCAAGATTTTGGATCATCTTTACTATCATTATTCTAAACTCTTTTTCAGGCAGACTCCCTGTCTCCTCCTCTTTTGTTTGGTTTGGTGGGCATTTATCATGTTCCTTTACCTGCTGAATATTTCCCTGCTTTTCATCTTGTTTATATTGCTGTGTTTAGGGTGGCCTTTTGTATGCTGGAAGTTTGTGGTTCCTCTTTATTGTGGAGATTCCTCCCTGGGTGAGGTTGGAAGAGTGGCTTGTCAAGGTTTCCTGGTTATGGAAGCTTGTATTGGTGTTCTGATGGGTGGAGCTGGATCTCTTTTCTCTGGAGTGCAATGAAGTGCCCAGTAGTGAGTTTTGAGGTGTCCGTGGGTTTGGTGTGACTTTTGGCCACCTGTATTTTAATGCTCGGGGTTATGTTCCTGCATTGTTGGAGAATTAACATGGTATATCTTGCTCTGAAACTTGTTGGGTCTTGGGTGGAGCTTGGTTTCAGTGTAGGTATGGAGGCTTTTGGATGAGCTCTTGTCAATTAATGTTCCCTGGAGTCAGGAGTTTTCTGGTGTTGTCAAGTTTTGGATTTAAGCCTCCTGCCTCTGGCTTTCAGTCTTATTCTTACAGTAACCTCAAGACTTCTCCATCCATACAGCACTGAGGATAAAACATCTAGGTTAATGGTGAAAAGATTCTCCGCAGTGAAGGACATCCAGAGAGGTTCACAGAGTTACATGGAGAAGAGAAGAGGGAGGAGGGAGATAGAGGTGACCAGGAGGAGAAAGGGGGAATCAAAAGGGGAGAGAGCAATCTAGCCAGTAATCAATTCCCTATGTGCTCTCCACAGTCTGGAACACTCAGAGAGGTTCACAGAGTTACACAAAGAAAAGAAGAGAGAGGAAGGAAATAGAGGTGACCAGGAGGAGAAGAAGGGAAGTCAAAAGGAGAGAGACAGATATAGCTAGTAATCAGTTCCCTAAGTGTTCTCCACAGCCTGGAACGCCCAAAGAGATTCACAGAGTTGGGTAGAAAAGAGAAGGGTGAGGAAGGAGATAGAGGTGACCTGGGTGAGAAAAAGGAAAGTCAAAGGGAGAGAGCAATCAAGCCAGTAATCACACCCCTAAGTAAAAATGGGCATTGAAGATGGGATCCTGAAATGTACAAAATTGATAACAAATACCAAAAAGCAAAGATTAAAAATCTAGAGGTTCAGTTCAGTTCAGTTCAGTTCAGTTGCTCAGTTGTGTCCGACTCTTTGCGACCCCATGAATCACAGCACGCCAGGCCTCCCTGTTCATCACCATCACCCGGAGTTCACTCAGACTCATGTCCATCGAGTCCGTGATGCCATCCAGCCATCTCATCCTCAGTCGTCCCCTTCTCCTACTGCCCCTAATCCCTCCCAGCATCAGAGTCTTTTCCAATGAGTCAACTCTTCGCATGAGGTGGCCAAAGTACTGGAGTTTCAGCTTCAGCATCATTCCCTCCAAAGAAATCCCAGGGTTGATCTCCTTCAGAATGGACTGGTTGGATCTCTTTGCAGTCCAAGGGACTCTCAAGAGTCTTCTCCAACACCATAGTTCAAAAGCATCAATTCTTTGGCGCTCAGCCTTCTTCACAGTCCAACTCTCACATCCATACATGACCACAGGAAAACCCATAGCCTTGTTAGACTCTCAAAAATACAATATTAAAAAAAAAAAACAAAATCACAAAACTTATAAAAAACATATGTACGAAATTTGATTTTAAAATGGGGTCTTTTTTGCAAGGTAATAGTAGGTTATAAAATGAAAATTAAAGGAGTAACAACTTAAAAATTAAAAAATGATAATAGTAAAATATATCTAGGTATTTCTCTGGAGCTGTTGAGGGTAGTGTGGGGTCAGTTCAGTTTCAGATAGTTCCTTGTTCCATCTTATAGTTGTTCTCAAGATCTATAGGCCCCTTCCAATGTAGTCAATGCTATCTACAGGGTTTTAATATGTTGCACCTGTCACTTCCAAAGCAGTTCCCTCTTCTTTGTTTATTTTGGCTTCCTCTGTTTGCGAGTCTCTTCAGTGTCTGATTTCTGCCCTGACACAAGGGGGCAAAGGTGGTCGTTTATTTAGGCTCACTTGTTCAGTTGTGCTGCAGGGAGGGATGAACACTGCTAATAAATATCACTGGTGTGAGTGGGGAGTGCTTGACGTGTCTGGGTTTTCCACACTCATGGGGTGTGTGCTTTCAAGGTCTACACTGCTCAGGCTCCAGGTTGCTCTGCATGGGAACTGTCTAAAGCGGGCCCTGGGTTGTGTGTACTTCCCAGGTCTAAGCCACTCAGGTTCAGATTCTCGGGTACTCCACAAAGGCACAGACTCCACTGGGCCTGCGTTTTGTGCCCTTCCCAGGTCTGAGCAGCTCAGGTGACTAGGTACTTGGGGAGTGCACTCTCCCAGGTGGACAGTGCATCTTATCACCTCCCCAGTCCCAGCTCCTCAGTTTCCTGGGTGCGCAGTAAGAGCGCCGTCTCAGGTGTGCTGTGTGTCTCCTCTGGGGGGCTGATCTCTGACTGAGACCCTCCTGGCAGATGCCAACCATCCAGGATCCCAGGAAGACTTGGTTAGCAACTGGGAGCCTGCTCACAATTTGGTGGAGGATGCTGTCTCTGCGGCCGAGATTGTCCCTTGCCTTCTGGCTCTGGCTGTTGCCTGCCTGCCTCTCTTCCTCCAGTGGGATATTTGCTCAATCCTTTGTTCTGTGAGCGGGCTGGGCTGTGCCTTAGATCTTTTCATGGAAAAGTTCTCTCTCTCTTTCTTTTTTTCCTCTCTCTGGTTATCCCACAGTTTGGGTTGCTGTCTCATGTTAGCTCCCTCATATTGTCCTCAGGGCATTCAGGTCTGGTCCTTACCCTAAGCATGCAGCCAGCACCTCCCTGTTCAGCCCCTGCTAGTTGTTGGTGGACGCAAGCATCTGAGATACTTCTCCACTGGGAGTTGAGGCTAAGTGCATAATCTGTGGGTTTTTTGTTTTGTGTTTTCCTCCCAGTTATGTTGCCCTCTGAGATTCCAAAACTCCCCACAGACCCACCAGTGAGAGGGTTTCCTGGTGTTTGGAAACTTCTTCATAACTCCCTCCCTGGGGTGGGTCTCCATCCCTAACTCTTTCATCTCTCTTTTTGTCTTTTATATTTTGTCCTACCTCCTTTTGAAGAGAATGGGCTGCCTTTCTGGGGGCCTGGTGTCCTCCAACAGCATTCAGAAGTTGTTTTGTGGAATTTACTCAGCATTCAAATGATCTTTCAATAAATTTGTGGGGGAAATGTGGTCTCCCCGTCCTATTCCTCCGCCATCTTTGACCTGGCTCTGAGTGAATTTTAAAATGGATGGTAACTGGTGAATTTAATTCAGATGACCATTTTATCTACTACTGTGGGCAAGCATCCATAGAAGAAGCAGAGTAGCCCTCGTGATCAACAAGAGAGTCTGCAATGCCATAACTGGTCGTGTATGGATGATCCTGTTTGTGACTCAAGCTATTCACACTGTCTGCACTGTTCATTGAATTCAACGTAGACGAGGTGCAAACAGGGAAGCTGGAAGAAAAATCGAAGAGTCATAGCAAGCGCAGACATGTTTATTCCCTCCTGGCTGATGCAGCAGCCGTAGCAGCAGCCACAGCATAACCTAACATAACACAACCTCTCTCCTGGCTGGCACAGCAGCCATGAACAGTTTCCTCTCCTTGCTGATGCAACAGCTGTAGCAGTAGGCACACTATATTCTCTCCTCTAGTGGCGGACCCAATGGACATGGCAGTGACGCAGCAGTAAATGCCACCACTTTTTAGGTGGAATTCATATATCCCTGCAGCACAAAGTAGCCCATGACCAGGCAAGTACCTCATGATGCACACACACAGTGCTGTAAGTGATCTCAGTTGTTACATAATCATTATTTACAAAACATGGGGTGAGAAAGCCTGAACACACCATCTTGGCTAATTTGGTCTCTCCCCACAGGGAACAGTCTCAAAAACTACAGAATGATCCCGATTTGTTTCCAAGGCAAACCATTCAACATCATAGTAATCCAAGTCTATTCCCCAAGCACTGATGTCAATGAAACTGAAGCTGATCAGTTCTGTGAAGACCTACAAGACCTTCTAGAACTAACACCAAAAAAAAAAAAAAAAAAAAAAGAGGTCCTATATATCATAGGGGATTGGAATGCTAAAGTAGGAAGTCAAGAGATACCTGGAGTAACAGACAAGTTTGGCCTTGCAAAATGAAGCAAGGCAAAGGCTAACAGAATTCTGCCAATAGAATGCACTGGTCATAGCAAACACCCCTTTTCAATAACAGATGACTTTATACTTGGACATCATCAAAAGGTCAGTACATAAATCAGATTGATTACATTCTTTGTAGCTGAAGATATAGAAGCTATATACAGTCAGCAAACATAAGAACTGGAGTTGAATGACTCAGACCATTTTGCCTAATAGGAAAATTCAGGCTTAAATTGAAGAAAGTAGGGAAAAATCACTAAACCATTCAAGTATGACCTAAATCAAATCCCTTATGATTATGCAGTTGAAGTGAGAGATTCAAGGGATTAGAACTGATAGAGTGCCTGAAGAACTATGAACAGAGATTCATAATTTTGTACAGGAGGTGATGATCAAAACCGTCCCTAAGAAAAAGAAATACAAGAAGGCAAATGATTGTCTGAGGAGGCCTTACAAATAGTTGAGAAAAGAAGAGAGATGAAAGGCAAATGAGAAGGGGAAAGATACACCCAACTGAATGCAGAGTTCCAGAGAGTAGCAAGGAGAGATAAGAAAACCTTCCTCAGTGATCAATGCAAATAAACAGAGGAAAACAATAGAATGGGAAAGACTAGAACTCTCTTCAAGAAAATTAGAGATACCAAGGGAACATTTCATGCAAAACGGGCACAATAAAGGACAGAATCAGCAAGGACCTAACAGAATCAGATGAAATCAATAAGGGGTGTAAGAATGCACAGAACTACATACAAAAAAGATCTTAATAACCCAGATAACCATGGTTGTGTGGTCACTAAATTAGAGCCAGACATCCTGGAATGTGAAGTCAAGTGTGTCTTAGGAAGCATCCCTATGAACAAAGCTAGTGGAGGTGATGGAATTCCAGCTGAGTTATTTAAAATCCTAAAAGATGATGCTATTTAAGTGTTTCATTCAATGCGCCAGCAAATTTGGAAAATTCAGCAGTGGCCTCAGGACTGGAAAAGGTCAGTTTTCATTCTAATCTTGAATAAAGTCAACGTCAAAGAATGCTCAAACTTCTGTGCTATTGTACTCATTTCACATCCTAACAAGATTATGCTGAAAATCCTTCAAGTTAAGTTTCAGAAGTACCTGAACTGAGAACTTCCAGATGTACAAACTGGATTTAGAAAAGGCAGAGGAACCAGAGATCAAATTGCCAACATCTGTTGGATTATAGAAAAAGAAGGGAATTCCACAAAAACCATCTACTTCTGCTTCATTGACTATGATAAAACCTTTGACTATGTGGATCACAACAAACGGTGGAATACCGGACCACCTTACCTGTCTCCTGAGAAGCTGGTACATAGGACACGAAGCAACAGTTGGAATCAGACATGGAACAATGGACTGGTTCAAAACTGGGTAAGTAATGAATATGGCATTATATCCCATTACTTTATGGCAAATAGATGAGAAAAAGTGGAAACAGTGACAGATTTTATTTTCTTGGATTCCAAAATCACTATGGATAGTGACTGCAGCAGTGAAATTAAAAGATGCTTGCTTCTTAGAAGAAATGCTATGACAAACCGAGAGGGCATATTAAAAAGCAGAGACATCACTTTGCTGATAAACATCAGTTCAGTTCAGTTCAGTTCAGTTAGGTTGTTCAGCCATGTTTGACTCTCTGTGACCCCATGGACTGCACCATGCCAGGTTTCCCTATCCATCACTAACTCCCGGAGCTTGCTCAAACTCATGTACATCAAGTTGGTGATGTCATCCAACCATCGCATCCTCTGTCGGCCCCTTCTCTTCCTGCCTTCAATCTTCCCCAGCATCAGCGTCTTTTCCAATGAGTCAGCTCTTCCCATCAGGTGGCCAAAATACTGGAGTTTCAGCCTCAGCATCAGTCCTTCCAATGAACATTCAGGATTGATTTCCTTTAGGATTGACTGGTTTGATCTCCTTGCATTCCAAGGGACTCTCAAGAGTCTTCTCCAACACCACAGTTCAAAAGCATCAATTCTTCATCGCTCAGCTTTCTTTATGGTCCAACCCTCACATCCATACATGATTACTGGGAAAACCATAGCCTTGACTAGACAGACCTTTGTTGGCAAGGTAATGTCTCTGCTTTTTAATATGTTGTCTAAGCTGGTCTGGATTGGAAAAGGTCAGTTTTCATTTCAATCCTAAAGAAAGCCAATGCCAAAGAATGCTCAAACTACCGAACAATTGCACTCATCTCACATGCTAGTAAAGTAATGCTCAAAATTCTCCAAGCCAGGTTTTAGCAATAAGTGAACTGAGAACTTCCAGATGTTGAAGCTGGATTTAGAAAAGACAGAGGAACCAGAGATCAAATTGCCAACATCCGCTGGATCATGGAAAAAGCAAGAGAGTTTCAGAAAAACATCTATTTCTGCTTTATTGACTATGCCAAAGTCTTTGACTGTGTGGATCACAAGAAACTGTGGAAAATTTTAAAAGAGATGGGAATATCAGACCGCCTGACCTGCCTCTTGAGAAATCTGTACGCAGGTCAGGAAGCAACAGTTAGACCTGGACATGGAACAACATGGTTCCAAATCAGGAAAGGAGTACATCAAGGTTGTATATTGTCATATTGCTTATTTAACTTATATGCAGAGTACATCATGTGAAACGCTGGGCTGGATGAAGCACAAGCTAGAATCCAGATTGCCAGGAGAAATTTCAATAACCTCAGATATGGAGATGATACCACCCTTATGGCAGAAATTGAAGAACTAAAGAGCTTCTTAATGAAAGCGAAAGTGAAGAGTGAAAAAGTCGGCTTAAAGCTCAACATTCAGAAAACTCAGATCATGGCATCCGGTCCCATCACTTCATGGCAGATAGATTGGCAAACAGTGGAAAGAGTAGCAGACTTTATTTTTTGGGGCTCCAAAATCACTGCAGGTGGTGACTTCAGCCATGAAACTGAAAGACGCTTACTCCCTGGAAGAAAAGTTATGACCAACCTAGACAGCATGTTAAAAAGGATAGACATTACTTTGCTTACAAAGGTCCATCTAGTCAAGGCTATGGTTTTTCTAGGAGTCATGTATGGATGTAAGAGTTGGACTATAAAGAAAGATGAGTGCTAAAGAATTCATGCTTTTGAATTATGGTGTTGGAGAAGACTCTTGAGAGTCCCTTGGACTGCAAGGAGATCCAACTAGTCCATCCTAAAGGAAATAAATCCTAAATATTCATTGGAAGGAGTGATGTTGAAGGTGAAACGCCAATACTTTGGCCACTTGATGCAAAGAGCTGACTCATTGGAAAAGACCCTGATGCTGGGAAAGACTGAAGGCTGGAGGAGAAGGGAACAACAGAGGATGAGATAGTTGGATAGCATCACCAACTCAATGGACATGAGTTTGAGCAAGTTCCGGGAGTTGGTGATGGACAGTGAGGCCTGGCATACTGCAGTCCATGGGGTCGCAGAGTCAGACATGACTGAGCGACTGAACTGAACTGAACTGAACTGAACTAGTTTGGTCATAACGTTTCTTCCAAGGAGCACGTGTCTTTCAATTTCATGGCTGCAGTCATAATTTATAAGCCTGCAGTGATTTTGGAGCCCATGAAAGTAAAGTCTGTCACTGTTTCCATTGTTTCCCCATCTATTTTCCATGAAGTGATGGGACCAAATGCCATGATCTTCATTTTTTTGAATTTTGAGTTTTATGCCAGCTTTTCACTCTCCTCTTTCACTTTTATCAAGAGGTTCTTTAGTTCCTCTTTGCTGTCTGCCATAAGGGTGGTGTCATCTGCCTATCTGAGTCTGTTAATTTCTTCCAGCAATCTTGACTCCAGCTTGTGTTTCATCCAGCCCAGCCTTGACATACTCCTTTCCCGATTTGGACCCAGTCAGTTGTTCCATGTCTGGTTCTAATTGTTGCTTCTTGACCTGAATACAGATTTCTCAGGAGGCAGGTAAGGTGGTCTGGTATTCCCATCTTTTGAAGAATTTTCCACAGTTTGCTGTGATCCACACAGTCAAAGGCTTTAGCATAGTCAATGAAGCAGAAGTAGATGTTTTTCTGAAATTCTCTTGCTTTTCCTATGATCCGACAGATGATGGCAACTTGATATCTGGTTCCTCTGCCTTTTCTAAATCCAGCTTGAACATTTGGAAGTTCTCAGTTCATGTACTGTTGAAGTACTGTCATGTACTGACTTGGAGAATTTTGAGCATTACTTTGCTAGCATGTGAGATGAGTACAATTGTGCGGTACTTTGAACATTCTTTGGCATTGCCTTTCCTTGGGATTGGAGTGAAACGTGACCTTTTCCAGTTCTGTGGCCACTGCTGAGTTTTCCAAATGTCGGCATATTGACTGCAGCACTTAAATAGCATCATCTGGTAGGATTTTATGCTTAGTGTCTATTTTGTCTAATATTAGTAGAGGTACTCCCATTTTTCTTTGATTATTCTTTGTGTAGAATGTTGCTTTCTATCTTTTTACTTTCAGTTTTGGGGTGGTATCTTTGAATCTAAAGTGAATCTTTTGTTGACAGCATATAGATTAATCACATCTTAAAAAAAATCCATTTTGCTACCTAAACCTTTAAGAATTTATTTCATTTACAGTTAAAGTAATGACTGATAAGAAAGAATTTTTGTTGCAATTTTTCTGATATTTCCTTATGTTCTACTCCTTGCTTCTCAGTTCCTCCAATACTGCCTTCTTTTGTGTTCCATTGATAGTTCATAGTGTACTATTCATTCTCTTCTCATTTCCTTTTCTGTGTATTTTGTAGTTTCCTTAGTGGCTGCTTTGGGGATTAAAATTAACGTGTTAAATTTATAACAATGTAGTTTGAATTAATACCAACTTCTCTTGAATAGAATACAGAAACTCTGCTCCTGTATATCTCCATCCCTCCCATTTTAAAATTTATTTACTTTCACCAATTACATCCTTATACATGTGTGCTCAGTTAGATAGATTTATAACCATTGTTTAATGCATTTGTACTTTGAATCATATAGGGAGAAAAAGAGGCATTGCAAACCAAAATACAAATGTGCTATCTTATATTTACCTATCTAGTTACCTTTACCACTGTTTCTTAGGTCTTCATATGACTTTGACTTGCTGTTTATGTCTTTTCATTTCAGCCAGAGCAATTCTCTTTAGCATTCCTCGTAGAGCAATGAACTCCCCCAGCTTTCATTTATTTAGAAATGTCTTAATTTTGCTGTCCGTTTTGAAGAATATTTTTCTAGATAAAAAATTCTTAGTTGACAGTTTTAATTTTCTTTCAACAATTTAAAAATGTCTACCTTCTGGAAGAGATCTATGAAGGTGTATAAATCCAAAACAGTTAAGAAAATAGTAATAGGATTATATATATTGATAATTACCTTAAACATAAATGGATTAAATGCACCAATCGAAAGGCATAGACTGCCTAGGTGAATGAAAATATGTACATGTATGCACTTCCACTTACCACATCACTCTACTTAACCCCCCAAATTGTATGTAATTATTTTATACTGTTAGGTTAATCATGTTTCCATTATGGTTTGAAATTTAATTATCTTTTTTTTTTTGATCTGGCTATTAATTGTGAAAACTGATAAATGTCTTTTACTATTGTGATTAAGTAACTAGTACTCATTTTAATAACTGTGTCATGATTGGTCAGTAGTAAAATAATAGAATTGTATATCACTAAAATTACCATTTAACAGAAAAACCAGTAATCACTTTTACAAATATAGATGCATGTTAAAATTGTCTTGGAATATTTTTTTTGAAAAATACGAATGCCCAGGTATTGTTTTTTTTCTCCAAAGCTCCAGATGTGATTCTAATGAGTATCTGTATTTAAAAACAACTGGACTATATGATGATCTTTTGCTTTTATCTAGTTTGTTTCACTTTTTCTATTTCATAGTCAGTGCTTCCATTTCATTGATTTATGTTTTCCAATTTCTCTCTCTTTTTTGGCTGTTCTTTCTCAAGTCTTTATCAGGTGTAGCAGAAAAACTTTTATGTGTGTGTGTAAAGTATAATATATAGTGTAGAAAACTTATTTTTGCTTAGCTAAAAATTTATGACTTTTTGGTTCCATTTGTTTGACAAAGTGTGAATAGAATGTTAGATCTCTAATTTATATTTCCTCAAAATTTTGATATACTTCCATTATTCTGGCATCTAGTATTACTGCTAAAAGTCTATAAAGTTTATTATTTTAGTGATTAAAAAAATTTTTTTTGAATGAGGCCTGAAAGTTCTAATCCAATTCTGAAAATATAAAGAAATATTATGTTGTAAAAAGCAAGAGGAAATTAACATGTGATACAATATTATTAACTGAAGTACAGATTTTATTCAAATTTCAGAAAAGTTTATGCTGCTGCTGCTGCTGCAGCAGCTAAGTCGCTTCAGTCTTGTCCAACTCTGTGCGACCCCATAGACGGCAGCCCACCAGGCTCCCCCGTCCCCGGGATTCTCCAGGCAGGAACACTGGAGTGGGTTGCCATTTCCTTCTCCAATGCATGAAAGTAAAAAGTAAAAGGGAAGTCGCTCAGTCATGTCCAACTCTTCAAGACCCCATGAACCGCAGCCTACCAGGCTCCTCCATCCATGGGATTGTCCAGGCAAGAGTACTATGCTAGAACCCATTATTCGTTTTTGTACCTTATTCAAGATTCCACATTGTATTTGCATTGAACAACTTCATCTGCATGCAACAGATTCTGATAAATTCTCTTTTCAATTTTATTCTGTTACAAATACTTTCCAATTTTCCTTGTTAAAGCTTCTTAGATATACCCATAATTTAAAAGTAGACATTTAATTTCCAAGTACATGGGATTTAAAAAGTATCCTTGACATTAATTTCTCATTTTGATATTAATTTTTCATTCAAGTGCTTTCTTCTCTGCGATCCTCCTCTGTGTTTTTTCAATCTTTTAATCTTCTTGAGGTTTTCACTGGCCTATTCAAAGATCTCTCTTGGTAAACGTCACTGCACTGGAAAATATGTGGCTTGTTTTCAAATATCTTTTGATATTGATTTCTAACATCATTTCACAGTGATGGAACAGACTTGTATGATTTCAATACCTTTATACCAAGAAATTTTTGCACCTTGTTTTATGTCCCTGGATATGTTTCATTGTCTCCTGGTTTAAAGTCTTTGGGAACTTGAACAGAATTTGTATCCTGCTGTTGTGTGAAAATTGTATAAATCTTAATTATATTGAATTGGTTCTTAGTGCTTTTCAGGTCTATTATATCCTTCTACTTTTCTGTCTATCAGTTCTATCATTTTTGAGAGTTTTATATCTAAACTCCAACTAAAAGTCTTAATCTATCTGCTTAAATAATTAATTGTAATATATAGTGAACCTGGAGAAGGCAATGGCAAACCACTCCAGTACTCTTGCCTGGAAAATCCCATGGACAGTGGAACCTGGTAGGCTGCAGTCCATGGGGTCACTGAGAGTCGGACACAACTGAGCGACTTCCTTTTCACTTTTCACTTTTATGCGTTGGAGAAGGAAATGGCACCCCACTCCAGTACTCTTGCCTGGAAAATCCCATGGACGGTGGAACCTGGTAGGCTACAGTCCATGGGGTCGCAAAGAGTCGGACATGACTGAGCCACTTCACTTCACTTTCACATAGTGAAACTACATGTAGCTTTGTTGTGTATTTTCCAAGTCTCCTAAAATGTGTTATCATACTTTCATAATTTAAAAAGTAAAAAAAAATTTTTTTTAATGTCAACCTTCTTGTCTCTATGCTTTTCTGTTTTTTAAAATATAAATTTATTTATTTTAATTGGAGGTTAATTACTTTACAGTATTGTATTGGTTTTGCCATACATCACCATGAATTCGCCACAGGCATACACGTGTTCCCCATCCTGAACCCCCGTCCTTCCTCCCTCCCCGTACCATCCCTCTGTGTCATCCCAGTGCAGCAGCCCCAAGCATCCAGAATCATGCATCGAACCTGGACTGGCAATTCGTTTCATATATGATATTATACATATTTCAGTGCCGTTCTCTCAAATCATCCCACCCTCTCCCTCTCCCACAGAGTCCAAAAGACTGTTCTATACATCTGTGTCTCTTTTGCTGTCTCACATACAAGGTTATCATTACCATCTTTCTAAATTCCATATATATGCATTAGTATACTGTATTGGTGTTTTTTTTTCTAGCTTACTTCACTCTGTATAATAGGCTCCAGTTTCATCCACCTCATTAGAACTGATTCAAATGAATTCTTTTTAATGGCTGAGTAATACTCCATTGTGTATATGTACCACAGCTTTCTTATCCATTCATCTGCTGATGGACATCTAGGCTGCTTCCATGTCCTGGCTATTATAAAAAGTGCTGTGATGAACATTGGGTACAAGTGTCCCTTTCAATTCTGGTTTCCTTGGCGTTTTCAATGGGAAATAACTTATTAATCTTATTGAGGGTCTCATATGTGACAGTTCAGTTCAGTTCAGTCGCTCAGTCATGTCCAACTCTTTGTGACCCCATGAACCACAGCATGCCAACCCTCCCTGTCCATCACCAACTCCCTAAGTCCACCAAAACCCATGTCCATTGAGTCAGTGATGCTATCCAACCATCTCACCTTCTATCATCCCCTTCTCCTCCTGCCCCCAATCCCTCCTAGCATCAGAGTCTTTTCCAATGAGTCAACTCTTTGCATCAGGTGGCTAAAATATTGGAGTTTCAGCTTCAACATCAGTCCTTACAATGACACCCAGGACTGATCTCCTTCAGAATGGACCGGTTGGATCTCCTTGCAGTCCAAGGGACTCTCAAGAATCTTCTCCAACACCACAGTTCAAACACATCAATTCTTCGGCACTCAGCCTTCTTCACAGTCCAACTCTCACATCCATACATGACCACTGGAAAAACCATAGCCTTGACTAGACGGACCTCTGTTGGCAAAGTAATGTCTCTGCTTTATAATATGCTATCTAGGTTGGTTATAACTTTTCTTCCAAGGAGTAAGCGTCTTTTAATTTCATGGCTGCAGTCACCATCTGAAGTGATTTTGGAGCCCCCAAAAATAAAGTCTGACACTGTTTCCACTGTTTCCCCGTCTATTTCCCATGAATTGATGGGACTGGATACCATGATCTTTGTTTTCTGAATGTTGAGCTTTAAGCCAACTTTTTCACTCTCCTCTTTCACTTTCATCAAGAGGCTCTTTAGCTCCTCTTCACTTTCTGCCATAAGGGTGGTGTCATCTGCATATCTAAGGTTATTGATATTTTTCCCGGCAATCTTGATTCCAGCTTGTGTTTCTTCCAGTCCAGCGTTTCTCATGATGTACTCTGCATAGAAGTTAAATAAGCAGGGTGACAATATATAGCCTTGAAGTACTCCTTTTCCTATTTGGAACCAGTCTGTTGTTCCATGTCCAGTTCTAAATGTTGCTTCCTGACCTGCATATAGGTTTCTCAAGAGGCAGGTCAGGTGGTCTGGTATTCCCATCTCTTTCAGAATTTTCCACAGTTTATTGTGATCCACACAGTCAAAGGCTTTGGCATAGTCAATAAAGCAGAAATAGATGTTTTTCTGGAACTCTCTTGCTTTTTCCATTTTCCAGCGGATGTTGGCAATTTGATCTCTGGTTGCTATGCCTTTTCTGAAACCAGCTTGAACATCTGGAAGTTCACTGTTCACGTATTGCTGAAGCCTGGCTTGGAGAATTTTGAGCATTACTTTACTAGCATGTGAGATGAGTGCATTTGTGCAGTAGTTTGAGCCTTCTTTGGCATTGCCTTTCTTTGGGATTGGAATGAAAACTGGCCTTTTCCAGTACTGTGGCCACTGCTGAGTTTTCCAAATTTGCTGGCATATTGAATGCAGGACTTTCACAGCATCATCTTTCAGGATTTGAAACAGCTCAACTGGAATTCCATCACCTCCACTAGCTTTGTTCATAGTGATGCTTTCTAAGGCCCATTTGACTTCACATTTCAGGATGTCTGGCTCTAGGTGAGTGATCATACCATAGTGATTATCTTGGTCGTGAAGATCTTTTTGTACAGTCTTCTGTGCATTCTTGCCACCTCTTCTTAATATCTTCTGCTTCTGTTAGGTCCATACCATTTCTGTCCTTTATCGAGCCCATCTTTGCATGAAATGTTCCCTTGGTATCTCTAATTTTCTTGAAGAGATCTCTAGTCTTTCCCATTCTATTCTTTTCCTCTATTTCTTTGCATTGATCGCTGAAGAAGGCTTTCTTATACCTTCTTGCTATTCTTTAAAACTCTGCATTCAGATGCTTCTATCTTTCCTTTTCTCCTTTGCTTCTCGCCTCTCTTCTTTTCACAGCTATTTGTAAGGCCTCCCCATACAGCCATTTTGCTTTTTTGAATTTCTTTTCCATGGGGATGGTCTTGATCCCTGTCTCCTGTACAATGTCACAAACCTCAGTCCATAGTTCATCGGGCACTCTATCTATCAGATCTAGTTCCTTAAATCTATTTCTCACTTCCACTGTATAATTATAAGGGATTTGACTTAGGTCATACCTGAATGGTCTAGCGGTTTTCCCTACTTTCTTCAATTTGAGTCTGAATTTGGTAATAAGGAGTTCATGGTCTGAGCCACAGTCAGCTCCTGGTCTTGTTTTTGCTGACTGTACAGAGCTTCTCCATCTTTGGCTGCAAAGAATATAATCAATCTGATTTTGGTGTTGACCATCTGGTGATGTCCATGTGTAGAGTCTTCTCTTGTGTTGTTGGAAGAGGTGTTGCTATGACCAGTGCATTTTCTTGGCAAAATTCTATTAGTCTTTGCCCTGCTTAATTCTGAATTCCAAGGCCAAATTTGCCTGTACTCCAGGTGTTTCTTGACTTCCTACTTTTGCATTCCAGTCCCCTATAATGAAAAGGACAACTTTTTTGGATGTTAGTTCTAAAAGGTCTTGTAGGTCTTCATAGAACCGTTCAACTTCAGCTTCTTCAGAGTTACTGGTTGGGGCATAGACTTGGATTACTGTGATATTGAATGGTTTGCCTTGGAAACGAACAGAGATCATTCTGTCGTTTTTGAGATTGCATCCAAGTACTGCATTTCTGACTCTTTTGTTGCCCATGATGGCTACTCCATTTCTTCTGAGGGATTCCTGCCCACAGTAGTAGATATAATGGTCATCTGAGTTAAAGTCGCCCATTCCAGTCCATTTTAGTTCACTGATTCCTAGAATGTCGATGTTCACTCTTGCCATCTCCTGTTTGACCACTTCCAATTTGCCTTGATTTATGGACCTGACATTCCAGGTTCCTATGTAATATTGCTCTTTGCAGCATCGGACCTTGCTTCTATCACCAGTCACATCCACAGCTGGGTATTGTTTTTGCTTTGGCTCCATCCCTTCATTCTTTCTGGAGTTATTTCTCCACTGATCTCCAGTAGCATATTGGGCACCTACCGACACGGGGAGTTTCTCTTTCAGTATCTTATCATTTTGCCTTTTCCTACGGCTCATGGGGTTCTCAAGGCAAGAATACTGAAGCTGTTTGCCATTCCCTTCTCCAGTGGCCCACATTCTGTCAGACCTCTCCGCCATGACCCGCCCATCTTGGATGGCCTCACAGGCATGACTTAGTTTCATTGAGTTAGACAAGGCTGTGGTCCTAGTATAATTAAATTGACTAGTTTTCTGTGAGTATGGTTTCAGTGTGTCTGCCCTCTGATGCCCTCTTGCAACACCTACCGTCTTACTTATTTTCTCTTACCTTGGATGAGGGGTATCTCCTCACTGCTGCCCTTCCTGACCTTGAACGTGGAGTAGCTCCTCTATGCCCTCCTGTGCCCGCATAGCCACTGCTCCTTGGACATGGCTAGCTCCTCCTGGCTGCCACCCCTGACCCCAGACGCGGGGTAGGTCCTCTTGGCCGCGCTTGTGCACCGTCGCAGCTTTCCTTTAGGATAGATGAAATATTTCCCATTTTTATAAGTGTCATAATATTAAAACACAAAAGATATAGGCAAATTTCAACCAAAACAGCACAAATAAATTGTATCAACCCTCAGATGATCTGGGTCCCAACCCAGGTAAATAAATTTACCTTACAAAAATGAACTAGTTTCAACTAGGGTAGGCTTATCCCCATAAGAACTTTCCCAATGAACCGATTCCAACTGAGATAGTCCAACAACACCTCCCCCATCCCACAGGGTAACCCGACCAAATTGGCTTGTCCTACAAAAGAAAAAGCCCAAATTGAGGGTGAAAGATGTTCTTGGTGTGCACACCAGAGTGATCTACCCTACAAAATCAAGCCCATCAACTCATAACACAAAAAGCCCGCACAAACCACAAGCAAATGAACTGGCTGTTTAATTGGGTAGATTTACTCTAAAAATAAGTTTTTTCAGTTCCTTTTCACAACTGCCAAGCACTGGGACAGTTGGCATTGTTTCAGGGAACCTTGAAAGAAAGATCCTCAGGACAAATGCTCCCAACAGCTGCTTAGGGCCATGTCTCAATATTTCCTGATAGGGGCTGGCTAGCCATGAGCCACATGGCTCCTGAGTTGGCTCACCAAACTTGTTACCAAGTCCAAGCTCACTCTGCTTGTTGCACAATAGGCCAATGAGTCCAAGAGGTGAGATGTTGAGGCGAGGAATGTGACCTGAGAATCCTGAGAAGAGGAAGATGAGCCCCTGAGTACCCGGGAAGCAGATGCTGACCAGGGACAAGGAGGCATGCAGAACCAAAAGTCATGAATGACATCACTCCTAGTCCTCTGCCCGACTTGGTCCTGGCAGTGAGGTGGGCTTTAATCCTTGCTGCTTTAATGAGGAGACAGAGGGGCTCAGTCCTAAAGAGACCCATCTCCTAGAAGGCTACTCCCCGGGGCCAGGGATTTGTCTCTTTTGTTCCCAGAAGTGTCCCGAGTACCCACTGCAGGGCCTGGCACAGGATGGACCACTCATCAATACTTGTGGAGCCAGGGGAATACTTGCTGGTCACTAAGCAACCACTCTGAAGGGACAGGTGAGTCTCCTTTGGGGTGGCTCCAAGGCTGTAATGTGGCTACTGCGTTGTCTTTAAAAGGAGACTGTTTTAAGCATCAGGGATACCCAGGAGTGGGAATAGCTGTGAGGACCAGGCCTTTCTCCCTTTCCCATTATGGCCCTAAGGGCAGGATCCAGCCTGATTAGGCTCCTGTACCCACTAACTCCAAGGGATGGGGTGAGCCTGAATGTTTGTTGAATGGACAGTTCTTCAGACCCTAGGAAAGCTGGTTTATGCAGGAAAGCATCGAGGCTGTATGCCCAATCCCAGCCCCCTCCCCACCACTGCCTTCAGCAGCAGGTCTGGGTACCAGCAAGAGTGGAAACCCTGGAACCTTAACTCTGTGAAGACTCCCTGGTCTTCCCGAGCACTCTCCTCAGGGCTTCTGGTCCTATCAGCAACTCCCCTCATTTCTGGGCTCAGGCCCACGACTCCTCCTGCCCATGCTTAACATCTGTCTCACATCCACACTTCTGAAGCCACCCTTATGCCCACTCATCTGGATTCCCACAGCTGTGCTCCATGCTCCCAGAAGGACATCAAAGCTCTGGCTTCAGCCACTGGACTCTGAGCCCTGCTGTGCAACTCCAGGGAGAGGTGGAAACCAGTGCTGTCTGGGTCCAAGATGAAAAACACAAGTTGCTTGCATCAGTTGAAACCTGAGGGTGGGCTACAGGCATCCCTTGGCAGGGGCTGGTCCCATCTCCAGGCCCATGCATCTCCCCAGGTTCTCCTACCTTCTCCCAGCTCTGTGCTGACTTTCAGGCAGGTCCCAGCACTTCAGACTTCCACATGCCCAGCTGAACAAACCTACAGGAAATAGTCCCTACAAAAGTCTTCAGATAGTGTCCTTTCATTCTGGGTTCAACACCTGCCCACCTCAGAACCAGTGACTTTGTCAAGGAATGGAATTCTCTGAATCAGTCTTTGGGCCTTGGCCCTGTGCCTAGAGTGGGGATGCTGGGAGAGGTAATCTTGCTTGGACCCCATATACTGAGTGCGGCGGGAGAGATCTCCAAGGAAAACCTACTAAAAGAAAGGTGGATGCTGAGTGGGCAGAAAGAGCCAAGAGCTGTTTCGCCAAAACACACTGGTGTCCGCTGTCCTCAGCGGCACCCCTCAGCACGCCTCATGTGTCCACTGCTGATGCTGCCCAGACATGGCTATGGAGCTGTGTCTGGCCACTGGATATGCCATTTGGGCTTCAGGGCCTCTCTTCTTTGTTCCCTCTGCATGCAAGCACCTGCCCCAGTCCCAGCCCAATAGGCCCTTTTGTGGGCCTGAACCAGCTGAGTCCTGCAGTGGAACCCTCCCCACACTCCCCACTGGAAGAGTCAGTGAGGGGCATCAGGGCAGGGAAACATGCCTGACACTTACTATTCTGGAGGATTGAGTCCCAGCCTCTCTGATCTCTAAATGAAGATTAGTGGCCCAGGAGTTATCAACTGAATTCCACTCAGAGACCTTTGCGGCTTCCTGGGTCTGGTGTGGTCACCTGATGTTTGAGGCCCTCTGTGTTCACATTCCCAAACCCTGCTACTCATTACCAAGATTCTGTCTTTAAGGATGAGGATATCTTCTTCAGTTAAGGGTGAGGATAGCTGTGGGAGGATTATTTGCAGAATAAGTCATTCTTGAATATAAGCTGGCCAACGTGTCTCCCAGGTAGTGCTTCTGATGAGGCAGTAAGCTTGGAGAACATGCCTTAGACATCCGTAGATGAGCTACTCCAGGTTGGAGTGGTCTAGGCAAACCAGATTATCATTTTCAGGGACATAAACAGTGGTCCCTAAAGGTCATCCACAAGTAGAGGGTGCTCTGGAGTCTGGAGAAGATGGAAGGGGTGAGAATGGTCCAACTGAATTCAGTGACTGAATTCAGGGGCTGGCCCAGCTCCTCCTTCCACAAGCTGCTTGCGCCATCTCCCTACAATACCTGTTAAGAACACAGTGGTGAGGGGCAGGCCTGCTCAGGGCTTTGCCTCTTGCCCTCTGACAGGGCTAGGAGGGACAGCATTTGCTTTGGCTTCACTGGCTGACCAACACCCCACTCAAACCTGTACATTCAGAGTGTCAGGCCTATTCTACTCATAAGAGAGCAACAGTGAGGGTGGAGAGAGCTCCCCAATCCTTCCCTTGGTGGGACTGCACCTGATCCGTTCTGAGAGCAAGAGAGCCTGGAGGGCTTGCAGCACATCAGGTCTAACACTATGTGTGCACGGGGCTCATGACAGCCCTTGAGCACTGGGAACTTAGCCAAGGCACAAAGGGGAGACTTGGCACAAAGCACCAAATTGATGAATGAAGTTCTGCATAAGGCCCAACATTGTTCATTCCAAGTACTTTCTTAAGTGGCACAGATAACTAAGTTCAGTCCTCGAGGAGGAGAGCACTAGGGGGTGGGGCTCATCCAGGAAGCTCCTCAGAGAAAGAAGCCTGAGGTTGAGAGAAAGGGGAGCAGCAGGTGGTGCATGTGGGTAAGGCCACAGTGCTGAGAAGGTAACAGGCAGGAAAGCCAAGGGTCTACAAACACGAAATAGGCTGCAAGCGTCAGACATTTTTTCTCTCCCTTAAGCGGCAGGAGGAAACAAACTATGAGTGTCAAAATTTTTCCCTTCTCTATGCAAAATTAAAAGGAGGTTTCTCTTAAAATTCTGTGTTGCCATGACGACACCTGGTTCCACCTGAACTTAACTTTTCTCAAACCTTGAACTAACCAATGTGTTTTTCTTATGGAAATGTGTTTCTTAACCTATGTTAATGAAACTACCTATTTGCTTTAGAATTTGCCTTTCTTCAAAATCATTCCACCTAAGACTAACTTTTTTCTTTTCTCAAACCCTGGGCTGATAATAGCTCAACAAACCAGTATTCATTTCAATTGTTTTATGGCTGGGGGATGACGCACCTCGTGCCATCCTATCTCAAAAATACATATTATGGGAGAGGGGTCTGGTGAAACTCCCTCAGCCTTGAGGTGTCTTTCCTATCTGATTAATAGCTTTCTGACATAAAACATCTGGCTAAAGACTAGCGGGGGGGCACTCTTTCTGCCCCCTTCTATGTCAGAAGCTTGGTCTATCTCTTTTATACTTTAATAAAACTTTGTCACACAAAAGCTCTGAGCAACCAAGCCTTGTCACTGGCCCCGGATTGAATTCCTCTCCTCTGGAGGCCAAGAATCCCAGCGTCTTTCACAGCTCAGCAACAACCTTTCAGTGGTATTGGGAGGCAAGAAACAGTGACTCAGGTGAGCAGCAGTAACAATCTTGGAACTCCCCAGGGAACTTCCCTTGCAGAAGCCAGGGAGCCGGGGTGGAAAGGGTTATCTTTCCTGTCTTGGTCTTCCTGCACCAGCTCCAGCTAGGAAGCCCTGGGCAGATACCCAGGGGCAGGTGGGACACTCTGCTTTCAGCAGAGATTCAAGGTGGGCTGGGAGGATTAATAGGAGGGAGGAGGGCCTGGGGCCCTGAGCCAAGGCCCTGCCCTACACTCAAGATAAGAATCCAGAGAGCTAAGGGGAGAGGGTGAAAAAGGGGACCACCCCATTCAGCTATTGTGCAAGAAGAAAGGAATGTTTCTGGTCAAATTTCAAGGCTTGTGGAAACTGCGGACGGGTCCTGGGTCAGCTCCAGGAGACCCCCTCCCTACTGACCTAGATCTGAAGTGTGGAAGATAAGGGAAGCGTTTCTCAGTGTCAGGGAGAAGAGATCCTCATCCCAGTTTACAGACAAGAACATTGGAACTCAAGGAGTTGATAAAGCAGCCAAAGGGTCAGGCAGGTGGGAGCAGGCTGGGAGAAGCCCCGGGTCTCTAACTGCTGACACTGGGCTGAGGAAGGAGGGGCTGGATGGGCTTATGCTGGGAAAGGGCAAACCGCTGGGGCAGTTGTAATTATTGACTTGGAGAACAGGAGGGTAAGAGTCGGGAAGACCGACAGGAGTCAGGTTCAGAAGCCAAGGCGATCTTGGGTCAGCAGGGGCAGAGCCATACTGTGGACTGATCCAAAGGGTAGGGTCAGGTCAGGAGGCAGGGCATCAGGAGCGGCCCAGGAGTATCACTTGGATCCTACTCAGAGGCCTCTGGGGCTTCCTGGACCCAGCAGAGTCACCCAGTGTTTGAGGCCTTTGTGCTCACATTCTTGAACACTTCTAGTCAATCCCATGATTCTGTCTTTAGATAGGTCTGTCTTTTATCTCACCATAAGCACTTTCAGTCCCATCTCACGCTTGACTGCCTGAAAGAGTCTGTACTTACAAACTGCAGCTTACCAAAATTCTGAGCTCCTGCCCCCACTTCCAGTTTTATCTCAAAAGTGCCTTCCAGGAAGCATTTCCTGACCACTCCTGCCACAGGCACCCGGAATTTCTCTGGGTCCTGGAACTTATCAGTGAATCACTCAACACTGGCAGAAAAACTAGTGTGTGTCAGGCACTCACGGAGAAAAGAGCATGCACCATCCTCACTTCTTGGAGCTGACATCATTGAGAAGACAGCCAGCCAGGGGAAGGAGCGAATACACAATGGCAGCTTTGACATGGACTAGTGAACGGAATGATCAGTGTGCTGAGGATGCAGATGAAAGAGGAGGCCTCTCTGAGGTGGGGAGGAAACCTGCTGGCATTCCTACGTGGACCTGAGATGGAGCAGGAGGGCAGGAGGCTGGCACTGCCTGTGGGGGAGAGAGGCCCTGGCGGAGTGGACAGATTGTGTGCACTGAGGGCCTGACGGCAGGTTTGGGCTTTGCTCTTAGGTCCATAGAATGCCACCGTAAACCCCTGGGAAGTGCGTAATAATGATAGTAACCAATTTGAATTAGGGAAACTTCTCTGCCTGCTGTTGTGGGATGAATCGGAGAGTTCAGAGTTGGATCCTGGGACATATTTGAGGCCATGGAAGTCGTCTGGTTCAAGATGATGTTCTTGGACCAGGGTGGTTGCAGTAGAAATAAGAAATAAATGGATTTGGGGAGCAAATCCTTCACTGCTACCCACCCTTCCAGACGGATTTCATTTGTACTCAGGACAGCCATTGCAGGTATGTTCCCAGTTCCCAAACCATGCATTTCCTGCCAGATCTGGACCAACTCCCAGGCTCCTTCCAGACACTATACCTCAGGGTCCTCAGGCACCCCAAATCCCATAGAGCCAAATGAAACTTACATATCTCCCACCCTTCCCTCAGCCCCTAATCGCCCCTGGCTCCTGTTTCTCCTCCTGCATACTCTATCAGAGCGATGTCACAACAGTCACCACTCTAGACCAGGGCCTTCAGACTTTAAGGTACACATGTGTGTGTGCGTGTTCAGGCGCTTTAGTTGTATCCGACTCTTTGTGACCCCGTGGAGTGTAGTCCACCAGGCTCCTTCTCTAGGCAAGAATACTGGAGTAGGTTGCCATGCCATCCTCCAGGGATTCCTGACCCAGGGATCAAACATGAGTCTCCTGCAATTCCTAAATTGCAGGCAGATTCTTTACTGCTGTTTGCAGCATCGGACCTTGCTTCTATCACCAGTCACATCCACAGCTGGGTATTGTTTTTGCTTTGGCTCCATCCCTTCATTCTTTCTGGAGTTATTTCTCCACTGATCTCCAGTAGCATACTGGGCACCTACTAACCTGGGGAGTTCCCCTTTCAGTATCTGATCATTTTGCCTTTTCATACTGTTCATGGGGTTCTCAAGGCAAAAATACTGAAGTGGTTTGTCATTCCCTTCTTCAGTGGACCACATTCTGTTAGGAAATGGAAAAGGTCAGTTTTCATTCCAATGAAAAGGTCAGTTTTCATTCCAATCTCAAAAAAGGCAATGCCAAGGAATGCTCAAACTACCGCACAGTTGCACTCATCTCACACACTAGTAAAGTAATGCTCAAAATTCTCCCAGCCAGGCTTCAGCAATACATGAACCATGAACTTCCAGATGTTCAAGAAGGTTTTAAAAAAGGCAGAGGAACCAGAGATCAAATTGCCAACATCCGCTGGATCATGGAAAAAGCAAGAGAGTTCCAAAAAACATCTATTTCTGCTTTATTGACTATGCCAAAGTCTTTGACTGTGTGGATCACAAGAAACTGTGGAAAATTCTGAAAGCGATGGGAATACCAGACCACCTGACCTGCCTCTTGAGAAACCTATATGCAGGTCAGGAAGCAACAGTTAGAACTGGACATGGAACAGCAGACTGGTTCCAAATAGGAAAAGGAGTACATCAAAGCTGTATATTGTCACCCTGCTTTTTTAACTTGTATGCAGAGTATATCGTGAGAAAGGCTGGACTGGAAGAAGCACAAGCTGGAATCAAGATTGCCGGGAGAAATATCAATAACCTCAGACATGCAAATGACACCACCCTTATGGCAGAAAGTGAAGAAGAACTAAAGAGCCTCTTGATGAAAGTGAAAGAGGAGAGTGAAAAAGTTCGCTTAAAGCTCAACATTCAGAAAATGAAGATCATGGCATCTGGTCCCATCACTTCATGGCAAATAGATGGGGAAACAGTGGAAACAGTGTCAGACTTTATTTTTTGGGCTCCAAAGTCATTTCAGATGGTGATTGCAGCCATGAAATTAAAAGATACTCCTTGGAAGAAAAGTTATGACCAACCTAGATAGCATATTTAAAAGCAGAGACGTTACTTTGCCTACAAAGGTCTTTCTAGTTAAGGCTATGGTTTTTCCAGTGGTCATGTATGGATGTGAGAGTTGGACTGTGAAGAAGGCTGAGCGCCGAAGAACTGATGCTTTTGAACTGTGGTGTTGGAGAAGACTCTTGAGAGTCCCTTGGACTGCAAGGAGATCCAACCAGTCCGTTCTAAAGGAGATCAGACCTAGGTGTTCTTTGAAAGGAATGATGCTAAAGCTGAAACTCGAGTACTTTGGCCACCTCATGCGAAGAGTTGACTCATTGGAAAAGACTCTGATGCTGAGAGGGATTGGGGGCAGGAGGAGAAGGGGTTGACAGAGGATGAGATGGCTGGATGGCATCACTGACTCGATGGACATGAGTTTGAGTGAACTCGGGAGTTGGTAATGGACAGGGAGGCCTAGCGTGCTGCAATTCATGGGGTTGCAAAGAGTCAGACATGACTGAACTGAACTGAACTCTTTACTGCTGAGCCACCAGGGAAGTCCAAGGTACACATAAACCACCCAAATACAGGTACTGATTCAGCAGGTCTGGAAGGTCCCACATTTCGTATTTTTGATAAGCCCCCAGGTGCTGCCACTGCTACTGGTCCTTAGAGCCCAGTTGGAAGAATGTGGCTTGTGGTCTTCTCTCTCCCTCACCCACCCACCTCTACATCCTGAATACTTTTGAATGTGCCGCCTCCTTTCCTCCTCCCACACCTGCTTTCAGGTCCCATGATCGCTAGCCTGGGCTGTTTCAGTACCTCCTGTTCAGTCTCCCCTTGGTTCACGTTGCTAAGGGGTGTCCCCAGGAGAAATCAAGTGTTCCATGAGAAGTACATCTTGACCACAATTGCCAACAGGGTTCTGGCCAAGGGCAGGCTGCAGAGTTGAAGATGCTCCTCACCACTGACTCTGAGCAAGGCTGGACTCCACAGAGTGGAGACCTGGAGCCAGCAAACGGGCTTGAACGGAGTCATCCCATCAACCCTGGGACCCATCGGACAGGTCCTGGGCCAAGGAAGGACACTACATAATGATCAAGTGATCAACCCAAGAAGAAGATATAATCATTGTAACTATTTATGCACCCAACATAGGAGGTTCTTAATACAAAGGCAAATACTAATAGTCATAAAATGGGAAATCAATAGTAACACAATAAGAGTAGGGGACTTTAACGTCTCACTTACACCAATGGATAGATCATCCAGATAGAAAATTAACAAGGAAATAAAGAGTCACATTTTGCGGCAGCAAATTTTGCTTTCCTATGATACGGACACACTGCACGGGAAACATCCCTAGGTCCTCCCTAAACTAGTAGTGAAAGTTAATGATGTTGCTGGCATCATCTTTCACTTGATTTATGATAATTTTACAGGACAGATTTAAAGCAAAAATTTTTATTTTACTTTTTAATCCTAGAAAATTTTAAAATAAGAGATTATATTAGATGACAATACATTTTGGTTTTTTCTCTTTTTAAAGTTTTTATTGGAGTATAGTTGCTTTACAAGGTCGGGTTAGTTTCTGTTGTACAGCAAAGTGAATCAGTTATACATATACATATATCTAATCTTTTTTAGATTCCCTTCCCATTTAGGTCACCACAGAGTACTGAGTTCCCTGTGCTATACAGTAGGTTCTCAGTTATCCATTTTATATATAGTAGTATATAAATGTCAGTCCCAATTTCCCAGCTCATCCCACCCCTCCCTTCTCCCCTTGGCAACTGTAAATTTGTATTCTACCTCTGTGACTCTGTTTCTGCTTTGTAAATAAGTTCTCTAGATTCCACATATAAGAGATATTATGTGATATTTGTCTTTCTCTTTCTGACTTACTTCATTCTGTATGATAATCTCAATATGGAATTGGCATTGCTTTATTCCTTTGAACAAAATAAAATTCCATTGTATATATGCACCACATCTCAATCCATTCCTTTGTAAATTATAATACATTTTGAATTGGCGAAAGAAAGGACTTAAAAACCCCACACTTCTATCAATTTCCTCAAAATAAAAATACATATAAAATTATATAAATATAGGTTAACTCTTCCCACTGTGTAAATTGATGCTGCTGTTTGAAAGGCTTGAAAATTATTTTTCAAGTTTTTAAAGTCCATCTCAATCCCTCAATAAAGTGTAACTGTATTTTCTAAATGCTAGTTTCTGGGAAGGCTTTCCTGGTAGCTCAGCTGGTAAAGAATCTGCCTGCAATGCAGGAGATCCCGGTTTGATTCCTGGGTTGGGAAGATCCCCTGGAGAAGGGAAAGGCTACCCACTCCAGTATTCTTGCCTGGAGAATCCTCATGGATAGAGGAGCCTGGAGGGCTACAGTCCATGGGGTCTCAAAGAATCGGACACGACTGAGCGACCAAGCACAGTTTCCGGGCGAGAAACTACCCCATGTGCTCAATCAGCGGGTCTCAGATTATCATAGTGTGTACTAAAATCACTTGTTAAAATGCAGATACCCTAGCCCCAATAGAGACTGTGATCCCGTCTCCTCTGGGGAATTAATATTTTATAAGAAAAAAACAACAAACCAAAAAAACCGTTCAGGAGACAAAGATGCCCATTCAACTTTGGGTCTGGCTGCTTTTCTTCCCTGAGGCTAATGGCCCCACCTGGCGGTCTTAGGGTGAATTACAGGCACTCCTAAAGGAAGGTTACCAGACGAAAGGTTACCCTTTTTACCCTTTCTAGGGCAGGGTACAGGCTCAGGACATACGGTATCTCTTCTAATTTTCCTCAAAACTCCTTCCATGAGAGAGCCTCATCCCATATCATTGATGGAAAAACTGAGACTCAGAAAGTAGAGGTGATTTGCCTTATTGATTGCTTTGCAGTTTCTACAAATATCATTATGCTCTACACCTGAAACTAATATAATGTTATTTGTTAATTATACCTCAATAATAAAGAGGAAAAAGAAAAGGGAGTATTGACAGTTAAAGGTTTCCACAGAGAAATGGGGAGTGGGTGAATTGGGTTGCAGCAGAACCTCCTGAGGTCCTCAAGGTCACCCAGCCCAGAGGGAGTTCAGGAACTATTCCCAGCTGCCCATGGGGCCCCAAAGTACCAGGCTGGCCAAGGCCAGGGGCACCTACTCTCTCCCAGGACAGCTCTGTGGTGGCAGCTACTAGCCAGCAAGCCCTGCCTGGTTTTTCTTCCCTGTACATGCAAACAGAAGAACAAGAGCCATTTGGCGCTTGAGGAAAGACTAATAGAATCTCCATATTGCATATTTTATCCTCGCCTAAATGATGTCCACAGGCTTCCCTGATGACTCAGACAGTAAAGAATCTGCATGCAATGCAGGAGACCTGGGTTCGATCCCTGGGTTGGGAAGATCCCCTGGAGAAGGGAATGGCTACCCACTCTGGTACTCTTGCCTGGGAAATCCCATGGATAGAGGAGCCTGGCAGGCTACTGGGGGTTGCAAAGAATCAGACACAACTGACCGACTAACACTTTCACTTTTTTTTTTTTTCAAATATGTCCGCAACTTGCTTTTTCTGTGTGGTTTTTCAGATTTTGTTGTTGTTTAGTTACTAAGTCATGTCTGAATCTTTGCGATCCCATGGATTGTAGCCCACCAGGCTTCTTTGTCCATGGGATTTCCTAGACAAGAACACTGGAGTGGGTTGCCATTTCCTCCTCCAGCGGATCTTCCTGACCCAGGGATTGAACAGATGCTTGAGAGATGGATTCTTTACCACTGACCTGCCTCTTGACAAACCTGTATGCAGGTCAGGAAGCAACAGTTAGTACTGGACATGGAACAACAGACTGGTTCCAAATAGGAAAAGGAGTACATCAAAGCTGTATATTATCACCCTGCTTATTTAACTTCTGTGCAGAGTACATCATGAGAAACGGTGGCCTGGAAGAAGCACAAGCTGGAATTAAGATTGCCGGGAGAAATACCAATAACCAGATATGCAGATGACACCACTCTTATGGCAGAAAGTGAAGAAGAACTAAAGAGCCTCTTGATTAAAGTGAAAGAGGAGAGTGAAAAAGTTGGCTTAAAGCTCAACATTCAGAAAACGAAGATCATGGCATCTGGTCCCATCACTTCATGGGAAATAGATGGGGAAACAGTGGAAACAGTGTCAGACTTTATTTTTCTGGGCTCCAAAGTCACTTCAGATGATGACTGCAGCCATGAAATTAAACGATGCTTACTCCTTGGAAGGAAAGTTATGACAAACTAGACAGCATATTCAAAAGCAGAGACATTGCCAACTAAGGTCTGTCTAGTCAAGACTATGGTTTTTCCAGTGGTCATGTATGGATGTGAGAGTTGGACTATAAAGAAAGATGAGTGCTGAAGAACTGATGCTTTTGAACTGTGGTGTTGGAGAAGACTCTTAAGAGTCCCTTGGACTGCAAGGATATCCAACCAGTCCATCCCCTGGATGGCATCACCGACTCGATGGACATGAGTTTGAGCAAACTCTGGGAGTTGGTGACGGACAGGGAGGCCTGGCGTGCTGCAATTCGTGCGGTTGCAAAGAGTCGGACATGACTGAGCAACTGAACTGAACTGAGCCACCTAGGAAGCCCCTTTTGAGATGTATTCATTGTAAGTAAATCAAGTAGTTAAAATTTTCAAAATTCCTATCTATGTATATTTCTCAATTTATTGAATGACATGTAGGTTGATTTGGTATGGCTTTGTTCTAGGTTCTATAATTACAAATAATGCTTAATAGCCCTGTGGCTTTGAAAAGTTACTTCAAACCTCTCTGAGCTTTTGTTTACAGAAGCTCAGTTTACAGATATTGATCTGTAAAATCAGGGTAACATTAGGTTTGCGATTAGGAGTGAATGAATTCATAAATGTAAACAGCATGTCTCAATCAGGATAATTTTGTGTCCAGGGAAAATTTGGCTTTGTCTGGAGACATTTTTGGTTGTGACAACTTGGGGAAGAGGCTGCAGCTGTTACTGGAAGGTAGGTTAGAGGCTAACGTTACTCTGGTAGGCAGAGGCCAGGGATGCTGCTAAATATCCTACATTGTACAAGACAGCCCCCACGCACAAAGAATTATCCAGCCCAATATATCAGTAGTGCTAAAGTTGAGACATCCTGGAAAAGTGCATGGCACAAAAAAAGCAGTCAGTAAACATAAGTTTTGAATTGGTGTTGAAGAGTACTCTTGAGAGTCCCCTGGACTACAAGGAGATCACACTAGTCAATCTTAAAGGAAATCAGTCCTGAATATTCATTGGAAGGACTGATGATGAAGCTGCAACTGTAATACTTTGGTCACCTGATGCGAAGTACTGACTCACTGGAAAAGACCCTGATGCTGGGAAAGACTGAAGGTGGGAGGAGAAGGGATTGACAGAGGATGAGATGGTTGGATGGCATCACTGACTCAACGGACATGAGTTTAAGCAAGCTCTGCGAGTTGGTGATGGACAGGGAAGTCTGGCGTGCTGCAGTCCATGGGGTTGCAAAGAGTTGGACACGACTGAGCAACTGAACTGAACTGAAACATTAGTTATTTTTCAACAGCAGCAGTGAAGATTCTCTTATTTTCTATATACAAGCATAAGAATCTCTCACAGAAATAATCACTGCCTACAAATACTCATAGAACATTTACCAAAATTATTTTACTCAGCCATAAAGAGCACCTCAGCAAATTCTAGACTGCAGCAATTGTGCAGAGTATTTTCTTACCAAGAAGCAATAATAGGGAATTCAACTACAGAAGGAGAGCTTCTTCCTGCCCCACCATTACCTCCCACACCTATTAGAATTCCAAGGCCACCAGAATTTTTAAAAGAGTAACATAGAGTGAAATATTAATTTATAAAGTACTATAAACAATATATCATATGTTAAAAGCTATTGAGCATAATCAAAAGAAAATGCAGGAATAAAACACACCACAATCTTATGAAATTTTATAAAATAAACATTTTTAAAGTTTTTAATTGAAGTAGATTTGATTTGCAATATCACCTTGTTTCAAGTGTACAGTGTAACAATTCCACTATATATGTGTGTGTGTACATATATATATATATATACTCTTTTTCAGATTCTTTTCCCTATAAGTTATTATATAATGTTGAGTATAGTTTCCTGTGCTATACAGTAGGTCACTGTTGGTTCCACACTTGGTTTTGATGTAACAAATGTTGTCTTTCTTCTTCTGTTTATTTTTCTCCTTCTCCTCCTCCTTCTTCTCCACCACTGCCAACACCATCATCATCATCCCCATCATCACCACCACCACCATCACCATCATTCAGCCCCATCCTGGGATAAACACTGTCATGTGTTGCTTCTGAACCGTTTTCACTGCAACTCCAAGAGGGAGAATTATTATTTTATAGATGTAGAAACTGAGGCACAGAGAGGCAAAGCCACCCACCAGAGGTCCTAGAGTCCCAGTGTGCCTGGGACCAGGGGGCAGCAAGTGTGGTGAGTCGTACATGAGCAGGATCTGCTGTGGACTTTACTGAATGAAACAAAATTCAAAATAAATGAGCTAAGCATTCACTTCTAGAAAGATCAGTTCAGTTCAGTTCAGTCGCTCAGTCGTGTCCGACTCTTTGCGACCCCATGAATTGCAGCACGCCAGGCCTCCCTGTCCATCACCAACTGCCGGAGTTCACTCAGATTCACGTCCATTGAGTCAGTGATGCCATCCAGCCATCTCATCCTCTGTTGTACCCTTCTCCTCCTGCCCCCAGTCCCTCTCAGCATCAGAGTCTTTTCCAATGAGTCAACTCTTTGCATGAGGTGGCCAAAGTACTGGAGTTTCAGCTTTAGCATCATTCCTTCCAAAGAACACCCGGGGCTGATCTCCTTCAGAATGGACTGGTTGGCTCTCCTTGCAGTCCAAGGGACTCTCAAGAGTCTTCTCCAGCACCACAGTTCAAAAGCATCAATTCTTCGGCGCTCAGCTTTCTTCACAGTCCGACTCTCACATCCATACATGACCACAGGAAAAACCATAGCCTTGACTAGATGGACCTTAGTTGGCAAAGTGATGTCTCTGCTTTTGAACATGCTATCTAGGTTGATCATAACTTTTCTTCCAAGGAGTAAGGGTCTTTTAATTTTTAATAAGTAGTAAATACCAAGATAGTAAGAGGAGGAAATTAATAACAATAAAACTGAAAAAAGAAACAAAAATAACCCCAATAAATACATATTTTTGTTGCCCGCCAAGTTCCTCTGTCCTAGGGATTTTCCAGGCAAGAATACTGAAACAGTTTACCATTTCCTACTCCAGGGGATCTTCCTGACTCAGGGATGAAACCTGAGTCTCTTGTGTCTCCTGCATTGGCAGGTGGGTTCTTTACCACTAGCACCACCTGGGAAGAGAGGTAAAGCAACCCACAAAACAAAAATGCAGAGAAGAGAGGGGAAAACTCTCTGTTCTGGAGTACTTCCACGGTGGTCCAGTGGCTAAGACTCTGCACTCCTGAGGCAGGGGGCCCAGGTTCGTTCCCTGGCCAGGGAACTATATCCCACATGCCACAACTAAGGCATGACACAGCCACATAAATAAACACATTAGAAAGTTTGGAAGCTAGAAAGCAGATACTGGCACATAACTGACTTAGACTCCAGATAATCCACACAATAAGCCAATGAGGAAAGCTGAGAAACTCAATTAAAACCTCAAACTGGATTAAACCCCTGAACCACAGCCTGAACCACGCGATCCACCAGCAGCCACAGAGCAGCAAAATCCCTGGCTACCACAGCTCTCACTCCACACACAGTGCCCTGGTGGTGGTGGCATCTGCCTGCAGCAGCAGCCAAGTCTCGGAGTGTCCCAGATCGCTCACTATAATCAGGGACTGGCAGGCCCAGCAATGGCACCAGCAGGAAATAAGCTATGCCTCCCTGACCTTCACCAGTGGCCAAAGGAGAGCCAGCCCCAGTATCTGCTGCTGTGAACATCAAGCAGCAGGCAAACTCAAGAAGTACATCCTGCCCCAACAGATGGCACCAGTCAGCACTGAGCAGGAGCCAAGCAAAGGACAAAGCTGACCACAATGCATGACAAGGATGCAGAAAACTAAACTGTCATTGGAACGGAATCTACAAAGGCAGACAGAAACCACTGACTAACGTGGTGACTGCCTGATAACATTGAAGATTAAGTGGGACTGAGAGTGCCCTCACAAAACAACCAAAATGGAAGAGTACCATAGAAAATCACTTGTCATACAAAGATGCAGGAAGACCACTGTCCAAATGAGAAAAGATAGTCAACTGAGGCCAATATGGAGATGAATCAGATGTTGGAGTTATCTGACAATGATTTGAAAGCAGCTGGCATAAAAACCCAGATGGTCAATACTGAAATCAGATTGATTATATTCTTTGCAGTTGAATATGAAGATCTATACAGTCAGCAAACACAAGACTGGAGCAGACTGTGGCTCAGATCATGAACTCCTTATTGCCAAATTCAGACTTCAGTTGAAGAAAGTAGGGAAAACCACTAGGCCATTCAGGGGTATGACCTAAATCAAATCCCTTATGATTATACAATAGAAGTGACAAATAGATTCAAGGGATTAGATATAATAGAATGCCTGAAGAACTATGGACAGAGATTTGTAACACTGTACAGGAGGCAGTGAACAAAACCATCCCCAAGAAGAAGAAATACAACAAGGAAAAATGGTTGTCTGAGGAGGCCTTACAAATAGCTGAGAAAAGAAGAGAAGCAAAAAGCAAAGAAAAGGAAAGATATATCCATCTGAATGCAGAGTTCCAAAGAGTAGCAAGGAGCAATAAGAAAGTCTTCCTCAGTGATCAGTGCAAAGAAATAGAGGAAAACAATAGAATGGGAAAGACCAGAGATCTCTTCCAGCGAAGGCAATGGCAACCCACTCCAGTAGTCTTGTCTGGAAAATCCCATGGATGGAGGAGCCTGGTAGGCTGCAGTCCATGGGGTCGCTAAGAGCTGGACACGACTGAGTGACTTCACTTTCACTTTTCCCTTTCATGCATTGGAGAAGGAAATGGCACCCCACTCCAGTGTTCTTGCCTGGAGAATCCCAGGGACAGGGGAGCCTGATGGGCTGCTGTGTATGGGGTTGCACAGAGTCAGACACAACTGAAGTGACGCAGCAGCAGCAGCAGCAGCAGCAGCAGCAGCAGCAGCAGCAGCAGAGGTCTCTTCAAGAAAATCAGAGATACCAAGGGAATATTTCATGCAAAGATGGGCACAATAAAGGACAGAAATGGTATGGACCTAACAGAAGCAGAAGATATTAAGAAAAGGTGGCAAGAATACACAGAAAAACTACACAATAAAGATCTTAATGATCCAGTTAACCATGATGGTTATGATGGTTAACCATGGTTAACCATGATCACTCATCGAGAGCCAGACATCCTGGAGTGTGAAGTCAAGTGGGCCTTAGGAAGCATCACAACAAACAAAGCTAGCACATGTGATGCAATTCTAGTTGAGCACTTTCAAATCCTAAAAGATGATGCTGTGAAAGTGCTGCACTCAATATCCTAGCAAATTTGGAAAACTAAGCAGTGGCCACAGGACTGGAAAAGACAGTTTGCATTCCAATCCCAAAGAGAGGCAATGTCAAAGAATGTTCAAAATACTGCACAATGCACTCATCTCACACGCTAGTATAGTAATGCTCAAAATTGTCCAAGCCAGGCTTCAACAGTTCAACCATGAACTTCCAGATGTTCAAGCTGGACTTAGAAAAGACAGAGGAACCAGAGATCAAATTGCCAACATCCACTGGATCATTGATAAAGCAAGAGAGTTCCATGAAAACATCTAATTCTGCTTTATTGACTACTCCAAAGCCTTTGACTGTGTGGATCACAACAAACTGTGGAAGATTCTTCAAGTGATGGGAATACCAGACCACCTTACCTGCCTCCTGAAAAATCTGTATGCAGGTCAAAAAGCAACAGTTAGAACTGGACATGGAACAATGGACTGGTTCCAAATTGGGAAAGGAGTACATCAAGGCTGTATATTGTCACCTTGCTTATTTAACTTACATGCAGAATACATCATATGAAATGCCAGACAGGATAGAGGACAAGCTAGAATTAAGATTATAGGGAGAAATATCAATAACCTCAGATATGCAGGTGACACCAACCTTATGGCAGAAAGTGGAGAGGAGTAAAGAGGCTCTTGATGAAAGTGAAAGAGGAGAATGACAAAACTGGCTTGAAACTCAACATTCAAAAAAGTAAGATCATGGCATCTTGTTCCACCACTTCATGGCAAATAGATGGGGGAAAACAATGGAAACAGTGACAGAATTTATTTTCTTGGACTCCAAAATCACTGCAAATAGTGATGTTTACTCCTTGGAAGAAAAGCTATGACAAACTTAGACAGCATATTAAAAAGCAGAGACATTACCAACAAAGGTCTGTATAGTCAAACTATGGTTTTTCCAGTAGTCATGTATGAATGAGTTGGACCATAAAGAAAAGTTGAGCACCAAAGAATTGATGCTTTTGAATACTGGTGTTGGATAAGGCTCGAGAGACTTTTGGACTGCAAGGAGATCAAACCAGTCAATCCTAAAGGAAATCAGTCCTGAATATTCATTGGATGGACTGATGTTGAAGCTGAAACTCCAATACTGTGGCCACCTGATGCAAAGAGCTGACTCACTGGAAAAGACCCTGATGCTGGGAAAGATTGAAGACAGGAGGAGAAGAGGACAATAGAGGATGAGATGGTTGGATGGCATCACCAACTTGATGGTGGACAACTCTTGATGGACAAGAGTTTGAGCAAGCTCCAGGATTTGGTGATGGACAGGGAATCCTGTCATGCTGCAGTCCATGGGGGTCACAAAGAGTCAGACACTAATGAGTGACTGAACTGAACTGAACTGGCATAAAAAGACTTCAACAATCAATTACAAATTATCCGGAAACACATGAAAAAAGTTTCAGCAAAGAAAAACGTTATAAAAAACGAATCAAATGAAAATTGTAGAACTGAAAAATACAACATCCAAAATTTAAAACCTCACTGAATAAACACAACAGGAGATTGGAGACGACAGAAGATAGAATCATTGAACTTGAAGACAATCTGAACTACGGAGTAGACTGAAAAATAATAATCAGAGACTCAGGGACCTGTGGGTCTATAATAAAGGATCCATATAATGAGGGTTAGAGGAGCAGAGGAAGATGTGGGACCAAAAAGATAATCAAAGAAATAATAGTTGAAAATCTCCCAACCTTGGTGAAAGACATAAACCTATAGTTTCAAGAATCAGAGAGAATCCCAAATATGAGAAAAAAAAATCCACATTAGGACACATCACAATTATACTTCTGTAAACTAAAAACAAAGGGAAAAAATTGAAAAAGCTAGAGAGAAATAATGTACTATTTATAAAGCAACAGCAATTCAAATAACAGTGGATTTCTGATTTCTCTTCTGAAACCATGGGGCCAGAAGGAAGTGGCATAACATTTTTCAAGTGCTGAAGGAAAAACTGTAAACTCTGAAGTGTAAATCTGTTGAAACTATCCTTCATAAAAGAGAAGGCAATAAAAAAATTCTCAGATAAAGGACTTCCAAGAGAATTTATTGCCAGCAGACCTATTCTTAAAGAATGGCTAAAAGGGAATTCACTAGAAAGAAAGGAACTCATGACAGAAGAGACTGGGCCCTCAGAAAAGAAAGAAGAATGATACAGTTAGTAAACAGAAGTAAACACAATAGATGATCCATTACCACTTGAGTTTAATTATATTTTATGGATGAAGCGAAAAAGTGCTATAACGTTTAATGTATTGACAGTATAACTTTAATGGGGGGCTTTCTTGGTGGCTCAGCTGGTAAACAACCCACCTGCCAATGCAGGATATGCAAGAGATGTGAGTTTGATCCTTAGGTTGGGAAGATTCCCTGGAGAAGGAAATGGCAATCTTCTCGAGTATTCGTGCCTGGAAAATTCCACGGACAGAGGAGCCTGACAGGCTACCGTCCAGGGGGTCAAAAAGAGTCAGACATGACTAAGCGCACATGCACACACACATATTGACAATTGCTTTCAATGTAAATAGTCTAAATACACCAATTAAAAGACAGACTTGGGGGAAAATACAGATTTGGAAGAGTGGATTCAGTTCAGTTCAGTTCAGTTGCTTGGTCGTGTCTATTTATGACCCCATGGACTGCAGCATGCCAGGCCTCCCTGTTCATCGCCAACTCCTGGAGTTTACTCAAACTCATGTCCATTTGAGTTGGTGATGCCATCCAACCATCTCATCCTCTGTTGTCCCTTTCTCCTTCCACCTTCAATCTTTCCCAGCATCTTTCCCAGGGTCTTTTCAAATGAGTTAGTTCTTTGTATCAGGTAGCCAAAGTATTGGAGTTTCAGCTTCAGAATCAGTCCTTCTAATGAATATTCAGGACTGATTTCCTTTGGGATGGACTGGTTGGATCTCCTTGCAGTCCAAGGGACTCTCAAGAGTCTTCTCCAACACTACAGTTCAAAAGCATCAATTCTTTGGCACTCAGCCCTCCTTATAGTCCAACTCTCACATCCATACATGACTACTGGAAAAACCATAGCCTTGACTAGACAGACCTTTGTTGGAAAAATAATGTCTCTGCTTTTTAATATGTTCATTGCAAAGAGATCCAACCAGTCCATCCTAAAGATCAGTCCTGGGTGTTCTTTGGAAGGAATGATGCTAAAGCTGAAACTCCAGTACTTTGGCCACCTCATGTGAAGAGTTGACTCATTGGAAAAGACTCTGATGCTGGGAGGGATTGAGGGCAGGAGGAGAAGGGGTCAACAGAGGATGAGAGGGCTGGATGGCATCACCGACTCGATGGACATGAGTTTCAGTGAACTCCGGGAGTTGGTGATGGACAGGAAGGCCTGGCATGCTGCGATTCATGGGGTCGCAAACAGTCGGACACGACTGAACAATTGAACTGAACTGAACTGAACTAGGTTGGTCATAACTTTTCTTCTAAGGAGCAAGCATATTTTAATTTCATGGCCGCAGTCACCATCTGCAGTGATTTTGGAGCTCCCCAAAATAAAGTCCATCACTGTTTCCATTGTTTCCCCATCTATTTCCCATGAAGTGATGGGACCAGATGCCATGACCTTAGTTTTCTGAATGTTGAGCTTTAAGCCAACATTTTCACTCTCCTCTTTCACTTTCATCAAGAGGCTCTTTAGTTCTTCTTCACTTTCTGCCATAAGGGTGGTGTCATCTGCATATCTGAGGTTATTGACATTTCTCCTGGAAATCTTGATTCCAGCTTATGCTTCATCCGGCCCAGGGTTTCTCATGTTGTACTATGCATATAAGTTAAATAAGCAGGGTGACAATATACCACCTTGATATGAAAGTGAAGTCGCTCAGTCGGGTCCAACTCTTTGCGACCCCATGGACTGTAGCCCACCATGCTCCTCTGTTTGTAGGATCTTCAGGCAGGAGTACTGAAGTGGGTTGCCATTTCCTTCTCCAGAGGATCATCCTGACCCAGGGATCGAACCCAGATCTCCCACATTGTAAGCAAGATGCTTTACTGTTTGAGCCACCAGTGAAGTCCTCCTTTTCCTATTTGGAACCAGTCTGTTGTTCCATATTCCATGTTCACTTCTCACTGTTGCTTCCTGACCTGCATGCAGATTTCTCAAAAGGCAGGCCAGGTGGTCTGGTATTCCCATATCTTAAGAATTTTCCACAAACTATGGAAGAGTGGTTTAAAAAATAATAACTCAACTCTATGTTCTTTATAAGAAATTCACTTCAAACATGATGACAGAAGTAGCTTCAAAGTAAAAAGACGGAAAAAATATCTCCAAACCCAGATGGCTTCACTGGAGTATTTTACCAAACATTCAAAGAATTGACAAATGATTTTAATCTATTTCAGAAAATAAGAGAGTTAGGACACCTTCCAACTAATTTTATGAGCCTATACTATTCTGATCCCCAAATCAGACAAAAATAGCACAACAAAGAAAACCACAGACCATTATTCCTCATAAATTTAGACGCAAAAATGCTCAGAAAAATTTAGCAAATTAAAGAACAAATAAAAAGATGATATACCACAACGAAGTGGGGTTTATCTTTCCAGTTATAAAGGCTGGTTACATATTTCACAACCAAGACTGAAGGTCACATGAACATTTCTAATTACACAGGAGAAACATTTCACTAACTTCAACAAGTTCATCATTCATGATAAAAATTCTATGTATTCCATTAAATTAAGTCCATAAAAAGGACTTAATATCATAAAGAACATTTACAAGCCAATAGAGAACATCATACTTAATGGTGTGACTTTCCCCATGAGACTGAGAAAAGAAGGCAACAATATCTGCTTTCACCATTCCTACTCAGCATAATAATGGAATTTCTAAACACTGTCACAAGTCAAGGAAATGCCAAAAAAAAAAAAAAAAATCCAGATTGGAAAGAAAGAAAGAAAACTTTCTCTACTTGCAGACAACATGCTTGTTTATGTTGTAAACTCCAAGGAATGTATAAAAACATCTCGAATTAATAAATGAGTTCAGAAAGATGGCAGGATACCAAGTTACTATGCAAATGTATTTCTATATGCTGATGACATTCAAGTGGAAACCAAAATTAAAGATACCACTTAGAATTGCTCTAAAGAAATGAAACAGGTATAAATCTAACAAAACATGCCCAAGATCAATATGTAAAATTTATGAAATGCTGATAAAGAGACACAACTTGTTCAAGATTTGAAAGATTCAACATAGCAAAGATGCTAATTCTTCTCAAACTCATTTACAGATTTACCACAATCCTCAACGAAATCTCAACAAGATTTCTTTTTATAAATATAGAAAGGCTTATTCAAAATTTTAGATGGAAAGGCCCTAAAATAGCCAAAACAAATTATAAAAAGAAAAGTGGGAGTAATCATTCTTTTAAATGTGAAGTGTTTGCTACTAGCTACAATAATATTAATAGTATCATATTAGCAGAGGGATAGTCATATAGATTAATGGAACAGATAGAAAATGAAGAAATAGATCTATACAAATTTGTTCATCTACTTTTAACAAAGGAAAAAAAATCATTCCAGTGAGAGAGAGATAGGGTTTTCAGTAAATGGTGCTGAAGTAGGAACCTATAGCAAAAACAAAAAACCTTAAACTAATCCTTCAACTTTATACAAATTTTAACTCAAAATGGTAAGTTTTTACAAGTATGTAAAATGTAAAACTTCTAAAAAAAATAGGATAAAATATTCAAGACCTATTAGGCAGAGTTCTTAACCAAAAGTACGATTCCTAAAAGGAAAACTTGATTAATTGAACCTTATACAATCTAAAACTTTTGCTCAGCTATTGACCCCATTAATGAATATGAAAAGACAAATTACGGACTAGGAAATATTTGCAAATTACATATTTGACAGAGGATTTGTGTGTGGAATTTACAAAGAACATCTCAAACTCAAGCTTTAAAAAGACAATCTAACTTTTAAAACAGGCAAAAAATATGCACAGATGTTTTATGAAATAAGATATGCATATGGAAAATAAGCACATGAAAAGGCATTCAACATCATTAGGAAAACGCCAAATAAAACTACATACCAAATAGAACTACATACCATTCATAATTACAGAAATAAATATAGTAATAACACAAATGATGGTGAGGATGTGGAGAAACTGGGTCCATGATTAATTGCTGCTGGGACTATAAAATAATACAGAGAAATATAATTTTTGTAAATGATATCTTGACCCCTTTTTGATGCCCTGGCTAGAGGTTGGTCAGTTTTCCTTCTTGAACACCCAATTACGCCCAAACTCCCAACTATTGATTTACTGGGCTCTCATTCACCTAGCCATTATTTGTTGTTTTTGCTGTCAGTCACTAAGTCATATTCGACTCTTTGCGACCCCATAAACTGCAGCACGCTAGGCTCCCCCTGTTCTTCACTATCTCCCAGAGTTTGCTCAAACTCATGTCCACCGAGTCGGTGATGCTCCTTCTCCTTATGCCTTTAATCTTCCCCAGTATCAAGGTCTTTTCCATGAGTTGGCTCTTTACATCAGGTGGCCAAAGTATTGGAGCTTCAGCATCAGTCCTTCCAAGGAATATTCAGTCTTACTTTCCTTTTAGGATTGACTGGTTTGATCTCCTTGCAGTCCAAGGGCCTCTCAACTGTCTTCTCCAGCACAATTCCAAAGCAGCAATTTTTCAGCGCTCAGTCTTCTTTATGTTCCAACTCTCACATCTGTACACAACTGGAAAAAACCATAGCTTTGACTATAGGGATCTTTGTCAGCACAGTAATGTCTCTGCTTTTTAATATGCTATCTAGTTTTGTGATAGCTTTTCTTCCAAGGAGCAGGTATCTTTTAATTTCGTGGCTGCAGTCACCATCCACAGTGATTTCGGAGTCCAAGAAAATAAAATCTGTTCTTGCAGCCACTTTTACCCCTATTTGCCATGAAGTGATGGGACCAGATGCCATGCTCTTCGTTTACTGAAGGTTGAGTTTTAAGCCAGCTTTTTCACTCTCTTCTTTCACCTTCGTCAAGAGTCTCTTTAGTTGCTCTTCACTTTGTGCCATTAGAAGGTTATCATTTGCATATCTGAGGTTGTTGATATAGCTCCAGCAACCTTGATTCCAGTTTGGGAGTCATCCAGCCCAGCATTTCACATGATATATACTCTGCAAATAAGTGACAATACACAGTCTTGTCCTACTCCTTTCCCAATGTTGACCCAGTCCATTGCTCTATGCATCTTCATTGGATTTTAACAGTCTGCAGGGCGTGCCTCTCGCCCCTATGCTGTGACCTTACTCCTGGCAGGCTGGAGCCTGATTCTTCTCTCTACCCTGGTTGGAGCACAGGGCCTTGACCACTAGTTAATTAATGCACCGTCATGCAAACATAATCTATCAGCTCAGTCCTTTCTCTGCTCATTTTCAACCACCACCTTAATAGAACATCTTGATCTTTGAACACATCTCAGGACAGTTACATCCGGCTAGGATCCCACAATTGTCCTTGAATTTACTGGACTGAACGACCATTTATGGACTGAAACGGGCCATTAACTATTATTTTCTGTATATCTGAGGCCAGAAAAATCATTCACGACTAAATGTCTTGTCTTTAGAGAGATCAACATACTGGCTAAGCTCAAAAGTCTGAAAGCCTGTCCTGTTTTCAAGAAACTGACAGGCCAAATGAAAGGGAGGAAGATCAAGAAAAAAATAAACAGTCTCAGACCGAAAAAAAAAAAGAAGAAGAAAAAAGAGTTAGTTGGAAATAGTAGGAGCGTTAAGAAGATGATTAAGTAGAAACGACAGGCAGTAACAAGCGAAGAGAGCGAGAAGAGAACTCAGACCCTGAGAGGCGGGCACTGGTCACTGCGCCCCAGAGCCCGGGATAGGGAAGAGAAAGGCGGGGCCTGCGGAAGCGGCTCGCGGAGAGCGACCGCCCCGGATGCTGAATGGTCGCGCCCTGCGGCGGTGGCCAATGGGCGCCCGGGATGTTGGAGCGGCAGCGTCAGTCGCGGCGCTCTCTCGCTCGCTCGCCGCAGAGGGGGCGAGGTGGGGGAGGGGGACGGCGGCCGCCGCCATGATGCTTGTTTGCTTTCAATGAAAACAAGGGGGACGCGGAGGAGGAGGAGGCGGCGGCGTCGGTGGCGGCGGCGTCGGCTGCGCGGAGGCGAAGGCAGCGGTGGGTGCAGCGAAAACGGAGAGGCCGGAGGCCGAGAGGCCGAGAGGGCGTAGTGGCAGCTCGTCGAGGAGGCTGAAGCGGGCGGCTGACGCGGTGGATCTCGGAGGGGGAACAAAGAGCGGCGGCTAAGGCGGCAGAGGAGCGGCGACGGCGGCGCTGCAGCTGCGGGCGGGACTGGTATGGTGGTTCCACAGGTCAGACCCCGCTGCACTCACAGGGAGGAGGCGGCGGCAGCGGCGGAGGAAGGCGGCGCACCCCAGGAGGTGAGCGAGACCGGCCCGAGGCCCAGCCGGGCGCCGCTCCTCGCACTGGCGGCGCACGGGCCGCTCGCAGTCGTGTCCCGGGGACCGTAGCGCGGGGCACTCCGGCGAGAGCACCTTAAGTTTTGTGGGCGGCGGGCCTGCAGCTTGGAGGAGATGGCGGCTGTTGAGGGGTCCCTAGATGCGCAGCTGTGGCGATCCCGCTGATTCCGGGACCGCGCCCCCGCGCAGAGTCGGGGGCTGAGGGGTGTTGATTGACGGCGAGGGTGGGGGCGCGCAGGGGGGTGCCGGGGTTGGAGGGAATGCCCTGGCTCTCGACTCTGGCTCTGGTCACTCGCAGGAGGAGAGTTGGTGTCTGGGACTCTTGGCCAGGACGGGTGACAACTTTGGAGAAGTGGCACTGTGGGATTGCGCGAAGTGTAGTATGGAACTTCGCAGTTACCACAGAGCGGGAAACTGTTTCCCTCAAATGTGTTTAAAATTAAGTTTTAGGCAATTATCTTTTTTGGGGGGGGATGGATTGGGAGGATGGGAATGGCATGCTTAAAGAAGCCCTTAGCAGCAGATGGAGAGATTAAGATATTGCTGAGGACTCAGAGATACAATTACTTGAAGCTTTTATGTTTAAATAATCTAAATCTTATCTTTCCTCTTTTTTCTAAGTACCAGTCATTATTTTCTTCGGAAACTTTTTTTCTTTTGACTCTTCTCCTTCTGTACCTTTCTTAAAGAGCTTACTAAGCAATGTCTGTGACCGTTTCTTGAACTGTTAACTGTAAAAGACCGTTTTGTGAATGGTCGTTTTGCTTGTCCTTTTTGGATGTGTTATTGTGCTAAACTGACGTTTAATAATCTCCTTGAATATGACTTCCCATATTTATTTCCAGGTGGATTAGTGGCAGTGCAGAATCTTCTTGTCTCTTTGTATCCGGGGATTTTAATTTTGGGGAGGAAGAGAGTGAATATGAACAAGAGAAAAATAAAATGGCATATAATACTTTGTGTTTTTCTGAATGCACTAGAGTTTATCACCCCAAAACAGTTTTGTAGGCTATAGGAGCTATGTCCATTGATCAAAAGGGTTTGAAGGCTTGTTTTGTAATTGCTATCAGAGTAATTATTACAGTCTTTAGAATATGATGACTTTTAGAATAAAATTTGCTTAATATTTTTAGACCAGTGATGTGGTCCAGTCGACTTGCTGTAAACAAAATTTTTGAATAGCTACTAATGAGGAAACAAACTTAGAAAGGTTAAAGCGACTTGCCTAAGACATTACAGTTAAGAGGGAAAGGACCAGGTTTTGTGTAAGTGTGAGAGCACATGAGAGTGATGTACTTGCCAAAGATTAGTTCTTTGCGGAGGGCTGCTGCTGCTGCTTCTAAGTCGCTTCAGTCGTGTCCGACTCTTTGCGACCCCATAGACGGCAACCCACCAGGCTCCCCCATCCCTGGGATTCTCCAGGCAAGAACACTGGAGTGGGTTGCCATTTCCTTCTCCAGGGGAGGGCAGAGTGCCTTTTAATAAATGGAAGTTATTTGAGGTAGTTGAGTCTGATCAGTTTCAGTAGGTGAAAAAGATACTTAATGAAATGGTCAAAAAGCGAGGATGTGACAAAAGGCAAAGTTTCTTGTGAAGCTAAGAAGATTTTGCATAGTTTCAGAAGTGTCTTCATCAGTGGTATGTGTTAATAGATGAAGAAACTCTTATGAATGCTTATTTGTTTGTAAGGATTTTCAGTTTTCTTAGGCGTTGGTGACAAAGTAAAACTTTTGAGACTTGAATAGACATGAAGTTGGTTATAGAACTTAGTCCTGACTACGGATACTGGCATTTGCTTCTGTACTTGTGGTTGATAAATAATGTATTTTGGTTAGTGCTTAGGCATTCCACTGTGTCCATATTAGCCTTTTTTTTTTTTAATGTTCTTTAAAGCATAAATCTTTTTCATATTGTAGTGCAGCAGAAAGGGGTAATATGTGTAAGGCATACTGGAATAAATGTTCAAGGCTGCTCACAACTTGTAGCTTTTGGGTCATAAAGCATGAGGACTCTTTAGCACCCTTGTAACTTTCTCATACTTAAGGTGCACTGGTTGAAAAACTGCTTTTAAAGTATTTATTTGCATATAAGGTGGGGGCTCATTTAGGCTGCCTTAATCTTACCCTTCTCTGGGCTTTACCTCTCCCTCATCCATTTTTATTTTCTTGGTTACTTATGTGCGAGGAATAGGATATGCTGGACATAGTGTTGGACCCTGAGAATTAAAAAGTGAATAATAGTTGCTGTCTTCTTGTTTCTGTAGTCTTAGTAGGTGTGCAGAGGCTGTGGGAGAACAGGAGAGAATGATTAAATTTGTAGAAGGTGTGGGAGCAGTTTACAGAAAATAACATGGAATTAGGTTTGTCAAACTCGGGAGACGGGTCATTTCAAACGTAAGGAACTCTGGGTGCGTTGAGATGCCAAATGTTGGGGTAAGGCCAGTGGTGACATGTTACTGAAAAGGAGAGTGACTGGAGATGAGCCTGCAAAGATATATCCATCCTCGATTTTGAAGAACCATGCTTATTAAGCTAAAAGTGAGGTTTATATCTTTATCCTATAGCAAAGGAAAGAGCAAAATATTTTTCAGAGGGGAGCAATTTGATTTAGAGATCATTTAGGCATCAGTGTGGACAACTAAGTGGAGGCCCTACATATAAGAAAGTCACATTTGAGATAGTGGAAGTTAGTGAATCTGAATCTGTTTTAAACTTGGATATATAGGGTATTTTGTTTCTGTGATCCCTTTTGTAGTGGGCTTGAGGACTCATTTCAGTTGCTCTGTATTACAGGGTAATTGAAAATGTTTTGAAAATTAAGAGCAATCAAAACAATGAAACCCGTATAGTGGTACTGTAGGCAGGCATTCAGGCTTTCAGAACTTGTCTTCTCAGTTAGGCTGAGGCAGATTGTAGTAGTTAAGCTGGAAAAATCAACCCTTTGCTCACCAGAAGTGAGAGCCACCAAGCTTAAAGGTTATGGCTATCCTGATGGTCTGTGAGGATATGGACTGTAAGCATTTTGTGAAATTGGGTGGAGGACAGAATTTTCCCTTCTGTATGGTGGTGGTGGTTTAGTTTCTAAGTTGTGTCTGACTCTTGAGACCCCCATGGACTGGGGTTCCTGCCAGGTTCCTCTGTCCATGGGATTTTCCCAAGCAAGAATACCTGAGTAGGTTGGCATTCCTTTCTCCAGGGAATCTTACCAACCCAGGGTTTGAACCCAAGTCTCCTGCATTGGCAGGTGGATTCTGAGCCACCAGGGAAGCCCAGAGCAAGATATAGGATCCTAAAAGTCACCATGATAGGCAGAATTGTGCAGTAAAAACTATAGGCCTTTTGGGAAAAATGGTACTGGAACACAACAGTCAAAACATTGTCAGTGACTTTATTTTTTTAAAAAGGAACCTGATAAAAATGGTAGCATAGTTTTAATCCTAAATGATTAAGGAATACATAAATACCACAGGTGCTGGAGAAGACTCTTCAGAGTCCTTTGGACAGCAAGGAGATCAAACCAGTCAGTCCTAAAGGAAATCAACTCTGAATATAGATTGGAAGGACTGATGCTGAAGCTGAAGCTCCAGTGTGAAGCTGATATGAAGAGCTGACTCATTGTGAAAAGACCCTGATGCTGGGAAAGATTGAGGGCAGGAGGAGAAGGGGACAACAGAGGAGATGGTTGGATGTCATCACCAACTTGATGGACAAGAGTTTGACCAAACTCCTGGAGATAATAAAGGACAGGGAAGCCTGGGGTGCTGCAGTCCATGGGGTTGCAAAGAGTTGGACACAGCAGCTGAACAAATACCGTGATAAGTGTGTCACTTTACCTTGAAAAAGACCTGGTTTGCTTGTGGAAATGGGCATGAGAAGGGTTGCTGCTTGTGCGTTATTATAAAGTGATGGAAAGAGGGTTACCTGAAATCAAATGGAATGTTATAATAATACCAAATGTGGGTGGGTGTGGCTCAGCATATGTGTACACACAGACTGAATTGATGGAGCTGATAGGTGTTTTCAGGTGTGTGTGTTTTGTAAATTTCTATGTAGCTCCGTTCAGCCAGGGGCAGGTTTCTACCTTTTTCAAGTGTTTTTCTCAGACAAAATTGTATGTAAGCAAATGGGAATTTTGTGTTATGCTCAAATTTTCTGATACATCAGTCACGTTGGAACAGATTATTTTCAGAATAAAAGATGCAGCAGAACTAATTATACTTCAACATAGTATTTTAAGGTAGTGCTAAAACTCACTTCCAAAAATACCTGAAACATGCTATTGTAGACTTGCTACTGTAATTGGGATGGTTGGAAAGTGTCACCGATTCAGTGGACATAAATTTAGGAGATAGTAGAGAATGGAGGAGCCTGGTGTGCTTCAGTTTATGGGGTCGAAAAGAGTCAAGACAGTGACTGAACAACAACAACAGTAGTAGGGCTTATGCTTTTTTATTTCAAGTGGGCTTATAACGGTGCAGAGAGGAAAACAAATGAACCAATAAAGTGCTCATCAGGTTACATGAGGAGTACACAAAGTATTTGGGGGATGCTAAAGAAGAAGCAGAGGCTTCCCTGGTGGCTCAGATGGTAAAGAATCTGCCTGAAATGCAGGAGACCTGGGTTCAGTCCCTGGGTTGGGAAGATTCCCTTGGAGAAGGGAATGGCTACCCACTCTAGTATTCTTACATGGAGAATTTCAGGGACAGAGGAACCTGGCGAGCCGCAGTCCATGGGGTCACAAGAGTTGGACGTGACTTAGCAACTAAATCACCACCACCAAGGAAGGAGCATCTAATTCTGCTTTGGAAACAAGGGATTCATCTCAGAGGTCTTTGGGCTGAATTTTGAAAGTTGACTAGAGGTTTGTTAGACTGAGTGGGGCATTTCAGTGGGAAGAAAGAGCATGTGCAAAGACAAGTTACATACAACTTGGACTGTGAAACAGGTTGCAAAGATGTAAGGGACAGGTGGAGTTGCCAGAAATGGTCTGTGAATGGTCTTAGGCTCTTTCTTAAAGTGTTGGGATGTAAGTTTGTATATAATAGGGATTCATTGAGAGTTTAGGTGGAGGGGGTGGGGAAATTGTGTGTGTGACATACTTTTTCAGGAGGCATAGTAAAAATGTGAAGGCTTGATAAAGAGGGTCAAGAAACTGGGGTCAGAAAGTCCTTAGGACTTCACTTAAGTCCGTGTAAGAGAAATACTCTAGAATTGTTAAAGCCTTCATGATTTATATGGTCAGCATTTTGTGAATGATTTTCTGTCTTAGTTTTCAGGGGGAAAAAGGACTAGGGGGTCAAAATTGATTTCTAGTATATTAGAACTTCCCACAATGATTGTATGTATGACTTAGCAGCTAGAATAAATGTTGAATGTCTCAAAAGGCCAAAATTGCAATGAGATATGGTGTGGTCACTCACGTAGAGCCTGACATCCTGGAGTCTGAAATCAAGTGGGCCTTAGGAAGTGATACTACAAACAGTGCTAGTGGAGGTGATGGAATTTCAGCTGAGCTATTTCAAATCCTAAAAGATGATGCTATGAAAGTGCTGCACTCAATAAGCCAGCTAATTTGGAAAACTCAGCAGTGCTCACAGGCCTGGAAGAGGTCAGTTTTCATTCCAATCCCAAAGAAGGACAGTGCCAAAGAATGTTCAGACTACTGTACAGTTGAGCTCATTTCACAATGCTAGTAAGATGCTGCTCTATATCCTTCAAGCAGGAACTTCCAGATGGACAAGCTGGATTTAGAAAAGGCAGAGGAACTAGATATCAAGTTGCTGACATTTGTTGGATCATAGGGAAGGGAAGGGAATTCCAGAAAAACATTTACTTCTTTTTCATTGACTATGCTAAAGCTTTTGACTGTGTGAATCACAGCAACTGTGGAAAATTCTGAGAGAGATGGGAATACTAGACCCCCTTACCTGCCTCGTGAGAGACCTGTATGCAGGTCAAGAAGCAACAAAACCTTACATGGAACAACTGACTGGTTCCAGATTGGGAAAGGAGTATTGTCACCCTACTTATTGAACTTATGTGCAGAGTACATCATGCAAAATGCCAGGCTGGATGAATCCCAAGCTGGAATCAAGATTACAGGGAGAAATATCAACAACCTCAGATACACAGATGATACCACTCTAACGGCAGAAAGTGAAGAGGGCTATAGAGCCTCTTGATGAGGGTAAGAAGAGAGTAAAAAAGCAGGCTTAACACTCAGCATTCAATAAACAAAGATCTTGGCATCTGGTCCCATCACTTCATGGCAAGTAGAAAGGAAAAAAGTGGAAGCAGTGACAGGTTTTATTTTCTTGGGCTCCAGAATCACTGTGGATGGTAACTGCAGCCATGAAATTAAAAGACACTTGCTCCTTGGAAGGAAAACTATGACAAACTTAGACAGCGTTTTAAAAACAAAAATATGTTGCCAACTAAAGTCCATATAGTTAAAGCTATGGTTTTCGCAGTAGCCATGTATGAATGTGAGAGTTGGACCATAAAGAAGGCTGAGTGCGGAAGAATTGATGCCTTCGAATTATGGTGCTGGAGAGTCCTTTGGACCACAAGCAGTTCAAACCAGTCAGTCCTAAAGGAAATGAACCCTGATGCTGAAGCTGAAGCTCTGTCTTCAGCTAGAGCTTTGGCCTCCTGATTCAAAGAGCCGACTCATTGGAATAGAGCCTGATGCTGGGAGAGACTGAAGGCAAAAAGAGAGGAGGGCAGCAGAAGAAGAGAGAGAGAGAGAGCATCACTGAGTCAGTGGACATGAATTTGAGCAAACTCCAGGAAACAGGGAAGGATAGGGAAGCCTGGTGTGCCGCGGTCCATGGGGTCACAAAGAGTTGGTTGCGACTTAGTGAATGAAAGACAACAAAAGGGGGTAGCTATAATAATGTGATCGTAAGAGAAGGAAGAGCAATTAGATGATTGAAAATCTGGCAAAAGATAAGAGATGAAAAGGTTTCTGTTGGCAGCCATCATTGTTGGATTGGTTGTTGCTTGTCTCATGGTAAGAGAAAAGATTTAGATTTAATACGGGTGGTTGGCTCGCCTTACCTTTTTGATCTCAGTGATGTTTCACCACACAAATTTTGACTCAACTGTCTTCATATTAGTTGGCATTCAGCTTTGTTGATTAGATCATAAATCATGATTGTCTTAATATATTCTTTTGCTCTGTACTTCATATTTGACTTAAAGTATAGAAATTAAGATTTCTACACTAAGAAGAATTTGTATTTTAAATTGAAATTTGTGGATGACCTGTATTTAGTGTACCTTTGTAGTTATATTTTGAGTTGATTTATTGAATTGAATATGCTAGTATTTGACCATTTTTGACCTTCAAAATTGGTAGTTTTTCCTGTGGTGTTGCAGTACACTCTCACTTCTCTCTGTATTTTATATTCAATCATGTTATTAGGCACAGGCCCATGGTTAGAATTGCATTTTATCAGCAGTCTGTCGTGGTGGTTGGTGGTTTAGTTGCTAAGTTGTGTCTGACTCTTGAGACCCCATGTATTGTAGCCTGCCAGGCTCCTCTATCCATGGAATTCTCCAGGCAAGAATGCTGAAGTGGGTTGCCATTTCCTTGTCCAGGGGATCTTCCCAACCCAGGGATCAAACCTACACCTCCAGCATTGCAGGCAGGTTCTTTACTGCTGAGCCACCAGGGAATCACCCTTAATAGCAGTCCAGTAAACTCTTACAGGCGGTTGGTTATTGACTGGGCACTGCAGATACAGATGGGTATGCCAGTCTTCTCCTTTGAGAAATTAGACTACTACATCTGCTGTTTGACTCTCTATTTGGAGGATTATTTTATCATAATTTAAAAATCTTTTTTGCAGACGTTTTACTGATTGTTTTAGTTAAACCAATATGAATTGAAAGTGAGAATTGTTAGTTGGTCAGTCGTGTCTGACTCTTTGCAACCCAATGGACTGTAGCCTGCCGAACTTCTCTATCCATGGAATTTTCCAGGCAGAATACTGATGTGGATTTCCGTTCCCTCCTTAAGTTCATTTTCATTCTCTGTGAGACAGGGATTTAAGGAATTGAGATTTTGGGATGCAGGAGAAGGTAGCTACTGAAACCTTAAATTTTTAGAAATACCACTGCAATGTTATTTGCCTTTTTCATTCTCATTCTCTTATGAGTATACTGTGCAGTTTTTCATAGACTGACAAATGTGTGTGATATCTGATAAATGGAATTCAGAGTAGACAGGCTGTCTTCCAGCATATTAGACCTTAAAGATTTGCAAAAATGTGAGACAGTGTCACTCTTCTTGCAAAATTTTGCTTTGTTTTTGAAAGTAGTTGCTTTTCATTAAAATGCTGTGGTTAACATGTGCTAGGTTTATTATATTTCGTGAGTTAATACATGCCGGAGTCCAGCTCCAGCAGCCAGGGAATCAGCCTGAAGAGATGAGTGGTGTTGGCGGAAAGTGATGCAGCCTCTGACTCAAGGTGCGGGACTGCCTGCATGTTTATTTCAAGCTTCAGGTTTTCTTTTATACTTTGACAAAGCATTAGGTCAGAGGTTTGGCATTTTCAGTTCCCCCTCACCCAGATTCTTGTCTCATTGTTGCCCTTCAAACAGAGTTCCTGCTTCAGCCATGAGAATCGTGTTTACCTGTGATTACATTACTCATGCTTATTTCTGGGTTGCATACCACATTCCTCAGTTTATTTCTTATCTTTCTAAATCCTGCTTGCCCCTAGTATCTTAAGCTCACTATCTCCTAAAAAGGCTTCTAGCTATTAATATCTGTAAAATTCCTAACTATAGTAAAATATGCTAACACTACAACATTCCTTAAACTTTTAGCTTCTAACTATTCTGAATTATTCCTGAACCCTAAACTCAGCAAATTTCCGTTGCCATAAACATTCCCCTCACAAACAGGTCTCAGATAACAATCCTTCCCATGGCCTCGAGCTGCGGCCTATGTGCTCATCCTGGGACATTCTTTGTAAAGATCCTTGAACAAATGTCAGTGGTTACTTTATGGATTATTTTCTGGGCACAACTGCAGAAGGCTTTGTGCTTTCTCATGCTTCTCTCAAGAACAATAAGCTCCTTAACAATTTTCCAGCCAGCTCAACCGAAGAAAGGAAAAAACAAGTCAGAATCACAAGACCTAACTCCTACATCCCGAGACCGTGCCTGTGGGACGAGGAGAGGGGGTTGGGGCCGTGCCTCCATTTTGTCAGTAATGCCTAACACGCCTCCCGACAAATACACTTTTAAATTCCTTAGTTCTTATTTCTAATACAGTAAATATTGATAGATAGAACTCACATACAAAAGGTCTTTGAGGGGTCTGGTGGAGCGTGGGGGGCATGTGAAGACCACGAGGCAACTGGGAGCGGCTGGTTCCCCGGCAGTGCGTGCCTCGGCTGGGCTGGGAGCCGTGCCAGTTGATGCCCCCAGTGGAGCGGGGTCCGCCTCCCTCCCAGAAATCAGCTGACCAGAGGGCATACCGGATCCACCAGAGGCGCCGCTGCCTGCGCTCCCAGGCCGCGGGTGAAAAAGAAAACATGGCCTCGCTTGGCCCGGAGCGAAGAGGTGTCCCAGAGCGAAGAGGTGGTCCCGAGCGAAGAGGTGGCCCAGAGTGAGGAGGTGGCCTGGAGCGAGGAAATGGCTGCAGCCGGGCTCAGTATGACTGTCACCCACAGCAATGAGAAGCACAGTCTTCAAGTTACCCCACGAGAAGGCAATAGTGAGCCAGTTGTCCAAGATCTGGCCCAGGTTGTTGAAGAGGCTACAGGAGTTCCACTGCCTTTTCAGAAACTCATATTTAAGGGAAAATCTCTGAAGGAAATGGAGATGCCATTGTCAGCACTTGGAATACAAAATGGTTGCCGGGTTATGTTAATTGGGAAAAAGAACAGTCCAGAGGAAGAAGCTGAACTAAAGAAGCTGAAAGATTTGGAGAAATCTGTGGAGAAGATAGCTGACCAGCTGGAAGAACTGAATAAAGACCTTGCTGGAATCCAGCAGGGTTTTCTGGCCAAGGATTTGCAAACTGAAGCTCTCTGCAAACTCGATAGGAGAGTAAAAGCCACGATCGAGCAGTTTATGAAGATCTTGGAGGAGATTGACACACTAATTCTGCCAGAAAATTTCAGAGACAGTAGAATGAAAAGGAAGGGTTTGGTGAGAAGGATCCAGGCCTTGCTAGCTGAGCGTGACACAGTGGAGCAGAACGTCTGCCAGGAGACAGCGACTGCAGTCCACAAACTTGGCGCTCGCTGACTGAGGTGAGGCGGAGAAGGCCGTGCCGCGCTGAAGAGCAGCCCCGCCAGCTCTGCCGTCTCTGGAGCAGAAGTTACCTGCCCTCCCCAGGGCTGCCGGGGGCAATTGGCCCATTGCCTTTTCCTTCTCTTAAAACCCACTCTCAGTGAACAAGTGTTGTCCGTACAATCTTGAGCCTCCTGTCAGCTTCTCGTTCTGTCTCTGTGGATCTGTGCTGTCCAGCAGCCCACCTTGTCTGGAGAGTGCCCCCATGACCAAGTCTTCCCAGCTGTGGACCTTCGGATGCTTTCTTTGGGCTGGTGAGAACTCTTATGTATCCTAAGGTAGTTCTCAGTTTATTGGCCTCAGACCCATGAGGCCTTTTTGTGCTTATGATCCCATAAACCTGTCTGTGTAAACCAGAATCACCAGGAGCCCGTGTCTGGTGAAGAAAGTCTGGAATGGGTCAGAACAGGTAGCCCGAGTGTCTCTCATGTGACCTGATTCTGAAACAGCTGGCTGGTTGTGGGTTCATGACCCTATCCTCAGCTCCCAGTGATCCTGATCAGCCATAGGTCATGAGATCTCTGGTTCATTCCTGGAGTGGGGCTTGTGGTTGATATATGGACTGCTTTGCTCCCAAGCACATCTCTAGAAGGTTGGAACCCAGGGTTGACTAAGTCTCTGCTTGCAACCAGGTCAGACCCTGGCTTACGAGGGGCAGTGAGGGGCCAGAGTGAATGCAGCAGGCAGGTAGTGAGGGCAGCCATAAACCTCTCAGGAGTTCCTTCAGAGGCATTGTTACGAGCCATCCCCTTCTGAGATCTACATTTTCTTCAAGTTACTTTGAGGTTGTTTCTGTTTTGTGGTCCTTTCCCCCTTTATTTGTTATTTAAAAAATAAAGCAGTTTATATACACACCAGCAAGCAGAAAAAAAAAAAAGGTCTTTGAGGTACCTGAGTATAAGGATCCTGAGATGATAGCATTTGAGATCTGCTGTCTTAAGTATTAGGCAGTTTGGGAGTAGAGAACATGAGTGAAGAGTAGTTTGTAAAGATGATATATCTGAGACGGCAGCTCAAGGACTCATGGTCTTAGCAACATAATATTTGAAGAATGAACCCAGAAGATCTTGGTTTCATCAGTGACAGAATTCTAGAGCTGTATGAGGCATTGGTGTACAGCTTGCAACTAGATTGTCCCAGGTTCAAATCCTAGCTCTACTATTAGGTTGGTGCAAACATAATTGCGGTTTCAGACTGTGAATCATTATAACTAGGCTGAAACACAAATCTTTATTAATCAAAATAGGAACCATTACAATCCACACATTTTTGCCAATAAGAAAAAGGTTTTGTTTATTCCTGTAGCATAAAAATCCGTGCTTTGCGTTTTGAAAAACCCTTGGAAGTTTTTCTACCTGCTGGTTGTGGAAGTGTTTTCCCGGGAAAAAGTTGAGATGCCTGAAGAAGTGGAAGATGATTTATGAGGACAGGTGAATATGGCAGATGAGGCAAACCTTTGTAGCTCAATTAATTCTTCAGCTTTTGAAGCATTGGCTGTGTGATATGCGGTCAGGCCTTGTCATGGAGAATTGGGCTCTTTCTGTTGACCAGTTCTGGCTGCAGGCCTTGCAGTTTTTGGTGCATCTCATTGATTTGTTGAGCCTACTTCTCAGATGTAATGCTTTTGCCCTGATTCAGAAAGCTGTAGAGGATTAGACTGGCAGGAGACCACTAAGTTTGGCTTTGGGAGAAGCTTTGGAGCTTTTTGGTTCAACCACTGTCGCCAGTTGTTGTATAAAATCCACGTTTTGTTGCACATCACAATCCAATTGAGAAATGGTTCATTGTTGTGTAGAATAAGAGAAGATGACACTTCAAAACTGTGATTCTTTTTTTTTTAATTTTCTGTCAGCTCATGAGGCACCCACTTACCGAGCTTTTTCATCTTTCCAATTTGCATCACATGCTGAATGACTGTAGAAAGCTGGACACTGAAGTCTTCGGCAACTTCTTGTGTAGTTGTAAGAGGATCAGCTTCGATGATGGCTTTCAGTTGGTCGCTGTCAGCTTCGGATGCTTCTGATGGCTGGCCACCACACTCCTAATCTTCAGTGCTCTCGTCTCCTTCGCAAAACTTCTTGAGCCACCGCTGCACTGTATGTTCATTAGCAGGTCCCCAAGCCAAATGTGTTGTTGATGTTGAGAGTTGTCTCCCCTGCTTTACAACCCATTTTGAACTTGAATAAGAAAATCGCTTGAATTTGCTTTTTGTCTAACATCTTTTTCATAGTCTAAAATAAATATAAAATACATAGAAAGTAATGTCAAAAGCAAAAAAAAGGGCAAGAAATGGGTATTAAAATGATGTATAACATAATCACATTTATTTAAGAATATATTGCAATATCAAACAGCAAATTTCAACAATGCTGAAACTGCAGTTACTTTTGCACCAACCTAATACTAACCAAGTATGTGTGACTTTGGGCAAGTTACTTAAATGTAAGAGCCTCAGTTTCCTCATCAAAAGTAAACAGAGGATAGTGTCTACTTCATGGGCTGCTATGAGAATTAAATTGAGATAATACAAGGAAATTATTGTATGATGGCTGAAGCACAGACTTTGGATCAGATTTGAGTTAAAATCTCAGTTGTGCCACTAGTACCTGTGATCTAGGCAAGTGACTCTCTGACCCTTCCTTTCTTTATGTATGGAGAATAGTAGTATTTATTTACAGGAGTTGTGAGGATTAAATGGCATCATGGATGTGAAGGGCCTGCCGGTTGGTGAGTGCTCAGAGCGTGTTAGCTGTTGGGTGCCTGCAGAGTGTGGCAGATAGGCATCAGCACAGTTTTGTTGTTACTGCCACCTGTTTGAGGTTTGCTCTCATTTTGCTCTAGTTAATGTCACTAAGATCATACAGTTTTTACCTTTAAGTTTGGGCTTTCCTGGTGGCTCAGTGGTGAAGAATCTGCCTGCCAATTCAGGAGATGTGGGTTTGGTCCCTGGGTTGGAAAGTCTCCAGAGAAGGAAATGGCAACCTACCCCAGGACTGTAGCCTGTTCCCGTGGACAGAGGAACCTGGCAGGCTACAGTCCATGGGGTTGCAAAAGAGTAGGACACGACTTAGCAATTAAACAACAACATTCACTGAGCACCTGCTATTTGCCAGGCTCTGAAAATATAAAACTATTTAAAATGTAAGTGCAAGGATCCTATAGTAGAGTAGGTGAATGAGATGTAAAAAAAAATTAAGGTGGGGTTAAAGAGGCAACATTAGAAATACCTTCAAGATTCAGAATAGCTCAAAGCAGGAAATTATAGACTCCTGTGTTGGTGAGGAATAGGGAAGGAGTCCTAAATTAATATTTGTAAAAAGAAAGGTTTGTAGTGTGATTACACTGTTGTGAGATTTCTGTTTGCACACCCCCTCCCGCCCCCGTAGGTTAAGATCCAAGATCATGTACATATTTCCTGCGTATTCTTTTTTCCCAGCACCTGACAGAGTGATTGAAACAGAAGCAGAAGGTGCTTAGTAAATACTTGTTGAATGGATGATTCTGTAAAGAAAGCTTCCTTAAGGAAGCATGATTCAGCTGTATTGAATTGCCTTTTTTAAAAATTTTTTTTGAGTTTTCTTTGAAAACCTGATTTTGAGTTTGAAGGAAAGAATGTTTAGACCACTGTATTAGTGTAACATGCTATGGATGTCCAGACACAGGACACTGGGAGATAACAATTGGACTGATAAATGCTGAGTAAATGTGTGGTGTGCAGAGGAAAGAGGAGTGGATTTGTGCCTTTGTTGGGAAGGGCTTACAGGGGCTCTGATGTTAACTTGAGTTGCTGTGAAGGGGATGAGTAGGAGTTTCGAGTGAAAGTTGGTGAAAGGATTAGGATGTATCATTGAAAGATTCTCTTCGAAGAAGGTATGCTTTGATCAACTTCGGACTTGATAGAATGATGCATGTGTAAGTGGCTGAAGATGAGTGAGAAAATAGTGGCCTAAATCTAGGTTGTAAAGGACTTTGATGTTAGGGTTTTAACTAACTAGGTAGGCAGAAAGGGCCATGTTAGATTTTTAAGCAGGAGAGTTACATGGGCAGGCATCAATCAGGAAGATACAGAGAAGGTTGTTTAAAAGTTGTAGCTGATAAATGAGGGTGTGAATTAACTTTAACAGCTGTGAAAATGGAAAAGACAGGTTTAGAAGTCCTGAAGAGGTAAACATCAGAAAAATTTGTTAACACCTAGTGAAAATTTGGATTGGAAAAAGTAAATTGGCACCAAGGCTGGTGGCACTACCTTTTGTATATTCCCTAACTTATAGTTCTTTGAGGAGCCTGATCAATAAATAAAAGGATCTTTCTTTGAGAAATGAGTCTGTTTCTCCTTTTTTCCCTTGTCTGCCTTTCCTCTGCCCTACTCACTCTTTTTCTTTGTATTTCTGAAAGAAGTAAAATACCAAGAATGGAGGAGAAAATGTAACAAACAAGAAAAGGAAAAGAACTTACTGTTTTGTTTTGTCAGTTAAGATTGGCTGTAATTTGAACTTGGTCATTTGTAGTGATATGGATGAACCTAGAATATGTCATACAGAGTGAAGTAAGTCAGAAAGAGAAAAACAAATACATATTAACACGTATGTGTGTGTATATATATATATATATGTATATATATATATACGGAATCTAGAAATATGGTACTGATGAATGTATTTGCAGGACAGGAATAGAAACACAGACCTAGGCAGTGGACTTGTGGACGTGGGGAAGAAGATAGTGGGACACACTGAGAGAGCAGCGCTCACATGCGTACACGGCCGTGTGTGAAATAGACAGCTAATGGGGAGTTGCTGTGAGACCCAGGAAGCTGTGCTCCATGTTCTGTGATGGCCTAGGGAGTGGGGCTGGGGGCCCTGGGATGGAGGCTCAAGAGGGAGGGGATACATATATACTTATATCTGATTCATGTTGCTGTACAGCAGAAACTGATGCATTATAAAGCAATCATACTCTAATGAAAAAATAAAAACATTGGCTATGACTCAACCTTATTTCCCTTGGGGGAAAAATCTGGCCATTACAATTAAATTATTTACCTTCAGAGTGTCTTTTAACAAGTTTTTACACATTGCTGCAATAAAATCTCATAATAATTTATTAATATTTCCAAATATGAACTAGGTATTAAATGTTTCTCCAGCTGTCTGCAGAATGTTGTTTGTTGCAGACTTGTGGATCATTCATTACAGCTCATTATATACATCTCTTCATTCTCTTCAAATCTATAATAGTTCTGACCCCAGCTTGTTGAAGGTAGCAGACCAGTTATCCTGGAGAAAGTCCTTCATTGCAGCTGCTGCTTTGGTGTCATCTAGCCAGTTGCTCTGGGCTTCCCGGGTACCTCTGCTGGTAAAGAATCCGCCTTCAGTGCAGGAGACGTCAGTTTGATTCCTGCGTCAGAAGTTCCCCTGGACGAGGGATAGGCTATCCACTCCAGCGTTCTTGGGCTTCCCTGGGGACTGAAACGGTAAAGAATCCGCCTGCATTGCAGGAGACCTGGGTTCGATCCCTGGGTTGGGAAGATCCCTTGGAAGAGGAAATGACAACCCATTCCAGTATTCTTGCCTGGAAATCCCCATGGACAGAGGTGCCTGGCGGGGTACAGTCCATAGGGTCGCAAAGAGTCGGTCGTGACTAAGCACAGCACAGCCAGTTCCTCCAGTTTTGAAAAAGGTAAACATTATTGGTGTGCATTTCATATTCTCTCAGATCAAAAGACCCACAGTATCTGGTTCTGCCCCTTACTAGTGTTGGGACGATTGATGAAGAGGTAATAGTTTATTCCTCTCGTGAACATTTTCTACCTTATAATCAAAAAACACCCTGGGTGGTGGTGTTACCTTGGCATTATGCCAGTGCCAGTGATTCATCCCAAGGTTTTAACTCAGTTTATAAGTCTCTGTTTTAGAAAGGCTCACTGAGAATTATGAAATGATGTTGTTTTTATTCTTTCATACTTCATTTGTTGTCTTTCTTTTGTAAAATAGGACTTTTTTTCACCTGGGCCATTTGATGACTGAAATAGAGTACCCATTGAAAGGATAGACACTTAAATCTTTTTCTTTAGTACTAAATTTCTTAGTTTAAAAGCTACCTCAAACGGTGGCTGCCTTGCAGTTAGGGTCCCCCCCCCGACCCCTTCCTCTCTCCTCCTCCTTTCACTTCTCTGTTACCCTTTCTCCTGTGTATGTTTAAGCCATTTCATAAAGTCTTTAATAATGTAAGCATATCTTTCTGACTGGTAAATAATGTCCTGCATTTCTTTAAGTTAAATAATTATTCTAAGATAATGAAAAACCATTCCTCTGAGGTCTAGCTCAGGAACAGATTTTATGCTGCCAGGATCAGTAATGATGTTTGGTATTGGATTGGGGAAGTTGAAGATGGACTAGTCTGGGGTTATACACATGCTGACTCTGGCCTAGCTATTTTTTAAAAGTCTTGTAATTTTCTTTGGCAGTTTTCCAGTCAATTTTGGAAACCTTTTACTCTTTTCAGATAGTAATCTGCAGCGACATACTGTATTTTCTAGAGAGCAAGATCTGCTTGTTGAGTTCAAAGTCTGGGGAAAAATCCTGAATTGTTTGTGTTCTTAGGTCCTTTTTACTACCTAGTTTCCAATACTGTGTTCTGTTGGACTCCAATAAAAATGGGTGGAGTTGCTTAGTGGGCAGATTTACTTCTCTAAAGGGCTTGATTGTCCAGTTTGCTACCATTTTTTAAATTTTTATTTATTTATTTATTTTTTACCATTTCTTTTATTCTGTCATGTTCTTTTCACACTCTCAGGGATTTGGAAAATAAAGATTGTGCCTCTTTCAAGTTTAAAGTGATGTGCTGTCTCTTAAATTTTAAGACAACCCATCACATGTCTTGAAAACTCCGTAAGGGAGTGGCTGGCTGCCTAGGCAGAAATCATGACTCTTGATGGAATGACCCCAGGTCTAGGACCTGGATTTCAGATTTCAGTTCGTTAATACTTTTATTTATTCTCTGAAGCATGATTGAACTATGGACATTGATTCACACTAACTAAGCTTGCATGAGATTGGTAAATTAGACTTCTGAACTTTCACTAAGAAGTCAAACGATCAGTAACTTGAAGGGAACCCTCTTAACTGTTGGTGGGAATGCAAACTGGTATAGCCACTGTGGAGAACAATATGGAGATTCCTTAAAAACCTGAGAATAGAACTGTCATATGAACCAACAGTCTCACTGCTGGGCATACACACTGAGGAAACCAGAATTAAAAGAGACACATGTACCCAAGTGTTCATTGCAGTGCCATTTACAATAGCTGGGACATGGCAGCAACCTTGATGTCCATTGACAGATGAATGAATAAGGAAGATGTGGTACGTACACAATGGAATATTGCTCAGCTATAAAAAGGGACACATTTGAGTCAGTTTTAATGAGGTGGATGAAATTGGAGCCTATTATATGAAGTGGAGTAAGTCAGAAAGAGAAACACCAATACTGTATATTAACACATACATATGGAATTTAAAAAGGCGGTAATGATGATCCTATATGCAAGGTAGCAAAAGAGACAGATGTAAAGAACAGACTTTTAGACTATGGGAGAAGGAGAGGGTGGGATGAATTGAGAGAATAGTACTGAAACATGTATATTACCATATGTGAAATAGATGACCAGTGCAAGTTCAGTGCACGAAGCAGGGCACTCAAAGCCAGTGCTCTGGGACAACCCAGACAGATGGGTTGGGGAGGGAGAGGGAGTGGTTCAAGATGGGGGGACATGGCACCCATGGCTGACTCATATCGATGTATGGCAAAAACCATCACAATATTGTAAAATAATTATCCTCCAATTAAAGTATATTAGTTTAAAAAAATAGCTCATAGGACCAAAATACTAGCCTTAGCTGAAAAGAGCAGCTTATCATTAAATTCTATTTGGAAAAGCCAGTGAAGATCAGATGGTTGCTTTGTAAGTAAAATCTAGTCAAAACGTGGCATTTGAGTGACCCAGTACTTTGGCCACCTCATGCAAAGAGTTGACTCATTGGAAAAGACTCTGATGCTGGGAGGGATTGGGGGCAGGAGGGAAGGGGACGACAGAGGATGAGATGGCTGGATGGCATCACTGACTCGATGGACGTGAGTCTGAGTGAACTCCAGGAGTTGGCGAATAGGGAGGCCTGGCGTGCTGCGATTCATGGGGTCGCAAAGAGTCGAACATGACTGAGCAACTGAACTGAACTGAACTGAAGGACTCTTAAGGGATGTTGTCATTAAGCTCTGGTCGCCTTTCACAATGTTTTGTTATTACTGGTATATTCATACAATTCACAGTGGGCACTTGCTTTGCCAGCTTGTCCTCTAGGTGGAACAAGAACAGTTCTTGACAGTATAGCTCTTTGTTAGGTATGTTTTGTATTAGTCTAAAAATTTCAGTCATTGTATTTCTATTCTGGAGAAATCAACATGTAGGAGAACAGTTTTATTAACAATATTTAACAAAACAAAAAACAGATATTCTGTTTCTTGTGCAGGTGATTAGTCTCACTGTTTACTTACCTTCTTCAAAAAGGGATTACTTACCTCTTCCTGTGTTTTGGCTACATAGTCAAAACCATTTTTGTGTTTGAAAAATAGCTCTAGTTCTCATCAGTACAGAAGCAGCATAACACAATGAAAGTAGCGAAAAATTAGCTCGTTTCCAATTTTTTACTGTGTAAAATATACATGACATAAAGTTTACCGTGTTAACCATTTTAAGTGTAGCTGTCAGTGCTTTAGATACATTGACGATGCTGTGCAGCCCTCACTGTCATCCTTCTTTGTAAGTCCTTTCTTTTTGTAAAACTAAAACCTCAAACCCAGTCAGCAGTAACTCCATTTGAGGTAAGTAATTGCTGACTGGCTCACTTTAACTTCATATGACAGTGGATTTTTCTCCAGCTTTGTTTAGCTGTGTAGATATCCAGAGTAGGTGTTCAATTCAGTTGCTCGGTTGTGTCCGACTCTTTGCTACCCCCATGAACTGGAGCACGCCAGGCTTTCCGGTCTATCACCATCTCCTGGAGCTTGCTCAGACTCTTGTCCATCGACTCGGTGATGCCATCCAACCATCTCATCCTCTGTCATCCCCTTTTCCTCCTGCCTTCAATCTTTTCCAGCATCAGGGTCTTTTCCAGTGAGTCAGTTCTTCGCATCAGGTGACCAAAGTATTAGAGCTTCAGCTTCAGCATCAGTCCTGAATATTCAGGATTGATTTCCTTTAGGATTGATTGGTTTGATCTCCTTGCAGTCCGAGGGACTCTCAAGAGTCTTCTCCAACACCACAGTTCAAAAGCATCAATTCTCTGGTGCTCAGCTTTCTTTATGGTCCAACTCTCACATCCATATGTGACTACTGGAAAGACAGTAGCTTTGATTAGACGGATCCTCGTTGGCAAAGTAATGTCTCTGCTTTTTAATATGAATTTTAAAATAACCACAAGCAAAATTAACAGTAGTCCCAGTATCAGCTTAGATATAATTCTTCCAATTTGTCTGATTCTCAGAAATGTTTTTTACACTTAATTTGGTCACATTAGACCCAGATGAGGTTTATACATTGCTTCTGATTGCTGTGCCTCATAAGTCGTTTAATATCAGTTTCTTTTTCCTGTCATTCATTTGTTGAGGAAATTGGGCCTTCTGTCATGTAGAACTTTCTATTGTCTGCATCTGGCTGGGTGTATTCTTGTGGCATTATTTTAGAGTTAAGAAAAAAATTTTTTACTCATAGTAAAATATACATAGCAAAATATACTGTCTTAATAATCATTTTAAGTGTGCAGTTCAGTAGTGTTAAGTATATTCACATTATTGTGTCTTATGTTACTTTTACCATATTCCTCTGTCTCCCTTACTTGGTGTAAACTGGTTTTCCAGATCTAGAGAGGCTTATTTGAATTCAAGTTCAGTCTTATAACTTTTTTTGGATGAAGGGGCAAGAGTATACGTAGTTTTGACATATAAGTCTAGTTGTCCTAATACTGAGATGGATCCTTGGGATGAGTTCTTATAGCCTGATCTATTTAAATTTTTTCCATTGGGTATTTTTCACCTGATTTCCGTTATTAGCCATTAATGGTCATCCATTTTTTCATTAGAGGTTGTGAAATAGTGGTTTTTCTCATTATGTAACTTTCTGCATTTACTAGCTAGAATTCTGTTAAGAACATTTCCTCAACTAGTTTCTGCCAGGAATGTTGGATAAATGCTTGATTCTTTCCCTTTATTTTCTAACTTCAGGGGACAGGTTTTTTTTTTTTTTTCATCAGAGTTTTGGATTCATACAGTTTAAAATTGACCGCAGTCTTCCTTTTGTTGTTCAGATTGTCTTATCTTGGCCAGTGGGACCTCTTCAAGCTAACTCCTATGCCCTTCACACAGCTAGAGCATCTTTCTTAGTGTCCAGGCTTGATTATATTTTTCTAGTCCCATTCTTGAAATCTTCCATTTCTCTAAGGAGTTCCTAGTTTGTTTTGGTGGGAAATTGTGTTTAGAGATCGTAATATGGATGTCTACTTGTAAAAAATATGTTATTTTCAGCTATTTGACTCTTTCAAATATTGATTGGTTTCTTTTCTTGATTCAACAGGCATGCCCAAAGAAAAATACGAGCCCCCTGACCCTCGGAGGATGTACACAATTATGTCCTCTGAGGAAGCAGCAAATGGAAAGAAATCTCATTGGGTGGAGCTTGAAATAAGTGGTAAGACATACACGGCTAAATTTATGGTTTGGAAGTTAAGATCTAGTAATGCCAGTACACAAGGGAAGCAATGCTGTATGTTACCAATGCTGATTTGTCTTAGAAACTGAAATGTTCAGTAGAAAGAACATGGTTTGAGTCAAAATTCAGAATCCATTCATTGCTTATTTTCTCACTGTCAGTGTCCTTTTATAAAATGAAGATGATAATATCAAAGATGAAATGAAAATAGCATATGTAGTGACTAGTATACAAAGGTTTGTTCTGTTCCTTCATTTTCTGATGACGTAGGGTAGGGATTTTTGTGTTATCCTGTTACAGGTTTCCACTGAGGTGAGGAATGTCTATTCTGCTGTAGATTCTGGGATAGATTTGTTTCTCCTTATTTTCTGAATTTGTGTTTCAGTCTGAGTCTCTGGGGACAGCCTTGTTCAGAAACACAAAATCTTGAAAGTTTCAGGATTCCCTTCTACCTTTAATGCAAGTCTTCAAAAATATGGCCAAGGGACGTGATTGCGTCTTAAGGCAACCAGGGTTAAAGAAATTTTGTGTTCATGTTGTCCTAACATGCCTCCTCATGCTTTCCTTCTAGTTTTTCTTGACTCCTGCTTTCTGAAATAGTATTGACCAAATTTTCTTTTCTTTAACCTGGCTGTCCTTGATATTTTTAGAAGTGTAATGCAACAAACATACTGAGTATATGCTATGTGTAAAACATTTTTCCAGGTGCTGTACTAGGCGTATGTAAGATATATAGATGGGGGAAAAAAAAGGTCTGTTTCATTCTGAAGCTTTTGGCATATTACGGAGTGAGAGGAAGGGACTATGCCAGTGTAAGTAACTAATAGACAAAATATAACTGTCAAGTCTAAGTAGAAAAGTGCTATACAGAAAGCAAAAGGAAGTAGTGATAGTAGCGTCTCTCCCTTGTCAGCTCAAAAGTTCTGATTAATTACTGAGTAAACCTAAACACCCTCTTCTGCACCCATGGTAGAGGTTGGTACCTACAAGGGTCTCTCCTGTTTTCCCTCTTCCAGTTTCTGGAGTGCTGGTGTAGAGTGGTGGGACAGTGAAATTTCTCTCTTTTTTTGCCTGTCCTGTCAAATTTGATTTTCTCTGTCAGAGAGCGTTTGAAGCATAGGCAATTACCTCTCCAACTTCCCCTTTTAATTTCTGCAGGATTGGTATTTAACTATATTTTTCTTTTTTCAGTCTGTATTAGCAGTTTTTGAATTACAAGTCGTTAGCTTCTAGGAAATTTGGATAATCTAGAAAGTGTTCACTTAGGTCAGTGAGGTTATATCTCTGAGGTGAAGGGGACTTTTCTCTGTCTGCTCACTCTACTTCATGTTGGGAACTTATTGGCAATTTTGAGTCATTGTTCTCTGCTTACTCTGAACTTTGGGAAGAAATCTGTGTAGAGATAGGAATGAAAATGAGAGATTTTTCCTTCAAAATAGCATTCTTAACAGTTTTATCTTTACCAAGTGTTGTGGAGGATAAGCTGTTGATTGAATAGGTGTGGTGGAACAAGACTTTGTAATTAACAAAACCACTATCAGGAAGGTCACTTTATCATGTTAATACATGAACATAAACTGCAGTGTGTAGAAATTTTCAAGACTGAATTCATTTCATGCTAAGATTAGGGTTATTTCAAGGCTAGAGTTATCATGTATATACTCTAGCATTCCTTAAGATCCTGTGATACAAAATTCTAGGGATCTGAGGTCATTGAATTCTGGACCTGAAATAATCTCATATATTTTTCTGCTTCTAGGGAGATGGGTGGTTAGATCCTTGTGCCATTTGGAGGTAGCCAGATTATCCAAATGACTATTAGTCATTTACTTTTTTAAAGAAGGCCATTTTTTTAATGGTAAAATGAAACACAGATAAAGAAAACCCCAGAAGCATATTAGTGAATTATTTTAAGGCCAGAAACCTAGTAATACCCAGGTAAAGAATTAGAAGTTTTATGAAACGCATGTGGCTACTGAGCAGTTGAAATGTACTTAGATTAGTCCAGGGCTTCCCTCGGTGGCTCAGTGGTAAAGAACCCTCCTGCCAGTGCAAGGGCCATGGTTTCCATCCTTGGTTTGGGAAGGTCTCACATGCCTTGGAACACCTAAGCCCGTACACCACAGCTAGTGGGCCTGTGCTCTAGAAAGCATGCTCTGCAACAGGAGAAGCCACCGCAATGAAAAGCCTCTGCTTGCAGCAGCTAGAGAAAGCCCATGTGCAGCAAGGAAGATCTAACACAACCAAAACTAAATAAATAAATCTGAAAAAGAAAAGAAGTGTCCTTAGTCCAAACTGAGATGTACTCTAAGTATAAAACATATGCCTGATTTCAGAGACTTACAAAAAAGAGATGTAAAACCCTTTGTTAATAACTTGACATTAGTGAAATAATAGAAGATTAAATAAAATAATATTTTACAGTTTAAAAAAAGGAATTAGAAGTTTTTCACTTTTCCCAGAACGCCTTCCACACCACAGCCAAACACAATCCCTTCCCCACTGCCCAAAAGTAACTGTTACCCTAACTTTTATAGTAATGACTTCTTTTGTTTCCTTACAGTTTTAACATCAGGTTACATAAGGCTTGTCTGGTAGCTCAGATGGTAAAGAATCTGCCTGCAATGCGGGAGACCTAGGTTTGATCCCTGTGTTGGAAAGATTTCCTGGAGGAGGGCATGGCGGTATGGCAGTACATCTCCAGTATTCTTGCCTGGAGAATCCCCATGGATGAGGAGCCTGGCGGGGTTGCACAGAGTTGGACACAACTGATGACTAAACACAAGTGTTAAGAGTTTAGTGCTCTCCTTTTTATTTGATATGTCTTAATTTTCATGTTCCCCATCCATCCTTTTCTTCACAGTTTATCTGTTGAACTTCTTGTTACCCTGCAGTATGTATTCTCCTGCATGCAGTTCGAAATGTTTTTCATCCATATTAGCAAGTAGGATGCAGAGACTTGATCAAGAGTTGGATTTAAGACCCTTGACAGGACTGAAGACTGCGTTATGTGTGTGGTATTATTCTTTTTCTTTAGGAGGCACATAAGATACACAAGCCTTCTTTTCTACTGATGTTCAGTGCCTAGAGCCATTAATTCTTTGAAGGTTGCAAAATAGTGATAACTCTTTTTTTTTTTTTAATTAGATGAGGTGTATAAGAGATACTTTCCCTCATCTTAAATTTTTATTTTATCTTGGGCTTCCCAGGTGGTGCTAGTGGTAAGGAACCTTCCTGCCAATGCAGGAGACACAAGAGAGGCTTGATCCTGGGTTAGGAAGATCCCCTGGAGGAGGGCATGGTGACCCATTCCAGTATTCTTGCCTGGAGAATCCCATGTACAGAGGAGCCTGGCGAGCTGCAGTCCACAGGCTTGCAAAGAGTCGGACATGACTGAGTGACCTATGGTGCACACAGTTGATTTACTCCCTCATTTACTAATTGATTGCTCAAGGTATAAATTTGTATAGGAGAGGTAGAAAAGAATGCTTCTTTCTTTCCTTTTATTTGCGAATTTTCGGGATAACTTGTTGTCCTTTGAAGGTGACCAATCAGATTTTTAAAGTTTCATTTTTAAAGTATCCAGTGGTTTAAGAATCTGACTTCCAATTCAGGGAATTCAGGTTTGATCCTTGGTCCAGGAACTAAGATCTCACATGCTGCAGGGCGACTAAGGCCTTGCGCCACAACTACTGAGCCGATGTGCCCCAACTGGAGAAGCCCCCATGCCACAGTGAACAATCCTGCACGCCACAGCTGAGACCCTACAGAGCCAAAAGTAATTAAAGAAATAGAGTATGTTACTAACTAGTATATTTGGGTTTCAAACACATGCCATGAGTTGTCATTATTCCTCTTTATTTTGTTGCTTAAAATTGTCCTGTTTTGCCGTAGGCTTGATGGCAGTCAGATTTTTTTTCATTATTCAGTTCAGTTCAGTTTCCCAGTCATGTCCTACTCTTTGTGACCCCATGGACTGCAGCATGCCTGGCTTCTCCGTCCATCACCAACTCCTGGAGCTTGCTCAGACTCACACCCATTGAGTTGGTGATGCCATCCAACCATCTCGTCCTCCTTCGTCCCCTTCGCCTTCTGCTTTCAATCTTTCCCAGCAACAGGGTCCTTTCTAATGAGTTGGTTCTTCATATCAGGTGGCCTGGAACTTCAGCCTCAGCATCAGTCCTTCTAATGAATATTCAGGACTGATTTCCTTTAGGATTGACTGGTTTGATCTTGCAGTCCAAGGGACTCTTTGAGAATCTTCTCCAACCTCACAGTTCAAACGCATCAATTCTTTGGGGCTCAGCTTTCTGTATAGTTTATTATTATTTTCTCTTTTTTGCTTAGATGCCCAAAGAATTTTTTACCCTTAAAGTTAGTAATTTTTACTTGAATATATTTTGGTGTTGGTTGTTCTACTTTGATATTCTTATGTATAATATGCTCTTTCAATGTGTAGTTTGAGTTTTTTCTCTTTTAATTTCAGGGAAGTTTCCTTGAAATTAAAATAGCTTAAATAGATTTAGTGTTTGTTCTGATTCCTGTCTTCACTTTTTCTTTCAGAGAGATTTATTCTCTGAATTTGAATATTTACATATTTGTCTCAGAATCATTTTTAAAGACAAGAGTACAGTAAGTTCACTCCCTTACTGTTGTACCATTCCTTTACATGTACAGTCCGACACTCGTTTAACCACCATCACAATTACAATATGGAGTGATTCCATCACTGCAGGAAACTTCACCCTGCTCCGTTTCAGGCAGACTCTCCCGCCACTTTCAGCCCCTGCTAATTACTGGGTCTTAATTTTTTCTTTTTGACTAAACTGTATTGGGTTCATAGCACCCTTGATGTAAAGTACAATGTATGATCCTTCCACTCTCAACATCCCCCACCAGGGGGATGCATTTGTTACATCCATGAATCTGCTTTCACACCCAAAGTTCATAGTTTACATTAGAGTTCACTCTTGCTTTTGTACATTTCTGGGGTTTAAGTTCAGTTGCTCAGTCGTGTCCGAATCTTTGCGACCCCATGAATTGCAGCACGCCAGTCCTCCCTGTCCATCACCAACTCCCGGAGTTCACTCAGACTCACGTCCATTGAGTCCATGATGCCATCCAGCCATCTCATCCTGGGTCGTCCCCTTCTCCTCCTGCCCCCAATCCCTCCCAGCATCAGAGTCTTTCCCAGTGAGTCAACTCTTCGCATGAGGTGGCCATAGTATTGGAGTTTCAGTTTTAGCATCATTCCTTCCAAAGAAATCCCAGGGTTGATCTCCTTCAGAATGGACTGGTTGGATCTCCTTGCAGTCGAAGGGACTCTAAAGTCTTCTCCAACACCACAGTTCAAAAGCATCAATGCTTCGGTGATCAGCCTTCTTCACAGTCCAACTCTCACATCCATACATGACCACTGGAAAAACCATAGCCTTGACTAGATGGGCCTTAGTTGGCAAAGTAATGTCTCTGCTTTTGAATATGCTATCTAGGTTGTCATAACTTTCCTTCCAAGGAGTAAGCATCTTTTAATTTCATGGCTGCAGTCACCATCTGCAGTGATTTTGGAGCCCAAAAAAATAGAGTCTGACACTGTTTCCACTGTTTCCCCATCTGTTTGCCATGAAGTGATGGGATCAGATGCCATGATCTTTGTTTTCTGAATGTTGAGCTTTAAGCCAACTTTTCCACTCTCCTCTTTCACTTTCATCAAGAGGCTTTTTAGCTCCTTTTCACTTTCTGCCATAAGGGTGGTGTCATCTGCATATCTGAGGTTATTGATATTTCTCCCAGCAATCTTGATTCCAGCTTGTGCTTCTTCCAGTCCAGCGTTTCTCATGGTGTACTCTGCATAGAAGTTAAATAAGCAGGGTGACAATATACAGCCTTGATGTACTCCTTTTCCTATTTGGAACCAGTCTGTTGTTCCATGTCCAGTTCTTACTGTTGCTTCCTGACCTGCATACAGGTTTCTCAAGAGGCAGGTCAGGTGGTCTGGTATTCCCATCTATTTCAGAATTTTCCACAGTTGATAGTGATCCACACTGTCAAAGACTTTGGCATAGTCAATAAAGCAGAAATAGATGTTTTTCTGAAACTCTCTTGCTTTTTCGATGATCCAGCGGATGTTGGCAATTTGATCTCTGGTTCCTCTGCCTTTTCTAAAACCAGCTTGAACATCAGGAAGTTCGCAGTTCATGTATTGCTGAAGCCTGGCTTGGAGAATTTTGAGCATTACTTTACTAGCTTGTGAGATGAGTGCAATTGTGTGGTAGTTTGAGCGTTCTTTGGCATTGCCTTTCTTTGGGATTGGAATGAAAACTGACCTTTTCCAGTCTTGTGGCCACTGCTGAGTTTTCCAAATTTGCTGGCATATTGAATGCAGCACTTTGACAACATCATCTTTCAGGATTTGAAATGGCTCAACTGGAATTCCATCACCTCCACTAGCTTTGTTGGTAGTGATGCTTTCTAAGGCCCACTTGACTTCACATTCCAGGATGTTTGGCTCTAGATGAGTGATCACACCATCGTGATTATCTGGGTCGTGAAGATCTTTTTTGTACAGTTCTTCTGTGTATTCTTGCCACCTATTCTTAATATCTTCTGCTTCCGTTAGGTCCATACCATTTCTGTCCTTTATCGAGCCCATCTTTGCATGAAATGTTCCCTTGGTATCTCTGATTTTCTTGAAGAGATCTCTAGTCTTTCCCATTCTGTTGTTTTCCTCTATTTCTTTGCATTGATCGCTGAGGAAGGCTTTCTTATCTCTTCTTGCTATTTTTTGGAACTCTGCATTCAGATGCTTTTATCTTTCCTTTTCTCCTTTGCTTTTCGCTTCTCTTCTTTTCACAGCTATTTGTAAGCCCTCCCCAGATAGCCATTTTGCTTTTTTGCATTTCTTTTCCATGGGGATGGTTTTGATCCCTGTCTCCTGTACAGTGTCACGAACCTCATTCCATAATTCATCAGGTACTCTTATCTATCAGATCTAGGCCCTTAAATCTATTTCTCACTTCCACTGTATAATTATAAGGGATTTGATTGAGGTCATACCTGAATGGTCTGGTGGTTTTCCCTACTTTCTTCAATTTAAGTCTGAATTTGGCAATAAAGAGTTCATGATCTGAGCCACAGTCAGCTCCTGGTCTTGTTTTTGTTGACTGTATAGAGCTTCTCCATCTTTGGCTGCAAAGAATATAATCAGTCTGATTTCTGTGTTGACCATGTGGTGATGTCCAGTCTTCTCTTGTGGTGTTGGAAGAGGGTGTTTTTTGGGGTTTAGACAAATATATAATGACATGTATCCATCCACCACTGTCATATCATACAAAGTAGTTTAACTGCCCCAGAAGTCCTCTGTGCTTTCCCTGTTCATTCCTACTTCACTCTCCCTGAACCCCTGATCCTTTTACTCTTGCCATTGTTTTGCCTTTTCTATCCTTGGGATCAAACAGTGTGTAGACTCTTAGATTGGGTTGTTTGACTTAGTAATATGCATTTAAGTTCCTCCATGTGTTTTCATGGCTTGATACCTCATATATTTTTAGTGCTAAGTGATATTCCATTGTCTAGATATATCACAGTTTATCTATTCACCTACTGAAGGACATCATGATTATCTCCAAGTTTTGGCAATTATGAGTAAAGCTGCTGCAGATGTCACGTTTTTGTGTGTATGATGTAGGTTTTCAACTCCTGGGTAAATGGCAAGGCGCATGATGGTGAGAATGTTTAATTTTTTTAAAAAAATGCCAGACTCTTCCAAAATGGCTGTATTATTTGGCATTTCCACTAGAAATGAATGAGAGTTCCTATTGCTTTACATCCTCTCCAGCATTTGATATTGTTCTGGGTTTTGTCCATTATAATGGGTATGTATAGTGGTATCTCAGTGTTATTTTAATTTTCATTTCCCTGATGATAAATGATTAAGAGCGTCTTTTCACATACGTATTTACTATGGACATACCTTCATTGGCAAGGTGTCTGTTCAGGTCCCCCCCCCCTTTTTATTTTTAGATTTTTTTTTAAAAAATTATTTTTAACTGGAGGATAATTGCTTTACAATATTGTGTTGGTCTCTGCCATACATCGGCATGAATCAGCCATAGGTATATATACATCCTCCTCTTGAACCTCCCTCCCTCCTCCCACCCCATCCTGCCCCTGCATCATACAGCAAATTTCCATTGGCTGTCTGTTTTACATTATGGTAATATATGTGTTTTCATACTATACTCTAAATTCGTCCCGCCCTCTCCTTCCTCCACTGAGTTCGTAAGTGTTTTCTCTGTCTGCAGTCCTTTGCTGCCCTGCAAATAGGTTCATCAGTACCATCTTTATTAGATTCCAGATATATATACATTAATGTACAATACTCTTTCTGTCTTCACTCTATATAATAAGTACTAGATTCTGTCATTAGGACTGATTCAAATGTGTTCTTTGCTGTGGCTGAGTAAAATGTCATTTAATTTAGATGACCATTACATTACTACTGTAGGCAAGGATCCCTTAGAAGAAATGGAGTAGCCTTCATTGTCAACAAAAGAGTCTGAAATGCAGTTTTGGGGTGCAGTCTCAAAAATGACAGAATGATCCTGTTCATTTACAAGGCAAACCATTCAGTATCACAGTAATCGAAGTCTATGCCCCAACCACTAATGCTGAAGAAGCTGGAGTTGAATGGATCTATGAAGAACTACAAGACCTCCTAGAACTAACACCAAAAAAATAAGATGTCCTTTTCATCACAGGGGACTAGAATGCAAAAGTAGGAAGTCAAGAGATACCTGGAGTAACTGGCGAATTTGGCCTTTGAGTACCAAATGAGGCAGGCAAGGGCTCACAGTTTTGCCAAGAGAACAGACTGTTCATAGCAGATACCCTCTTGCAACAATACAAGAAACAACTCTATGCGTGGACATCACCAGATGGTCCATGCCAAAATCAGATTGCTTACATATTTTGCAGTTGAAGATGGAGAACCTCTATACAGTCAGCAAAAATAAGACCTGGAGCTGACTGTGGCTCAGATCATGAACTCCTTATTGCCAAATTCAGACTTAAGTTGAAGAAAGTAGGGAAAACCATAAGACCATTCAGGTATGACCTAAATCAAGTCATTTGTGATTATACAGTGGAAGTGACAAATAAATTCAAGGGATTAGATCTGATAGAGGGCCTGAAGAAATACAGATGGTGGTTTGTAGCATTGTACAGGAGCTGGTGATTAAGACCATCCTCAAGAGAAAGAACTGCAAACAGGCAAAATGGTTCTCTGAGGAGGGCTTACAAATAGCTGAGAAGAGAAGAGAAGCAAAAGGCAAAGGAGAAAAGGAAAGATATATCCATCTGAATGCAGAGTTCCGAAGAATAGCAAGGAGAGATAAGAAAGCCTTCCTCAGTGATCAGTGCAAAGAAGTAGAGGAAAACAATAGAATGGGAAAGACTCGAGATCGCTACAGGAAAATTAGAGATGGCAAGGGAATATTTCATGTGAAGATGGGCTCAGTAAAGGACAGAAACGGTATGGACCTAACAGAAGTGGAAGATATTAAGAGGTGGCAAGGATACACAGAAGAACTGTACAGAAAAGATCTGAATGACACGGATAACCATGATGGTGTGGTCACTCACCTAGAGCCAGGCATCCTGGAGTACAAAGTCAAATGGGCTTTAGGAAGCAGGAAGCATCACTATGAACAAAGCTAGTGGAGGTGATGAAATTTCAGCGGAGATATTTCAAATCCTAAAGGATGATGCTGTGAAAGTGCTACACTCAACATGCCAGCAAATTTGGAAAATTTGGAAGTAGCCACAGGACTGGGAAAGGTCAAGTTTCATTCTAGTCCCAAAGAAAGGCAATGCCAGAGAATGTTAAAACTACTGCATAATTGCACTCATTTCACATGCTAGCAAAGTAATGCTAAAAATTCTCCAAGCCAGGCTTTAACAGTAGGTAAACTGAGAACTTCCAGATATGTAAGCTGGAATTACAAAAGACAGGAACCAGAGATAAAATTGCCAACATCCATTGGATGATAGAAAAATCAGAGAATTCCAGCAAAACATCTGCTTCATTGACTACACTAAAGCCTTTGACTGTGTGGATCACAACAAACTGTGGAAAATTCTTCAAAAGATGGAAATACCAGACCACCTTACTTGCCTCCTGAGATATCTGTACGCAGGTCAGGAAGCAACAGTTAGAACCATACATGAAACAAGTGGACTGGTTCCAAATTGGGAAAGGAATATGTCAAGGCTGTATATTGTCATCCTGCTTATTTAACTTATATGCAGAGTACATTGTGCAAAATGCTGGGCTGAATGAAGCTCAAGCTGGAATCAAGATTGCTGGGAGAAATATCAGTAACCTCAGATATGTAGATGACACCACCCTTATGGCAGAAAGTGAAGAGGAACTAAAGAGCCTCTTAATGAAAGTGAAAGAGGAGAGTGAAAAAACTGGCTTAAAACTCAACATTCAGAAACAAAGATCATGGCATCTGGTCTCATCACTTCATGGCAGATAGATGGGGAAACAGTGGAAACAGTGACAGACTATTTTTAGGGGCTCCAAAATCAGTGGAGCTGGTGAGTGCAGTCATGAGATTAAAACATGCTTGCTCCTTGGAAGGAAAGCTATCACTAACCTAAAGAGCATATTAAAAAGCAGAGAGATTACTTTGCTGACAAAGGTTCGTATAGTCGAAACTATGGTTTTTCCAGTAGTCATGTACAGTTGGGGAACTGGACCATAATGCTGAGCGCTGAAGAATTGATACTTTTGAACTGTGGTATTGGAGAAGACTCTTGAGAGTCCCTTGGACCACAAGCAGATCCAGCCAGTCCATCCAAAAGGAAATCAGTCATGAATATGCATTTGAAGGACTGATGCTAAAGCTGAACCTCCAGTACTTTGGCCATCTGATGTGAAGTAGTGAAGTGAAATCGCTCAGTCGTGTCCAACACTTTGCGACCCCATGGACAGTAGCCTGCACTAGGCTCCTCCGTCCATGGGATTTTCTAGGCAAGAGTGCTGGAGTGGGTTACCATTTCTTTCTCCAGGGAAAAACTGTCTAATTGGAAAAGACCCTGGTACTGGGAACTATTGAAGGCAGGAGGAGAAGGGGACGACAGAGGATAAAATGGCTGGATGGCATCACCGACTCGATGGACATGAGCTTGAATAAGCTCCAGGAGTTGGTGATGGACAGGGAGGCCTGGCGTGCTGCAATTCCTGGGGTCGCAAAGAGTCAGACTCGGCTGAGTGACTGAACTGAACTGGAAATGTCATTGTGTCTATATACCACAGCAACTTCTTTATCCATTCGTCTGTTGATGAACATCTAGGTTGCTTCTATGTTCTTGTTGTTTTTCAGTCACTAAGTTATGTCTGACTCTTTGTGATCCCAGGGACTGCAGCATGCCAGGCTTCCCTGTCCTTCACCGTCTCCTGGAGTTTGCTCAAACTCATGTTCATTGAGTCAGTAATGCCATCCAACCATTTCATCCTCTGTCTCCCCCTTCTCCTCCTGCCCTCAGTCTTTCCCAGGATCAGAGTCTTTTCCAGTGAGTCAGCTGTTTGCATCAGGTCACCAGTATGGGAGCTTTAACTTAAGGTTTGCATGGGTCCTTCTAATGAATATTCAGGGTTGATTTCCTTTAGGAGTGAGTGGTTTGATCTTGCCGTCCAAGGGACTCTCAAGAGTCTTCTCCAACACCACAGTTAGAAAGCCTGAGTTCTTTGGCACTCAACCTTCTTTTTGGTCCTGATACTGAGTCCAAGCTCAATCTGCTCATAGCAAGTCAGTGAAAATCAGATGAGGTATTGGGACCAGGAAGATGGCTGCCTACTGCCTCAAAAAAACTATCATGTTGGGGCCTGGATATCAGATTGTTTTATGGATCAGGGATGAGGGGAAGGGAGGAAACAAAGTAAAAAGATCATTTCATTCCTGCAAATATCTCTTAGAATGGCAATACTCAGGTAGGGGGATATATTAGTTTCACTTTTTCACAGTCATTTCATGGGTAGTATGAAATGGAATATTGCCTGTCATATCAACAAAGATGCCACATTTATCTGTGATTCTGGCCTCTCGAATTGTGAATTTCTGCGGCAAGCCTGTAAGCAGAAAATGAAGGGTGCCTCGTGCCCATGCCTCATGGTGAGCCATTTGCCGCACAGATGATTTCAGTTGTCACAGTCCTTCACATGTGGGCTGGGTCAGGTTATCTTCCTAAGGCGCACCATTATGTATGCTTAATAACAAAACAGGTTAAAGTCACAGAAGCTGTTCCAGTGTAAATTCAAAATTAACCCTTCCTGGTTACAGTCCAACTCTAGTATCATTATGTGACTGCTGGAAAAAGCATGGCTTTGACGATCCAGACCTTGTCAACAAAGTAATGTCTCTCCTTTTTTAATATGCTGTCTAGGTATGTCAGAGTTTTCCTTCCAAGGGCCAAGCGTTTTTAATTTCATGGCTGCAGTGATTTTGGAGCCCAAGAAAATAGTCTGTCATTGTCTCTGTTTTTCTTCCTGTCTATTTTCTATGAAGTGATGGGACTGGATGCCATGATCTTAGTTTTTTGAATGTTGAGTTTTAAGCCAGCTTTTTCACTGTCCTCTTTCACCTTCACAAGAGGGTATTTAGTTTCTCTTCCATGGCCTAGCTGTATATAATAGTGCTGCAGCAAACATTGGGATACGTGCCTCTCTTTCATTTATGGTTTTCTGAGTATGTGCCTGTAGAGGGATTGTTGGATCATCTGGTGTGTTTTACTCCTGGTTTTTTAAAGGAATCTCCATACCGTTCTCCATAGTGGCTGTATAAGTTTATATTCCCACCAACAGTGCAAGAGGGTTTCCTTTTCTCCACTCCCTCTTGAGCATTTATTCTTTGTAGATTTTTTGATGATGGCCATTCTTTGATTTGCATTTTACTAATAATAAGTGATGTTGAGCATCTTTTCATGTGTCTGTATGTCTTCTTTGCAGAAACGTCTGTTTAGGTCTTCAGCCCATTTTTTGATTGGGCTGTTGGTTTTCCAGATGTTGAGCTGTATGAGCCTTGTACATATTCTGGAGATTGATGATTAGTCAGTTGTTACTTTTGGAATTATTTTCTCCCATCCTGATCTTTTAATTTTGTTTATTGTTTCCTTTGCAGAAACTTTTATTTTTGTTTTTATTTCCATTACTCTAGAAGGTGGATCCAAGAGGATCTTGCTGTGATGTATGTCAGAGAATGTATTGCCTGTGTTTTCCTCTAAGAGATTCATAGTTTCTGGCTTTACATCTAGGTCTTTAATCCATTTTGAGTTTATTTTTCTGCATGGTGTTAGGAAGTGTTCTTGCTCCATTCTTTTACCCGTAGCTGTCCAGTTTTCCCAGCACCTCTTATTGAAGAGACTTTGCCCATGTTTTAATTGAGTTGTTTTTCTGTTGAGTTTTAAGAGTTCTTTGTATAAATAGCAGCCCCTTATCAGCTGTATCTTTGCAAGTGTTTTCTCCCAGGCTGGCTTGTCTTTCCATTCTCCTAACAGTCTTCCATTGAGCAGAAGTTATTTTAATGAAGTCCAGTTTATTATTTCTTTCACAGATTGTGCTTTTGGTATTATATGTAGTCATTGGAGAAGAGTGAAACAGAGACCAGAAATAGACCCCCATAAATACCAATAGACCCACATAAATATGTAGTCATTGCAAACTCAAAATCATGTAGGTTTTCTCCTGTGTTGCTTTCCAGGAGTTTTATGGTTTTGTGTTTTATGTTTAGTTCTATGATCCATTTTGAGTTAGTTTTTATGAAGGGTGTGAGGTTAGATTTTTTTTTTAAGTCCTGGATGTTCCAGTATCTTTCATTGAGATTACTTTTCTCTATAGTATTGCCCATGCTCCTTTGTCAGAGATCAGTTGACTGTATTTTTGTGGGTCTGTTTCTGGGTTCTTGTTCAATCTTTTGCCAATACCACAGTCTTGATTACTGTAACTTCATAGTATTGAAGTCAGGTAGCATCCAAATTTTATTCTTCAGTTTTATGTTGGCTATTCTGTATCTTTTTCTCCTTTGTATAAACTTTAGGATTAGTTTGTCATATCCACAAAGTAACTTATTTGGCATTTAGAAGTCTTATTTATGTTCTTTTATCATTTCTTAATACCTTACAGCTCATTTTGAAATTGTAGGTGATAGTTTTTGGGTTGTGTTTGGTATATTTTTGTTGTCTATAGGGAGTTTTTCCTGCTCCTTATATATATGTTTTCCTGTTCTTTATATATGTTTTTCTTATATAATTTTTAGAACTATATGACAACTTTTATAGGATTTGACCTTATAACTTCTGTTCATTTTTATTTAAATTTAATTTTTATGAACTTTTAGGTGTGATTCAGAATAGTTTTTCTAACTTTAGAGCTCCTTCTCCTGTGTTTTTTGTTTGCAGAGCGTTCACAATTGTGGTAACGTATTTTATTTTCTGAAGCTTTCTGGTTCTGTTCCCTTCTTTCATTTTTATCTGGACTTTTTCCCCCTTTATTTCTTTTATACCTGTCCTACTTTATTTTATTTCCACTTTTTTGAGCTTTTTTTTCTTTTTTCTCAGTGTGAGGCCTTGGCTGGTCAGTTTGGAGAAATTCTGGGACCCAGGCTACTGTGAAATGAAATTATCTTCTGCCATATCAATAAACAAGAAATGTCACAGCAGTCTGCAATTTCGGGTCTCCAGATGTGAGTGAGGGCTCTCAAAACAGAACACAGGGCAGTCCAGGACAAGTTGCCACCTTTTCCCTGCCCTGTGTGGTGATTGCTGAGGCGCTTAGCGGAATGGAGGCAGCAGCCATCCCCACTCCTTAAGGTGAAGGTGAACAAGGCATTAAGGATGTAAGCAGTCAGGAAACTGGATTTGGCCGCAGATAGCTGAGGTACATATGACAGGAATGAATTCAGTGAGCCCAGAAGCTTGCATCTTCCCTTACAGAGAGGAATACCAAATTCCTTAACTGAGTATCTGAGTTTCCTTACCTTGCAGTAGTCTTTGATGTTCAGACTGCCTGCTCTCTTTGTTGCAGAGACTGAAGTGAAGTGATTGAAGTGAAGTCGACGCTCAGTCGTGTCCGACTCTTTGTGACCCCGTGGACTATAGCCTACCAGGCCCCTCCGTCCATGGGATTCTCCAGGCAAGAGTGCTGGAGTGGGGTGCCATTTCCTTCTCCAGGGGATCTTCGTGACCCGGGTCTCCCGCATTGGAGGCAGACGCTTTAACCTCTGAGCCACCAGGGAAGCCTATTTGTTGCAAACTTTGTTGCAAACTGACTCCCCCTTCAGCTTCCTTGGAGCAGTTTTCTTGGGCTACAGAGATGCTGCCTACCAGGATTGGAGTCCTTAACGTTCCCGCCGATAAAATAATTCTCTACTTTTTCTTTTTCAGTAAACACTGCTTTCAGACTTACAGGGGACACTATGGAGTAAGTGTCCCTAACTCATTACTGAATTGCAGTAAACTCTTCCCAGCTGTGATACTGTGGGTGGGTGAAAGTGTCCTCTTTAGATCTCCAGAGCTTTCAGTCTGTGTAGTCTCTCCTCTTTGGTGCTTTGCCCTGTCACCTGTAGCCACCTTGGCATCTTTGGACTCCCAGCATTGTCTCTTCAATTTTCGTAATATTGCCAGGCTCCATTTGGCAATGCCCTACTCCTTGTGCCACCTTGGAAACTGTCGCAGTGAAGTGGAGCAGACTTACGGGCTCACCTTGTTTTCCGTCTCATCAGTGATCACTGTCCTGTGTTGCCTATTGTCTGTCCAGTGCCTGAAACACAATATCTCATATATTTGTCCGGTTTTTTAGTTGCTCTAGGTGGGAGGGTAAATCCAGTTCATGTTACTCTATCTTGCTGAAAATCAAGTCTCTCAGTTTTTTTTCTCTTTAAGATTGTGTTTGGTAACTCCAGTATCTAAATCTCCTGGGCGTTCTGTTTTGTTGTTTCTCTTTTTCTTCTGTTTTTCATTTGTTTGGTCTGATAATTTTCATTAAATAATAGGAATTATATGTTAAATGGTAGAATAATTTGATGGTCTGGATGGTATTCTCTTTCTTAGGAGTGAATTTTCTTTTTAGTTTGTCAGACAGTTCTGTAGGGAGTGACCTTAATGTAATCAGGGATTCATTCATCTCATTTAAACTTGGTGTTGGCAGTGGTTTTAAGAGTTGACTTACTGCAGAGTCGCCCATATTCCGTTTATAGATGCCAGCTGGAATCTTGATGGTTAACAGAATCAAGTTCCTCAGTGGTTCAATTCCTGTTTTGCATTCCCAGCTGTGTAAGAGGACTTAACGTTGTGCTCAACACTTCACCCTCCTGGCCCCAACTTTCATTTCGTCTGCTTGCTTCTGCTGCTTGTGACTCAGTGTATTCTTTTGGAAGTAATTTGGTGGGATGTGTCTCCCTCATTACTTCTGTATTTGCTTCCCTTTTCTCCAGGTTCTTTGTCTCTCATGTCTTGCTGCCTCTGTAGTCCTCCATTTCTTTTAAACTCATATTTGTGGTGGTTTTCCTCTTTTTTTACTTAGTTTTTCTTTTGCCCAGTGGGATTATTGGTCAGCAGCAAATGACTCTCATTAGAGTGTTGGAAAGCTCTCAAACGGTGTTGCAGGAATAAAACAGACAATTGAAAATGGCTCCGCAAGGTGGTCTTTACTTCTGCAGAAGGGTGTGCTGCAGACTCAGGCCTGGGAGCAAGCACACCAAATGGGAAGTCCGCTTGGTCTATTCCTAAGATGCAGATTCCCTCCCCTGGCTCCTCATAGACTGAGGACCACAGAGTTTTACAGTCTTTCACAGACATTGCCTAAGTTTTTTAGTAGACAATTGATAACTGTTTTCCCCACGCTTTTAGTTCTTTGCACATGTCCAGGATAAAGCCCGCAAACTTAGCCTGGCAAAATGTTCTTATGAGGAAAGAGAATCAGGACTTGAAAAGAGGAAAGGCTTGATACCGAGCCACCATTTAGGAATCTTATTCGCAAGCCGGCTATATACCTTTCTGTTCAGCTATTCTAAGAGTGAATCACTTCTTTATTTTTTATACCTTCTCCTTTGATAGAAAAGACCATAAAGTGAAAAGTGAAGTCACTCAGTTGTGTCCAACTCTTTGGGACCCCATAGACTGTCACCCCACCAGGCTCTTCCATCCATGGAATTTTCTAGGCAAGAGTACTGGAGTGGGTTGAAATTTCCTTCTTCAGGGGATCTTCCCAACACAGGGATCAAACCCAGGTCTCTCTCATTGCAGGTGAATACCATCTGAGCCACCAGGGAATCCCAGAAAAGACCATAACTTTCTTAAATAATTGGGAACAAATACGGATGTGTACTAATTTGAAAATTCTGCTTAAAGAATCTGCAGATACCAAACTTCTTTCCTGTTTCTCATTTGGTGGTGGTCTTACTGTTTTTTCATTGTGTGGGGTAACACTGGTTACCTGTATTTAGGTACATCTGTAGCCCAGAATAACTGCTTATTCCAGGCTCTCGAGGTAGCAGTGTAGGGCAAGGACAATATATGGACCAGAACTGCTCCCAGGAGCCTTCCAGGAAGTAGAGCCTTAAATCTGCACTCCTTGGTAGTCATTAAATGATCTTAGAATTAGGTGACCTGGCTGTAGGTTGCATATCAGTCTTAACTACTTTGTGACATTTTCCAGCATTTTGAAAGCTTGAGTTTATCTTGAAGTTAATCTCTATTCAGACTTAACTGTTTTCCACTGGAAGTGATAGACCATGTCTCCCAAATTCTGAATCAAATACTTCTGATTAAAAAAAAATTTCTTTTTAATATTATTTTTGGGTCTTTGATAATGTGGTAACTTCAGAGTCAGGTAGCTTTCATTATGTTATCAGCTTGTGCATGCCCACCCTCTGGACAACCCTGGTGTCTGCTGTATGGAAGTTCATAGTGGGAATGGGTAAACAGGAGAGGAGGGAGACCCAAGTAGATACAGCAGATACTGAATGGTGGCTCTGAGGCCATCACTAGAATCACTTATATGTCACTCATTCATTTATTGAAACTTTGATGGGACAGAAGATTTTAGTAATCCAGCAGACTGTAGGAAGAAATTCCTTCAAGAAGGTACTTAATCAAACCTTGATAAATACAAGGGAGAAAGCTTGAACTGTTCGTCATTTTTAAGATTGTCTTAACCAGGAATCACAGAAAGCATCCTTAAAATAGCTGACTTTAGAGTTAATGATATTAGGAGAGAGAGGAGTTAACAACATCTCAGGAAGAGGAGACATGGAGAATATAAAATACGACGGAAGTCTCTGATCCCCCTGTTACACTCCTAGAAATCACAGGCATGTGACCATTCAAATATAGCTTTATTAATTTCTTTTGCATCCTTTTAGAGTCCCTCTGTGTATATACAAAATAAGTTCTTGTTCCATCCCTTATTTTTAACTCAAAAGGTGTAGTACAATATATACAACCCTGCACTGTGCTTTCTTTTAATGTAACGTGTTTTAGAGAGATTTCTTAACATGTATATAGATAACTCTCCTGTATGTTTTAAACTCCATAATATTCTGTCACATGTGTACTGTAATTTCAGTGTTACAGCACTGATGTCTGACAAACAGTGCTGTAGTAAATATACTTGTAGGTGATTTTGTATTTCTGCTAATAAATCTACAAGTCAAAGGGTATATGCATTTATAATTTTGACAGATATAACGTAATGATTGGATGGGAAGAAGAATAAAACAATGATTTCTTACTCTTTCACTATAGGAGTCAAGTGTAAAAGTGAAGCATGCAGTTAAAACTGTAAAGAATCTAAGCTTTAATGTTTTGTAGAACTTAGCTTAACTATAGAGGGATTTTAGAAAATCTTTTGTAGCAAAAGGAAACAAAGTTTGAAGGTCTGTATTTCCATTATTTTTTCATTTTTTCTTTTATTAAATCGAATTTAAACAAGCTTTCAGTCTGTTTTCATTGCTTTTTATATTAACATATTAATGTGATACAATGGTAGTCATGCTAGGTGATAGAACTTTGGTTTTTTAAAAAATGATGCCGTGTTACCATGTGGTAGAGCTACTTAGTTCAGTTCAGTCACTGTTGTGTCCGCCTCTTTGCAACACCATGGACTGTAGCTCTTAGTGTTAGAGCACAGACTAAAACGTAAGTCCCCTGACTTGAACGCATCATTCTTTTCTACATCACACTGTGGTGGTCATTTTATTTTCAACTAACATTGTCATCTTTCTCTCAATTTTTGTGTTTTTCCTAGTACTTAGTTTTTGTCTTCCCATTCTCAAGTTCTAGGCTTTTTACCTTGAGCTATAATCTTTTGCTTAAATCATATCTGTTTAATTTGAACAAGCTGCATCTTTCTGTTGCTATTAGGACATGAATTCCTTCACACAAGAGTTCAGCGATGTGTATATATACCTTCGCGATTGCATTTTCCTTTATGAACTGAAATTTTTGTTAACTCAAATGCTTGGTGCATTAAGTTCATTTTCTCCCTCGCCAATCCTGCTATTTTTAAACTAAGCATTATTACTGTATTTAATCTGCCAAGTGTTTTCCTTAGCACCCTTTGTGTATTTTAATCTGGTCTCTTTCCTTCTTTTTAATCCAATTTGCAAATCTTAAAACTGAATCTTCCTTTTGTAAGCTTGCAGTTTCCCTTGCTAGAAGCCTGAAATCCTAGTCTTGAACTTCAACAGGAGTTTTGACTGGAGAAAAATTCAAATTACCACCGTTTCCAATTATAGTTGATTCTCATTATTCCCTGTAGTTCTGTATAACTACCCATGTTCTGTATAACTACCTGAATTAGCAAATACTGAACTGTTACTCTCAGATGGAATCGTTAGGTTCCTAGCAACCTCTGGTGGTGATATTTCTGTCAGCTGATGGTACATAAGCTGTTTGATGTGTGTTTCTATTTAAAGACAACTTATTTAATGTATGTTGTCACTCATTAACATTAAACTCATGACCAGCAACACTGTAACTTGTGCCTGAAGGAAGCTTATCTAAGGCATATCATACAGCCTTGTGTTTAGCACTACACTTAGGGGCTGTTATCACTCATAAAGCAAAAAATGCAAAAACTGGCAGCAAATAGTGAAAAAGATAACTTGTACTTGTTCACATTGTGAGATCAGTGACAAGAAAGAGTATTGCCTGTTGGACCTCAGCTGGAACCTTGGGCAACTCCAGTTTTTACTACTCTGTGCTTATTTGTGAATGACTATGAAATTGTAAGAATTGATTTGGCAATTAGAAATAAATTTGAAGTGAAGTGAAAGTTGCTCAGTTGTGTCCATCTCTTTGCAACCCCATGGAGTGGGTAGCCTTTCCCTTCTCCAGGGGATCTTCCCAACCCAGGGTTTGAACCCAGGTCTCCCACATTGCAGGAGGATTCTTTACCAGCTGAGCCACCAGAGAAGCCCGAGAGTACTGGAGTGGGTAGCCTATCCCTTCTCCAGCAGATCTTCCTGACCCAGTAATTGAATCAGGGTCCTCTCCATTGCAGGCAGATTCTTTACCAGCTGAGCTATCAGGAAAGCCCAGGGAATAGGCAGATTTGCAAATACAGAATCCAGGAGTAGTGAAGATCAGCTGTAATACCTGATTCTTCTAAAATATTAGAGTTTCAGTCGAGATTTCTTCCTTGATTGATCTCAATCTGCAAATGGGAGGTAGTAATTTCTCTGTAGATAATCCTAATTATAACACCCATAAAAGGTGTCCTTTTCATTATAGGGTACGGGAATGCAAAAGTAGGAAGTCAAGAAACACCTAGAGTAACAGGCAAATTTGGCCTTGGAGTATGGAATGAAGCAAGGCAAAGGCTAATAGAGTTCTGCCAAGAGAACGCACTGGTCATAGCAAACACCCTCTTCCAACAACACAAGAGAAGACTCTACACATGGACATCACCAGATGGTCAACACAGAAATCAGATTGATTATATTCTTTGCAGCCAAAGATGGAGAAGCTCCGTAGAGTCAGCAAAAACAAGACCAGGAGCTGACTGTGGCTCAGATCATGAACTCCTTATTGCCAAATTCAGACTTAAATTGAAGAAAGTAGGGAAAACCACTAGACCATTCAGGTATGACCTAAATCAAATCCCTTATGATTATACAGTGGAAGTGAGAAATAGATTTAAAGGACTAGATATGATAGACAGAGTGCCTGATAAACTATGGATGGAGGTTCGTGACATTGTACAGGAGACAGGGATCAAGACCATCCCCATGGAAAAGAAATGCAAAAAAGCAAAATGGCTGTCTGGGGAGGCCTTACAAATAGCTGTGAAAAGAAGAGAAGCGAAAAGCAAAGGAGAAAAGGAAAGATAGAAGCATCTGAATGCAGAGTTCCAAAGGATAGCAAGAAGAGAGAAGAAAGCCTTCTTCAGCGATCAGTGCAAAGAAATAGAGGAAAACAGTAGAATGGGAAAGACTAGAGATCTCTTCAAGAAAATTAGAGATACCAAGGGAACGCTTCATGCAAAGATGGGCTCGATAAAGGACAGAAATGGTATGGACCTAACAGAAGCAGAAGATATTAAGAAGAGGTGGCAAGAATACACAGAAGAACTGTACAAAAAAGATTTTCACCACCCAGATAATCACGAGGGTGTGATCACTCACCTAGAGCCAGACATCCTGGAATGTGAAGTCAAGTGGGCCTTAGAAAGCATCACTACCAACAAAGCTAGTGGAGGTGATGGAATTCCAGTTGAACTATTTCAAATCCTGAAAGATTTGGAAAACTCAGCAGTGGCCACAGGACTGGAAAAGGTCAGTTTTCATTCCAATCCCAAAGAAAGGCAATGCCAAAGAATGCTCAAACTACCACACAATTGCACTCATCTCACACGCTAGTAAAGTAATGCTCAAAATTCTCCAAGCCAGGCTTCAGCAATACGTGAACCGTGAACTTCCAGGTGTTCAAGCTGGTTTTCGAAAAGGCAGAGGAACCAGAGATCAAATTGCTAACATCTGCTGGATCATCGATAAAGACAGAGTTCCAGAAAAACATCTATTTTTGCTTTATTGACTATGCCAAAGCCTTTGACAGTGTGGATCACCATAAACTCTGGAAAATTCTGAGAGAGATGGGAATACCAGACCACCTGACCTGCCTCTTGAGAAACCTTTATGCAGGTCAGGAAGCAACATTTAGAACTGGGCATGGAACAACAGACTGGTTCCAAGTAGGAAAAGGAATACGTCAAGGCTATATATTGTCACCCTGCTTATTTAACTTATATGCAGAGTACATCATGAGAAACGCTGGACTGGAAGAAGCACAAGCTGGAATCAAGATTGCCAGGAGAAATATCATTAACCTCAGATACACAGATGACACCACCATTATGGCAGAAAGTGAAGAGGAACTGAAAAGCCTCTTGATGAAAGTGAAAGAGGAGAGTAAAAAGTTGGCTTAAAGCTCAACATTCTGAAAACGAAGATCATGGCATGCGGTCCCATCACTTCATGGCAAATAGATGGGAAAACAGTGGAAACAGTGTCAGACTTAATATTTTGGGGCTCCAAAATCACTGCAGATGGTTATTGCAGCTATGAAATTAAATGACGCTTATTCTTTGGAAGGAAAGTTATGACAACCTAGATAGCATATTAAAAAGCAGAGACGTTACTTTGCCAACAAAGGTCCGTCTAGTCAAGGCTATGGTTTTTCCTGTGGTCATGTATGGATGTGAGAGTTGGACTGTGAAGAAGGCTGAGTGCCGAAGAATTGATGCTTTTGAACTGTGGTGTTGGAGGACTCTTGAGAGTCCCTTGGACTGCAAGGAGATCCAACCAGTCCATTCTGAAGGAGATCAGCTTTGGGATTTCTTCGGAAGGAATGATGCTAAAGTTGAAACTCCAGTACTTTGGCCACCTCATGCAAAAAGTTGACTCATTGGCAAAGACTCTGATGCTGGGAGGGATTAGGGGCAGGAGGAGAAGGGGACGACAGAGGATGAGATGTCTGGATGGCATCCCCGACTCGATGGACGTGAGTTTGGGTGAACTCCGGGAGTTGGTGATGGACAGGGAGGCCTGGCGTGCTGCAGTTCTTGGCGTCGCAAAGAGTCAGATACGACTGAGCGACTGAACTGAGCTGAACTGAGTTATACCTAATCTCTTTGCTAATCATCTCTTTGTTTTCAGGGAGCACCAAGGAGATTCTTTCTGTTTCCTGGTATTTAGAAATTAAGAATTCTCGGCACTTTAGAATGAATTTGCCTATCAAAACAGGGCTCTTAAGTTAGACCGGGATAATCCCAGTGTTTCTCAAGTCACTATAAACTGCTTAAAATTGAATGCAAATTTTTAAGTGCTCATGAGTATGTTCAGTTTTTATAGAAAATTAAATAGATATCATCAGAACCTCAGAAGGTCTGCATTCTTTGAGCTCTGTCAGAAAATTAGGAACCGTAGTTTGCTGAATAGCCTAGTTCTGTCAGTAGAGATTTACCTTTCTCTGCAGTATGTTGCATTCTTTTGCTTTTATACCTGTTGATTTTTAAACCAACATTTTTTCCCAAATGGAGTATTGTAATGTATTGAAATTTGTTTTTTTCCTCTTATTTTGGTGACCATCTTTCCATATCATTGTATATAGCTCTACCACATTCTCTTTAATAGCTGCAGCGTATCATTGTGTATATGAGTCATAATTTAAGTATACTCTATTAATGATCATTGGTTATTTCACATTTTCCCCTACTACCAATAGTATATATTTCTTGGTATTCTTGAATATATTTTTATAAGATAAACCTCTAATTGTAGAATTGTGATAGGGCAAAGAATATTCAAAGTTAAAATTTAGTAGCTATTATTACAAGATTGGTTTAAAATATGGTTGTATTTTTCCCATAATGAATGTGTGTTTCCCTCTTAGCCTTGCCAGTACTGGGTATTAATCTTCTTATTTTGCTATTTGCATTGATAGAAATGTTTTATTTAGATTTGTATCTCTTTTATTACTGAAGTGAACTCTGTAAAATGACTGACCCTTTGCTTTTTATTGATTAAGTTACTTGTTCTTATCTGTTGTTCATTTTCCTATTGCTGATTGCTATTTTGATTATGGAGCTCACATAAAAAAATCCCGAGGTTGGGAACTTTGTCTTATTACCATTCTGTTTCCACACCATACTAGTCACTAAACGTTGGCTGAATTAATGGATGTTGTCTCTTTAGCTGCCAAACATGTTGGCAACTCCACCATATACAGTTGAGCCTTGAACTTGCCTGTTTGAACTTCATAGGCCCACTTAGGTGCAGATTTTTTTCAATAAATGTGTACTGCAGTACTACACCATCTAAGGTTGCTTGAATCTGAACAGAACTGCACGTTAAGAGGACTGGCTGTAAGTTATGTGTGGGGGACTCCGCATTGTTCAAAGGTCAACTGTAGAGGTTATCCCTTCACTTACCTAGGACTCCTTTCATTTTTTTCAGCATTCTTTTGTAGTTCTTAGTACACTTGGATTCTGCACTGTGTTGTTGTTTTTTTGGGTCAAATTTGTCCCTAAGTGTTAACATAAGTTTGATAGATAATTAATATGTAACTGTGGATAATTCTTCAAGAGATGGGAATACCAGGCCACCTTACCTGAGAAACCTGTTTGCAGGTCAAGAAGCAACAGTTAGAACTGGACAACGGACTGGTTCCAAATTGGGAGAGGAGTATGTCAAGGCTGTATATTGTCACCCTCCTTATTTAACTTATATGCAGAGATCATCATGTGAAAAGCTGGGCTGAATGAATCACAAGCTGGAATCAAGAGTGCCAGGAGAAATACCAAAAAACTCAGATATGCAGATGATACCACCCTCCCTTATGGCAGAAAGTGAAGAAGAACTAAAGAGTCTCTTGATGAAGGTGAAAGAGGAGAGTGGAAAAGCCGGCTTACAACTCAACATTCAGAAAAACTAAAATCATGGCATCCGGTCTCATCACGTCATGGCAAATAGATGGGGAAACAATGGAAACGATGACAGATTTTCTTTTCTTGGGCTTCAAAATCACTGCAGATGGTGACTGCAGCCATGAAATTAAAAGAGGCTTGTTCCTTGGAAGAAAAGCTATGACCAACTTAGTAAGCATATTAAAAAGCAGAGACATTACTTTGCTGAGAAAGGTCTGTCTAATCAGAGCTGTGGTTTTTCCAGTAGTCACGTATGGATGGGAGAGTTGAACCATATAGAAAGCTGAGCACCAGAGAATTGATGCTGTTGAACTGTGGTGTTGGAGGAGACTCTTGAGAGTCCGTTGGACAGCAAGAAGATCAAACCAGTCATTCCTAAAGGAAATCAATCCTGAATATTCATTGGAAGGGGTGATGGCTGAAATTGAAGCCCCAGTCCTTTGACCACCTGATGCAGAGAGCTGACTCATTAGAAAAGACCCTGATGCTGGGAAAGATTGAAGGCAGGAGGAAAAAGGGATGACAGAGGATGAGATGGTTGGATGGCATCACTGACTCCATGGACATGAATTTGAGCAAGCGCTGGGAGTTGGTAATGGACAGGGAAGCCGTGCTGTGCTGTAGTTCGTGGGGTTGCAAAAAGTTGGGTACGACCTAGTGACTGAACTGAACTGAATTGTAAATGCTGCAGTTTTAAAATTTCAATTCCTCATTGTTCATTGCTAGCATGCAGATATACAGTAGATATTTTTGTATATTGATCTTTGCTGTACAACTTTGCTAAAGTCACTTACTGGTAGCATTTTTATAGATTCCATAGGATTTTTTTACATAGATGATTTGATATTTGCAAATAAAGATTTTTATATCTGCCTTTTAAATTTTTCTTGTCTTGGAATAGCTAGAACCTACGATATAATGTTGAATGGTAGTGGTGAGAGTAGATACATTTGCTTTGTTTCTGACGTTAGGGAAAGAATTTATTTCTTTATCACTAAGCTTCTTGTAGGTGCCCTTCATCAAGATTGAGGAAGTTCTTAGTTTACTGAGCATTAAAATTTTTTTGTGTGTGTATAAGAGGATTTATTTTTATTAAAATTAAAATTCTTATATTTATAGAGGATACATGCTGTTTACAGTTATTGTATGATATTGGCTATAATCTCTGTGTTGTGCAGTCCATCCTTGTGGCCTTTCACACAGAAGTTGGTGCCTCTCACCCCAATATTGCCCTCCCTTCCCACTGGTAGCTTCTAGCTTGTTCTCTGAGTCTGTGAATGAACCACCTTTTTATTATTACACTAGTTATGTTTTTTTTAGATTCCACATATAAATGATAGTGTACAGTATTTGTCTTTCTCTGTCTGACTTAACTCACTTAGCTCAGTACTCTCAAAATCCCTCCATGTTGTTGCAAATGGCAGAATTTCATTAATGGCCAAGCAGTATTTCACTATATATATATATATATATATATCCATTCATCTATTGATGGACAGTTAGGTTTCTTCTGTATCTTAGCAGTTGTAAATAATGCTGCTATAAACATTGGAAAGCATGTATCTTTTGGAATTCGTGGTTTTGTTTCTTTTGGATATATATCCAGGAATGGAATTCTGGGTCCTGTGGCAGTTCTATATTTATATTTTTGAGAAACCTCATATGCTTGTCCACAGTGCCTATATCAGTTTACATTCATACAGCATTGTAGAAGGGTACCTTTTGCTCCTCATCCTTGCCAACATTTCTTATTTGTGTTCTTTTCAGGGATAGCCATTCTGACAGGTGTAAGGTATTTCATTGTGGTTTTGATTTAAGAAGAAATAAATGAATTATTCTGAAGATAGTTATCCCATTTTCTGAAACATGACATGATGGGGAATTCATAATTCAATAGTCAGTCATTTTTAAAAGGTAATGAATACTGCTGACCTTGACAATATGCCCCTTCATCTTTTAAATTTGGCTGACTTTTTTCATTTCACACTATTCCTTACTAATCAGATAATTTAGTTAATTTTCAAATAAATCCACTCAAACCTATCTTGTTTTTCCTTTTATGCTCAGTCTTTGTCCGATTAGAAATATTTGAGGGGCTTCCCTGGTGGTCCACTGGTTAAGACTCCATGTTTCCAATACATGGAACTCAGGTTCAGTCCCTGGTTGGGGAACTAAGCTCCAACATGCAATGCAGTACAGTGAAAAAAAAGAGAGCGAGAAAGCGAAATATTTGAAATGAAGAGTAAAGAAGGTAAAATGCAAGACTGTAAGACATGGGAAAGTTGAGACTAGTCTGATTAGACAGCTTCCTTTTAAATACCCAATCAAATCCTACATTGAAATTTGCTTCCAACTGCTCTGGTCTGAATATTTATTTCCCTAAATTCATACAGCATCCAACTAGTCCATCCTAAAGGAGATCAGTCCTGGATGTTCTTTGGACGGAATGATGCTAAAGCTGAAACTCCAGTACTTTGGCCATCTCATGTGAAGAGTTGACTCATTGGAAAGGACTCCGGTGCTGGGAGGGATTGGGGGCAGGAGGAGAAGGGGATGACAGAGGATGAGATGACTGGATGGCATCACCGACTCGATGGACGTGAGTTTGAGTGAACTCCGGGAGTTGGTGATGGACAGGGAGGCCTGGCGTGCTGCGATTCATGGGGTTTCAAATAGTCGGACGCGACTGAGTGACTGAACTGAACTGAACTGAATGATAAGTGATGTTGAGCTTCTTTTCATGTACCTGTTGGCCATCTATATTTCCTCTTTTGAAAACTGTCTATTCAGTTCTGCCCATTTTTTAATCAGGTTGGGGGTTTTTTTTTTGGCTGCACTGGGTCTTTGCTGCTACTCACGAGCCTCCCCTAGTTGTAGTGGGTAGGGGCTGTTCTCCACTTGGTGTGTGGGCTGCTTGTGGTGGCTTCCCATGTTGCAGAGCACAGTCTGTAGCGCACACAGACTTCAGTAGTTGTGGTCCGTGGGCTTAGCTGCCCCGAGGCATGTGCGCTTCTCCCAGACTAGGGATCAGATCCAAGTCCCCTGCACCGGCAGATGAATTCTTCAACCACTCAACCATCAGGGAATTCCCGGTTGGTGGTTTTGATACTGAGTTGTATGAGCTGTTGAATATGTTGATGTTAATGTTAATAATATGTTGGTAGGTCATAACATTTGCAAATGTTTCCTCCCATCGAGTAGGTTGTCTTTTTGTTTGATCAGTGGTTTCCTTTGCTGTGCAAAAGCTACTTAAGTTTAATTAGATTGCATTTGTTTATTTTTGCTTTTATTTACTTTGAGACAAATCCAAAATAAAAAATATTGTTGTGATTTATGTCAAAGAGTGTTCTGCCTATATTTTCCTCTGGGAGTTTTTCAGTATCTGGTCTTACATTTAGATCTTAAATCCATTTTGAGTTTATTTTTGTACTTGGCGTTAAAGAATGTTCTAACTTCACTTATTTACATGTAGGTCTCTAGTTTTCCCAGCACCATTTATTGAAGAGATTGTCTTTTCTCTGTTGTATACGCTTGACAGAGAAGGCCTCCTTTGTCATAGGTTGACCATGAGTGTCATAGGTTCACATAGCTTGTCATGAGTGACATAGCTTGTCATGAGTGACATAGCTTGTCATGAGTGTCATAGATTGACAAAGGTTGTCATGAGTGCGTTAGGTAAAAGTCCAGGACACCAAAAAAGTGTCTAACAGGCTTTTTAATGGCAAAGCAGTACCGGGCGGGGTTCCCGGACCGGAACGAGGCAGGTCGAGGAAGTCCGTGCCCGGACCATGTTGGGGGTGGCTTTTATACGTTCGTTGAGAGGGATGGTCAGGCTAGATGGGCGGGGGTTCGGATAGGTCGCCAGGCCAAGGTGTCGCGGGCTGACAGGTCCTTCTTTGTGGCTGGGGTGGGGCGGCTTTAGCTGGTGAAGTGTGCTGTCATTGGTCCCCGGAATCTGGGAGGCTCCTTCTGTTAGGGACTTCCCCCGCCAGCGGGAGCGAAGGAGGGGTGGCCCATCATGGCCCCTGGGGTCCGGCCTTACATTCTGACCCTTTTGATAGGATAAGGGGCACCGTTATTGCTTCTGGCTACTTCCTGCTGAGCTGGGGCCTTGCTGGGGCTGAGGGTCGTGGCTGGATCCCGGTGACCTTTAGGGGGCCTCAGGGTGTCTGGACGGGAGCTTGGAGTACGCGGCTACCATCAACATCTGTCCAGTAGCCGTCTGGGTTAGCTCCCTGACCCTCCGGAAGATGATCTGAAAAACACAAGGTCTTATCGACAGGATGAGGAACAAGGCTGCCAGGGGTCTGAGAAGTGGGAGAAGCCATTTTGCCCAAGACGACTTTCACCATCCTGAGAAATCGAAACCGTCTGACTCGGCCAGTCCAAGTCTGATGCTCTCTCTCAGCTCTCGGACCTTGTTCTGAACTATCCCCAAGGCATTACGAAAAAAAAAATAAGTCTTCCCTTAGGAACTGACAGGTTCCCCCTTTTTCAGCTGTTGGCAGGTCTAGGGCCCTTCGATTTTGGAGAGCCACTGATGCCAGAGAGGTTATCTGGGTTTGTAATGCCATTAGGGAATCTGCCACCTTGTCCAGGTCTCGATTGAGGTCTGCGGACAGCTCATAGTAGAAGTGTGTGGCTGATCCCAATCCTCCTGCCCCCAGTCCTAAGGTTGTGAGTAAATTTCCTCCGGGGAGCAGGGGAGCTGCAGCTAATGCCCTCTGGCGGCAGCAGGTTGGGTGGATCTGGTCTTCCATTGCCGGAGGGTTTGGGGATAGGGGGTCTCCTCTCGAGCCGTCACAGGCCACTGTGATTAATTAGATATCGTTGGCCAGAACACAAGAGGCATTGGCTGGGAGGTACAGTATCTCAGTGGTCAAGGGCCCCATTGACAAGGTTACTTCTGTGGCATTTCGAGTGAGATTTTGGGCCTCTACCCATTTCCTGGGGATCCGTTGGGCAAGGAACGGTCGAGGTTTCAAGGGAAGACAGAGCCAACATGGGAGGTTTGGCGAGGTTTCAGTCAGGGTCTGGTAGGTGTCATTGAGGCCGGTGAAAATTTGAGATGAAAAATCTAGGGGTTTGAGCGCCTGATGAACCTGGTCTAGGAGTTTGTTGGGCTTATGATGTGGATCAGAGGCTTCAGTTGCCAACTTTCTGAGGTCCCAGTTTGGAACCAGTGGCCTGCTATGGGGTCAGGGCACTGAATACTACAGTGCTGGCATAAGGCCTTTTGCAGGAGGTCGCCATTAACCCCACCATAGTTTGGCCTCAGTCCAAACAGAAGAGAGGGAATACAGCCCCACCTGTCAACAGAAAATTGGATTAAACATTTACTGGACATGGCCTTGCCCACCAGAACAAAAGACCCAGTTTATCCCACATCAGTCTCTCCCATCAGGAAGCTTCCATAAGCCTCTTATCCTTATCCATTAGAGGGCAGAAAGAATGAAAACCACAATCACAGAAAACTAACCAAACTGATCACATGGATTACAGCCTTGTCTAACTCAGTGAATGAGCCATGCCACATAGAGCCAACCAAGACAGACGGGTCAGGGTGGAGAATTCTGACAAAATATGGTCCAGTGGAGAAGGGAATGGCAAACCACTTCAGCATTCTTGCCTTGAGAACCCCAGAAACAGTATGAAATGGCAAAAAGTGGTTGCATTCACCACCAGACTGGAATGATGGGGATGACAAGTGAACATGGGGATTTCTGACGTGTTTCAAACGTTAGCAGAGATTTTGAAAGACACTGAGTCAGGGCCTTCTTTCTCCCAGGTGGTGCATGATCACCGATCTCAGCTTTCAAATAAGTTTGAGAATTACTTCCCAACCACAAAAGACCCTGACCTGGGAAGGAACAGATCCACAACCCATCTGTGAATAAGACAGGTGAAACGACTTTGTCCTTGCTAGAAAAGGATCAGTTGCTTGAGATAGCAAATGACTTGGCCTTTAAAGTAGTTTGAGACAACTTCAAATCTCCATACATTCTGGATTAAAATCAAGGTGGAATATCCTGAGATGGCCACAAACGCACTGAAAAGCCTGCTTCCATTTCTAGCATCCTATCTTTGTGAAAAGGGGTTTTCTGCAGTGACAGCAACTGAAACAAGATTACAGAGTAGACTGGACACAAGCAGCACACGGTGGGCATCACTGTCTCCCATCATTCCAGATGGCACCATCTAGTTGCAGGAAAACAAGCTCAGGACTCCCACTGATTCTGCATTATGGCAAGCTTCTAACTGGACATGAACAACAGACTGGTTCCAGATTGGGAAAGGAATACGTCAAGACTGTATAATGTCACCCTGCTTATTTAACTTATATGCAGAGAATGTCATGCGAAATCCTGGGCTGGATGAAGCATAAGCTGGAATCAAGATTACCAGGAGAAATATCAATAACCTAAGACATGCAGATGACTCCACCCTTATGGGAAAAAAAGAAAGCAAAGAGGAACTAAATAAAGAGCCTCTTGATGAAGGTAAAATAGGAGAGTGAAAAAGCTGGCTTAAAATTCAACATTCAGAAAATGAAGATGATGGTATCCAGTCCCATCACTTCATGGCAAATAGATGGGGAAACAGTGGAAACAGTGACAGACTTTATTTTTGGGGGGTTCCAAAATCACTGCAGATGGTGACTTCAGCATGAAATTAGAAGATGCTTGCTCCTTGGAAGAAAAGCTACAACAAACCTAGTCAGCATATTAAAAAGCAGAGACATTACTTTGCTGACAGAGTCCATCTAATAAAAGCTATAGTTTTTCCAGTAGTCAAGTACAGATACGAGAGTTGGACCAAAAAGAAGGCTGAGTGCTGAAGAATTGATGCTTTTGAACTGTAGTGCTGGAGAAGACTGTTGAGAGTCCCTTGGACCGCAAGGAGATCAAAACAGTCAATTGTAAAGGAAATCAGTCCTGAATATTCATTGGAAGGACTGATGCTGAAGCTGAAACTCCAGTACTTTGGCCAACTGATGTGAAGAACTGACTGATTGGAAAAGACCCTGATGCTGGGGAAGATTGAAGGCAGGAAGAGAAGGGGATGACAGAGGATGAGGTGGTTGGATGGCATCATGGACCTAATGGACATGAGTTTAGCAAGTTCCAAGAGTTGGTGATGGACAGGGAAGCCTGGAGTGCTGCAATCCATGAGGTCACAAAGAGTTGGACATGACTGAGCGTCTGAACTGAACTGAAAGAAACCAACAAGCCATCTAGTCATGGCAGCCACTCTGTCCCTGCATATACAGATACAGGATGACCAATTCTGTCGCTCTGGTGTGTAATCACTCTTGAATAGTTCTGCACCTGTGATGTTGGTTGCCAACAAAAGTGCACATAACGTATCCTCATGCACGTATCACACAGACAAGCACTTTTGTCAACGTCAGTAGACTTTCAACCTGGATTGCATACAGCAGTGATCCTTTCTAACAATCGTGCTGTTTCATCCATTCGTCTGCTTACGGTGCTAGCCTAAAGGGAGCTCGTGCCACCTTTTGATCTGCAGCATCTTCTAAAAGTTCATGATAAATGAACTTTAGCAGCAGTCAGGATCAACTCTTCACCAATAGTAAAGGGCTTTTAGTTTTAGCAATGTAGTTAGCCACTAAGAATGATGCTCTCAGTGCAGACGCATTTGATGACATGATGGCCTTCAGTAATTGCTTCTGTTTTTCATATTTTCATGTTTATCTTTTAACTCTAAAGCCTTTTTAATGCCGTATGCTTGGTCTCCATATGGTGAAGCAGTTCTCACAGCTTCATGGCTTCTTGGATAACTGGTTGCCACATATTACATAGAGTGGCCTTGGAGAATGTGAATCACTTACTGCAATGAACCCCTAATTTAAATAGGACTCTGGTATTTAAAATACAGCTTTCTTTTTGTTAGTAGTCTTGGAGTCTTCTGCTGTCTCATCATTGGGTCTCTCGCGCTGTTCAAAGACGCTCTCCAGCAATGTTTGTGTTTTACTCATTTTGGCTGGGATTACTTTGTGGGCTTACCATAATTGACTGAGACAGTACGCAGTTCAGGAGAGAGGCACAGATGGAAGTGGTAAAGAAGATAATGGGCGGGCCACTCATGGGCTAAAGTAGTATCGAATTCTGACTTAAAGCCTGCCGCCAGATGCAGCTGTATAATTGAAGTATGTCAACTCACTTGCAGCCGTAAACCCTGACACCAGGTGCAGCTTAATTGTCACTGGCCACTCACTGGTAGGGATTTGGTAGGAGTCTGCAAGCAATTGATTTATTATAGTCTCTGTGCAGTCAAACCTCTCTGCTGATAATAATCTGTATTTGCAGCTGCTCCTCAGTGCTAGCATCACTGCCTCAGCTCCACCTCAGACTCTCACAAGGAGCTCACAGTGTAGATCCCTTGCATGTGCAGTTAACAGTAGGGTTCATGCTGCTATGAGACTCTAGTGCCACTGCTGATCTGATAGGAGGTGGGACTCAGACGGTGGTGTCAGCAATGGGGAGAGGTTGTAAATACAGATGAAGCTTTCCTTGCTACCCCAGCCATTCATCTCCTGCTGTGCAACCCAGTTCTTAACAGGCCATGGAGCAGTGTGAGGATTGGGGATTCCTATCTTAGAGGGAATGCTTGCAGCTTTTCACAGTTATGGCTGATGCTAGCTGGAGAGAACCCACAGTCTCTGGAGAGATTTTTTTTGGTCATAAATGGATTTGAATTTTATCAAAAGTGTTTTTGCATCTGTTGAGATAATCCTATGACTTGTAAAAAGATTTATTCATTCATTTATTTATTTTTGGCTGTGCTGGGTCTTCATTGCTGCATACGGGCTTTCTCCAGTTAACTGGGAGGGGGGTCTGCTCTTCACTGTGGTGCTGGGCTTCTCACTGCGGTAGCTGCTTTCGTTGCACAGGCTCCGGGGTGTGCGGGCTTCGCCGGTTGCTGTTCTCAGGCTCTAGAGCACAGGCTCTGTGGTTGTAGCACATGTCGGGTCTTCCAGGACCAGGGAATGTTGCTGTACTCTTGAAAAGAATGTTTATTCTCCTGCTTTCAGATGGAATGTTCTATATGTTTATCAACTGCGTCAGTTTGTCTAATGTGTCATTCAAAGTCTTTGTTTCCTTATTGATTTTCTCTCTGATGCCTTGTCAGTTGTTACTGTTGGTTTCTCCTTTTATGTCTGTTGACACATTATTGACCAGGGGAGTTTTTACAGAAATTAACGCCTGTGGCTGGTGATTGTAAGTGTATGTTGACATGCTCATGTTGGAGTAAATACCAACAAGTTTTTTTTGCACTTAATGTATTTATTTGAAACTTTGTACATGTGTTACTAAAGCCTTCTAATATTTCGTTAGCATGTGATAGACAGTACAGCAGGCATCTCTGCAGAGGAACAGAACATCTATTACAAACACACCATTTCACTGCTTTCCCTGGGAAGAGCAGACTCTCCACTTTCTGGCAGGATTCTTTTTTAGTCCTGTGGGTATTATTTCCTCTAGAATATGTTCTTTTATTTTACCTGATAGTTAACAAGGTGGATCTTTGAAGGGGGCTCTTTTTCAAATGAGAAATTTCTTGATATGTCATTTCTTATAGTTTTACAGTAATAAACTTGTGTTTATAATATTTAGAAGGTTGGAACAAAATCTTAATGAAACAAAATGTGAATGATAATGACAACCACAAGTTGTATAATGAACCCTTGATAAGTTTTAAGTTCTAACAACTTCACACAGTGCTGTTAATTGTACCACTCTCTAAAACTACTCTCCCTGGTCATTAACGCACAGGTAACAAAAGACATATTAATGTGTCGTTGGTCAATACTCTGTTAGTATTTGCGTTACGTGTTGAGGTGCTCCTATGTTTACAGTTGTTATAAACATTCCTGGATTGATACTTTAATCATTATGTAGTGTCCTTTTTTGTCTTTTCTAACAGTCTGTATTTTAAAGGTGGTTTTTTTTGTGTGTGATAAAAGTATTACTGCTCTGGCTTTCTTTTGGTTTCCATTTTGCGTACACTTCTTTTTTTCATTCAATCACTTTGTGTGTTATCATGAGTTCTGAAATGAGTGTCTTGTAGGTAGTATATTTATGGATATTGTTTCTGCATCCATTCATCCACTGTTATTTTTTGGGTGGATCATTTAGTCCATTTACATTAAGGTAATTATTGATTTATATATAATCAACTTTACCATTTTGTCCATGGTTTTATTGTTTTTTAGGTCTTTTTACCCTTTTATTCTTAATGATTGATGACTGTCTTTAGTGTTGTTTCAGTTACTTCCTTTTTTGTGTGTCTATCTATTTACACTTAGTTTGCAGTTAACCACGAGGTTTTTGTATAACAGTCTACATTTGGCCCCAGTAGCTCAGCAGTAAGGAATCTGTTGGAGATGCAGGGGACACAGGTTTGATGCCTAGATCGGGAAGATCCCCTAGGAAAGGGAATGGCAGTCCACTCCAGTATTCTTGCTGGGGAAATCCCATAGACAGAGGAGCCTGGCAGGCTATTTAGTCTATGGGGTCCCTGTAATTTTTTAAAATAATTTTAAAGTTATTTTTAAAATAAAAAATGAAAATTTTCAGTTTCTGCTGAAAAATCAGCTGATAGGAGAGATTTTTAAAAGTCAGAAATGGATACTGATTTTGTCCAATGCTTTCTTTTCTGAGACAACATTTCTTAAATTATATTTTTAAAATGTTCAACAAACCTAGCATTTTCTGTCACAAATCTTACTTGGTCATTATCCCTTTTAATGTATTGTTGGATTTGTTTTTGTTAAATCCACATTTATGTTCATGAGGATGTTGTTTTGTAGCTTTCTTGCCCTAGTGCTGTGTGGTTTTGGTGTCAGGGTGCTGTTGACCTCATAACGAGTAGGAGAGTGTCCTTTTCAGGTTTCTGGATGAATTCGTATAGAATTGGTTCATTCCCCTTTGAACGTCTGGCAACACTCACCAGCGCACCCATCCGGCTCCAGAACAGCCTTGATGGGAAGTGTCTCAGGCACACTCGCGGTGTGCATTTGTCACTGCCACCCTCTCCACAGCTCTTTGCGTCTTGTAGTTTGCCTTCTCTTTCGAAGATGCCTCGCTGGGTCGCTAGATTGTGGCATTGTTGTGGGGATTTTTCTGCCTACGTGTGTGTGTCTGTCTCTCTTTTGGTGGCAGCTGTAATTGGTAACAGTATAATTCACACAGTTCACCCACTTGAAGTACAAATTCGGTCGTTTTTACATATTTCGTTGTGCACCCCTTACCATAGTTCATCTGAGAGCATTCTTATCATTCCCGGAAGAAACCCTGAGTGCGTGAGCAGTCACCCTCCATTTCCTCTTAACCATGCTGTTCAACTCGAGAACTTCAGTATGAGCGTCTGTGCCGTCTCGCTCAGCTGTCTAGCTTTTGACAGTATGGAATATAATTAAAGTCACTTTTAATATCTACTAGTTGTATCATTGTTATCTCTTGTGGACTGGTCTTAATTGACTGACTTTTCATTATGGATATTATTTTACAGTTTCTTTGTGTACCTAGTAATTTTTAATTAGGTGCCAGATATTGTGGATTTTACCTTATTGAGTGCTGTGTGAACTTGAGTGATGTGTGAACCTAGGGATTATTACCTCTGCTCCTTTTGGGTGTTTTTTTCCTCTGGCTCAGGCAGTTTCTCACATGCATCTGCTGATCAGTTGGTAACTTGGGGAGGAAAGTCAAATCTCTAAACCTCTCTCTTCATCTCTCTCCTCTCTGGTACTCTGCCTTTATAAATTCTAATCATCCTGGCCTCCCTGGACATGTGCTGTGTATCCTGTACTTGGGGGAGATCAGTGTTCTTCCCCTGGAATCCCCTAACTGTGCTGAGCTGTTCAAGAAGGAAGCTCAGATAATAGTAGACCTGACTTGTTTGTTTCCCTTCCTTAACGGATCACTCCTTCATTGATGGGTGTCTGGTCTCTGAAATTGGTCGATTCATGTATATTAGACTTACTACTATAAACTACTCATACTGTTCCTTTTCATAGCTGAGGCTAATTAAAGAATAAAGTCTTTTAACTATTGTGCTCTTTAAAATAACAATGCAATCTACTGATATATTACCTTAAATGAGTTGTGGTTAGTTTGCTAAGTGGAGAGTTTATAACTTAATCCTAGCAGTGAATTGCTCTAGAATCAATAAGGTGTTGACCCCTTTCTCACAATTTTTTGTATGATAAGTTATTACTCAATAAAACTTCTAAATGTTACTTAATCCAGAGACCAAATTGTAGAGTTAATTCTTGTCCCATTTTTCTTTTTCTTTTACAGGAAAAGTAAGAAGCTTAAGCTCATCTTTGTGGTCACTAACTCACTTGACAGCTTTGTATCTAAGTGACAATTCCCTGTCCCGCATTCCTTCAGACATTGCCAAGCTTCACAATCTGGTGTATCTGGACCTGTCCTCTAATAAAATCCGAAGTTTACCGGCAGAACTCGGAAACATGGTATCACTCAGGTATACAGACCCAACTCAGTGCATAGTTATATACCCTTAAAACAAAACATTATTATATCCTTAGGAAACACCACTTTGTTAGGAAACAACGTTGTCAATTTAATGTTATTTGAACAAAATTAAACATGAGGTAAAGTTTTCTGGGAAAATTGAATGTCAGCTAATAAATCATAAGTCACGTAGATCCATTGCCTAGCATTTATTTTATTGCTGTTTTGTGTAATATGCTTCATATTTGAAACAAAATTTTAAGACGAAGTGGAACAAACAACGAGAAAGTGCTTGTGTTATTCCATGTATGCACTTATTTGTGACACAGTTGAGGTGCTTTTTCTCCACTAAATTCTGGGGCCCCTTATCCTTAATACAGGATCTAGGAAGTCATTGCCAATTAGTGATACCTTTTTGGCTGTCCCAGGGCTTCTGTGCATAATAGTAACAAAGATGGGACTTGAAAGAAGCTAGAATTAGTGATTGAATGTGGGGGACTTTAGTGTGGGGTATAGGAGGCAGATAGAATGTGGAGTCATACAGAGTTTAGATTAGAAACTTTGTCATTTATAAATTGTGTGATTTGGAGCAAGCTTCTTATAACCTTGCTGAGTGTTCCTTCATCTGTGAAGTTGCTGTAATAGGGACCCAGCTGAGATCAGCAATATTTGGGATACTGACTAAAAAGCTATTAGCAACCCTGTTTGGCAAATACTTTATTAGTAAATGGTAATTCCTGTAACCTCTGTTTTCTAAGATAGATGAGATTTACTCAAGTTGAATATAAAGTCAGTTTCTAGCTATTGTGTTAATCCTAATGGAAAATCTTATACCATTTCATATTATCTGCCTTAAAAAAAAATTCCACTGACTTTTTCTGCTGCTTTCTATCATTTGCTGCATAATAAAGAAAAGGTATAAGGACCTTGTGAGAGGTGGCTTTTTTTTTTTTTTTTAACCTCTTTTGTTTCCAGACCAGCCCTTTGACAATTTCAGGTTTGAGTATATACCATGACTTTTAATCCTCTGAACCAAATTTACTTAAAGGACCTCCTTTCCTATGTGATATATTTGGAAATAACAGGTATTCAGAATAAGTTTTTCTTGTTCATTTTATGGCTTCACCAACCTCTGGTTTTACTCAGTAGTAACCAGGCTTCTTTTAAATTCTAAGAACCAAGGATTTTAGAAGTAGTTTTCATTCACATGTAAAAATTGACAAAACTTACTATTATAGGATATTACCAGTATCTTCCTATTGGATCTTTCTTTTTTTCCTACTGAAGATGTCTTTAATAGTTACATTTTCTATGCAAAACAAATCATTAAAATAATCCGTTGTTATTAATATAGCTGCTAGTATTCATAAAGTGAAACATTAGTAAATTTGGAAAAATATTAATCATAAATTTATTATGCAGCTACAATAAAGTATTTTGTTTCGGCATGATATGATCATTTAAATTCTGTTTTCACAGTTTACACGTTAGGCAGGGTTTTCATTTCCACTTTCTGAAATATGTGTGGGAGACATCCATCTGTGCTGACCAGGGCAGTCTCTGGACTGTGCCATTTCAGAGTGTGTCACCAGCTTGCAGTGAGATACGCAGCATGTATCTGTTGAATCTCATGCTCTTAAAAAATGGGCTTATATTTTGTTGGTCTTTTTCTTTCTCATTTTTACAATAATTGATCCCCCCCCCCGCCGTGTTTTATAAATGTATGTCTTTGGCAGTTTGTGATTTTTTTGTTGTTGTTGTGTCTTTTTTTTTTTTTAACCACATGAGAAGCACTGTACTAGACATTAGCATATAATACTAAATTTATATTAAGAATTTATATCTTTATATTCCTAGAAATCATATTGTTGATTTTAGCTGTTAAAGTTAATATATCTTTTGACTTCCTGGAATTTTTACATCTACAGGGAACTCCATTTAAATAACAACCTGTTACGAGTTCTACCTTTTGAGCTGGGAAAACTGTTTCAGTTGCAGACTTTAGGCCTGAAAGGTATGACTTCCCATATTTGTGCTGCTTATGGTTTATATGTATGTCTTTGAGTCTAAAGAAGGCATGAGGGAATCTTTGCCAGGGATTTGCAGGTTCATTCTTCCCCAGAGTTCATCAGTTTGTTAGACGTAGCCCACTAGTTTTTTCTCTTTTTCACTGATAGATTGTCTGCTAGTCTTTTTATTGTTTTTTCCTCCTAGCCCAGCATTGCTTTTCTTGCCCTTATTTCAGTCACCTCTATGTTTTGGTTATACATTCTTGATGTCAGACTTTATTTCATCATGCTGTAAAACAGCTTATTTCTTTTTTTAATGTTCAAATCTCAAAGAATAGAAATTTTTACAAAGTGCAGAAAGCAGTTAGAAAATTTTGATCCATTTGAATCCTCTAATATAAAGACCAGTATTTAAGCATTTTTTAAAAAATCAAAAAAATAAAAAATAAAATTGATTGATAAGGACTTCATTAATATGTTAGAACTTGGGGACATAATTGACTTAGTAAGAAGTATTGAGAAATATTTTTTTAAACCAGCAAGGTTAAAAGTTACATGTAAGCATACGTTAATACCTGCAAAATTTTTTTTGTCACATTATGGTTCTTGACTAGTCTTGTAGATGTAACCAGCTTACTCTGTAGTTGATTCCTAAATAGAGAGCGCAGGGAGACTGCCTTCTTATCAGGTGGCTGTGACTCTGCCCTTGTACTGAAGGGGCCTGAGTTCCATCTCTGGTTGGAGAACTCAGATCCCACATGCTGTGTGTTGTACCACCCTTGCCGCCCCAAAATCACATGATTAGGTCTTCAAGAATTTTATTTCTTAAAGATAGTTATAGAATGAGGTTTTGTTGATATAAATCCATGTCATATTATAAAATTTAATGTCATTGTTCACAAAAGCAATTGGAAGAATATAAATAATACCTTAGAAATATATGTAAATCCATGTTAAACAGACATCACGTTTATAAATGATTTTTTGGAAAGGTTTTATCTATAGGGTTACACTGGGTGAGTCCTCTTAAAATGGATGTCAGGGAAATGTGAGTTGCAAAAGCCTTTTTCTGTTCTATTTCCCTATGGTAAGTCTGATTTATTCTTATTTTCCTGTTTTTAAATTTGAAAAACAGAAAAATATAAAATGTAGCCAAGTGTAATCCATATAAGGACTACCAGAATTAGCAATATTTTGTCACTTTTGTGTCTGTTTTTTTTAATGTGAAAGAAATAAAACGTTACAGAATGTTAAGGCCCTCTTCTTTGTTCGTCTTCTAGTCTCTTTCTCCTCTCAGGGACAGCTTATGTCCTTCTGGTTTAAGGTTTTTTTGTAATCTTATAGTATATACATATTTACAGACCTTAGCCTGTATTCATTTCTCTAAAGATTTTGCTGTTTTTGTTCAGTCACTAAGTCATGTCCGACTCTTTGTGACCCATGGACTGCAGCACGCCATGCTTCCCTGTCCTTCACTGTCTCCTGGAGTTTGCTCAAACGCACGTCCATTGAGTCTGTAATACTATCCAACCAACTCATCCTCTAAAGATTGCAAACTTTATTTGAGGTTAGGGTCATTGGTCACAGGTTTTATACTGATTCAATGTACGTAAAAGCCTGTGAAAGTAAATGCTGGGGATGGGTAGGAAAGTCTTTCTGGCACCTTCCGTTTTGATTCCTTGGTCTTCCATTTCAGAAAGAGCCTTTACTATTTGATATTTGTGCTGTTATGTTTCTCTCTTGGAAGTATAGTTTCACTGAGATGTTTGTATATCTCAGCAATTCTTTTGGACATTGTTACGTATCTCTCTGTAACAACAGTCTTTTCACTTAATTTCACCGTTTTAAGACAGATCTCTGTTATTTTCCCGAGCTTTGCAACTTTGCATTTTAATGTACTAGCTACTAAAAAACGGTTACATTACCCTTACTCTCTGAAAACTTTCATAATTTCTCATATCACTGTTCATTATTTGAAAGAGAAAATGTATCACTTTGTTCAGAAATCAAGTCTGTTTGCTATATCATCCATTCATACAGAGCCAGAGTGTTTCTGCCATGTAAATCAGTTCATACCATTTTCTTTAAAGTTGTTTGCCTAAGGCTAGCATGTGTCACTTTTTTTTTTTAAAGTTTTTCCATGTTCTTCAGAATTGTTCTACTGTGAAAGATAGGACTATAACCTTAGATGCACATTCATTTTTTAAAACAAATTTTGAGGTACTTAAAAGATTCACATGAACCTATAAGAAATAATGCAGAGAACAATTCATGTGCCTTTACCAATTTCCCTCCAGTGATAACCTCTTTCAAACCTATAGTACAGCTTCACAACCAGGGTATTGGTTGGGAAGCTCCCCTGGAGAAGGGAATGGCTACCCACTCCAGTATTCTTGCCTGGAGAATTCCATAGACAGAGGAGCCTGGCGGGCCACAGTCCATGGGGTCACCAAGAGTCGGACACGACTGAGCGACCAACACACACATGCACAGTCAAGGCACAGAACGGTGCCCTCACCAAAGGATCCCTCTTGTTGCCCTTTAATAGCCACACTTGGTTCTTCTTGCCCCGGTTCACTCCTTAATTTGTTACAACCGCTAAAAAAACTTTCTGTAATCTTGTTATTTCAAAAATAATATGCAGAACTTCCTGGTGGCTCAGGGGTGCAGAATCTGCCTGCCAGCGCAGGAGACAGCCGCTTCGATGCCTGGTCTGGGAAGATCCCATGTGCCTCAGAACAGTGAGGCCCATGTGCCACAACACTGGAGCCTGTTTTCTAGAGCCTGCGAGCCTCAGCTCCTGAGCACAAGTGTGACAACTACTAAAGCTCAAGCACCCTAGGGGCACTGCTCTACAACAAGAGAAGCCACCTCAATGAGAAACCCATGCTCCGCAGCTGGAGAACAGCCCCTGCTTTTTGCACCTACAGAAAAGCCCGCACAGCAGTGAGGACCCAGTACAGCCATCAAATTAATTAATTAATTAAATTATTTTAAAAATACTATGTAAATAGAATTATGCTGTGTCTAACCTTTTGAGTTTTTTTTTTTTTTTTTAACTCAGGTTAATTCTTTGGAAAGTCGCCCAGGTTGTTGGGTGTTTGCATGTTTATATTGATGAGTAGTATTCCTTGGTATAGATATATATCTTCATGGGTTGTTTAACTGTCTTGCTGGGTTTTTATGGAGGCTGCATTTTGTAGGTCTAGTTGATTAGATCATTGGCTGTTGGTGTTTTGTCCCTTCTGGGGGTGGGACTGAAAGTTCCAGCCTTCTAGTCACATAATAGTTCTCTTAGCAATGAGCCCTATCTTTCAGAGAAATCCAGATATCACCTCATCAACATGAAGCATCTTTATCAATCTCATCACTTAGGAAATTTCAGAGGTTCTAGGATCTATGTACCAGGAACACCAGACAGAAAGTAAATATATATTCCTTATTATAAATCATACTGTCACACAGGGTATTTTATATAGCAAAAGTCTTAAATTTTGATAAAGTCCAGTTTATCAGTTTTTTTGTTTCTGTAGCTTACTTTTGGTGTCCAGTCTAAGAGCTCTTTAAAATAGCTCTATATGCCCAGGTGTCCAGCACCATTTGTTGAAAAATTTATCCTCCATTGAATTGCTTTTGCACTGTTTTTTGTAAATCAGTTGAACATATCTGTGTGGATTCTCTTTTCATCAGTCCCTGTGTCTGGCCTTCTGCCAATATCACATAGTTTTTGGAACTTGAAATAGAGTAATAAGTCTTAATAGATAGATTCTTCTTGTCTGTGGTTATAAGAAAATATTGCTGGGATTTTGATAACTTGTATCAAATTGGGGAGAACTGACATCTTTACTATGTAGTGTCTTCCAATCAAGAAATGTGCTATATCTTTCCATATACTTAGATCTTCTTTGATCTTTTTCATCAGTGTTGTATAGTTTAGGTATATAAGTCCTGTAAATATTTTGTTAGACTTAATACTTATCTTTTTGTTTGTTTTGAGTGAATATAAATCATAATGTATTTAAATTTTGCTGTCTGTGTGTTCATTCCAGTATGCGTGTGGTGTGTTAATGGCTTCAGTTGTGTCTGACTCTTTGTGACCCTGTGGACTGTGGCCCAGCAGGCTCCTCTGTCCATGGGATTCTCCAGACGAGAATGCTGTTGCAGTGCTCTCCTCATGTTAATTCCCTGTATACAGAAATATGGATTTTTAAAGTTTTATTTTATATCCTTCTACATCGTAGAACCCAATTTTAGTTTTAGGAGTGGGTTTTTCTTTCTTTTTTTTATAATAGGTTATTTGGTAATTACAAAATTTTTTTCTATGTAGAAAATTAGTTACTTGCAAACAGGAACAAGTTTATTTTATTTTTTCCAATATGTATGCTTCCCCTGCCTTTCTCTTGCCTTATGGCACTTACTAGAACTTCCAGCGCTATGTTGAGTAAGAGCTGTGATGCAGATATCCCTCCTTTTACCTGATCTTCGAAAGTATTGTTTTCATTTATGAGTATAATGTTCAGTTCAGTCGCTCAGTCGTGTCTGACTCTTTGCGACCCCATGTATCGCAGCACGCCAGGCCTCCCTGTCCATTGCCAACTCCCGGAGTTCACTCAGACTCATGTTCATCGAGTCCGTGATGCCATCCAGCCATCATCCTCTGTCGTCCTCTTCTCCTCCTGTCCCCAATCCCTCCCAGCATCAGAGTCTTTTCCAATGAGTCAACTCTTCGCATGAGGTGGCCAGAGTACTGGAGTTTCAGCTTTAGCATCATTCCTTCCAAAGAAATCTCAGGGCTGATCTCCTTCCCAATGGACTGGTTGGATCTCCTTGCAGTCCAAGGGACTCTCAAGAGTCTTCTCCAACAGCACAGTTCAAACGCATCAATTCTTCGGCGCTCAGCCTTCTTCACAGTCCAACTCTCACATCCATACATGACCACTGGAAAAACCATAGCCTTGACTAGACAGACCTTAGTCGGCAAAGTAATGTCTCTGCTTTTGAATATGCTGTCTAGGTTGGTCATAACTTTTCTTCCAAAGAGTAAGCGTCTTTTAATTTCATGGCTGCAGTCACCATCTGCAGTGATTTTGGAGCCCCCCAAAATAAAGTCTGACACTGTTTCCACTGTTTCCCCATCTATTTCCCATGAAGTGATGGGACCGGAGGCCGTGATCTTTGTATTTTGAATGTTGAGCTTTAAGCCAACTTTTTCACTCTCCTCTTTCACTTTCATCAAGAGGCTTTTTAGTACCTCTTCACTTTCTGCCATAAGGGTGGTGTCATCTGCATATCTGAGGTTATTGATATTTCTCCCGGCAGTCTTGATTCCAGCTTGTGTTTCTTCCAGTCCAGCGTTTCTCATGATGTACTCTGCATATAAGTTAAATAAGCAGGGTGACAGTATACAGCCTTGACACACTCCTTTTCCTATTTGGAACCAGTCTGTTGTTCCATGTCCAGTTCTAACTTGCTTCCTGACCTGCATACAGATTTCTCAAGAGGCAGGTCAGGTGGTCTGGTATTCCCATCTCTTTCAGAATTTTCCACAGTTTATTGTGATCCACACTGTCAAAGGCTTTGGCATAGTCACTAAAGCAGAAATAGATGTTTTTCTGGAACTCTCTTGCTTTTTCCATGATCCAGCGGATGTTGGCAATTTGATCTCTGGTTCCTCTGCCTTTTCTAAAACCAGCTTGAACAACTTCCAGCTTGAACACCTGGAAGTTCACGGTTCACGTATTGCTGAAGCCTGGCTTGGAGAATTTTGAGCATTACTTTACTAGCATGTGAGATGAGTGCAATTGTGTGGTAGTTTGAGCATTCTTTGGCATTGCCTTTCTTTGGGATTGGAATGAAAACTGACCTTTTCCAGTCCTGTGGCCACTGCTGAGTTTTCCAAATTTGCTGGCATATTGAGTGCAGCACTTTCACAGCATCATCTTTCAGGATTTGAAATAGCTCAACTGGAATTCCATCACCTCTACTAGCTTTGTTCATAGTGATGCTTTCTAAGGCCCACTTGACTTCACATTCCAGGATATCTGGCTCTAAATTAGTGATCACACCATCGTGATTATCTGGGTCGTGAAGATCTTTTTTGTACAGTTCTTCTGTGTATTCTTGCCACCTCTTCTTAATATCTTCTGCTTCTGTTAGGTCCATACCATTTCTGTCCTTTATCGAGCCCATCTTTGCATGAAATGTTCCCTTGGTATCTAGTTTTCTTGAAGAAATCTCTAGCAGTAGGAATTTTGTAGATTCTCTTTATCAATTTGAGAAAATTTCCTTCTGTCCTTTTTCTGAGCATTTTAAATCATGAATGGGTATTAAATTTTGTCAAATACTTGTTTTATATCAGTTGATATGATATAAAATGTAATTTTTCTTCTTTAGCCTGGTAACTAATTTTTGAATATTGAACCACGCTTGCATTCCTGGAATAAAATCTGCTTGATCATGATGAATAGTTTATTTATTGCCCATGTGTGTATCCTAATATTTTTTTAAGGATCTTTGACTCTCTATTCATGAGAGATGTTTGTATTTTTGTTTTTTGTTTGCTTTTACTCACTTTGCCTGGTTTTGGTATCAAGGTGATATGCAATTCAGTTCAGTTGCTCAGTCGTTGTGTCCGACACTTCGTGACCCTATGGACTGCAGCACACCAGGCTTCCTGGTCCATTACCAACTCCCAGAACTTGCTCAAACTCACGTCCATCGAATCAGTGATGGCATCCAACCATCTCATCCTCTGTGGTCCCCTTCTCTTCCTGCCTTCAGTCTTTTCCAGTATCAGGGTCTTTTCCAGTGAGTCAGTTCTTTGTATCACGTGGGCAAAGTATTGGAGCTTCAGCTTAGCATCAGTCCTTCTGATGAATATTCAGGACTGATTTCCTTTAGGATTGACTAGTTTGATCTTGCAGTCCAGGGGACTCTCAAGAGTCTTCTCCAACACTGCAGTTCAAAAGCATCAATTCTTTGGTGCTCAGCTTTTCTTTATGGTCCAACTGTCACATTCATACACGACTACTGGAAAAACCATAGCTTTGACTGGATGGACTTTTGTCGGTAAAATAACGTCTCTGCTTTTTAATATGCTGTCTAGGTTGGTCATAACTTTTTTCCTAAGAAGCAGGCTTCTTTTAATTTCATGGCTGCAGTCACCATCTGCAGTGATTCTGGAGTCCAAGAAAATAAAGTCTGTCACTTGTTTCCATAGTTGCCCCATCTGTTTGCCATGAAATGATGGGACTGGATGCCATGATCTTAGTTTTATGAGTGTTGAGTGGTAAGCCAGAGTTTTCAGTCTCTTCTTTCGCTTTCATCAAGAGGCTCTTTATTTAGTTCCTCTTCGCTTTCTGTCATACGGGTGGTATCATCTGCATATTTGAAGTTATTGATATTTCTCCCGGCAATCTTTATCCTAGCTTGTGCTTCATCTAGTCCAGAGTTTCACATGATGTACTCTGCATATTAGTTAAATAAACAGGGTGACAATATTCAGCCTTGATATACTAAAATTACGCTTGGAGACATTAATACCCCTCTCTCAAAAATATTTTGAGTTTTGTTACTTGATGGATACATATTCAGAATTGCCAGTTCTTCTTGAGGATCGGCCCTTTGTCATTACACAAGACCACTCATACTGTGGTAATTTTCTCCCAAATTTACTGTATTTGATATTGATGTAATCACTTCTGCTTTTATTTGATTAATATTTGCATGATTTTTTTTTCCATCCTTTTCCTTTCAACCTGCTTAGACTGATATATTTGAATTGAGTTTCTTGTTTATAGCATATAGTTGGGTCAAGTTTTTAAATCCATTCTGCCAGTCTCTATCTTTTAATTGTATATTTAGACCATTTACACTCACTATAATTATTGATTTATTGGGGCTACAGCTGCCTCTTCATTTTTTGTTTTCTATTTTTTTCTCCTTGCTTTGTTTTCTGTTTTCTTTTTCTTGCCTTTCTATGGGTTACTTGAGCATCTTTTTATATTACCATTTTAATTTGTCTAAGTAAACCAAGGCTATGGTTTTTCCTGTGGTCATGTATGGATGTGAGAGTTGGACTGTGAAGAAGGCTGAGTGCCGAACAATTGATGCGTTTGAACTGTGGTGTTGGAGAAGACTCTTGAGGGCCCTTGGACTGCAAGGAGATCCAACCAGTCCATTCTGAAGGAGATGAGCCCTGGGATTTCTTTGAAAGGAATGATGCTAAAGCTGAAGCTCCAGTACTTTGGACACCTCATGCGAAGAATTGACTCATTGGAAAAGACTCTGATGCTGGGAGAGATTGGGGGCAGGAGGAAAAGGGGACGACCCAGGATGAGATGGCTGGATGGCATCACGGACTTGATGGACGTGAGTGTGAGTGAACTCCGGGAGATGGTGATGGACAGGGAGGCCTGGCATGCTGCAATTCATGGGGTCCCTGGCGTGCTGCGATTCATGGGGTCGCAGAGAGTCGGACACAATTGAGCGACTGAACTGAACTGAACTAAAGTACATTTGAATGATCTATTTGTATATCTTCTTTAGTAGTTGCTCTTTATTTCTTTGGTGTTTAGCTGGAATAAAGATGCTGCTATCTATAAGTTTTGTTTTGTTAGGTTGCCGTTTCCTGGTCCTTTGGCTTTTGTTGGATTTTTTTTTTTTCCTTGTTCCCATTTATATGTTCAAGTTGCTGGCTTCTTCAGTTCTGTATCTGGAGTATGTTAGGCAAACAGTTCTCTACTGTGTTCCTCAAGTCCTGGTCATTCTGCCTTCTTACCCACATTTCATTCAGTCTTATGTTTCTTTACAGAGGCGTTAGTTGTTTTTGGTAGGAGGAATAGGGAAAAGTATGTTTACCTCATCCTTTCAGAAGCAGCTTCTCTCACTTACTTTTCTTCCTTAGTTTTAAGGGCTCAGCATCATGTTTTAATTGCAGGATTGTGTTGTACTTTTTAAGTTTACCCTATGTATTTTTCCAGGCAGTGAAAAGCCAGATTAATTATAAATTTAAAGGAATTTCAAAAAAGTACTCTTATGTTGTGGGAAATATACCATTTGACTTCATCCATTTATTGTTGTTATTCAGCCACTCATTCATGTCTGATCTTTTGCAGCCCCATGGACTGCAGCACACCAGGCATCTCTGTCCTTCACCATCTCCCAGAGTTTGCTCAGACTCATGTCCATTGAGTCAGTGATGCTATCCAACTATCTTGTCCTCTGTCGTCCCCTTCTCCTCCCGCCTTCAGTCTTTCCCAGCATCAGGGTCTTTTCCAGTGAATTGGCTCTCTGCATCAGGTGGCCAAAGAAATGGAGCATCAGCCCTTTCAATGAATATTCAGGGTTGGTTACCTTTAGGATTGACTAGTTTGATCTCCTTGCTGTCCAAGGGATTGTCAAGAGTCCTCTCCAGCACCACAGTTTGAAAGCATCAATTCTTTGGTGCTCAGCTTTCTTAATGGTCCAACTCTCACATCCATACATGACTACTCGAAAAACCATAGCTTTGACTAGACGGACCTTTGTTGGCAAAGTAATGTCTCTGGTTTTTAGTGTGCTGTCTAGGTTTGTCATAGGTTTCAAACCTTCCAAGAATCAAGCGTCTTTAAATTTCTTGTCTTCAGTCACTGTCTGCAGTGATTTTGGGGCCCAGAGGAAGAAAGTCTGTCACCGTTTCCATTGTTTCCCCATCTATTTGTCATAAGGTGATGGGACTGGATGCCATGATCTTAGCTTTTTTGAATGTTGAGTTGTAAGCCAGCTTTTTCACTCTCCCCTTTCACCTTTGTCAAGAGGCTCTTTAGTTCCTCTTCCCTTTCTGCCATAAGGGTAGTGTCATGCGTATCTGAGGTTATTGGTAATTCTCTTGGCAGTCTTGATTCCAGCTTGTGCTACATCCAGCCCAACATTTTGCATGATGTACTCTGCACGTAAATTAAATAAGAAGAGTGACAGTACACAGCCTTGACATACTCTTTCCCAATTTGAAACCAGTTCATTGTTCCATGTCTGGTTCTGACTGTTGCTTCTTAACTTGCATACAGGTTTCACAGCAGACTGGTGAGGTGGTCTGGTATTCACAACTCTTCCAGAATTTTTCCACAGTTTGTGTGACCCACATAGTTAAAGGCTTTAGTGTAGTCAGTGAAGCAGAAGTAGATGTTTTTCTGCAATTCTCTTGCTTTTTCTGTGATCAGTGGATGTTGGCAATGTGATCTCTGGTTCCCGTCTTTTTAAAATCCAGCTTATACACGTCGAAATTCTTATTTCACGTACTGTTGAAACCTAGCTTGGAGGATTTTGAGAATAACCTTGCTAGCATGTGAAATGAGTGCAGTTGTGCTGTGATTGGAACATTCTTTGGCATTGCCCTTCTTTGGGATTTGAATGAAACTAACCTTTTCCAGTCCTGTGGCCACTGCTGAGTCTTCCAACTCTGCTGGCATATTGAGTGAAGCACTTGAATGGCATCGTCTTTTAAGATTTGAAATAGCTCAGGTGGAATACCATCACCTCCACTAGCTTTGTTCATAGTGATGCTTCCTAAGGCCCAGTTGACTTCACACTCCAGGATGTCTGACTCCATCCAGGTGACTGATCACACCATCGTGGTTATCCGAGTCATTAAGATCTTTTTTGTATAGTTCTTCTGTGTATTCTTGCCACCTCATCTTTATATCTTAGAAAGTCAGATCCCTGTCCTTCACCGTCTCCTGTATTTTGCTCAGATTTGTGTCCGTTGTGTTGATATCATCCAACCACGTCATCCTCTGTCACCCCCTTCTCCTGTTGCTCTGGATCTTTCCCAGTGTCATTGGAATGAGTCAGCTCTTCACTATAGGTGGCCAAAGTATTGGAGCTTCGGCATCAGTCCTTTCAATGACTATTCAAGGTTGGGGTTGATTTCTTTAGGATTGACTGATTTGATCTCCTTGCAATCCAAGAGACTCTCAAGAGTCTTCTCCAACACCACAGTTTGAAAGCATCAATTCTTCAACTCTGCCTTCTTGATGATCCAACTCTCATCCATACATGACTACTAGAACAACAATAATTTTGACTATAGGGGACCTTTGTTGGCAAAGTGATGTCTCTGCTTTTTCATAATGCTGTCTAGGTTTGTCATAGCTTTCCTTTCATTGAGCAAGTGTCTTTAAGTTTCATGACTGCAGTCACTGTCCTCGGTGATTCTTAGAGCCCACAAAAATAGAATCTGTCACTGTTTCCACTTTTTCCCCTTCTGTTTGCCATGAAGTGCTCGGACCAAATGCCATGGTCTTAGTTTTTGAATGTTGAGTTTTAAGCCAGCCTTTCACTCTAATCTTTCACCCTCATCAAGCGTCTCTTTAGTTCCTCTTGCTTTCTACTATGAGAGTGGTAACATCTGCAAATCTGAGGTTGTTGATGTTTCTCCTGGCAATCTTGATTTTAGTTTGTGATTCATCCAGCCTGGCATTTCGCATGATGTATTCTGTATATAAGTTAAATATGTAGGGTGACAGTATTTAGCTTTGACCAACTCCTTTCTCAATTTTGAACCAGTCCATTGTTCCATGTCTGGTTCTGTTACTTCTTATTGACCTACATATAGATTTCTCAGGAGACAGCTAAGGTGGTCTGGTATTCCCAGCTTTTTCAGAATTTTCTACAGTTTGTTGTGAGCCACACAGTCAAAGGCTCTAGCATAGTCAATGAAGCAAAAGTATGTATTTTTTCTGGAATTCTCTTGCTTTCTCTGTCATGTTGGCAGTTTGTTCTCTGGTTCCTCTGCCTTGCCTTTTTTTTTTTTTTTAAACTTACATAATAGGTTTATACTTAACATAGTACTTCTCACCATGGAGATGTTACTCAGTTAATATAAACATTTTTTGTTTTTTGTTAAACAATAGATCTCTTCTCCATTTCAGTGTCAATATAAAGTATTCTTTTTACATTAAATCTCTCCATTTCAATGTTAGATACATTGGATACATTTTCTGAACTTTTTCCCACACAGAGATAAGTTTTAATTTCTGACGAACTGTATTTAATGTCTAGGTACAGTACTAACTTGGGAGATAACAAAACAAAAATCCAATAAAAATATGGAGAAAAAATTTCTCAGTGATGCAGGAGGCAGTGATTATAACTGAACAGTGGCAATTTCCTAGGATTCTGGGCAAGAGTTTCCTTCTTCTTACTGAGAATTCTGAAACTATGAAATATTACTTAGGCAAATTTCAGCAAATGCAAATTACAGATGGCATTTTCCAGTGCATTATCTGTTGTGACAAAAACATGTTGTTTTCCCTTTAACACAGTATATCAATCTGTTCCTTTTTATAGGAAAATAACCAATAATATGAAACTTTTCTATTAACTGTTTCTTGGGAACTTTCAGACACCAAAGCTCAGTTCTGAAACTCAGTAGCACAAAGATTTTCAGAGGAAGGTTTGATTCAGGAGGCCCTTCAAAGTCACATCTGTCCATCTCTTTTTTGTGCATACACCCCCAAACAAGCACAAATGCCTGTAATGCTGAGAATCACACCTAACAAGAGAGCAGTTGCATCTCCGGCTTCTACTGCTTCAACAACAGGCAGCACCAAAAGCAAAGAAAAGAGGGCTAGGAACAACTGTGTTGAAACTGAGATCATGATGTGGCTGGTTCTTGAAGGATGAAGATCTCAAAGAAGGCGGTACTGAATTCTGTCTGACTCCCTTCCAGGAGCTTCGGATGCTGAGGCTAAGAGATTCCACGTGACAGTGCCTTCAAGGAAGCAGCCATTACAAAAAATCTGCCTTTCCTTTTTTATATCCGGCTTTTACATCTGGAAGTTCTTGTTTCACGTACTGCTGAAACCTAGCTTGAAGGATGTTGAGCATAACCTTGCTATCATGTGGTATGAGGGCAATTGTACAGTAATGAGAACTTTCTTTGGCATTGCCTTTCTTTTGATTTGGAATAAAAATTGACCTTTTCCAGTCCTGTGGCCACTTCTGAGTTTTCTGTATTTGCTGACATAGTGAGTTCAGCACTTTCTCAGCATCATCTTTTAGGATTTTAATTAGCTCAGCTGGAATTCTGTAACCTCAGTGATTGCCTTTAAATATTTTTTATGCTAGAAAGTAGTAAAAAAGACAGCATTAAGTGTAATCTGGTTAGAATGGGGTGCTTACCTGGTACTGAAAATTTTTTAGTTGACTTCATTTTCTCAACACACCCACAGGGTCCTGGTAACTTTCAAGTTACAGCTACCTGTTTCATAGGATTGTGACTAAATGAAAGTTTCAGGACTCTGGTATCTGTGGGGCTTCCCTGGTGGCTCAGAGGGTAAAGCGTCTGCCTGCAATGTGGGAGGTCTGGGTTCGATCCCTGGGTCAGGAAGATACACTGGAGAAGGAAACGGCAACCCACTCCAGTATTCTTGCCTGGAAAATCCCATGGACAGAGAAGTCTGGTAGGCTACAGTCCGTGGGGTCGCAAAGAGTTGGACACGGCTAAGCAACTTCACTGGTATCTGTGTTGTAACTTGTCTTCCTGCAATTAATACTTTGCATTTATAGGAGCACATTTTTACCTTTACAGTTACTAAAATGGTAGAGATCTTAAAAGCCAACTAATTTAGCTGTTCTTCCTACCCATGTAATCTGGCTTTTTGTGAAGGATATTCCACTATCTCACAGGTTAGGGCATGTTATCTTAAATAGTTCTAATGCTTACCATCCACTTCTCTTCTGAGCTGGCTTTCTATTAGATCCTGCCCCTTGTCCTCATTCTGCTTTTTGTGTCTATTCTTTCACAAGAGAAAAGAATAAATGCAAATTACTTTTTTTTCTTTGTTTGGTGGTGATTCTTAAATTCCATATTTAAAAAAAAATTTCGAATGACCAAAATGTCTTATTATTTTAACTATCTTCAGTCTGTAGAATTTACTAGTCTTTCTTAAAATGGAACATGGATAGGAACTTTGGTTTTAAACAGTGTGCTGTGTTGTTACTTCTCGTATGTAAGAAACCCTTCTGAGAGAATTTCAGACTCTTAACAGTACATGTAAATCATTGCATTTGCTTTCATTTTGGGCACTTATGAAACAGTGATTGAATTTGCTGTTGGAATACTGCTCTGGGGTTTTCCTCCTTCATTAGTGAGTTAATCTTAAACCAAATCTGTCTCATTTTGCTATTTCATTCTTTAGAATTTTAAAAAATCTAAGTGCTAGACGGCATTTTTCAGTAGGATATTTCCTTATTAACTCTGTAGCATTCTTAAATTACGATTCTCAGGTTGATTATATTGGCTCTCACCTTCCCTTCTCCTAGTCCTTCTTGCCACTGTTCTCCAATCCCGTTTTACTTGCTTTTGATCATTATGAAAGTGTTGAAGCGGCAGGGTCAAATGCAGAGCACTATTAGATATCTTCTAGATTGACGTCAGGCCATTAGTAATCATTTTTGGATACTTCTATGTAATGTGGTATGAATTATTTTTACTCTTCACATCAAAAACTGAAAAAAATATTTTTTTCTAGTTTGATATATTGAGTTAGTATATATATTTATATATGTGGTTAATATATACAATTACATAGTTAATACACAAATGATGTGATAGTTTTGGTATTTTTTAAGTTTTGAAATATTTTAACATTTGTCTTTGTTTCATTTTACCTATTTTAAAAATATTTCCAGGAAATCCACTTACCCAGGACATATTGAACCTCTATCTGGAGCCAGATGGAACAAGAAGGCTACTGAACTATTTGCTTGATAATTTGGCAGGTACTGCAAAAAGAAGTAAGTGGTCATTTGATTAAACCATATTTTTAGAAAGACATCTAAGAATATTGTTTAATTTTGTGTTTTATGTTCAACTAGTTTCAACAGAACAGCCACCTCCAAGATCTTGGATTATGTTACAAGAACCAGACAGAACACGGCCAACTGGTTGGTAACCTGATTTTTGTTTTAATCTTATTTTTACTTTGTCTTTATAAACCTAATAGTATTGTTGGTATGCTTTAGTTTATGGGCAGTATTACAGTAGAACACTTAAGGTTGATTTGGTTTGAAGATAATAATAAAGGCTTGTGTGAGTGAAGTGGAAGTTGCTCAGTCGTGTCTGACTCTTTGTGATCTCACGGACTGTTGCCCGCCAGGCTCCTCTGTCCATGAGGATTCTCCAGGCCAGAATGCTGGAGTGGGTTCCCTCCTCCAGGGGATCTTCCCAGTCCAAGGATTGAACCCAAGTCTCCTGCATTGCAGGCGGAATCTTTACTGTTTGAGCCACCAGGTGTAACTGGCCTCTGTATAATCATTGTTGAGGAAAGTTTGTATAAGGCAGTACTTCTCAGCCAGGGGCGGTTTTATCCCCCAGAAGACATTCAGCAGCGTCTGGAGATATTTTTTCATTGTCAACAAGTGGTAGATGTGCTCTTGGCATCTTGTGGCTAGAGATCAGAGATGCTGCTGTGCATAGCACAGCCCTCAACAACAAAGAATTACCTACTCGTGATGTCAGTGGTGCTGCTTTTGAGAAACTCTGTTCTAAAGTATTGATCAAATTCAGTTATAATAAATACACCCAAATCTTTCTATATTGTAATTTCCCAAATTCTACAGTGTTCCAGCTGTATGATAATACAAAATTATAAGATAGCGAAAACACCTACTTGAGAGAGAAATCAAGCTAATGACCTCTAATCTTTTAAAATTGTATGAAGATAGTTTGGGCACTTCTGTCGGGTGTGCAGTGGTGTTTTTCTTTCATGTGAATTAATAGTTGCTTTGTAGTAGAAGAACAGAGATGGCTGTTAAGAAAAAAAGTATGTTTTCTTAGATAAATGTCAGATTACATTCTACATGAATAATTGCTGAAGTGGTGGAGGGAGCATAGAAATGAGGAGCCTTGGTCTTAGAAGCTGAAGGACTCAAGATCTTAGTCTGTTTCCTTTTGAACCTTCTGTCTGTACTTACTCAGTGGGAAACACAATTATTATTTATATTTGTTCATATATCTGTTCTTCCTTTATTATCTGACTTATGCCATGTCTGGCATATGGCAGCTTTTCTGTGAGTATATTATGGAATGAATAAAGTCAAACTTAGTTTTAAGTGAAACAAAATTAATTTTTTTTTTCTGCCACGTGTGTGAATAAGTAAAGCTATCTTTCCTACAGCCTTGTTTTCTGTCATGTGCTATAATGTTCTTTGTGATAAATATGCGACCCGGCAGTTATATGGCTACTGTCCATCATGGGCACTAAATTGGGACTACAGGAAAAAGGCCATTATTCAAGAAATCTTGAGTTGCAATGCTGATATCATAAGTCTTCAGGTAAGTCATCAGAAGAATACTTGTTTAAATTGCAGAAATGCCCCTTGATCAAGCAAGGAGTAGCTTGAGTATGCATTACATTAACACATTTGAAGTCCTGGCTTTCGCAGTTCTTAAAATACAGACTTTTCCTGTATTGACTGAATTCTGGGAACATTCGCCGCATCCTGTGCTTTTAGCACTGTGCTGCCAAATTAAGCAAATGGGTTAAGCTGGGTGTTTAGGTGATTGCTATTACAGCTAAATGTTTACCTGCTCCTCCTTTATGTCCTTCCACACTATTTTTAATCGGGTGGCACTGTCAAGGTATAATTTTGCTTTACTACCAGTGGTAATTGAATAATTAGGGCCAAGTGGAAAGAACATTGAATCTGGTAGACAGTAACTGGGTTCTCAGTCCAACCCTCATAATAACTTACATGACCTTTGGCAAGTGACTTTCTCCTTGTGGTCTGAAACTTGATCTGTGGAGTTCCTTCTCCTGCTCTGATTTTTGTTTATACCAGTTTTAATATAAGGAAATATATATATAAGGAAATATAAAATATAAGGAAATACATATGCATGGGGTATATGGCTTTCCATTCTTTACTCCTAAACAGCAAAGAGGTACTTTATTAACAGGTACCTGTAAAATGACAAGTAGGTGTTGTGATTGATTTCAGATAAATTACATTGAAAAGATGTAATTCTTCATTATTCAGATTAGTCCTTTGAATTTATTTTAAGGTCTCAAACTGTACATATAAAGATAGTGCATAGGACTGGTTTTTGTCTTATGAAATAACTGCTGTTTACAATTTTTCAGGAAGTTGAAACAGAACAGTATTACAGTTTTTTTCTGGTAGAACTGAAAGAACGTGGCTATAATGGATTCTTTAGTCCTAAATCTAGAGCTAGGACAATGTCAGAGCAAGAAAGAAAACATGTTGATGGCTGTGCAATATTTTTTAAAACAGAAAAGTAAGTCATCTTCTTTCTTTCTTCTTTTTCTTGGGGGGTCCATGCCATGTGGGGATCTTAGTTCCCTGTTTCCCTGCAGTGGAAGTCAGAGTCCTAACTGCTGGACCACCAGGGAATTCCTCAGTCATCTTACTCTTGAAAAGAAAATATTCTCTGAATTTGCAGGATGAGGGTCAAGGGAATGGAAATTAGTTGGCAGCTAAGAGAATGAGGCACCATATTATTTCTCAAGAAAACAGTACTATGATTTAAAGGGTTTTGTTTTGATTCATCAGAAAAAATGTTTTTGGAAGACATGTTGAAAGTTCTGCTGTTTTTTCAGGTGTCTTCTAGGGTTTAACTCCAGTTGTTAATTGAAACACTTTGTAATTGCATTCCCTCTGGGATGGTAGAGAGATTCTTAAGCCCATACTTTGGAAGAAAATTATTTTAAAATTGTAAGATGGAATATTCCAACATGAAACCTAAATAGAAGATGACTGTATTGTCTTAAGATGACTGTATTATCTTAAGTTGTAAAAGTTTCTCAAGATGTTATTTGTATCTGTGGCAGACTGAGAGCAACTGAAATGGACATGGGAAGCTTAGTGCTAAGTGTGGAGGATTTTCTGTAATGTAATTTACATGTCATCATATCTGTTAAGGAAGTTGGGGGGAAATTGCATTTACCACAAAATGGATGTCTTGGTATCCCCAATTTTATATTTGTGTGTGTTTTGTTTTAGATTTACTTTGGTTCAGAAACACACTGTTGAATTTAATCAACTAGCAATGGCAAATTCAGAAGGGTCTGAAGCCATGCTGAACAGAGTCATGACGAAAGATAACATAGGAGTGGCTGTACTGCTAGAGCTTCGAAAGGAACTGATTGAAGTATCATGTGAGTGACCCTTTCACTTCCTATAAAATCTGGCCTCCAAAATGGAATAGACGACACAAAATGTTTCATATTAATACTCTTGTCTAATGCCTGAAGAAATTCAGAATTTAAATCTTTTCAAAAATCTCATCCATTTTTCTCTACTGCAAAGCTCAAGAAGAGGAAGCATTGCCTAGAAAAGTATTTCAAATCTTAAAAGGCATAAAACAAGGTTTTTTCTGCTCGAGAATTTGTCACATAAAATACTGAAGTAAATATTAGTTAAAATAACTGCTCAGAGAGAAGAATTCTGTACACGTAATACAAGTTCTTGGCAACAAGGATATTTCTGTGTTGACTTCTCTTCCTGCCCTGCTTTTAGTCATTATTTTAAAGGTCTTAAGTCTTGGAGAAATGGACCACCTATTTCAGATTAAATGTATATTTAGAGAGTGATCATCATGCTAAGAACTGAGACTTTTGTCACTTGAGGAGCAGCTGGAAATGGGGATATATAATCTGAGGGATAGAAAAGATGGAAGATGGAACTTAGTGACTTTTTAAAATGTTTTTTTAAGAAAAAGGATGTCCGTTTAATTTTGTGGTGCTCAGTTTAGGACATCTAGAAAATCAGAAGTTTTAAGGAGCTGGAACTATTTAAAAACCAAGCTGTCCCAAATAGAATGGGCTCTCTTTGTTCAAAGAGTCAATACCCTGTGCTGGAAGTCCTCATCCCAGAGGCCAGATGTCTGTTTCTCAGGTTTGTTGCAGAGGGTAGATCAGTTTTCAGATGGGAGATTTTCAACCAGATTTTAGCGTTTTTTTTTTTTTATCCCCAGGACTCTGAGATATTACTTGCTTTCAGACCCTGTGAGAATATATGGGCTTTGTTTCTTTTCTTTTTATCTGATATAGCTGGAAAGCCACATCTTGGAACAGAAAAGCAGCTTATTCTCGTGGCTAATGCTCATATGCACTGGGACCCTGAATACTCTGATGTGAAGTTGGTTCAAACGATGATGTTCCTCTCAGAAGTGAAGAATATTATTGATAAAGCCTCGAGAAGTCTCCAGTCCAATGTGTTAGGAGAATTTGGAACTATTCCACTAGTGTTATGTGCAGATCTTAATTCTTTGCCGGACTCTGGTAAACAAAACAATGCTATCTTACATAGAACACTTGCTGACTTAAAATGTTTTTGTAATGTGTTGTTTCTGATAATTCCAAATCTAGTCAAAATGAAAATTCAGTTTATAGTGGCCACTATCAATCAGGTTAAAAATTTTTTGTGTGTGTGGAGTAGGGAGACCATTTTGAAAATGAAATGGTATTATTACCACTTCATTATAAAATGAAATAGTAAATGATAATGGTATTATCCTCTGGATATTATCCAGATGTTAATCATCTTCAGAAAACACATGGGCATATATTATTGTCCACATGTTATATGTATTGCAGACTCTGAAAAGGTTATTAAGACAGACTCTGGGATTCCAGCATGTGGTAATATAATCCAGTTTAAATTAGACCATATATAACACAATCTCAAATTTTGGTAGACTTGATTAGAAACATTGTGCACCTCAGTTGGAATTTGAGATTTTTCTGTTTACACAGGTCAGACAGTGGTTTTAACAAAAAAGGATCAAGAATGTTGATATTTAGTCACAGAGTGGAAGAATACAGAAAGCCTTCTTCTTAAACTTTCCCATAGATAGTACAGTGAGTAACAGCCGTACTTTCTTGGATACTCAACAGAACTTTTCCTTGAACTTACTTGCATACATGAATGCGTGCATTCACACACATACACACTTGAAGTAGTTAAATTCAGTAGCATATTGCTGCTATCACAATAGATGAAAGAAAAGATAATGAAACAAAATTTATGTTAAAATCTGTTTTGGGGGAAATAAAGGTGCCTAAGATCCATAATTCTTTAGTCTGTCTCATCAAAGCCATCTGGGGATTACTGGAAAGTTCTTTATTTGCTTTTCATCCTCCTTAGCTACAAAATATGTGAGGGACAAAGAGAGACTCTTGTCGCATGATACAGATCTTAAGACTCATTTCTGTGTTGCATTGTAATAACAAAACACATGGAAAAATGTCTAGTTTTAGTAAGGGATTAAATGAAAGTTAAATATTTGCAGAGCCCACCTATGCCTGTGTGTGTGCTAAGTCACTTCTGTCATGTCTGACTCTGTGATCCCATGGACTGTATCTGTCCAGGCTCCTCTGTCCATGGGATTCTCCAGGCAAGAATACTGGAGTGGGTTGCCACACTCTCCTCCAGGGTATCTTCGGAACCCAGGGATTGAACTCAGGTCTCCCACATTGCAGATGGATTTTTTTACCATCAGAGCCACAAGGGAAGCCCCACCTTATGCTTAGCACACTGGAAAAATAGTGTCCAGAGATGGTGAGATGGCTCTGTCATTCTTTCATAATTCATGTATTCATACGCACAATGAATCCTAATCTTGGTATTTCATGCTAACCCTGAGCAGAAGCCTACATACTAAGATGTTGACTGTGGTGTTAATTAAAAAAAAAAAAAAAGGAATAACATGAATTTTAAGAAATAGGGAACTGGTTTAACAAATACTATATATCAGCCCTGTTGTATTACACAATTATTAAAAAAAATAATTGAGATGACATAAGTTCATGTGGTACAGTAAAGTGTAAAATATTCACTGTGATTAAAACCATGGGAAAAATGTGTTTATACAAGTTTTGGCAAAGGTGGAAAATAGTGAAACATTTTAAAAAGTGAGAATATGTGTGATTTAAAACTTTACTCTTGAATTACCTGTTTAGTTATGTATTGCACATTGTATATTATACTTAACAATGCAGAAAGTACATTTATATTCTTTATAGGTGTTGTAGAATATTTGAGCACTGGTGAAGTAGAAACAAATCATAAAGACTTTAAGGAACTGAGATACAATGAAAGTCTTACGAACTTCAGCTGTAATGGGAAAAATGGGACACCCAATGGAAGGATCACTCATGGCTTCAAGTTGAAGAGTGCCTATGAGAGTGGCCTGATGCCTTACACCAACTACACGTTTGATTTTAAGGTGGGTTTTGAGGTGAAGAAACATTGAAAACTCCATTTTTTTTTCAAGAGCATTTTATAATTTTGTGATGGCTTGAAATGTTAACACTCAGAATGGAATTAAGCCATCTCAAATTAGCTGACAGCAGTATTCTTATGTAGAATTCTATGTGATTAGAATTCCACCCCTACTTTATAGATATTATTAGAATCATTTCTAGGGTTAGAGATCAGATGAAATAATGATATTAAATGATATTAAATAATGATATTAAATCCTGTCATCTCTTCAGGGCTTTTTTTTTAAAAATGGGCTCATTACTAATAGCTGGATATGCAGGACCATTGTATTTTATTTGATGTTAGTTTGATGTTCTGTTTCTTCTCTTTCAGTTTAACTGAAACTGTACTATTTGAGAACCAAAATGTAGTTTACTATTAGCTGTTGTAAATTTTCTAATACACATATTGTTTATATGCCTTCTTATACAATTAATGGATTATTACAATATGGAGTTTTTTTCCTAGTAATTCTCCTCATTTTTATTATCTGTGGTTGTTTAGGACTTGTGTTCAACTGTCCTTTTTTGCCATCTTTTGCATTTTTGCTCTCTTAAATCCTAGTTTTCCATTTCTAACCTGCTGAAAAAATTATCATTCAGGTTAGATTGTCTATTAGAATAGTGTAAATACTTGTGTTAACTGTTGCTTAATTGTAGAGGGGAGGGTTATTTAGACTCCTTTGAGAAACTTTTGAAAACTAAAAAATTTTTTTATTTGACTTTTGAGGATCTATAGAACCGTAGATAATGATTTAACACTGGGCAGAGATGAGTATGTATAGTTAAAGAGAGACTAGAGTAGACTGGGCAAAACTAATGTGTAAATGATGATAGTAATCAAAGAGGTGGAAAACCATGACAGTATAAGAACTTAAATGCCAAGGAAGGAAAGCCTTTCTAGGGAAAGAGGAGTGAGTGTTAAGCTTCAGAAAGATTTGCTCAGAGTTGTCTGTAGAGGTGTTCAGAGAAACTAGAATACAGTGAGTTGAAGAGTAACTGAGCAGTGAGAGAAAAAACCAGCTACAGATTTTCGTTTCAAGGAGGTTGATGGCAGAAGAGGGGAGGATGATAACCACAAGATGGGAGAGATTAGAGGTGTTTGCCTTCTGACTACTGTTACTGGTGGAAAATTAGGAAGAATTTAGAACGTGCTTAAATACTTTTGGCCAAGAGCATGTAAAGGACAGACTGTTACAGTTACTGGACAGAGAGGAGCAAACTAAGAGTATCCTAGCTCTGTGCCAGATGCTGTGCCTGAGTGCTGTTGAAGGTGTGAAAGGCAGAGATGTGCTTGGCCTTTGTGACATCATAGTCTGGTGGGAACATAGATCTCAGCCACACAAATGAGTATATAGTTGCACTTAAGGGTGTATATTAGCAAGGGAAAAAATCAGGTGGTAGCTTTAAGTGGATGAGGGTAGGATTCCAGAAGGCCTTGGGAAAGTAATTAAACTTGGCACTTGAAGGTTAAGAAGGATTTAGTCAGGTGACAAGTAGAAGAAAGTGTTCCGGACATGTGTGGAGGCCCTGGAGGAGGACGGAGCTTATCACCTACAGGAAATGTACCTCAGTTCACACCCTGCTTCCCCAAAAAGGGCTAGTACGGCAGTGGAGTAGTGAGCAAGGAAAAGTGTCACAAATTAAGTTACGAAAAAGAAGCAGAGGCCATATCATGAAGGATTCTTTAGGTCTTGTTAAAGATTTTGAAACGATCTACATAGGAGGAAGAAGGATTACCATCCCTAAGGTTTCTTCATTCTCAATTGGGGGTCGTTATTTGATCTATGTAATAACTGCCCTTTTCTACAGCCTAGTAAATTTCTCTGTTTACCAAACACGACTGAGGATATGTCTTGAAAGTTCTCAGTATTTCAGTGTCATTTTATGTGTCTTTTTCTTTTTGCCTTCTGTTTTTCAGGGTATAATTGACTACATCTTCTATTCTAAACCTCAGCTGAACACTTTAGGCATCCTGGGACCTCTGGACCACCATTGGCTAGTTGAGAACAATATCAGCGGCTGCCCACACCCACTCATCCCCTCTGACCACTTCTCACTTTTTGCACAACTGGAGCTCTTACTGCCTTTCCTGCCCCAGGTTAATGGCATTCACCTTCCTGGCAGGAGGTAGTCAAGTACCTTCAGAGGATGACCTCAGTTTTACTCATAAACTTGTAAAAATTCTGAATATAGGGGAGTGAGGTATGGCCACTAAGATTTGTTTGTTTGTTTTTTCTTAATGGTGATTTGAGTTTTCAATCTGATCATTTGATAAGGATATAGTATGAAAGCCAGGTGCTAGCAAACAAATTCTGAGCCCAGTATGCTTTATATACTGTTAGACAGGGATTGGTGTGTTTGCACCTATCTTTAATTTGTTGCAAATAATTTTCCTGTTTCTTCTATCCAATATAATATTTTCATGCCTTGAAATAGGAAACTGAACAGCATATTCTCTTTGCACAGAAATCTGTAGCACTACTTTTTTGAGGCCAGTAATAACATCCAGAGATCATTCTTCCATACTTTACTCCCTCCTTTTTCAGACTTGTTTGTAAAATATAGAATTTGAATTTAGCCTTTATGATTGTATATGATCCACAGAAGACCTGATTTATGAAATTTTGTACTAAAAAAATCAGATTTGGAAATGATTGTATTGTAATCTAAGGCTAAGGTTTTTTTTACCTGTTTCATGTGTTATAAAGCTTGTAAAAGAAGTTGCAACAGACTTTCTCTGCTGATGATTTGCACTGTTAGGGTTTTGTTAGCCCTTTTGTACTACTTTGTTTTTAAATGGAAAACATTAAATTTAACTCTGTTTAAAGTTTAGGACATTTGCTTGGACTAGAGACAACTTACCTATGAATTCCTGGATTTTTGCAAAAAACTATTTACCAGGACAGATAATCTGAGTAGTGAATGATCTGAAGGCATTTATGGACTGAATGTGTAATGGTTGATATATGTACATTCTGATATTTTAAAATCCTTAACTTTTTTAAGTTAAAAAATTATGGCTGCTTAGGTACAGCTTCTTAACTCCTTTTCAAGACACTTCTTGTCCTATCTCCACTGTGCCTGCCTGAATTTGTTCCCACCAAGCACTGCCTGTGCATGCAGAGAAAATCTGTGCATCCTCTTTTGTATTTTTTAAATACTGTTTAACATTTGTGAGAGTTTTATGAAAATCCTTTTGTATGAGCTGTGGGTTTTTTCCATTGTGAAGCATTGAATATCACATTTTGGAACGTGTTCATAGGGTGGGGATCCCTGGGTCTTTGTTTGCCAGACCCAAGCACTGCTTTTTGGCGTCATTGCACAGTGCTGTTCATCACCCAGAGTACTACTATCATGTGAATTCTTTTTGTTTTCCATGTATTCCTTAGTTTCCATGTTTTTAAAAAATCATTCCCTTTTTTTAAAAAAGAAAAAAAGTGATTTTCCGTTTATGAAGCAGTATAAAATAAATGAGATGTATTTTCAAAACAGGTCCCTAAGACAATACTTCAGATCATTTTTAAAGTGACCAAGTCATTTTAATATGTCAACCAAGATAAAAGATATTATACCTTGTATTTTGCCTGTAGTGCCATTAGTAGAATAGAGATTAAAGCCAGCTTTAACTTTGCAAAGTGAACTCCTATATGTTCTGTTCTCATTCATTCATTCTCTCAAAAAACAAATGAATTCAGAGGGAACTTGGTCTAACTGCTTTTGTTTCAGCTGCAGGCAGGGAAGCAAAAGGACACCATGTATCCAGTGAGCATTAAGAAGAGAAATTGTTGATTGTTAATAACAGTTTTTATACAGAGAATGAGTCATTTTGGATAATGACTTAAAATTTTATGAAAAATGTTCAGCACTTAAATGTGCTTATTCTAAGAGAAAATAAAATTACACACTGTTTAAGTAAAAGATTCTTTTTTTTTTCCTTTAAAAAAAAATTCTACAAAAGGTTTTGATCTTGAATCTTTGTCTGGGACCTGGTTTTTCCTTTGAGGTTTGCTTTTTCTTTCTTTCTTTTTTTTTTAAGATTTTGTTGTGATAGTTTTTTATTTTTTGCCTTTTGTTTTACGTTGTGCTGACACCAAACACATCTGGTTTATAATCAGTACATTGGAAAGCTGGTATTATTGATATAGAACCAATGCATAGCTTTTTTTAGGGTTTCTTTTTGGGTTTTTGGTTTTTGTAAAGTGTGAATAAAAGATGTTTACTCATTTTTCCTAAACACTGTGTTGGTAGTGTGCATCATGACAGTTTCCAGCAAAGGCAAGCTGGAGCTGGTTGGACTGATGAGATGAAGGAAACTGCTTGAGCTTTATGGAAGAAGGGGAGAAGCACTTACTCTGTTTTTAATGGAGGATGTATTCTTTTCATAGATGCTGGAACTAGAGTGCACTTGTTAGATGCTAAAGGTTTGAGCTTTACACAAAATATTTTCATCTGTATTTGTTATTGTCTACAAAATATTTTAATTTGGAGCCAGCATACTAAGATACAATGGCTGGTTATGTCTTGAAAATATTTGTTCTTGCCTCTTCTAGGCATACTGCATTCTGTGGGTCAGCTTGAACAGCTTCTCCACCTTATTAGATAGTGGTAAATTGAACCAGGAGTATAGATTTACAACCATAAGCTTCAAAAGAGAAAAATTGTTTTCAGTCTATAGTGAATAAATGATCATACCAAAATAGACTGAAACTTCGGTTAAGCAAGGTTTGTGTTTTAAATATTTTCTGTGTTCTGGATAATTTCCAGTAACCCGTACTCCCTAAAATGCAGTAAATAAAAAAAAGAAAAACTAGTAAGTTTTCACAGTATAGGTTTTCTTCAAAAATGCTGTAACAAACATATTTAATGTGGTGTTGCCATAATGTAATTTCAGTGTTCTTACAGGATAAACCCATCTTATGAATATTTTGCAGAAAATTTGGGGTATATTTTCTTTTTAATGATCAGAAATTCACAGGTGCTCAATTCCTTGTAAAATCTCTTAAAGTACAGTTTACTGTTATTAGTGGCTGATTATTTATGCTTTACAAACTTAAATAATGTTCATCAAAATTAACTTATGGCATAATTTTAAGTTGTAGAAATAAATTGTTGATTGCAACTTAACAGTCCTAGAAGATAAGCAGGGAACAACTCCAAGAAATCTTTTCTATTTTACTTGATGTAGTGACAACCAGGAAAACTTGAGTTAGCACTTTGAAACCTAAGGACATGATTAAATTGGGTGGAATGCACTTCTAAAGGTTGAAATTAAAATTTCAAAGCTCTTCTAAGATGTCAAGTTTTCAATAATAAGTTTAAGTTTTTGTATTCCACTTTTTACTACTTAAACTTACAGAATTTCCATAGTAACTTTTAAGGTTTGGGGGTTATGCTATATAAGTACAAGAACCATCCTGGGCAGAACAACAATTTATAGCAGATTTGTTCTTTTAATGAAACAATAAGAATAACCAGCTGCAGAGAATTCAGAGAACCTTTATGGCAAGTGTTTATCCCCCACTTGTAAACAGTGTTTTAAGATGTTCATTTTGCTCTTTTCGGTTACATAAATTTTAGTAACCGTTCTATTGAAATAGTGTCTAAAATAGAGTATCTAGTTTTTATTCACAGTACATTATATTATGTAATGCACTGGACTAACTTTTGTTTACCATTCATGTAACAAAACCCAGCACGTTATCTGCACTAAACTCAAGGAATGTCCCATTTGCCTAGGCAGCTCTTTAATAAGGGTAATGGGAAACTGAATATGACCTATGGACTGATGGTAACAAGGGCTTTTACTGTTCTTTTCAGTGGAACCTTCATTGTAACTAGCTAGTATTATATTTATATACAGGGTCTCTTTTCTTTACTGATGTATTTTCCTACTCATAGCCAACCAATAAATTCAATTATCTGTTTCAAATATTTTTAAAGTGTAATTTGTATAGCTGTAGTACTGAGGTTTGAGGAGATACATGTTAATCAGCAGACCACCTATTTAAAATTCTGAGTTCTCTGGAACAGAGTTGTAACTCTTTGAAAGGGAAGAGTGAACAGGGCCCGTGATGTGGGGAGATGATGTGAAATTAAGGATCTCCTTATTGCTGTGTTATCCTGTGTAACACATCTTTGCCAAAGATCAGTTTTATATTTAGGCAACTGATGGTCCTTTTGCATTTGGGTTTTTTGTTGTTGTTACCATATACCTCATAGCATAAGAAATGGGCTCGTGTGTCTTTCATCCTTTGGAATGAGCTTGACATATTTTGAATAAATGCTTTTAAATACAGTAGCAAACATTGTATTGGTGGGGTTATACTAATTAATTAAATGTTTTAATTGTTACATGTATATTTTGTTGTATATATAAACTTTTAAAATGTCTGATTTCTCAACTCTTCAGAGCATTACGTCTATTTACTTTTTAGAAACTACTTCTTTAATAAATAAATGTACATTTTTATGTAGATGCTGGGAAAAAAATCCTTTAAAACTACAGCACAATTTAGATAAAATGTTCGCTGAGATGTCCAGTTTTTAAAGCAGGCATTTTCTACATAATCCTTAATATATAATTTTACCTGTCTAACAGAAGAATTTTGCTAGATAGGAAGAAAGATCTCTGGGATTACAAGGTGACTGAAGACCAGTTTCTACAGTTACTTTAGCAGCATTAACATTTTAAATCAGATGAGTATGGAGATGTCCATTTTCTCATTTTCTTTGAACTGTTCACTTCAAATAACTTGAATCTGTTCAAAAACTATTGAATTATTTTGGCCTGTTCACTATACCAACATGACTTAAGTGATCCCAAGAGCTCTTACTGCCAGATACTTTACAGGCTTACCAGTAAAGTGAGTTTAAGCTGTGGGATCTCAGAGCCTGCTTAATTAATTAACTAAAGACTTTTGACTCTCATCCTGTAGCCCTGGTGATTTTGGTATCTCCCCTTCATGGCAATCCTGCTAGTAACTTTTTTTTCCCAAGCTTTGTGTAATTCTTGAAAGTATGGTTCTTGAAAGACATTGAAAAGGGATGCTGGTGTGATCACATTCAGGCAGAAGAAATCTGCAAAATCGTAGGACTTGCTTTCCTTTTAATATTCATAGTGATGAAGATGTGAGGGGTGTGTGCTCACATTCTGAGCTTTATATGGGAAATAACTTTCTCCCCTCTCCATTAACATGATGCTTCCTAGTGGTGACTTTGAACAGACCTGATGAGTGGGAGAACTGTGTGTACTTGGTCCCTTTTGATGAATCAGTTTTCATTAATCTACTTTTCCTACTATACTGATAAGCGTTACTAGTACTATACTGATCAGTGGGCTTTCCTGGTAGCTAAACGGTGAAGAATCTGCCTGCAGCTCAAGAGACCTGGGTCTGATCCCTGGGTCAGGAAGATCCCCTGGAGAAGGGAATGGCAACCCACTCCAGTATTCTTGCCTGGAGAATTGCATGGACAGAAGAGCCTTGCAGGCTATAGTCCATGGGGTCACAAAGAGTCAGACACGACTGAGTGACTAACACATACATACATACTGATCAATACTCACTTAGAATTTCTTCTTTTCAACCCCATGTTTAGATTGGAAATAGAGATTTATCAGACATGTCCTCTAACTTTAGTTGTTCATGGGTCATTATAATCTAGTGTGATATGTGCTAAAGATATACCAGGTATGAAGGGAACAAGTCTCTGTCTACATGGGTCTATAAAGTCTTCCAGAGGTGACTATAAAGCTGGTTTTAAAGGACTAAGAGCTTGTTTACTGTATGACTAATAGCTGTATTAATTAACATGGTGTATTAATATAGTAGGAGCTGTATTAATTAACATGTATTATATTAACATGGTGAGGATCTTTCAGTGGAAAGTGCCCTAGTGTATTATCTGGAACACAGTGGGCATCTTTGAACTTTAAAGCATGTACTAAAGTTTGAATTTCATCCTGTAGGTGGTGGTAAAGAGCCACAAAGGGTTTTCAGTGGGAGTAGCATTAGCCAGTTTGTGTTCTAGAAAGGTCCTTGTAGCAGTACCGTGCAGGGTGGATTAAAGTGATTACTGTTAGCTGATTTTCTTGTGGTCCATTTGTCAGATGATAAGCTGAGAAGAGATTGCAGGGCAGTAAGAGTAGAAGGGAAATTTGACATATTTAGGAAATGGCATCAGTGAGAAATTTGATTCCTGCCTTCCTTGTGGGAGAAAAGACAGGTAAATGAATTTTGCTCATTCATTCTTTATTCCATTAGAAAAACCCTGACTCAACATCTCTTAGGTCTTTACCACCGAGGCCCTTGATTTTCAGGCCCTTTACTGGCCTGACAACATTTAGTCAAACATTTTTTTCTCAAGTTTCATTCTACTTCATTTCCCATTATAATTCATTCAGATTTTAGTCTGCAGAAGAGATCCAGTGTGCCTCTACTAGACAGTTAAGTAATTCTGGAAAATAACAGAAGATAACATTTGATGCTAATTTGATTGTTTTAGCCTGTTTCTTCTAGGCTTTTTATGTCCTTGAAAATGCCATATGTATAAAAAGTTTTTTAAATCTAGGTTACTAGGTAAGATTATTCTTTAAAAGATACTTCAGTAGAGGAACCCTTAAATGGGAGGAATACAGCCATTCTAAACCCACTTGTTTTCCCTCATGCAATGAATTAGACTGTTCAATATGATACCGTCTAACCACATGGTGTTTGAGCACTTGAAATATGGCTAGTGTGAATGGAGCTGTAAAATGCTTTCTGTTAAGTGAAACAATGTTTCCCTTTATCTCGCACTGTGCTTGTTCATACTACACATAAACATCACCAGTTGATGTCAAAAAACTGGTTCCATTCTAATTATGATTTACTAACCAAAGTAATAAGTGTTCATCTGAATGCTTTATGCAAGCAGCACAAGCCCCTGTGCCTGTGTGGATCACAGTTAGTAATTGAGATGCTTATATTCCCTTTGATATCATTAAATTATTTTTTCTAGTTCAAAAATAAATATGAACAAATTGCTAAATTTAAAATCAGTTCTACTAATGTAGAACAGCTATTACCACAACTGGAAAAGACTGGGAGATATAAATTTTACAGTGAAATATTAATAATTGTAATTTGTGTACCAGAGCAAAAGAAAAACTTTTTATGCAAAAAAATGTAATAAAATGAACAATATTAAGATATATTTTGTTCAGGTGCATATTGGGTTTATTGTTTTAACAGTCAAAAAAGTATGGATGAAATTAATCACCTGAAATCAGAATTAAAAGTCCAACAGAGTAAGAGGATAAGAACTTACATACTTGGCTAGCTAAAAAAGATCTTGTACTCAGGCAAAGAAAAAATTTTTTTAATGGATTTATGGTTTATATTATGGAAATCTTGTTGGAAATTGCAGAAAAGACAGTGTTTTACAAAGATGAAATATATTCAGTTAAGCAGATTACCTATAGACTATAAGACCTTTCTGATAGTAGTAAAGATTAGTTAATTAAAAACTGAAGGTATTGGGTTGCCCCAAATGTTTGGGTTTTTCTTTAAGTAATAAGTTACAGAAAAACCTGAATGAACTAGGCCAACCCAGTATTTTTTTTTAGCTTTAGATGAGCTATGATGTAAAAGACACTGCTCAGTTAACGGTTTGTATGCTTTGTCTTAAAGGAGTTCCAAACATACCCGAAAAAGGTGAATTCTCAGCCTAAAAAAAAATCACTTGTGGCATATTTTTGCGTCTTTGATACCTGCTGAAGAGTTTTGCTAGATATGAAGAAGGAGGTTCCTACCACTACAGAAAGTGTTTCTGCTATGTCAGGTCAAAAATCTGGATTTCTTATGACTTTTTAAATAAGCCTGGATTTCTCTTACTGTTTTGTTTCATCTAGTGATGCTTATTGCAAATAACTTTTCTGAAATAGACACTTTGAAGAGCGTCACAATTGTCAAAACTTGATCAGTATATAGGTTCAAACCCAACTGCTATAACCAGTTTGTGATAAAAGACAATTTAATGATCTTGTCTACCTTAATGCTCACTGGTTGAATTGTTAATTTCTAACAATGATTTATTATTTTGTTAATCCCAGTTTTGGATTTTATTGCCAAATATCCAGTAATCAAAAGCAAAACATGTCAGTATAATACACATTTTCTTGCCTATATCACAGAGTATATTAGTGAGCCAATACTGAAACTCCAAGGAAAGGAAAAACCTGTCACATTCATAGCCAGGTACAAAAATCTGTGTTGAAGCATGATGATACAGATCAAGAAATGGTGATTGTACATATTTTCTGACATTATTTAAAAATTTTCATCGTAATCAGGCATTTTGTAAATTTGCAACAAAAGCAACCAGAAAAAGTTGAAGAACACTGTTGATATTAAATAAGTTTAGAGTTTCTTTACAAATTATGCAAATACCTTTTAAAATTTGATTTAATCTAGAGTTGACAAGGATTGATACTTAAATAGAAAAGTTACTAATTTGGAGAAAAATTGATAACCTTTTGCTAAAAAGTTAAATAGGTTCTTTTACAAAATATTTGTTGCTGTGGACCCCAAAAGAAGGTCTTAATGACTTTCAAGTAGTTGATTCAGTTGTGGGAAAACAAGTATATTTTGAGCAATTTGGATATATGAGTACTTTTTCAACTGTAAACTCGATTATGAAATGGAGAGCAAAATTTATAAAAATTAAATGGTTACACTGGAAAATACTCAACACAAAAAGGAATAAATGAACAGCAACCAAAAAAAGCATGAGATGCTAAAAAAAAGTAAAATGGTGGACCTAAGTCCAATAGTGTTAAATGTGAATGGATTGCTTCTATCAAAACAGAAGGTCAGACTGGATAAACATGATCCAACTATTTGCTGTGTATAGGAGACATTAGATTTAAAGATACAAATAGTGAAAGTAAAAGGATGGGAAAAGGTATCAGGCAAACAGACTATCAGAAAGTTGGAGTGGCTATACTAAGGTATAATAGGCTTAAAAACAAAATATGCTATTAGAAATAAAAGGAGGCATTTTATAACAATGAGCAGCACCAATAAGCAACCTCAAACTACAGGAAACAAACTGACAAAATGGAAGGGAATAATGGACAATTGAACAGTGATAGCTGGACACTTTAATTATTGTTGCTAATTAATCACTAAGTTTTGTCAGATTCTTTGTGACCCAATGGACTATGCCCCACCAAGTTCCTCTGTCCATGGGGTTTTCAAGGCAAGAATACTGGAATGGATTGCCATTTTCTTCTCCAGGGGATCACAGGCAGATTCTTTACCCCTGAGCTACCAGGGAGGCCCAGACACTTTTAATACCCCACTCCCTGGTGGCTCAGATGGTAAAGAATCTGCCTGCAATGTAGGAGACCTTGGTTTGATCCCTTGATTGGGAAGATCCCCTGGAGAAGGGAATGGCTACCCACCCACTCAAGTATTCTTGCCTAGAGCATTCCATGGATCACAAAGAGGCAGATACAACTGAGTAACTAACACGCTGTCAATGGATAGAACCAGGGAGACCAACAAACAGGAGACTCTGACAACACTGCAAGGCAACTATAGCTAGCAGATACTTGCAGAACACGCCACACTAGAAAGCACATTGTGCTCGAGTGCATGTGGGACTTCAATATTCCACAGGCTACATCAAAAACAAGCTTCAAAATTGTAAAAGAACTAAAATGAAAAGTATATTCTCCAATCATAATGAAGTTAGATGCTTTGGAAATGTATGGAACTTTGGAAATACATGGAAATTAAACAGTACACTCCTGAAAACCAAAGGGTCAAATGAAGAAAGAAATTAGCAACGCTTTGAAATAAATGAAAAAGGATAACATACCAAACCTGATGGGATGCAGTCAAAGCTGCATAAAGGGAAATTTATAGACATAAAAATCTAGATTAAAGAAAAAATAAGAACCCTAACCTTTCAGTTTAAGACACTGGAAAACAAAGAGCAAAGTAAACCCCAAGCAAGCATAAGAAAGAAACTAATGGTTAGAGTAGGAAATAATGAAATACAGAAAAAGAAGACAAATGAGAAAGGAACAAAACAAAATTCGGTTCGTTGGAAAGATCAGCAAAATTGATCAAAGAGCACTCAAATTAGTGAAATCAATAAAGGGGAGCATTACTACCAAATTTACAGAACAAAGATTATTATGGAATACTATTGTAAATAAATAAAAGACAAATTCCTAGAAAGACACACTATCAAAACTGATTCAAGAAGAAATAGAAAAAGTTGAATAAACTTCAAAAGAGATAGAGTTAATAATGGAAAAAAAGCTATGAAAAGAAAATTTCACACAGATGGCTTCACTGGTGAATTTTAAGAAAAGTAATTCTTCACAAACTCTTCCAAAAATTTGAAGAAGGAACACTTCATGTGAGGCCAATATTACCTTAATACCAAAACCAGACAAAACTATCACAAGGAAAGAAAACCACACACTAACATCACATAGGAATATAGATAACAAAATTCTTAATCTAGCAAAACAACCCAGCAAAATGTTAAAAGATCATACACTATGACAAAATACGATTTACCCCAGGAATGCAAAGTTGGCTTATGATCCCCAATTAATGTGATAGACTGTAATGTATGCAAAAATGATTACTATAACAAAGCTAATGGAGGTGATGGAATTCCAGCTAAGCTATTTCAAATCCTAAAAGATGATGCTGCGAAAGTGCTGTATTCAATATGCCAGCAAATTTTGGAAAAGAGTAGTGGCCGTAGGACTGGAAAGGGTCACTTTTCATTCCAATCCCACAGGCAATACCAGCTGCACTTATTACACATGCTAGCAAGATAATGCTCAAAATCCTTCAAGATAGGCTCCAGCAGTATGTGAACAAAGAACAGCCAGATGTACAAGTTGGATTTAGAAAAGGCAGAGGAACCAGAGATCAAATTGCCAACATCTGTTGGATCATAGAAAAAGCAAGGGAATACCTGCTCCCCCAAATCTGCTTCATTAACTATGATAAAGCCTTTGTGTGGTGTTGGAGATTGCGAGTGAAATGACACAAAGACACACACACGAGATGGACAAAGACACAACTCCGGCGGAGGAAAAAACTGCGCAAGCAAGCTTGCGGTTTGCTTTTATATAGCCCCCCCTGGGCAGAATTCCAGACTATGACTAAGCCTTCTCAGTATAGCGCATGTGCATAAATGTTATCGTACAGCAAAAGGGAGTGAAATTCCTGCTTATTGCAGAGTCTGTCCAGAGCCCTCTCTTCCTCCTTATCACAGGAAGGGAATGTTCCCTCGTTTGCAAGGGACCATTAAACTCAAGGCTGTGTCCAGATTCCTTGGCAGAACGCCTCATTTGCAAGCACGTTCAGCCCGGGCAGAGAGTCCCGTTTGCAGGCACATCTCCGCTGCCCTATTGTGGCTGCATTAACCCTTCAGTGTGGATCACAACAAACTGTGGGAAATTCTTAAAAGAGATGGGAATACCAGGCCATCGTGGCTATCTGCCTCCTGAGAAATGTGTATGCATGTCAAGAAACAACAGAACCAGACATGGAATGATGGACTGATTCAAAATTTGGAAAGGAGTACGTTGAGGCCACATATTGTCACCCTGCTTGTTAACTTATATGCAGAGTACATCACGTGAAGTGCTGAGCTGAATGAATCATAAGCTGGAATCAAGATTGCCAGGAGAAATATCAGTTGCAGATGACACCACTCTAATGACAGCGAAGAGGAACTAAGGAACTTCTTGATGAAGGTGAAAAGGATCATGAAAAAGCTGGCTTAAAACTCATTCAAAAAACAAAGATCATGGCATCTGGTCCCATCACTTCATGGCAAATAGATGGGGAAACAGTGACAGACTTTATTTTCTTGGGCTCCAAAAATCACTGCAGATGGTGACTGCAGCCATGAAATTAAAAGATGCTTGCTCCTTGGAAGACAAACTATGACAAACTTAGGCAGCATATTAAAAAGCAGAGACATTACTTTGCCAACAAAGGTCCGTCTAGTCAAGGCTGTGGTTTTTCCAGTAGTCATGTATGGATGTGAGAGTTGGACCATACAGAAGGGTGAGTTTCAAAGGAGTGATGCTTTTGAACTGTGGTGTTGGAGAAGACTCTTGAGAGTCTCTTGGACAACATGGAGATCAAACTAGTCAATATTAAAGGAAATCGATCCTGAATGTTCATTAAAAGGACTGATGCTGAAGCTGAAGCTCCAGTACTTTGGCCACCTGATGCAAAGAGCTAAATCACTGGAAAAGACCATGATGCTGATAAAGACTGAGGGTAGGAAGAGAAGGGGGCAATAGAGGCTGAGATAGTTGGACGACCTCACTGACTCAATGGACATGAGTTTGAGCAAACTCTTGGACACAGTGAAAAACGGAAACCTAGTATGCTACCGTTAATAGGTTTGCAAACAATTGGGGTCGCAAAGAGGCGGACACGACTGAGCGACTGAACTGAACTGAAAGCAGTAAAATACTTAGGAACAAATGTAACAAATGCACAACTTGCACACTGAAAACGGAACGTTGAAAAGAGATGTGACTGAGTGGAAAGCCTTTTCACACATTGGCTGTAGTGCTTCGTTTTTCATATTCATCCTTAGTTTACTGTGGGATTTTAGAGGTAACTTCCCTACTGCTTGCCAGTGTCCTCTCACCTTATAACCTTTAGGGTTTTGAATGACGTGTTTTGAAAATCTTAATGCTGTTAGGATGACAGTACTCCCCAAATTGATCTACAGAGTCATTTCCATCCCTAACAAAATCTTACTGGCTTTTGTTTGTTGCAGAAATTGACAAACTGATCTTAAAAATTCCTACCAAAACCTAAGAGACCCCAACAGCCAATCTTGAAAAAGAACAGATTTGGAAGACTAAGATTTCTTGATGTCAAAACCTATTACAAAGCTACAGTAATCAACACACTGTGATATTGGCATAAGGAACATATATAGATGAGTGGAATTGAATTGAGAGTCTAGAAATAAACTCTTACATTTATGGTTAATTGATTTCAAACAGAGATACCAAGATACCTCAATAGGGAAAAGAATATTGTCTCCAAAAAATGATGCTAGATAACTGAATATCTACAAGTAAAAGAATGAAGTTAGATTTATAACATACACCATATATTTACAATTAACTCAAGACAAATATATAACATTAAATATAAAGGCTGAAACTACAAAAACTTAGGAAAACACAGGTATAAATATTCATGACATTGGACTCAGGTAATAATTAACTTAGATAAGACAACTTTTAAAGCACAAGTCAGTCAGTCAGTTCAGTCGCTCAGTCGTGTCCTACTCTTTGCGACCCCATGAATCACAGCACGCCAGGCCTCCCTGTCCATCACCATCTCCCGGAGTTCACTCAGACTCATGTCCATCGAGTCCGTGATGCCATCCAGCCATCTCATCCTGGGTCGTCCCCTTCTTCTCCTGCCCCCAATCCCTCCCAGCATCAGAGTATTTTCCAATGAGTCAACTCTTCGCATGAGGTGTCCAAAATACTGGAGCTTCAGCTTTAGCATCATTCCCTCCAAAGAAATCCCAGGGCTGATCTTCAGAATGGACTGGTTGGATCTCCTTGCAGTCCAAGGGACTCTCAAGAGTCTTCTCCAACACCACAGTTCAAACACATCAATTCTTTGGTGCTCATCCTTCTTCACAGTCAACTCTCACATCCATACATGACCACAGGAAAAACCATAGCCTTGACTAGATGGACCTTAGATGGCAAAGTAATGTCTCTGCTTTTGAATATGCTATCTAGGTTGGTCATACTTTTCTTCCAAGGAGTAAGCGTCTTTTAATTTCATGGCTGCAGTCACCATCTGCAGTGATTTTGGAGCCCCCCAAAATAAAGTCTGACACTGTTTCCACTGTTTCCCCATCTGTTTCAAGCTGGTTTTCAAAAAGGCAGAGGAACCAGAGATCAAATTGCCAACATCCGCTGGATCATGGAAAAAGCAAGAGAGTTCCAGAAAAACATCTATTTCTGCTTTATTGACTATGACAAAGCCTTTGACGGTGTGGATCACAATAAACTGTGGAAAATTCTGAAAGAGATGGGAATACCAGACCACCTGACCTGCTTCTTGAGAAATCTGTATGCAGGTGAGGAAGCAACAGTTAGAACTGGATATGGAACAACAAACTGGTTCCAAATAGGAAAAGGAGTACGTCAAGGCTGTATATTGTCACCCTGCTTATTTAACTTCTATGCAGAGTACATCATGAGAAACGCTGGACTGGAAGAAACACAAGCTGGAATCAAGATTGCTGGGAGAAATATCAATAACCTCAGATATGCAGATGACACCACCGTTATGGCTGAAAGTGAAGAGGAACTAAAAAGCCTCTTGATGAAAGTGGAGAGTGAACAAGTTGGCTTAAAGCTCAACATTCAGAAAGCACAAGCAAACAAAGACAAAAATAGATAACCTGAACTTAAAACCTTTTGTGCTTCAAGGGAAAAAGTAAGACAACCCATAGAAAAGGAGAAAATATTTGCAAAGCATGTATTTGATGGGTCTCGTCCCCAGAATATATAAAGAACACTTACAGCTCAACAGTGAAAAGACACCTCAATCTAAAAATGGTTAAAGGATTTGAATAAACATTTCTCCAATGTAGAGTGACATCTAAGGGGGCTGATATAAATGTCCTGAGATTCAGTAGTGGTGATGATTGCACTACTCTGAATATTCTAAAACCTCTGAATTTACTTTTTATAGGGTAAATTTTATGGTATATGAATTATCTCAAAAATAATAATGTATTAAAATTATACAGTATGAGAGTTGTGAGTTAAGTTTTATTTGGGCCAAAATGCAGACTATAACCCAGAGAGAGCACCTCAGAGAGCTCTGAGAAACTGCTCCAAAGAAGCAGGGGGGAAGATCAGTATATTTGTGGTCTTTTTTTGCTTTTTGCTTTTTTTTTTTTTTGAAGAGGGAGTACATGCAATCAGTCACTTTTGTGTGTGTGTGTGTGTGTGTGTGTGTGTGTGCGCGCGCGCGCGCGCGCAGGTTTCTGCTAGTTACCATGAAGGATTTTAGTGTTTTTCTAGATGTGAGTATCAATAAGAATTGGGTTCATAAAATCAGCTCCTGAAAGTATCTAACTCTCTGAAAACTTGTTCTGCCTGTTTTCCCAGACCACAGAGTGCCTCACTTCTGCTCTCTGCAGTGAGCTCCTTAACCATGGGGTGTTTGAAAATCAGCAGCTGCAGCAGCTTATGATTTAATCCTTGTAGATGACAAGTGCCAATTTATAGTTGACAGAGTCCCCTCTACAGTAATTTGTGAGGCATTTCATGACCATTTTGTCCCGCAGTGCTAGGAAGGCTCATATCTAGGTCTGGCAAAGATTTTACTAACTCAATGTGCTGTTACTGAGCTAGGTCTTATCAAAAGTAACCAAAGGACTCAAGACTGTTTTACTAATCTGTTATAGTCCAGGAAAAATTCCCTCTTGTTGTGTCTTCCCATAACTAGAGTAACACTATTGCAATCATTGATCTCATATAAAACTACATATTTTTGTCAGAAGCTCAGTCGCACATTTGGTAATGCAAGAAACAGCAATTTAATAAAACAGGCAAAGTACAAATAATATCACTAGCAGTATTATTAAAGTCATAAGTAATAATTAAGTGAAGAACTTCCGTTAGGTGCTGCCCAGTATATTCTCAGGTTGTCTAAATTAGTCTATTTTACACCAGTCTTTTTCTTTAGAGGGAATTATATATTGGTCCTGTCCATGAGTTTTCAAGGTGGCATAGTGGTAAAGAATCCACTTCCCAGTGCAGGAGGTGAAAGAGATGTGGGTTCAACCCCTGGGTCAGGAAGATCCCCTGGACTAGGAAATGGCAACTCTCTTCAGTATTCTTGCCTGGAAAATTCCATGAACAGGAGAGTCTGTGGCTTACAGTCCATGGGGTCACAAAGAGTTGGACATGACTGAGTGCACGCACACACACTGTCCATATGGCTCCCAGTCTTGTTTCCTAGTGTTATTGGACTGGTTATCCTTAGCACAATTTCATTATTCCCAAGATAAAGGGGGGGGGGGTCTTAAAACTTAAGTGAACACAGCTTGATTTTAACCACATAAATCCATCCCATAATTGTGGGAGGTTGTATTCCTTGGCTGAACTTTTGCTTGCTGTTCAATCAGAGCTTGAGTAAATAGAAGAAAATTCACATCTATAGCCAGGGTCAGAGCAGGTATTATTAATTGGCCAGGTAAAGTGAAAGTAGTGAAAATAGAGTCGCTCAGTCGTGTCCAACTCTGCGACCCCATGGACTATAGCCTACAACGCTCTGCTGTCCATGGGATTTTCCAGGCAAGAGTACTGGAGTGGGTTGCCATTTCCTTCCCCAGGAGATCTTCCCAACCCAGGGATCAAACCTGGGTCTCCTGCACTGTAGGCAGATGCTTTTACCATCTGAGTCACCAGGGAAGATGGCTAAGAGGATCCCAATCAGTAATAACAAGAATGGTCTGAATAGTACTGAGCTTTGTTTCTTTTGAAACAATTTCCTAAGGGCTATCCAATCAGAGCCTTGGAGGGGAAAAATCCACCAAAATAACCCCAAAGTATTAGACATAGGTAATTGACCACAAACCCAACAATTGAATTGATTTTTAAAATTAGCATAGGATTTTGTCCATGATAGAAAACATTTAATTTATATGGAAAGGTCTAAGAAGTCAAGAATCCCATGGACAGAGGAGCCTGGTGGGCTATATTCCACAGGGTCGCAAAGAGTCGGACACGACTGAGTGACTTCACTCAAGAAGTCAAGAAAACATTAGAAGTGATTGTGCAAGTCACGTCCAGCATCTTGGGTACGCTGTCTACGTCTGACATCTAGTTTCTGGTGGAAGTACAGTTTCTTCAGTTTGAGCATGGTTTTAAGGTGAGTTTGAGGTTATCAGTCCTTTCTATAGACCAGTCCAGTGCAGGGATCCTGTTGAGGGCCTTTGCATCTGGGTTGTAGTGAGTCTATTAAATGATGCCTTTTCCAATATACATAATTTCCTGGTTGAATGTTGTAGAGCATCTGATCTTCATCCAAAAATTACTAAGATAAGCTTCAGAAATATTTTTTAATGAATCAGTTAAACTTTACATTAATGGAACATAACAACAAGGAATTATCCGGAAAGTGAATCTTAGTAATATAGACCTCCATTAAATTGGAAATAAGTATTCACTGAAACATCTTTTTCTCTCTAAAATCACCTGCATTTCTACCAAATATGTCCAAATTAAAGACTAATATGTTTGTAAAATATGTCCAGTGTCAAAAAACTTGGCCTGATAATTTATATAACTATAATTGATCATACAGGCCTTTTGCTTTCCTGAAACTTTTATGAGGAGTCTCAGACTGAACTTTTAAAATATCACTCAGAGCTAGGAAGCTCATGCCAATGGCTTATCACAGATCCCACCTAACAGATTTAGGTGAATTCCTTCCTTTTCAAGGTCCCCAAAATACCTTGAGGGACTTCCCTCATGTCTCAGTGGTAAAGAATCTGCTTGCCAAGCGGGAGATATGGATTTGATATCTGGATCAGGAATATGCCCTGGAGAAAGAAATGGCAACCCACTCCAGTATTCTTGCCTGGGAAATCTCGTGGACAGGCAGGCAGGTTACAGTCCATGGGGTCGCAAAAAAGTTGGACATGACTTTAGTGACTAAATAGCAACTATAACAAAATACCTTGAGGTTTCTGTACCCGCTAGTGAGGTAGCCTTCACAGTTTATCTGATAAACCTGCTGGGGCCCTAAGAGTTTAAAAATCTCTGGAGGGAACAGATAGAGAAAAAAAACATTTCAATTCTGCTTACAAATGTATAATTAACCAAATTACTGTGAATCATAATTAGTTTGAGGGAAAAGTTTCCTTATACATAGAAAAAATTTAAACCAAATAGAAACCGTAAAAATTATGACCATATTCACCAGTTCACTCAGTCTTATGTAACTAACTCTTTTTGCTAACAGTTTATGAAGCCATCAGTTTTCTCATTAGGATTTTTAATTTTCTTAACTAGTTCAGCATTATGGTCTAAAAGTCAGAAACTTATATTTATCCAAAAGTTCTTTCTGTTAATCTTGGAGGGGAAACATTTCCCCAAAGGCACTATAATAAAACCACAACTGCCTATAATGACAAAAAGACTTAAGACATATTTAAAATCTGATCGCAATGCAATTGACAAAGAGACTTGATTACTGCTGTGACATATAGCACTTTAATAACTAGGATTATGACATAGCATTTACAAGGATATGTCATATCTTTAGAAATTCCATATAATTTCTAGAATGTCTATATTAGTAAGCATTTATCCTCAATATAACCTGAGAAGATTCATTACTCATTTAACAATACTTCCCAGGTAATTTAACATATCAAATACAACTAATTAATATCTCTCTTTGGGATGTTTCAGGGGCCCTTTGAAGTATCCTAAAGTTAGCAAGAGGGCAAAGGACTTCATTAAATTTTGGTTTAGGAAGTTTTGTCAATAAATATCAAAAAGGTTTAGAATACTCAGTCAGATAGGATTATATGTCACTGTGAAAAATAGTTGTTCACTTAGCCAAAGTAACAAAGACTTCAAAGCAAGTACAGAATAGATCACTTAAAGGGTAAACAACTTAAAATCAGTTATCAAAGGCAGTTTGCTGCTGCTGCTGCTGCTGCTAAGTCGCTTCAGTCGTGTCCCACTCTGTGCGACCCCATAGATGGCAGCCCACCAGGCTCCCCTGTCCCTGGGATTCTCCAGGCAAGAACACCGGAGTGGGTTGCCATTTCCTTCTCCAATGAGTGAAAATGAAGTCGTTCAGCCATGTCGCATCTTAGTAAAACTTATCCTCAACAGAGAGAAAAGTGAAGTTCAAGTTTTATACAGCTTACTTTAATTTTTTTAACCTATCAGTAATTATTTTTTTGCATTTTTAAACAATTATTTAATTTAATTGGAAGATAATTACTTTACATTATTGAGAGGGTTTTTGCGATGTATCAGTATGAATTTGCCATAGGCATACATTTGTCCCCTGCATCCTGTACCATCCTCCCAAATCCCTCCCTACTCCATCCCTCTAGGTTGTTACAGAGCAATGGCTTTGTTTGCCCTGTGTCATACATCAGACTCCTAATAGTTGTCTGTTTTGCATATGGTAATATATATGTTTCGATGCTATTCTCTCAAATCATCCCACCTTCTCCTCACACTAAGTCCAAAAGTCTGTTCTTTACATCTGTGTCTCCTTTGCTGGCCTTGCATGTAGGGTTGTGAGTATGATCTTTCTAGATTCCATATATATGCATTAATATATGATATTTGTCTTTCTCTTTCAGACTTACTTCACTTTGTATAATAGGCCCTAGTTTCATCTACCTCATTAGAACTGACTCAAGGGAGTACCGTTTGATAGCTGAGTAATATTCCATTGTATATATGTACCACAACTTACTTATCCATTCATCTGCTGATGGACATCTAGGTTGCTTCCATGTCCTAACTACTGTAAATAGTACTGCAATGAATACTAGGGGACGTGTTTTTTTCAATCTTGGTTTCCTTAGGGCATATGCCCAGTAGTGGAATTGCTAGGTCATTTGTTATTTTTTTCCTAGTTTTTAAAGGAGTCTCCATATTGTTCTCCATAGTAGTTATATCAGTTTGCACTCTCACCAACAGTTTAAGAGAATTCCATTTTCTCCAGCATTTACTGTTTGTAGGCTTTTTCATGATGACCATTCTGACCAGTGTGAGATGATACCTCATTGTGGTTTTGATATGCATTTCTCAAATAATGAGTGATTCTGAGCATCTTTTCATGTGTTTATTAGTCATCTGTATGCCTTCTTTGGAGAAATACCTGTTTAGGTCTTCTGTCCACTTTTTGATTGGGTTGTTTGTTTTTCTGGTTTTCAGCTGCATGAACTACTTATATATTTTGGACATTAATCCTTTATCAGTTGTTTCATTTACTATTATTTTCTCCCCTCCTGAGGTTTGTCTTTTCACCCTGTTTATAGTTTCCCTTGCTCTGCAAAAACTTGTAAGTTTAATTGGGTCCTACCTATTTAGTTTTGCTTTTATTTCCATTTCTCTAGGAGATTTGTCATAGGGGATCTTGCTGTGATTTATGGCAGAGAGTGTTCTGCCTATGTTTTCCTCTAAGAATTTTATTCTTTCTGGGCTTATATTTAGCTCTTTAATCCATTTTGTTTATTTTTGTGTATGGTGTTAGGAAGTGTTCTAATTTTATTCTCTTACATGTAGTTGCCCAGTTTTCCTAGCACCACTTGCTAAAGAGACTGTCTTTTCTCCATTGTATATTTTTGCTCCTTTGTCAAAGGTGTCCAAAGGTGTGTGGATTTATCTCTGGACTTTCTGTCTTGTTCTGTTGGCCTATATTTCTATTTTTGTGCCAGTACCATACTGTTTTAATGACTGTTGCTCTGTAGTATAGTTTGAAGTTGGGATGGTTGATTCCTCCAGTTCCTTTCTTCTTTCTCAAGATTGCTTTGGCTATTCAGGGTCTTTTCTGTTTCCAAACAAATTGTGAAATTGTCTATTCTAGTTCTATGAAAAATACTGTTGGTAGTTTGATAGGGATTGCATTGAATCTATAGATTGTTTTGGGTAGTGTAGTCATTTTCACTATATTGATTCTTCCAATCCAATGCTGGCCAGAAGAGAATGGTGGAATATACTTAAAGTGATGAAAAACCTACAATCAGGATTTCTCTACCTAGCAAGGATTTCATTCAGATTCGATGGAGAAATAAAAAGTTTTGCAGGTGAGCAAAAGCTAAGAGATTTCAGCACCACCAATCCAGCTCTTCAATAAATAGTAAAAGAACTTCTCTAGATAGGAAACACAGAAAAAGCCCTTAAGCAAACCCCAAACAATAAAGTAAATGGTAAGGGGATCATACTTATCAATAATTACCTTAAACAAAAATGGGTTAAATGCTCCAACCAAAAGACATAGACTGGTGAATGGATACAAAAACAAGGCCCCTATATATGCTGTCTACAAGAGACCCACCTCAAACCTAGGGACCCATACAGACTGAAAGTGAGGGACTGGAGAAAGATATTCCATGCAAAAAGAGACTAAAAGAAAGTAGGAGTAGCAATACTCTTATCAGATAAAATAGACTTAAAAATAAAGACTGCTATAAGAGACAAAGAACATTACATAATGATCAAGGGATCAATCCAAGAAGAAGGCATATCAATTATTAGTATATTTGCATCCAACATAGCACCTCAGTACATAAGGCAAATGCTAACAACTATTAAAGGGGAAATCAACAGTAATACAATAATAGTAGGGGACTATAATACTCCACCCACACCAATGGACAGATCATCCAGACGGAAAAATAACAAGGAAACAGAAGTTTAAATGATACGTTGGACTTAACCAACATCTACAGGGCATTTCACCCCAAAACAATGGAGTTCATCTTTTTCTCAAGTGTACATGGAACATTCTCCAGGATAGATCACATCCTGGCCCACGAATCAAGACTTGGTGAATTTTAAAACACTGAAATCAGTTCAAACATCTTTTCTAATCACACAGTAAGATTAGGTATCAACTACAGAAAAAAAATTATAAAAACAAAACCACATGGAGGCTAAACAACGTGCTTCTGAATAACCAACAGATCACTGGAGAAATAAAAAAGGAAATCAAACTATGCCTAGAAACAGGACAATGAAAACACAACAACCCAAAGCCTATGGGATTCAGTAAAAGCAGTGCTGCTAAGTGGGAAGTTCATACCAATACAAGCCTACCTCAAGAAACAAGAGAGACATCAAATATAAACCCAACCTTACACCGAAAGCATGTAGAAAAAGAAGAACACAACCCACAAAGTTAGTAGAAGGAAAGAAATCATAAAGATTAGAGCAAAAATAAAGGAAAAGAAATGAAGGAAACCATAGCAAAGATCAGTAAAAACTAATAGATGGTTCTTTGAGAAGATAAATGAAATAGACAAACCATTAGCCAGACTCATCAAAAAGATAAAAAGGGAGAAGACTCAAATCAATAAAATTAGAAATGAAAAAGGAGAAGTTACAACAGACAATGCAGAAATACAAAGGATCATAAGAGATTACTATGAGCAACCATATGCCAATAAAATGTGCACTTAATTGGCATAACTGAAGGTTCATAATTGTCATAGGTACCCCATTTTTTCTTAATGATTGTGAAAAGTTGGTCAGCCAGTGTAATAAGGACATTTTTATATAACTCTGACCAACTTAGACTGTCTTTTGACTAGAGTAGCCAAGTACTCGTCTAGGTCCAAATCCTCCATCTAAGAAGTGTAGTTAAGCAAAGGATCATTTTGGTTAGAAAATGATTTAAATGTCAAGTCAGAATATTGCTTTAAGGTTTTTTCAAGCATTTCACAATAGTTCAGAGTTGATTCATCTGATCTTTTCTGGCACTGTTGAATCTGTCCAGTCTACATTTTTTGAAAAAGCTCTGGGGTAAGTTTGAGTAATTTCTGTGCGAATTCCTTGCATTTATTGCAAGCCTGTTGTTCAAAATACATTAAGGGATTGTCCCCTCCTGCTTTCTTTATTCATTCCCTTGCTTTGTTTTCAGAAACTAACTTTATTAGTTGATATATTAATAGATTTGAATACCCAGGGTCATAGGACTGCGTGGTTAACTCAAATTCCTTAGCAAATTCCAATGCATCCTGACTTAGTTAAGGCTAAGCTCTAGGTTCTGTTTGGGTCCAGGGTGTGTACATAAGGACTAAGGACAGGTCACCTCTTCCTATGATAGACTTCTCCTTAAAGGGAATATAATCACTTCTGATTTTTTAAATCCTCCTTTGCTGAAGAAAGGGGACAGCAGGAGGCTGAAGAGTTGGAGGAGATAAAAAGATAGTGTCTGGGTCAGACAATTCAAATAGAAGAAGATACATGGGAGGAACAGTACTTCTAGTGACCTTTTAAAATTCTGATATAGTTTCAATCAATCTTGTTGGTTTCCTGCAAAGAAATTACTCCATCATTTCCTTTTTAGGAAACTTCTAAATATAAATAAAAATACCAATCTATTCAGTATGTTGATCTTATGGCCAGCATTATCTAACACATGTGCAAAAATATCTATTTTGGAATATCAAAAGAACCTCAATTTGGCCATTTTAGGTTGACATCTTCTTTAGTATAATTTTCCCAATTAACTAGGTACTTGCAAGTATGAGTTTTGTATGTTCATAACCCTGGCCAAGGTGTTAGTTAGAGGTTGACTTTCTGATGGCCCTTATTTCTGTGTTTGAGAGGTGCTATTTCCCATTTTAAAGTTGGATTTGTTAGGGATAAAATTTACTAGTGAAATTGTGTGGTGGACCAGTGTGGTGCTTGTGAGCTTATCTCCTCTGTCATCACTCTCTATAGAGTCATTTCAGCCCTCTTACATGTCTTGGTTTTTCCCTCAGCAGCTTAAGACCAGCATGGGTGGTTGCATCATTGAATGCAATTGTTATTTGTGATCCCCGAGGAGCAAGTGTTTTGATTAATGAGTGGGTTTCCCCGTGGGACCACTGCACAGTATGAGGACTCTGCCTCCACCACTCCTGTAAATTTTTCAGTTGCCTGAGAAAGCCAGAGCCTGCTGGGAGTCTTGTCACTCTTCTCCAGAGCAAAGTTCTCATATCTTTCCTTTTATCTTGACAAATTCTATTAAGGCAGCTGAATTGAGGAAGATTTCCAAATCAGCCTCTTACCTAACCACTCAGCAAAGACAGCTGTCTCCTGCAACTTAGAAAACTCTGAAATCTTTCAATCAAGCCTGTCCCCCCAATATCTACCCACCTGGGTGGGTATTCCCTGGTAACTTTCAATCAGCACCCTTCTCCGCCTGCCCCCCCCAACCCCAGTTTCCACTGGAAAGAGTAACCAGTATCTTTCAACTGGCTCCCTCCCCCCAGGATCTTTCAACTGGGAGGGGGCAGATATCTGCTATACAACACCAAATAAAGTTCAGGATCATCAACCAGTAGGGGAGATCCAAGAACCAGGACAGACTTACCCAGGTTTCTCTGGACTTTCTGAGGAGGCAGATGGGCACAAGGGCCTCTGCTGCTACAAAGTCTCCAGTTCTTCACAGAGTTCAGGTGAAGGAGAAGTCCACTGTGGGTCTCTTCGTGGTCACTGTAAAACTTTCAACCTAAAAAAAAAAAAAGCACAATGTAAAGGCTGTGAGTTAAATTTTATTTGAGGGCAAAATAAGGACTGTAGCCCTCGGACAGCACCTCAGATAGCTCTGAGAAACTGCTTCAAAGAGTCAGGGCAGGGGGCAGGGAGATAGTTTTGGTGAAGGGGGAGCACATGCAATCAAGCACACATTTTTTTCGCAGAAGATTTCTACTATTCACGAGGAGCAGGTGTCACCATGAAGGATTTTAACGCTTTTCTAGATATGAGCATATACAAGAATTGGGTTCATAATGTTGCTCCTGAAAGTCTAACTATCTGAAAACCTGTTCTGCCAGTTTTCCCAGAGCACCGAGTGCCTCATTTCTGCTCTCCATCTTGAGCTCCTTACAGCGGGGTGTTGAAAATCAGCAGCTGAAGCAGCACATATTTCAAGAATCCTTGTAGATGTCAATAACGAGTGCCTACTTGTAGTTGACAAATGAAACCGTTTTGTATGATTTCTTCTGGGACTTGAATTCTTTGGTCACTGAATTTTTGAGCTTCATTCATGTTAATACATGCAGTGGTAGTAGCTAATTTGTTTTCACTGTGTATTTTGGGAATATTCCAAAATATATTTATTCATTCTTCTCTGCAAGTGTCTTTGTGTTGTTGTTTCTAGTTTGCTTCCTCCTTACCCCTGCTCTTAAAAAATCATTCTGCTCTGAACATTCTGGTAGGTGTTGGAGTACAAAAGCTTCTCTGAAGTATTAACTTGAGGGTTGGAATTGCTAGGTGGTAAAGCAAGCACATCTTTGACTTACTAGGTATGCTTAAAGTTGTTCAAAGTGTTTGTTCCCATTTACTCTCCCATTAGCAGTATGTGAGGCTTTTTTCATCATCCACAACTTGCTGTTGTTCAGTCGCTAAGTTGTGTCCAACTATTTGAGACCCCATGTGGTGAAGGCCTTCACCACAACTTAGCCAATGCTTGTTTTTATCTGATTTTTAATTTTTGGTAGTCTGGTAGGTATAATGATATTTCATTGTGGTTTCAATTATATTTCAGGTTCCTCTTATGATTTTATGCCTATTGAGTGTTTTCTCCTTTTCTGGCTGATGCAGAATTCTTTGCATACTCAGGATACTTATCTTTTATCAATTATGTGTGCTGCATATATTCTCTCACTTTCAGTCCTTTAATTTTTTTGACTTTGTGCTTTGAAATGTTTCCAACATATGCTGTAGTGTAGAGAACAACCGAATGAACTTGATTCACGCATCATCAAGCTTCAATTACCACTACATAACTAATCTTGTTTCAGCTAGCCTATCTGTTGTGTATACCCTGGGCTATCTCAATGCAAACTCCAGACATCGTATCATTTAATCTGTAAATATTTCAGTAAGTATTTTGAAGTGATAAGCATTTTCAGAAAATGTTTATCAATTTTCAGAACATTGAGTTGATTTTCTTCTATCTCTGTTACCACGGAGAAGGCAATGGCATCCCACTCTAGCACTCTTGCCTGGAAAATCCCATGGACGGAGGAGCCTGGTGGACCGCAGTCCATGGGGTTGCTAACAGTTGGACATGACTGAGTGACTTCACTTTCACTTTTCACTTTCATGCATTGGAGAAGGAAATGGCAACCCACTCCAGTGTTCTTGCCTGGAGAATCCCAGGGATGGGGGAGCCTCATGGGCTGCCGTCTATGGGGTCGCACAGAGTCAGACACAACTGAAGTGACTTAGCAGCAGCAGCAGCTGTTACCACACAAACTATTTCCCCCATATCAAAATCATATGGATTTGAAGAAGCTGGATCATGGAAAAAGGAAGAGAGTTCCAGAAAAACATCTATTTCTGCTTTATTGACTATGCCAAAGCCTTTGACTGTGTGGATCACAATCAACTGTGGAAAATTCTAAAAAAGATGGGAATACCAGACCACCTGACCTGCCTCTTGAGAAACCTATAAGCAGGTCAGGAAGCAACAGTTAGAACTGGACATGGAACAACAGACTGGTTCCAAACGAAAAGGAGTACATCAAGGCTGTATATTGTCACCCTGCTTATTTAACTTATATGCTGAGTACATCATGAGAAACGCTGGGCTGGAGGAAGCACAAGCTGGAATCAAGATTGCCGGGAGAAATATCAATAACCTCAGATATGCAGATGACACCACCCTTATGGCAGAAAGCCCAAGAAGAACTAAAAATCCTCCTGATGAAAGTGAAAGAGGAGAGTGAAAAAGTTGGCTTAAAGCTCAACATTCAGAAAACTAAGATCATCCAGTCCCATTATTTCATGACAAATATATGGGGAAACAATGAAAACAGTGGCAGACTTTACATTTTTTGGCTCCAAAATCACTGCAGATGGTGACTGCAGCCATGAAATTAAAAGATGCTTACTCCTTGGAAGAAAAGTTATGACCAACCTAGACAGCATATTAAAACACAGAGACATTATTTTGCCAACAAAGGTCTATCTAGTCAAGGCTATGGTTTTTCCAGTGGTCATGTATGGATGTGAGAGTTGGACCATAAACAGAGCTGAGCACCGAAGAATTGATGCTGTTGAACTGTGGTGTTGGAGAAGACTCTTGAGAGTCCCTTGAACTGCATGGAGATCCAACCAGTCCATCCTAAAGGAAATCAGTCCTGAATATTCATTGGAAGGACTGATGCTGAAGCTGAAACTCCAATGCTTTGGCTACCTGATGGGAAAAACTGACTCATTGGAAACGACACTGATGCTGGGAAAGATTGAAGGTGGGAGGAGAAGGGGACAACTGAGGATAAGATGGTTGGATATCATCACTGACTCAATGGACATGAGTTGGTGATGGACAGGGAAGCCTGGCATGCTGCAGTCCATGGGGTCGCAAAGAGTCAGACACGACTGAGCGACTGAACTGAACTGAACTGATGCTTCAATAAAAAAATACAATCCATGTTGGATTCATTATTTTATATATATATAACTATATATATTCATTACTATGATGTTTTTCCAATTTAAAGCGAAATGCAACAAAACCTTTCCATGTCCTAAGTGCATCACTGGTCCTTAGCTCTTCTTTGGACATCACGTATCTTGTGGAGAGCCTCAGCCCTGAATATAAGTAACTGGAGAACACCTAGCACGTTGTCAGAGAAGTTCTATGGGCCTCTCCCAGCTTCTGGTGTATATCTCTGCATTCTGCTCATGAGCCAACTGTCTTGCTGTATCTCACTGTATTCACTGTTCACTGAACCCAGGGTAGGCAAGGCTAAAGCTAAGATGCTGGAAAAAGACTTGAGGAGCCATAGGAATTGCAGACACCTTTATTCTCTCCTGGCTGGCTCGGCAGCCGTAGCATAACCTAACACTACACAACCTCTCTCCTGGCTGACACAGCAGCTATAATGGTATTCTCTCCTCGATGCAGCTTGTGGCAGTAGACACACTACATTCTCTCCTCTTGTGGCGTGGCTGACACAACAGACACAGACATGACGCAGCATTAAACCCGCAACTTTCTACGTGGAGCTCATATAGCCCGTGACCAAGCGCGACGTGCATGCGCAGTGCTACAAATGATCTCAGCTGTTATATAGTCATTATTTACAAAACGTGGGGTGAGAGAGCCTGAACAGGCCATCTTGGCCCATTTGCTCTCTCCCCACACTCCACCTGCTGAGGGTCTCTCACCTCACATTCTATGCACCATCCATCCGCGATACTCCCTTGATGAGTAATGCTGGCCCTTGGACTTATACCCTGCAACAGTAGTAGCTACAACAACAAGCAGCTACATCTCCGATACACTGCAAAACGCAACGCCGGGCATCACCTGGAACTTGCGTTACAGTCCTTGCACTCATGGGGCTAGAAGAGCCACCCACCACAGGTGCAGTGCCTCTATCTTCCATGGCCAAGTTCAGCCTACTGTCTGTCCATGTGAAATTGCAGGACCATCTCCACAGGGGCAACTCCACTGCCGCGAGATTTTTTTTTTTGCAGCGTTCACAGTCCATTCACATGATCACACTTTTCTAAATCTGAGGACACAGTCTTTCTAATGCACTGTCTACATCCTAGGACACAGCCTCTACAGTACTCTGTTCTAAATCTGTATCACAGGACACAGCTTTATAGTACACCTTCACACAAATCAGCCCACATTGCATCCGCATAACCCAGCGGGACCCCTGCCAGCTCAGGCCCCCTTTGGGATCTTCACATTTTCAAACTGGAGTCTTGCATGCCATCCCTCTACTTTTCTCAGTGAGGACCCACAAACCCCCCATAGGTGCTGGGCCCACCCCTGTGTTCCAGAATCGCAAAAGGCAAGCTGCCGAGGTTTCCCCTTGCTTTTTGCCAAAACTGCTTACCCAAGTCGACCAATTCCTCCTGAGTATATAGATGATACGTCATGAACTCAGTCACATTGGAGCCCCTTGAGGATGTCCCTCCTGGGCCATAAGGTGCTCACGCTTCACTTTTTGCTGCACAATGGGCCTCTCTGCCAAGTGGGAACCCTCAGTCTCATAACGTTCACCATCACCGTCACTTACCGCCTTGCTGTCAGAGATGCTGGGTTCTTCAGTGCCACAGGGTTCTTGCTGTAATGCCTATATACGTTACTCTAGTTCTTCCAAACGTCTCTGCATGTCGCGCACTAACATGGCAACACATAGGGCATGATCCATATTTGCCTTCAGGTCAGTCAGGAAAGTCCACCCCACAGTGCCAGCAGCGGTCCATGCATTCTTGTTCGGCAAGTGGGAACTCACCACCTGTAACGCCTTTTCACTGCTTCCCAGTCTTCCACCAGAGCCCACACTGAGAGAATCGCAGCCACATAGCACCACGTGCTATACGGTGGCCACTGGCTTCCTCCATCCAGCGGAGCCTCAGGCTCCCCTACATGCTGGGTATTCTGCTGACTGCCTATTGTATGGCTGATCCTGTTTGTGATGCCAATTGTCTCACTGTATCTCACTGTGTGCACTGCTTGCTGAACCCAGGGTAGGCAAGGCACGAGCTAAGAGTCTGGAAAAAGACTCGAAGAGCCGTAAGAACTGCAGACACATTTATTCTCTCCTGGCTGATGCAGTACCATAGCTGTAGACACACTATATTCTCTCCTCTAGTGGCTGAACCAAGGGACACAGCCATGAAACAGCAGTAAATGCCACTGCTTTCTAGGTGGAGCTCATATATCCCTACAACACAAAGTAGCCCGTGACCAAGTGAGCACCTCACGATGCTCATTGGCAGTGCTACAAATGATCTCAGCTGTTACATAGTCATCGTTTACAAAATGTGAAGTGAGAGAGCCTGAACACGCCATGTTGGTCAATTTGCTCTCTCCCCACATGGTGGCTGCCAGCATTCCTCAGCTTGTGGCCACACCACTCCAGTATCTGAGTGATCACACGTGATCACACTGCCCCTTCCTTTTATATGTGTGTGTGAGAGAGAGATACATTTCTGCCTCCCTCTTAGAAGACTTATATGTGATTTCATTCAGGGCTCATTGTATAATCCAAGATAATATCCTTATTTCCAGGTAATTAACTTCATCAGATATGCTGAGAGTCTTTTTCCACATAAGGTAACATTCAGAGGTTCAGGAATTAGAAGCTGGATATTTTGGGGAAACTTCTAAGGCCACCTCATCCTTCAGGCTCAGCATGACATCCCCATCAAGTCTGTAGAGGGTGCTCAGAGGGATATTGGAAGCCCGCCTGGCTCAGGGTGAGGGTGCAGAGGTGAGCAGAAGACATCAGCATCCACCTGGGCCTCCCGGATCTGGATCCTGCATGCCTTCCTCCTGCTGGCAGAGGGCTGGGGTGACACAGAGATGCCCCTCCTGCAGATGACATGACCAGCCTGTCCTGGGCACCTGGGCAGTCCCAGGTGCAGTTCAAACACCAAATTTGGGGGCTGAGGCAGACTGGGGCTAACCAGACCCGGGAGCCAGGCGCTCAGAGTGCTTCTGCAGGGAGCTGAGGGGCTCGTGCAGCCGCCTCTGCCTGGGCCTCCTCTGCGGCTCTGACTTCAGCAAACCCCTGGAAAGGGAACCTGGCAGGGGTCCCTGTGTTGTGACAGGGACCAGTGGCTCCTTCACACTGGGCTGGGGCTAGCTTGCAAGCCACTCCCTGCCCCTGAGGTCCCAAGAGATCCCTCAGTCTCTTCTCATTCTCTTTCTGTTAGACCAGCATCTGTGTTTCTGGGCCCTGTCTGAGAATCTGGCTAAGTAAATTATTAAGCAAACTGGAATAGATTATGGACAACAGTTCCACTTCTCACTGAGGGTTAGGGTCAGGGTCAGCCCTAACCCAGCTTCGCCTTTCACACCAGTGGGCAGCTGGAGCCTTGGTTACTGTACATCACTGGAGGGTTCTTGATGCCCACAGGTTTTTTTTTTTTACAATAACTCACTAGGGTGTAGTCTCCTCATATCTGTGATGCTCCTCGAGTATAAACTCCTGCGTCAATCTCTGAAGCCAGTGCACATACCAGCCTGGAAACAGCCCCCACGGTGCCTTGCCTCATTCCATGGTGCTCCTTTCCCAAGGAAGGTGGGGATGGAAGGGCAGTCTTGAGTTGGTTTCCAGGGTCTTGAGGCCCCTTTGCCATAGCCCGGTCTCAGAGACTCCCCCTGCCCTTATGGCCCCCCTCTCCCCTCCCAGGGATGTCCTCATGGGCCAGGACTTGCCACACCAACCAGCCAGGAGAAGATCCCTCCCTCTCCTGTCTTGAGTAGCCACCACGACTCGGGCAGTCATGCCCAGGGCCCTCCTGGGAGCCCAGATGAGGCCATCCCAGATGGGATGAGAGATGAGGCCCACCTTCTCTCAGAGTCCTGCTGTGGGGAGGGTGGACAGGGTCAGCTGCCATCCACGTGGTTTTGCTGTGTGAAAGGGGTGCACTGCACTGGTAAAAGTGATGGGCTATGGCTTAAGCAAAGAATGAAATTCTGCCTTTTCAGCTAGGTGTCTGGCAGCCAGCAGTACCAAACCTCAGATACTATTTCAGGCTAGGGGGACAAGCTGCTGTCCTCAGGGCCAGTGTTGCACTGCTCCAAGTGGCCAAGCTGTGTCCTGCATACTTAAGCCCAGTTTGCCTGTTTCAGCCTGAGCTAGTGGGATCCTACAGTTCGTGGACTGAAGATATGGTCGGCAGCGGTTCCTTACGTGGAGTGGCGTCACCCTTGGGAATCAGAAGAAAGGCACCTCAGAGAATGCTGGCGACCTGCCAGGGGTCTGCAGCCAGTTCCAGGTGTGTCTGCAGGGTCTCCTTGGTCTCTCCTTATGCCTTCTAGTGCGGCTCAGGACCGGAAGGTCCCCCGCTGACTAGCACCTTGAGCTGCCTCTACACACAGGGGCTGGGAGCAGCCACCCGCCAGCTGAGCAATGGGAGTTGGTGGATCAAGCCCCGAGGAACGTCCCAGCCCAGAGCCCACCCATACAGAGATGCACTCCCTGCCATTCCAAAGTGAGGACTCTCTGAAGCTTATTCAACAGCTTCAAACCCAAGGGCTTGATAGGAATCCCTCTGTTATTTCCATCTCTCACAGGCCATGGAGGGGAGCATGATATCCTTCAGCGCCCAGGGCGGGCAGACCCCCTTCTAGGGGTCCATGCCTGACTGTACAGATCCACACAAACCAGCTCTGACGGACATCACCCTGGGAGACATTTTGACCTGTCTAACTGGACCTGGTGTCCCATGGAGGCTGACTGAGGCTTTCAAAGGTGCTGCCTTATCACCTTCCAAAGCCCTCAATTCTGTCTCTCCAACCTCTCTGAATTCTTCCCTTAGCCCCTTTGTGTTTCCCCGTCAGTATCCCTCACCTCTACCCCCCCTCCCCTGCACTGGGCTGATGACAAACTTTGCCCCCTCTGGCTACAGCTGGGAAGTAAAGGGGTTTCCACCTGGATCTAAAGAGACAGAGGTGCTCTCATTCCGCTGTGCACCAGGCCAGGGACGACTCACTCGCAGTGGTGGCTGTAGCCAGCTGCTCTAGCAGATCCTCAGAGGAGGCTCACTGACTTCCAGAAGGTGCCCGTTTGGTCTCATACAAGCGATACATTTTCTTCTATTAAGGTCATCTTGACCCTAATCCTCCTAAAAATAGGCTTTTCCACCTCCCATGTCTATTCTCCTAATGAAGCCCTAACCAACTAGCTGAGAATAACTCTGCCCCCATCCTGTGGCTGCCGCCCCCAAAGTCCCTGTGATTCCTGACTGGGTATTTGTGGCGGCTTAGTTCCCGTTTATTCTGCCATGGGGGGATAGGTGTGGAAATGGATGTATGTTTGTATGTGGATACGGGGCTTCCCTGATGGCTCAGACTGTAAAGAATCCACATGCCATGCGGGAGACCTGGGTTTAATCCCTGAGTTTGATCCCTGGGTTGGGCAGATCTCCCGGAGAAGGAAAGGGCAACCCACTCCAATATTCTTACCTGCAAAATTCCTTGGACAGAGAAGCCTGGCGGGCTACAGTCCATGGGGTTGCAAAGAGTTGGACATGGCTGAGCGACTAACACACACACACACACACACACACACACACACACACACGTATGGATAGACAGATACATGGATAGAGGGATGGATGCATGCATGGATGTGGATAGATGGATGGACGGACAGATGGGTGGGTGGATGGCACAGTGGGTATCTGGATGATGAGCAGGAGAGTGAACCGATGCAGGGGAGGTGTTGGTGTTGGGTACCACTGCAGACAGGGTCTTTCCAAGCTGAATTACTGTTGCTTTGAAGGACATGACTTGGTGAGGGCAGGGCTTCTTCCTCAGTGTGGTCACTCCTAGGGGCATTTAAATTGTTACCATCACCACCATCTCACCATCAAGGTGGCAACGTAGCAAGTCACAAATAAGACACTAAGGCCCAAAGGGGCAGGGCCTGGCCCAGGGCCACCCAGCCTCAGGGTGCCGTGGGTCGCCACTCTCTGCTGCAAGAAGCCTGCAGAGCAGCCTGACCCAGACTCTCTGCCTGGTGGCTCAAGGCACCCGGGCCCCACTCAGGGGCACCGAGGGGCAGGCCTCCATCCTGGCAACGCTGCAGTTCCCGCTATGAACCTGCATATGGGCATCTGGCGGGGTGGGCCCCACGACATGGGCACCGGCTAGTGCCTCAGACACTGTCTCCAGCGGATTATCTGGGCTCAGTGCCCGGCCTCAAGAGTTGGCTTGGCACTGCTAAAGACAAGCGGCCCTAGGGATCCACGTGGGGGTGAGGGAGGCCAGTGTCTGTGAAGTTTAGAGCTGCTTTCTGGGTTCCCCCTGCAGACAGTGAACACTGAGTTCATGGGTCCTGTATGTCTGAGGGCGCTGACACCCACTCGGGTGTCCCTCTGTCTCCCCAGGAGCCCAGCATTGCCACTCCACCCAGCAAGTCCTGGGTGCTTCCAATACTGCTCTCCCCTCTCTTCTCAACTATTTCTTCTCCCATTTGGACGCTGGCCCCTGCCCAGACCCGAGGAAGTCAGGAAGTCCCCTTCCTGGGTGGGGTCAGGCCCCATGCCCCCATTGTTCTCTTGTCCTTGGGGCTCTTCCCCTGGCACTTGGGTTCTTGGACTGAGAATGCCCTGGGCCTCAGGCAGTGTGGGTAGAGCAGGTTTAGGACTGGCTCTTATAGAAGTCCACTTAGCAAAAGGGATTTTTCTGCATATCTAGCCTGGATAAGGACCCTCCTAAGAGTGGAACTCCTCTACCCTTCTGGCATCTTCCAAAGCTCTCCTCTCCTGCCCCTCACAGATCACTCTGGTGCAGCCCAGCCTCTCCCCACCAGGGTGTCACCCAGCTCCCGCGGGGTCCTGTTTTGCTCCTCTAAGAGGTGTGCTTCATAGAGCATGCATGGAAGTTGAAGATCGTTGCCGCTTTCTCTGAACTTCATTTTGGGCTCCTAGGCCCATAGGGTGGGCTCCTGTCAGCCTCTGCGCCTCACCTCCACCCACCTCTCCAGATCCCTCTTTTCTTCTGACTCAAGGCCTTCAACATCAGTCTTCCTCCCTTGCAAAGCTCTGCCCACATGCCACTCCTTACAATGGGGACTGTGGGGAAAGAGACTCTGCCGCGTTCCAGGGCCTAGGACGATGTGCGGCTCAGAGCAGGGACCGATGCTAAGGAGCAGTGGTGACATTACTGCAGAATCAAGGGACACTCAAGTGTACCCTTGGCCTGATTCCTCCTAAAGGAGGTGACTCATGACTCTCTGGTAGAAATGAGCAGGAGTGTGAGCCTGGGGAGGGGAGGAGGGGGGACGAGGGAGTGAGCGGGCACCCTGTAAGGGGCTGGGGCCTGAGAGAAGAGAAGCTTCCAGGAAGTGGGAGGGGCTGAGGGGCTGAGAGGTGGGAACACTGTTGCCTGGTGAGATGCTCCCTGACAGCACCCTGCTGGCTGTGCTCCGATTCATACCGAGTCTCTGGTGCTCTGGGGACGTGCCGTGCAGCCCTGAGCATCCAGCCCGGGTGGCACCAAAGAGGCCCACAAGGGCAGCCCAGCTTGGGCCTGGGCACAGTCGGGATACTGGCTTCCACCACATGTGGGCACTTTGGGCTGGGTAACCAGGCAGGCATCTGGATGGCTGACTCCTAGATTGAGACATTCACCAAGGAAAAGTGGCTAAATTCAACCAATGATATTATAAAGTTAAAATGTCCAAACTCAGTGGAAGTCTTTTCTGTAGCCACGTTAAGGATTATTATAGAGGTAAAAATAACAGCAAGCTCAGTACCACCAAAAGCTGCCTTTGTGGGGGGGCACTCTGTCCATGGGAGTGGCAAACAAGGCTGGGGCAGTGGGCATCACCTCTAGGGGTGCAGGCATCCCTGAGGAATGAGAGAAGTCTGAACAGGGTAAATGACCAGGGCCCGGCCACAGGCTGGCTTCTGGCTCCTGATCTTTGCTGGGCCTTGGTCTGCTCCCGAGGTGTCCACCGGGCTGACAGCTGTGTCCATGGGACATGGCCCACTTTCCTTCCTGAGCCTCTAGCATTGCTACTGGTCTAGCCCTTCCTGGTATGCCTTCTGAGGCTGTGTCCAGAAGGCCAGTGTTACACACCAATCTAAAGTCACTACTATGCCACTTGTGAAATCATGCAAACATCCCAGGGCAGGGCTATGGAGGGCCCTGCCACACTCTCCTGACACGAGTTCATCTCTCTGGGTGGAGACTGAAGTTGGGGTCAGAATCCCCTGATCTTGAAGTTCAGGCATGTCCTAGGTCATCCCGAATGCACCTTCACCTGTCCTGTTCTGTCCTGTCCTCATCTGTGGTCTGTGATGGAGATGTTCACAGGCTGTTTCTGGAGGGGACAGGTGAGACTTGGGGAGGTGACTGCAAGGACTGAGCTTGGGCTATGTTCTCAAGTCCATGGGCCACCAGAGCTCACGGCCTGAAGTAGCATTGGGTTTTAGTAGGTGAGGACAAAATGCTGTCACTTTATTGATAAGGTAAATATTTGAGGAGTGCCCATGCTTAGCTCTCAGAAGCTAAGTTAGGCACCTCTTCAGTGAGTGGAGTTGAGTCCCAGTGTCCCAGTGCTTCCAGCGCCCTCTGCTGGTGGCTTTGGGGGACTCCCCAGCAGAGTGAAAAAGCTAGCTTAAAATTCAACATGCAAAAACCAAAGATTATGGCATCTGGTCCCATCACTTCATGGCAAACAGATGGGGAAAAAGTGGAAACAGTGTCAGATTTCATCTCTTGGGCTCCAAAGTCACTGAGGACAGTGACTGCAGCCACGAAATTAAAAGACGCTTGATCCTTGGAATAATAGTTATGACAAACCTAGACAGTATATTAGAAAGCAGAGACATCATTTTGCTGACAAAGATCCATATAGTCAAAGCTATGGTTTTCTACATAGTCACGTATGGATGTGAGAGTTGGACCATAAAGAATGCTGAGTGCTGAAGAATTGATGCTTTCGAACTGTGGTGTTGGAGAAGGCTCTCGAGAGTCCCTTGGTCTGCAAGGAGATCAAACCAGTCAATCCTAAAGAAAACCAACCCTGAATATTCATTGGAAGGACTGATGCTGAAGCTGAAGTTTCAATACGTTGGCCACCTGATGTGAAGAACTGACTGATTGGAAAGACCTTGATGCTGGGAAAGACTGAGGGCAAGAGGAGAAGTGGGTAACAGAGGATGAGATGGTTGGATGGCATCACTGACTCGGTGGACATGGGTTTGAACAAACTCTGGAGATACTGAGGGACAGGAGAGCCTGGCATGCTGTAGTTCACAGGGTGGCCAAGAGTCAAACACAACTGATTGACTGAACAATAGCAGCGTTTTGGGCAGAGAAAGGGGGCATGGGCTGCCTCTGCTGCCGTTTCCTTTGCACGGCCTGTCCAGTGGCCTTGTAGGGCTGACGATCAGGTGGGAGGAAGGCTAGAATAAAATCTTAACAGAGATCTGGAATTTAGCTGAGACTCTATTCACTGTAACTCAAGACTGGCATCACATTTATTATTATCTTTTGTTAAATACTTTATATTTTTGGAGCATATGTCCTGCAAGGGGCAGGGGGAGGCTTTCTTCTCAGTACATTTTTGTGTGTGCAGTTATGTGACAGGAGAATGGGTGGACACGTTTCAGGAGGGGTCTTGGGCCTGGGCCACTGCACGAAAGTCCTTGAGATGTTTCTCTGATGGAAACACCCTTTGGACTTCAACCAGGTAAACCTGAGACCCAGGTCTCACAAGCAGGTGATATCAGGGGAGAAGGACACCTGGGGACAGTTAGGGTTACAGCCACACTTACAGTCAATGTATCTTAAAGGAACAATGTACAACGTGGTGGTGGTGGGGCGGTGGTTCCTGCCAGGCATGCCCCTACTCGCTGCACGGCCGCCTGTCCTGCAAGCGTCTCGTGGTGGGGAGCGGGGTGTCAACCTCCGTGATACTAGGGATGAGGGTCTTTCTCCTGGGGTGTGGGTGGCCAGGCAGTGCGGAATGGTCCAGCCTCCAGAGGGCCCTCCACTGTTCTGTGGCAGCAGAGGCTTGACCTTCCAGGCCACTGATGTCAGGTACAGACCAGGGGGCAGGAGACAGGGGCCTCCATGGGGGTGTAGGGACATCTGTGGATTGCCTCCCGGTATACAGCAATACTGGTAGGTCCTCTGGGCCAGCCCCAAAGCCTTTCTTAAGGAACCCATAGTATTTGGCTCTCATAAGGATGTTCACAGCTTGGGCGGTGCCTTGGGTAGCAGATCCAGGCCCCAGAGGGAAGAACCAGGTGGCTTTCCAATGGGCAGCTCTAGACCATCAGATGACTCTTCCAATTCTGGACCAGGCAGGTACGGCTGGGGGCCTTCTCCAGAAAGAGGTGGCAGCCACAGTGGGGTCTTTTATGCCAGCAGTTGACTGGGTGTCAGAGGCAAGAATTTCCCAGATTCAGAAACACCTTTCCTGGGTTCCCTTCAGACTGAAGTTTTTAAAAGTAAAATTTTCACAGCAGCTCAAATAGCCTCTGAAATTCTAATGAAAAAAAAAATGTTGAATAGTTCTCAGCACTCAGGAGAAGGCTGCTGTAACTGGTTTGGGACTGCAGAGATGGCTACTCTGAGCTGCTTGGTCAGGCTAAGGAAAGGAGATCTCCATTCCTCTCCACTCAAATTTCTCATTTTTTGCTTTGAGTTGGAAATATGGCACCTTCTCTGAGCCTTGGAGAGGCAAATGAAGAAAGCCATTCCCACAGGAAGGGGCAGGGCTGGGAGACCACACTTCAACCTCGACTATTATGTTATTCCCATATTTCTCATCAGAAGTCAGGGATCACACCATCTACCATGCTGAGAGAGGCACCCAAAGAGATATTTCCTATAAGAGTGCCCAGCCCAGAGCTGGCCTCTGTGGATGTTGAGCCAAGTGGAATCTGAGTCTGAAGGGGAGGAGGGCCCCAGGGATCTGCAGGGTGTCCTGGGCAGGCATGCTGATGGAATTGAAGGGAATGCTGGAGCCTGGGTTTTACTCTTCCTAGCTAAGGAGGAAGAAATGTCTCCTGGCCCAAATTAGATGAGACAAGCTTCCAGCCTGGGTCTCTAGCCCTCTGATCACTGGCCAGGCGTGACCCCCAACCCACTGTCAGAGCCCAGGGTCCAGGGTGGCTTGTCCGAAGCTGCTTTAGTAGCTGCTGTCTGTGAAGAAGGGCGCTCGGGCGGCTGGGGTGCTGGAGCTCTCCTCCGGGGGCCCCGCCAGCTCCCCGTACTCGCTGTTGTAGAACTCCTGGCCCTGGGGCCCCAGGTCGGGCCGCCGCCTCCCCTGGGGGTCGAGGTGTGCCGCGGTCACGCTCACATTCCTGCCTGGTCCTTTACAGCTGCCGAGACAGGAAGGTGACATCAGTCAGAAAAGAAGAAGGATTGGAACTGTGTTCAGGTCTGACTGGAATCACCAGAAACAACCAGAGCAACAAGCAAAGCCAATGGAAACACACGCAGATTTGACTTAAATAGAAAAACAAAGCAATGTGCCTGCTGGCAAACACCGTGCCTAGGCGCGGGACAATGGAGAAAGCCCGACTCCATCCCACCAAACCTGCTTCTCTCCCAGTCTTGCTCATCTCTGTAAATGGCACCAACGTTGATTTAGCGTCTCAAGCACCCAGGTGTCTTGCTTTCCTCCTCCCCTTCCCTCACCCCTCACATCCAGCCCACTCGGCAGTCCTGTCCTTTCCGTGCTGAAATGCGCCTTTAGAGTGAGCTGCCACCACCGTGCGCTCTGTACTGCCCTGGCACGTCTTTTTCTCCCACTCATGCCTCCCTACAGGCCAGCCTTCAGAGATCCTTCAAGTCACACCCTCAACACAACTGGTTCACTACAACTCACTCTCTGAACAAAGTCCAAGCTTCTGCCCCTGGCCCAGAAGGCCCTGCAGCGTCCGGTCCCCTCCTGCCTCACCGATGGCCCAGTGATTCCCCCTCCTTAGCTCTCATTTTCTTTGAGATTTCTGCAAGTTTGTTTCATTGCTTTTGCTTTGCATGGTGCTACTGAAAAGCCTGATGCTTCCGTCTATCTCTCTCTCTCTCTTTTTTTGGTGACTTGATGTTTTACCTGAATGTTTATCTCTAGGCGAACCTGATACTTCAGCTAGGAAATGTCTCAGAGTTTACTCTTTTTGGACCAGTTTTCGCAGGTACCCTTTTAATGTGTAGATTTGGTCTCCTTTTATTTAAGAGCATTATCTTGAATTACATATTTAAATATTAGTTCCACTTCACTGTTGGCATTTTTCTCCTTCAGAGACACCAGTTGTACATATGTGGGAGTTTTCTATTCAACTTCTAAAATTTTCACATTCCTTCTGACCCTTTAGATCTCTTGATTTATTCTCGACCTCTTTTCATATCTATCAAATGTGCCCTCCACTGCAAGTCTGATCATATTCAATTGCCCCTTGGGCACTCTGCTCTTCATTTTTGAGAGGATTTGTCTTTTATTTCAATTCCTTCCATAAATTTAGTCGGCTCCCATTTGATATTGTCACACTTTGTCCCTTTTTATTCTGAATTTTTGAATTTATGACTCATAGTGCAGCTACTTATTTCATTATGATTTATGCCGCTGTGTTGTATCACAGTTTTTCCACGCTGTTTTTGGAGGGTTTATGGCTACTGAAAAGTTTTAATTCTGATTTCCTTTTTTATTCTTATAATAACCGTATGGATAGTGCTCATTTTTTTTCTGTTCATACTTATCAGGCTGAGATTACCTTATGGGTTTGATCTGGACCGCAAGGAGATCAAACCAGTCCATCTAAAGGAAATCAGTCCTGAATATTCATTGGAAGGACGGATGCTGAAGCTGAAACTCCAATACTTTGGCCACCTGATGCAAAGAACTGACTCACTGGAAAGACCCTGATGCTGGGAAAGATTGAAGGCAGGAGGAGAAGGGGACGACAGAAGATGAGATGGTTGGATGACTTCACCAACTTGATGGACATGAGTTTGAGCAATCTCTGGGAGTTGGTGATGGACAGGGAAGCCTGGCGTGCTGCAGTCCATGGGGTCACAAAGATTCGGACATGGCTGGGTGACTGAACTGAACTGAACTGACCTACCCTATGGCAGGAGGGCCAGGAATGTAGGTGTCTCCGTAGCTTTCTTCATTCAGGAGTGCTGTAACAGCATAACACCTTGAATCCAGCTGCATCCCTCTCTCCAAAGGCTCCATTCATGTCCCATGCTGTATCACCAGCGGGGACTTGCCACTCCCTTAAGAGGGAGTGCTGGACACCTCCCCAGCGGCTGCTGTGCAGCCATACTGACCAACCACAAGCCTAGCGCTTTCAGATCTCCCTTTCACCTAGAGTTGGGTGAACTGCCATGTCACAGGGATCCTAAGGCACATGGCATCCTAAGTGCCGCTGAAAGGACTGGGTGAGTCACCTTGAAGTGAGGATGCGTTAACTTCCCACAGGGTGAGTACTAACCAGTGGTTAACAGAAGATAGGAAAGAACAGAGGAGATAAACTCCTTCCTTCTCCCTGACAGATGCTTTCAAGGTACGTTCCATCCCACCTCTACATCTGTTTGGGGAATGTTCCATTTGCCAAGTGACCGGCTACACCTCTTTGTGGCTCATCATGATGTGTTTCTAAGGGAACCTGGGAAGAGAATAATGTCCTCTGTTGCTCCCACCATGATGTGCAGTTTCTGTAATGAAGAGACCCTTGGGCGTGTAACTGTCTTTTCAACTCTTAATATAATCTTGTTTATATAAGGCTCTTCTCCCCCACTAGGTGCCTGAGATGCACATTCCCCTCCTGCTCACTGTCCTTTCAGAAGCATAGCCTTCCTAAGGCCGCTGTCCTGATGTTTCCCCTCCTGCTCACTGTCCTTTCAGAAGCAGAGCCTTCCTAAGGCCGCTGTCCTGGTGCTCACACTCTGCAGTCTCCTGTCTGTGTGGCCATGGTCCCAAGGACCTTGACGGTCCCCTCTCAGGGGGCAGTCCCCAGACAGCTCTCCTGGGCCAGGCTGTGGGCATGGCTGTGCTGGTTCTGCTGCTGAGTTCTCTGCTCACACACAGCTGGAGTCTCTCCCTTGCTCATGTCACAGTCACGGGCTCTGAGAGGTCTTGTTTCATATGCTGATTTTAGAAAGATGTGTGGAGACTGGAATTTAAGTAGTTAGCATCTTCTGGCTCATCCTCTTACTGAAATACTATTTGGGGAGATTAAAAAACAAACAAACAACTGTTTGGTAAAGAAAAATTAGCCAGAAACTATTTTTGTTGAATAAGTAAAAAGCATTAGCTTTTCAAAACTCGGTTACTCATACAGGTTACATGACAGAATCAATAAAAACAAAGAAGGAGGTCAAGATGCATGCTGGAGGTACAGCAGTCATCTGCAGGCATGCGACCCCACGAACCTCTGCGTTCACAGCGCTGCAAACGTGCCTTTGCAGGCTGCTGGGAAGGTAACAGATATTTGGCTAAGTTGCAGAGATCTTAATGATACCTACAAGAAAGGCGAAGAATGACCTCAACTATCCTGCTGTGATACAAATTAACACCTGTGGTCTAGGGTAAACTATTCAATGATAACACCTATTGATTCAAAAACAGCCTAGGCAGAAGACAAAGAAAACTACACCAGATGACCCCAAAAGGGGTCCCTGAAAGACACAGGTGTCACAAAAGGATCTGTAAAAAGCAAAAGAGAGCACTGTTTATATTAATATAATATTTTAGGTTCTATCATTTAAACAGCTATGAGCAAGTCAATTACTAAAGTAAATAAGTAGAAGTACAGATGGATACGGGGCACATGAAAAGATGCTCACTATCACTAACCATGAGAGAAATGAAAATAAAAATTACAGTGAGCTATCACTTCACACTGGTCAAAATGGCCATCACCATAAAAACCCACTAAGAATAAATGTTGGAGAGGGTGTGGAGAGAAGGAAGCCCTTCTTCACTGTTGGTGGGAATGTAAACTGATAGAGTCACTATGGAGAACAGTACGGAGATTCCTTAAAAAACGAAAAATAGAGCTACCATGCTGCTGCTGCTGCTAAATCACTTCAGTCGTGTCTGACTCTGTGTGACCCCATAGACGGCAGCCCACCAAGCTCCCCCATCCCTGGGATTCTCCATGGCCCTGCAATCCTAACTCCTGGGCATATATCCAGAGAAAAACATGATCTGAAAGGGTGCATGCATCTCAATATCCATTGCAGCACTGCTTACAACAGCCAAGACATGGAAGCAACCTAAATGTCCATTGACAGAGGAACGGATAAAGATGTGGTGCATAGATACACTGGAATATGACTCGGCCATGAAGAAGAGTGAAATAACGCCATGTGGAGCAACACGGACGGGCCTAGACACTGTCATACATACTGAATGAAGTGAGTCAGACAGAGAAGGACAAAGATCATATGACATCCCTTACATGTGGGTGGAATCCAAAAAGACTGGATACAAAACAGAAGGAGACTCACAGACTTAAAGGATGAACTTACAGGAGCTGAGGGCAAAGATGTGGGGAAGGGACAGCTAGGGAGTTTGGGATGGACATGCATACACTGCTATACTTAAAATGGCAATCAGCAAGGATGCACTGCGTAGCACATGGAACTCTGCTCAATGTTATGTGGCAGCCGAGACAGGAGGGGAGTTTGGGGGAGAATGGACACGTGTGTATCTACGGCTGAGTCCCTTCACTGTTCACCTGCAACTATCACAACATTGTTAGCCAGCTATACCCCAATACAAAATAAAAAGTTAAACAAGAAAGACACTAATCTTCACTTATGTGCTTCGCTTCCATGCAACTGAGTATCTTAGGCCATTGCCCAGACCCATCTTTAATGTGCAGTTTCCCCTGGATTTTAAGAGATGGCTGTGTGAAAAAAGAATTGTGTGTTCCAAAGAAGTTGAAAAAAATGGATCAAAAGTTAAAAAAAAATGTACTCATTTAACTATTTAATGTATACCCTTCAAAGTTTAAATAGTCAGATCTATTTTTAAAGAGTGGAGGTATCTTCTTGGAAAATGGAGGTCATTGTTTATGGAGCTCACCCCCTATGCAAGCACACTGGAAGATTTCTCTGTAACTGTATTCTCATCAAAGAAGTACAACAGCCAGCTCTAAGTCACATGATCTGTGGCCTCCCCTGGCTGGGGGAAGGGTGTTACATCCATTGGACACAGCAGATGTTTCGTGGTTTCACAAAGAGGTTATTGTCTAGTATCTGTCAAAGGGGAGAGAGGTTTTTGGGGACAGTGACGAGGGGTGGGGCTTATGGGAAGGCTGGTGGACAAAATCCTCAAGTCCCAGTGTGGTCTGCCTTGAACACACAAAAAGGTAATTTGGAGACACGAAAAGTTTCAGGTAAGAGAGTGAGAGGCACATGGAGGTCCGGCCTCCCCGCGCTGGGCCCTGGCCAGGAGCGGGCTCCAGAAGCCCTACCTGAGCCTGCTGTCTTCTCTGTGCCTGCTCTCCAGCTGCTCAAACTCCTCGGAGGCCAGCACCATCCCACTGTCCGTCTGGCTGTCCTGCGCAGAGAGATCACGCCAAGATTGTGGGTGGGTCCCAGGAGGGCCCGTCTGTAGGCAGCTGCCCCTCAGACCTGCCCCACTGCTGCCTGGACGCTCATCCTTCGTGCGGGAAACAGGCCTCCGTTCCATCACGGAGGCCGTCGGTCAGGGTCTCATGCCCCTGCCGCAGAGGGAGGAACTGCGGCTGGCGGGGCCCCGCCCTATGAGTCAAGAGGGTGGCAAGACGGGGACGCCCCTGTTGGGAGATATACAAGGCGGCCATACACCTGCTCAGGACACAGCAGAGCAGGAGCGCCGGGAGAAACAGGGGAAGTCTAGAAAGAATCTGACAGCTCACAGTACAGAGAAAGGATCCTCAGATATATCCAAGGTTTGGTGGGGCTCTGTCACAATCAGTGTGACTTGGAGTGGTCTTGATTTCTGTGGAGGGGGACTGAACTGCACTCTCATCAAAGATGGGGGCCCTCCCCCTACGCCTTTATCTGACCCTGGGGATGGGAGCTCGGGTCTGCATGGCGCTGGTTCAGGGCACCCATCGCAACCCCTGTACCCAGCCTCCCCTGGGCCTGTACTCACCCCAGCCCCATCTGGATGGAGGCTACAAGGCTGTGCTTTTACACAATGGTCAGATTGCCTCCAGCCTTACTGAGCTGTAAGAGGTCTCCTCTGCTTGACCACATCTGAGAACATGAGTGGCCTTCCCGTGCCTCTTACCCTAGACTTCTTGTCTAGTTCCCCATCTTCTCCTCTCCAGTCACGGGGCCCGATGGCCACCCACGGGGGGCCCTGACTCGGGTCGATCCCAGGAGAACCGTCTAGAAGGAGGAGCTGACTTTCCACTGGGTTTCTACTAGGGTTTCTACCTTGCTGAGAGAGAGAGGCTGGGTGCTGGGGAGGGGAGGCCCTGGGTGGGTGAGGAGGGCACAGTGAAAGGAGCAGAGACATGGTGGCACGGGGCTCCTTGTGCTGAGCTGGCTTCTGCCACGAGCCTCGGGACTTCCTGACGTCCAGCTCCCTGTGGAAGGAGTCCAGCGGCCCTCACCTGGGGCGGCGGCACAGGCCCACGCATCCCACTTACCACTATGGCCTTGTAGGTAGTTGGGGTCATGGGAAATTCCTCAAATGTTTTCATCCTGGAGGAACCTTGGGTTTGAGTCCCTCTGGCAGGGCATCCCGGAAAGGACACACAGTTATAATATCTGTGGGGAGGAAACGGCAAGTGCTGAGAAGTGCAGCCCAGCACCCCTCCTGAATGCTCTCTCCACCTTTCCTTCTGCACCCCTCTCCTCTCGGGAAGGACCCCAGGCCTGGGGCTGAGTACAGGGGCTGGTCTAGATGGCTCCCCAGGCCCCCGAGTCTTGCCTCTGCTCCCAGGCAAGACGAGTGAACCTCCCTGAGGCCACTGCTGGGGAGGATGTGGGAAGCAAGCAGCAGAGGGCACCTGGCCTGGGTGTGACGTGGAGCTGGAGAGAGACTTGGGGAGGACTTCCCTCCAGGATGGGCCACCCTATGCAGGGCAGGCAGTACTGATGTCACAAGCCCCTGCCTGACCTGCACGTGTGTGCGTGTGTGTGCACATTCGAGTGCCTACAGCAGGGCTGGTGGAAGGAACCTGGCAAACCCAGCTGGGTGTTGCTGCTCCCCAGGCTCGGCTCGCTCTCTGCTGGGGAAGATGGCGTGGAGAGTCCCGAGCTCTTCTCTCAGCAACACCGATGCGAATGTAGATATATGACCTTCTTGGAATGTGAATATTCACTGGCCTCTGACCCCAAACTCTGGATACTGAGGCTCCATTCTAAATCCTGAATAAGGTTAGTGAGTGACCAGCCCCATTCTCAGGGTCCCTGGGAACTCGCCCCTCTCCCTGCCTGCTCCGTTTTCTTTCCTTACAGGGTGGAGCTGGCCAGGGTGTTGTGCCTGAGAGGGGCGCTCCCTTGAAATGGATGGCGGAGGGCCTTTCAGGGCCTAGGAGTGTGGGCAAGCAGAGGAAGCCAGAGGGCAGAACTGAGGGGGCATGGAGAAAACCAATGTTGAGAGGCCACATGGGCTTGGAAGGACTCGACACTGACCACACCCACCGGGGCATCAGCGATGCTGTCACTTAGCTCTTTGAATTGATAAACAATGGCCTCTCAAGTCCTTGTCCTTCACTTTTCCTTGATGACTGATGAGGATAAAACTTACATGTCCAAACTGCTTTCCCCTTGCCCGTGGGACCCTTGGATCTGAAGAGGGGGGCTGACCTGGCGGCCAGGCTGTGCTGGTGCAGGCTCAGCGGGCTGTCCTCTGCGTCAGTATCCGTCTCTGTGATGTGCGTTGCCGTGGTGGATGCCTGCAAGAAGCTGCCTTCCTCCGAGCTCTGAGAACCACAAGGAGCCACACAGTCCTCATCTTCCTGGCAGGAATGGCACAAAAAGCTAGGTTCAGAGGCCCCTAGGCCCCACTTCGCCCCTACTCCTGCGCTCAGGACTTCTAGAGTTCCTGATCCTTCAAGTGCTGTTCTCAAGGGCTCCAAGGGCTAAAGGAGCTGGGCAAGTTCTCCTCACAGCCCTTCCAGGTGCCCCATCTAAGGAGGAGGCAGGCATAATAATAGCGTCCTCGTTCCAGAGCCTGGCTGTCCCACAGCCTCGAACATCAGTACTTCCCACCCTCAGCTTGGGCAGCACTGGCCACCAAGTGCCTGTCTCAAGTCCCTGAGGCTGGGGCAGCAGGCAGCTCCCTGCCTCCTCCTCCAGGTCTCAGGCTGCCCTGAGCCAGCCCTGAGCTGGGGGAGGGAGATATAAGTCAGAGGTGGGTGCAGGGGGCAGAGGGGCAAAGAGGGAGGTAGAAGAACACGTCACTCTTCTGCCAGGAGGTGGGGGCTCCTTGCCAGCTCCCTGAGGACCAGCCTGGGCCTCTTTGTGGGAAGTTGGGCTCTGACCATCCACGTGATGATCCCTGGCTTGGGGGCCAGAGGTCCCTGCAGCAGGACAGGGAGAGTCGGGGCCTCACCTGCTGGGCGCTGCCCTGAAGCAGGTTCCCCAGGATCTCCACCAGATCTGAGAAGGCAGGCCTCTCTTTGGGGTCTCCCGCCCAGCAGCTCAGCATGATGCGGCGTCTGTGGGTACAGCTGGATGCTGGACGGCCGTCTGAGTGCACCCCGCACCCGACCCCAGCAGACCCAAGTCTCCCACCTCCTGCTGATCCCTCACACCTGCTCTGCCTGCCTCCCTCCCCTGGGCTTAGGCCGGGCCGTCTCTCCTACCTGCAGGGAGGAGAGCTGTCAGCAGACCCATGGTGGAGTGAGAGACGGTGTCTGCAGGCCTCCAGCCCGGCTCCTGTGCCTGAGCCCCCTCCCGCCTCCCACCCCTGCTGGCAAGCCCCATTTCCCAAGCCTGCACACAACCCCCCCTTACCTTTTCCTGGTGCCCACCCACCCCTACGGCCCCTCTGCCTCGCGGCTTCCCAAGAGACTCACATGGCAGGAGTGGCTAGCTCTGGGGCCCGCATCCGGGTGCCCTCTTTCAGCCGCTGGCAGAACTCCTCATTGATCTGCACCCCAGGGTATGGGGAGGCCCCTGATGGTGGAACAGGATGGGGGCTGGGTGGGGAGCAGGCTACCGCTGTTCAGCTCAGGTCCGAACCGCCTCTGCCCCGGCCCCTCATGGCAGGAGCTCACCCTGCTGCCCCCCTCCCCTCGGACGAGTTCTTTGTTTGGTTAAGAGGATGGTGGCACCCGCTTGTGACAACTGCCATGAGCATCAGAGCTTTCACAGGCACATTGGCAGAAGCACTTCCCATCCTGGGACCGTCAGGGTCAGTAGAGCTTTGCTGAGCCAGCTGAGCGGCCCTGTCACAATGCCCCCTCTTCAGAGAAGCCTTCTCCAGTTCTTCGTTAAGTCCTGTGTCTCTACCAGCAAAAAGGACCTAGCTCCTGCAAGCCATACAGTAGTGGAAAGGCCCTTTAAGATAAGGGTCTGCCCCTCAAACCCTGCACGGCTCCCAGTAGACTTAAATTCCAGGCCCTCACCCCAGAGGGCCTGCAGAGGCTGCCTGGACCAATACAAGCTTTTGTGGCATCTCCCAATGCTGACTGCTTGCATCCTGCTCAGCTCCCCAGCACAAGGACCACGGCCCTGGCCAGCCCTCACCCTGGACTGCTGTTTTGCAGGCCCTCTTGCCTCCAGCCCACCCACCGTCGTTAGCCTGCCCCTCCTGGCCCCTCTGGCTCACATCCAGCACTGTCCTTCCTCGGCTCCCCGTGCACTTTTATCTTTACTAACAGTATTGGTCGTGGTTGCCATTCAGCGTTTTCACTTTTCTACTTGTTTCCTGCCTCACCCCCAACCCTGGTTGGGGCCCTTCATCTTGGATCCAGCGAGGCCTGGTTTACTATGTGAGGTGGTAGCAACTGTGGTCATCGAGGGAGCAGCCGGTCTCCTTCCAGATGCTCCCCAGCCCCATGACGGCAGGAACAGTGTCCTCAACGGCTTGTGAGGAAGGGACTCGGCCAGGGAGGGAGGGGTCTAGGGAACTCCTACGGCCTTTCCCTCTGTGATGGGTGACGAGCCCAGGAGCTGGTGGGTGAACACAGGGTTCTGCCCTGGGCGCAGGCATGAAGGGGGGGACCCAGGGGGCCCTCCAAGCACCTGTCTCAGAATGAGCGGGACTGCTCGGCCCAGGCGTGCACCTCTGCTGAGCCTGCCCTGCCCTGCCCCCTTCCTGTACTCACCCAGGGAGAAAATCTCCCAGAGCAGGACCCCAAAGGACCACACGTCACTCTGCGTGGTGTACACCTTGTCAAAGATGCTCTCAGGGGCCATCCACTTCAGGGGCAGCCGGGCCTGTGGGATGGACGTGTGTCCCAGTGGGGAAGGGAAGAACGGAGGGAGGCCAAACCCAGGGGCATCCCTCCCCTGCCCCTCCTCTCCCCAGGACTCTGGAGTCACCGCACAAGAAAGGCTCTTTGGTCAGGCCCACCCTGCGTATATTCAGGTGGCTCCCGCAATTGCTCTGTCCCCCCCCACCTCCCCCCAGTCCATTCCACAGGTGCCTGGTGACTTTGAAGGCTTCTTCCCTGCTACTACTCTGGGCAGACATCCAGTCCCTCTCTTCCCCTGTGCTCTCCCAGAGAAAGCTTGTAGCCTGTCTCCAGCTCCAGACCCTCTGGCCCAGTATATTGAGGGATGCTGTATCCCTGCACACCCTCACCAGCTCCACCTCTATCCATTCACTTGAAGCCTGGTGTCACTCCCGAGCCCACTTTTGGTGGCTCCTAATGTGACTTCCCTCCTATGGCTTTGACCTGGGAGCCTGGAGGACCATGGGCCTTCCTGACTTGCCTCTGCCTCCACCCTAGCACTCCCCCCACCCCTCTCTTGTTATAGCTTGTAGAGGGAGTTTCTGGACAGCTGACTGTTACCTCCACAGTCCCCGCATAACTGAGAGTTAGAATAAAGGACAAAAGCCTGCATGGCGGGCCTCTCATTGTTGTCTGTTGTTTAGTCGCTAAGTCGTGTCTTGCAACCCCATGGACTGTAGCCCACCAGGCTCCTCTGTCCATGGAATTTCCCAAGCAAGAATATGGGAGTGGGTTGCCATTTCCTTCTCCATAGCCTGGACCCAATGTGCCTGTCAACCTCCCTCTAAGCCTCTTCATTCATCCCCTGGGGCAAAACCCTAAACAAATTTAGATGCCAGATGCCTGCTTGGCTACCTCTGAGCACCACCAATGAGACACAAGATGCACCTAGCGCCCAGGTATTCTTCTGTAACTGTGCTACACTAGGCGTGTCCGCCTCGAGGGCAAACAGCATGTGGGATCTACCTCAGCATGGCCAGCCCCTACGCAGCAGGTGTGTGGAGTCAGTGCCCACCTAACAGACCAAAACGGCCAGACACGGGCTCCATTTGGAGCACTGGGGCCATTGTCAGCTCCTGTCTCCACTCACCTGCTGCAGGGTCTCCAGGATCCCTGTGGGTGCAGGTCCTCAGACCTCCCGGGTGGATGGCCCACAGCCCCCACCCCCCGCTGTGGCCTGTACTCACACTGCCCTTGCGCACATAGTCAGGATCCTTGTAGATGTCCCGGGCCAGGCCGAAGTCACAGATCTTCACCACGTCGCTTTCTGACAGCAAGATGTTTCGAGCGGCCAGGTCCCTGTGGATACACTAGGGGGGTGAAGAGGAGCCGTGAGGCGATCAGGGCAGGCCCCTGTGGCCACACCCGCACCTAGAGCTCCAGGATACCCTGCGTGAGTCCTGCTCTCCTGAGGATGGATTCAGTGTGCCCCACGACTTGCCATGGAGTAGCTGGTGGCACTGTGCGGACAGCAGAGAAGGCTGCGCAGAAGGACAGACTGGCTCTGTGCCTAGCTCTGCCCCTGACTAGTGGAAAACCCTGGGAGTTCGGTTCTACCCTTTGGACTCAGTCTACAGCTCTGCAAAGTGGGAGAGATGTGCCTTGACTACAGCGTCTCTGCGGGCTCAGCTGGTGAGTTTTGGCCTTTCTCCCCTCTGAAGAGACTGCTGGGGCAGTCACCTTTCGAGAGGCCAGGAACTCCATCCCTCGGGCCACCTGGAAGCTGTAGCAGACAAGATCTTCCATGGTCAGCGGGCTCAGCCACAGGTCCTTGGCTGCACGAAGAAGTGAGGCTGGCTAGGAGGGTCCTCAGCCGTGACTCCCGCTTTCCACCCAGCCCCAAAGGGAGCTCTCACGTGTTCACTGACCCTGGCTGTGTCCCTCCTGGCCAGGCTTAACAAGCCTACTGGTCCCCTCTCCTGCCCCTCAGCTTCCCTTCTCTCCGTGGTACCCAGGGCAGTGAGTACTGTTGCCACACTAGACCTCTGCCTTTGCTACTTCTGCCTGGACAGCTCCTCACCATGTTTGCAGGGCAAACTCTTATTTATCTGCTGCTGCTAAATCGCTTCAGTCGTGTCCGACTCTGTGCGACCCCATAGACAGCAGCCCACCAGGCTCCACCATCCTTGGGATTCTCCAGGCAAGAACACTGGAGTGGGTTGCCATTTCCTTCTCTAGAGACGACCAAATCAAACATCAGGAGTCTCACACCCCCAGGAGGTTGACCCCCCGTGAGGATTAGGATTTTGAGCTCTGACATTAGGGCGCACGGCTCGCTGGCTATGGCGCCCTCTGGCGGGAGCATGGGTGCTTTGCTTCCTGAGGTGGCATCTTTCTAAGGCAGAGTGCATTTCATCCGCTCCCGTGTTAAGTCCCTCCAGGAGGGCCCCAGCTTGGCTTATCCCAGGGTCCTGGAGCATGCCAGCCGTTTTGGGCAAGGGGAAGCCAGACTCTTACCTTCTTGGACTGGAGCGGCCCGCCCTGCCCCGCCCTTGCCCGTTAGGAGCCTTGTGAAGAGGGCCATGTCGCAGTTCCCTGGCCTCCTTTGGTCAGCCTTGGCGCCCTCCACCATGGAGCAGAAGCGCCTTTGTTGCTCAGCAGACTTCCCCTGAGATGCACAAAGCAGGTCGGAGCGGGAGGAGGCTCGCCATCTACTGGAAAGGCACTTTCCGCCCTCCCCACCCGGCTCACCAGCAGAGGCCTGGCCCTCGGTGGGGCGCCCACCTACCGCGCACGGATTGAAGGCCTCCCGCTTGGCGCGCAAGAAGTTGGAGAGATTGCCATACTTGCAAAACTCCACGATCACCATGAGAGGGCCTGGGGCAGGGCAGGAGGGTGCGCTGGGGGGCAAGCAGCACAGCCACGGACCCGCCCCCAAGCCCTCCTGTGTCCAGCCCATTCCCAGCCCGCCTGGCCCTTCACACCCACAAAGATGAGGGCACCTTGGGGCTTTGCCCTCCCCGCAGGGCGCCCGAGTTCTTTACCATTGGGCTTGGTGCAAGCCCCCAGGAGGTTGACCACGTTCAGGTGGTTACCAATGTGGATTAGGATTTTGAGCTCCGACATCAGGGCGCGATGTTCGCTGGCTGTGGCGCCCTCTGGAAGCAACATGGGGGCTTTGCTTGATTCCCGGGCCCATCTGGCCCCTGACCCAGGCCCTGAATATCCCTTTTTCCGGGCCACTAGCTCAGACGGTAAAGAATCCCCCTGCAATGCAGGAGACGCAGGAGTCCCAGGTTTGATCGATCCCCTGGTCTGGAAGATCCCCTGGAGGAGGAAATGGCAACCCACTCCAGTCTTCTTGCCTGGAGAATCCCATGGACAGAGGAGCCTGGCGGGCTATAGTCCATGGAGAAGCAAAGAGCTGGACACGACTGAGCGACGAGCACTTTCGCTTTCAGCTGAGCTGAGGCCTGACCAGCGCTCTTGCTGGTGGGAGTGCAGTAAATACCGCTTCCCTCTGAGGCTAAAGGTTTAGGTGGGACTGATAAGTATTACTCAGAGGTGAGCCCCAGGCCATGGATTCCCTGTATAACCTCTGGTAAGAATCTGTTCTGAACCTGTTTCCCTTCCGGCACCACAGACCCACCAGCCCACCCAGAGTTGCTGATCCTCACCAGCTAAGCCACCCCTTCTACCCACGACCCCACACCTTTCAGCATTTTCACGGCCACAGTGTCACAGCTGCTGCCCTTGTTGATGCCAAAGGCTGAGGCTTCCACCACCTTCCCAAAGGCCCCGTGGCCGAGGACTCTCCCTGTGGGGGCAGGGAGCCGGTTCCAGGTGAGCTGTATGGGGGTGTGGGTGGAGAGGACTGGACAGAAGGGACAACCCCTGTGGAGGGCCAGGAAGGAAGGCCCAGGAGGGGGAGGAAAGTCAGGAGCCCCCTTGCCAAACAGGAAGTGCATGGGGAGCAGGGTGGGGAGAGAGGGAGGAGAGAGACAGACAGGAAGGCCTGCATCCTCTCCCAGCAGGTGTGAGAGGCCCACCCTGCTCAGAGCAGCAGGAAGTGACCTTGGGGGGCCTGGGAATTGGAGCCCCTATAATAGTTCTGGGGATGCGTGCCTAGATGGACAGGTCAGGCCAGGTGGGGGCCAGGTGGGACTTTCTGGCATGAGTTCTGAGAATGGAGGGATTGCAGGACTCCAGCCTGCCTGACCCCAGAGCAGCTGAAGCAGTGTCCGCCCAGCAGGACTGGGTGGGTGAAGCAGGCTGGGAGCGGGTCTCACCAAGGTGCAGCCGTTCCCGGGGGAACTCCCACTGACTAGCGTCGTAGGACAGGTATTCACACTGCTCCTCCAAAGGCACCTCCCCGGGGTCCATGATGATGGACAAGTAGCCGGTCTTGATGTCTGCATGGGTTGGCTGGGAGGTGGGGGATGGGGACAGCTCACTGACTCGGCCATACCATCCTGGCTTCAGTAAAGCTGTGCTCAGGACAGATGGCCTCTCCTTAGGGACTTCCGATGTAGGAGGAGACAGATGGACAACCTCTTGTCCTCTAAGAGTGCAGCATGGAGGGGTCTGGGGGGCCTCCCAGGATACAAGGCTTCCAGGTGAGCCAGGGTGAACCATATTCCTTAACTTAGGGGCTGGGCAGGGTGGAGAGAGCCCATGAGCAGCTGGGGACGAGGAGTGCTTACCCTCCTCATGTTACAGAAGATGAGGAGAAGGAGGACCCAGAAGAAGACAGCGATGACTCCTGTGCCAACAAGGATCACGATCTCCATGCTGCCTTTATCCTCAGAGCCTGAGTGGGCAGAAAGAGGGGGTGGCTACTGTGCACATATTGTGAGGGGGGAGAGGGTTCACCCTTCCGGCGGGCACAACTGGCAGTGAGGTGGCCATGAGGAGACGGCATCGAGCGTGGGCAGAAGGTGGGCTGAGGGGCGCGGGGGGAGGCGGGACCTTCCACAGCCACGCTGGCAGAGGAGTTGACGCAGCCCTTGGCGTTGCACGCGCTGCACAGATAGTGGCCCGCGTCCTCCTCGCGCACGCGCTGGATGCTCAGCCTCTGGTTCGAGTCCGCCAGGTCGATTCCTGCAGCGAGGGAGGTGGACGTTTGAGTTCAAATAGGTCTGGGGCTTTGGCCTCGAGAGCTTCCGGACCCCGCCCTCCACCCATACCCATCCCCCTACCGGACTCTTCTTCCAGCAGCCTCTCATCTTTGTACCACACGATGCTGGGGACGTGCGCCCCAGCCACTGGGCACCGCATCTCCAAGGAATCGCTCACGTTCACCAGGAGGTCGCTTAGGTTCTGTGTGAGCCGTGGGGCTTCTAGGGCTGGGGGCGGGGTCGAGAGAGAGCTGAGTGGAGCTGCAGAAAGCAGGAGGGCACTCCAGGAAAGGGCCCTCCAGTGCTAGGAGCTCTCCAAGCTGAAGGGTCAGGGTCTGAGCTTGGGGTGGGCAGGGCTGTGCACCCCCCGGAGGGGAAGGAGAGGGGCATGGGTGCTCTTGCATGCTTGGGCTTGTGAATGGACTTCCCGGGCGCGTGCTGGGGGGGTGGGGAAGGCTCCTTGGGGAGCGCTGCCCACCCGGCCCCTCTGGCCCCGGCTTGCCTCACCCTGCACGGACAGGTACTTCTTATGGCAGTGCTTGTCGTGGCTGCGCCGGTCCTGCACCTCGCACACGTAGTCACCTTCGTGCTCTGGTGCCACACTGGGGATGGTGAGGGTGAGCGTGGCGTGGGGCTCCCCGGGCGCCCCCTCTTCCAGGCTGGCGGCCAGCGGTGTGGCAAACAGGTGCACGTTCTTGCAGTCAAGCAGCAGTGGGTTGCCCTGCGCGTCATGCAGCGTGGACAGGTTGAGGCGGTACCAGTGCAAGTGCTCGTATGTGTAGTTGTCAGCCCGGCAGCTCAGGCGCACGGCCTGGCCCTCCAGGGGCTCTTCTGATGGCTCTGACTCTATGCTGAAGCCGTCGGGGATGGCTGGGGACGGAGGAGGAACCACTCGCTGTGACACTGAGGTGCTGGTGAACCTACCCACCTGCTCAGGGACTCTCTCTCTTTCTCGCTGACCTTTGAACTCACTCAGCTCTCAAATAGGGGTGTATGTCACCCTGCCTGGGCCAGGGACACCACTCTGGAGACCTCTTCTCCATCTCGCTGCCAAGAGACCAACTTTCCCAAGTCAATTCCACCAGGGGCTCCTCCTGCTGTGCCTCCCTCTAGTTTTTCCTGAACAAGCCCCAGCTGGGTACGGCCCCTGCCTCTCCCAGGAGCCCAGGCCACCAATGAGTTTCTTGCCAGCAGCTGAGCAGGTGCGCGAGGGCCCATTCCCCCTCACTGCTGAGCACACTCCCACCCCGTCCTCTTCTTGACACAGTCTGGCTCCATTAGCCTTTGGCAGGGGCTCCCGATCTCCTTTTGCCCCTCTGGCTGTCCACTGTCGAGCTCCCATGGGCTCCTCTCTCCTGCAGAGTGTTTTCTTTGGCTCCACCTCTCTTCCAGGTGCCCGCATTTAAACCTCTGGGCCCAGTGACTGTCCTTCCATGGTCTTCCTAGTGTTCCTGAGGTCATTAACAGGTTTGAAAAATCTGAGGCAACCATGGACCTTCTTCCCAGGGCCAAATGCACATAAGAACCAGCTGCCGTGCAGGATCCACGGCTCAGGAAGGGGGTGGGAGGGAAGTGGAGGGAGGGAGCTGTGGGGAACAAGATGGCACCCCTTGGGAGGCACCTCCTGGTCTAAGGGCAGATGGCGCTGCCTCATCCCAGTTCATATGCCTGTAGCCTCCAAATCTGTCCTCCTGCTGAGGCCCAGAGGCCCGGGGGCCTGGGGTTCCTCCTGGTGCCTCATAAGACACTCACTGGGTCCCCAAAGCTGGCGTATTGTCTCCTCCCAGGCCTGGCCTCCTCCTGCGCCCACCTGGCTCCTGACCTCTATCCAGGCCTGCCCAAGTCACTCACTGGCCACGTAGAAGTAGATGAGCCGCTCATCCTGGCCCACTTTGTTGAAGACCACACATTTGTACATGGCGGACACATTGGCCTCCTGGATCACCAGCTTGCTCACCGTCTGGACAGGATACATGTCAGGTATAAGGATCCATTTCCTGCCTACATTCCCCTACCCTAACCTCCTCTTTCTGCATGGAAGTTGCTGTGCCCACCAGAATAATGGGGGAAACTGAGGCTCTGGGCTGGAGATGACCAAAGGACTGGTGAGGCAAGGAGAAGGTGATGAGGTCCTCGGGCAGCAGCAAGAGGTGGCTCCCCTGAAAACTCAAGGGACAGCACGATGGACAGCTGGCCTCAGCTGTGGCTGGGGTCAGAAGGCAGTGTGAGGCAGGGCCAGAGAGGCCTCTGGCTGCAGGTGGGCTCAGGGTGCTGCCATGCTGAGGAGGCGACAGGGGCCTGGTGGCACTGGGTTGGTCCAAGCCAGAGTTCGGATGCACGCTCGGGTCACATCGAGTGTCAGCCTGTGGTCCCAGGAGTCGCTGTGTGAGGCCCCTGGGACGTGCCCACAAACACTTCGGGGCTGCCCCCTGTGATGTGCCCACAAACACTTCGGGGCTGCCTGCAGCGCCTCTCAGTGCTCTGGGTTGTGGCAAGGGGAGGAGATGGGGTCCAGGGCTCCAGAAGGACTCTGGCCTGGGGGAGTGGGCAGCTTGGAGGCAGAGGAAGAGAGAGGGCCATAGTCTCTGCCTACCAGCCCAAGAGCCCACCCCCCAACCTCAAGCCGGGCACTTCCTGGCCAGCCTGGAACAGGAAGAGGCTCTGGAGGTGTGTAGGAAAACAGGAAGTGACTGTAGGAAGTGGGTGCCTTTGTTCAGTCCTTCCCCTGCTTGGCCTCTTCTAGGGATTGCCCCCAGCCTGGACCAGCCGTCTTTGGGGAGGATAGAGCTTGTCCCCAGCCCCAACTCTCCCAGTCCTTGCTAGTTTGGGCCCACAGCTGTGAATCTCAGCTTCCCTCTCTGGGAAGCAGCGGTAGGTCAGGCCCCTGTAGTCTATTGCAGGCAGGGAAGCTGATGTCCAGAGACATTGCAGAAAGGTTACTGACTCTCAGCTGCTATTGCAAGAACTCTGCAAGTCCGGTGGAGACTGAGAAGGCTAGGAGAGGACCTCACCTCTCTCTTCTTCTCCCCCAGCCACTCAGTGGCCTGGCTGGTCCATACCTTATTTTTGCCCTCTACAAACTCCGTCCAGGTGTCCAGGCTCTCAATGGGGTTCACAGCATCCTGTGTGGTCACCTCCCTCCAGTCCTGGCACTGCGGCATTCGGTCTCGCTGCTGCCGCCGCCTGCTGCTGAAGACAAGGAAGGACAAGGGCAGTTAGGGATCCAGGCAGAGAGCGACTACACTAAGGGTAGGGTCAAGCTTTTCTCATACTCAGGGTCCTCTCATCTCGTGGTGGGAAAGGTTGATGCCCCAAAGTAAGTGAGGAGGGCAGGAGCTTTGTTTCTGGCACACTGTTCAGGGCTCAGCAACCCATCCTGCATGGGCTGCCAGACACAGCCTTACCCAATAGACCAGGATCTGTGCCTGCAGAGCACCACACGCCTGTGACTCTGTGCCAGTCCTTTGGTCTGCTGTGTCCCCTGCCCCTAGCCACACGTGTCCCTTCCTGCAAAATCCACCTAGATCTCCTGGGGCAGCAAAGTCACTCCTGTTAACTCCTGCTACAGGAAGCCCTCTCCTTCCGTCCCTCTTCTAAAGCTGCAGCCCCTCCCTGGGATGGCTGTGCATTCCAGCACCTTTGGTCTCCTGCTGGGATGAGGGCCTAAGGGGGAAGGCATGGCTCAAGGGAGGCTCTTGTCTGCCCCTAGGGAAGCAGAACTGGCCCTGGGGCTCTGTAATCATGCAGGGCATAACAGTAGAGCATCAGATGGAAACACATTTGGAGGTGCCAGTGATCTGCAGCTTCACAGTCCAGAAGATTCTCTTATGAACCCCAAATGTTGTGGGCTGGCCACCCCTACTGAACCTCCCTAACTGACCATGCCAAGGGCCACAGTCTCTCTGCCAGTGTAGCTGCCTCGTCTCCCTTGGTTTCCCAGCTAATGTCCTTCCCCAGCCTGGGACCCTGTCCCCTGTCCCTTAGGATCTCTTGCTAAATGGCCGATGTGACTAGTCCCTCCCCTGCTCAGCACCATTCACTGTCTCTCTAGTGCTTTCCAGACCACTAACCACCTTGGCGCCCTCCATTCCTGGCCCTTGCTGGTTCAAGTTTTCCGTTCTCCAGGACTGACTGTCCCACTGGCACCCAAGTAGGGCAGTGTGGCCCAGCAGTTAGGCAAGCTCTGCTGCTCACTGCCATGACATTAGGAAAGTCATGCCCCTTCTCCAACCTCACTTTCTCCTCTCTAAGGGGTCATGATGAGCACTACACAGATGAGCAGGTGAGCCTGGACATGCTTAGTGTGCCTTGGAGTTCACTCAGTCCATGCCTCACAAAACCAGCCCAGGCCTGCCTGCTTGGTGAGGGGTGTCCTCCCTAGTGCCCAGAGGCATGTCCTTTGGTCCCCTCCAGACATGCAGCTGTGTGTCTGGGGAGCATCGCTTTCAAGGGAGAGGATGGTGGGGGCTGCACCATCCCTGTGTCCAGCCTGGCCTGACAGTACAAGGGAGGGTCTGAGCCTTGTTCAGGCAAGGTGAGGTCAGGGATTGACTGCAATGCATGAATCATGATAGGGTTTGGGTTTAAAGTGGAGCTATGGGGAGGGGTGCTGGTAGAGAGAGGGGGTTATGGTTGAAGTCGGGGATGGGGCTGGGAAGTAGGGGGAGGCAGGGTGGAGCCACACTCACAGGCTGCGCTGGCTGACGGTCCTGCAGGGCGTCCACGGCCGCCAGTGCCACTGGACCCTGAGAGGAGGGGGCACCCCGTAGGCCGTGCAGGTGAGGGCCTGGCGACTATGGCGGGAGTAGATGCTGGGGGAGGAGGCCTCCTTTTCATGGATGTGAGGGGGTACTGGAGACACAGGCGGACAGCCTGTCACTCAGCATACCCCCAAACACCCCTCCTGCCCCCCTCCCCCTCTCCTGCCCCACCCGCACCTACCATTCACCACCAGCTCCAGGCTGATGTTACGCCTCAGGCCAGCTGCGGTGTTCCACAGGGCCAGGGTGTAGATGCCCGCACTGGCCTCTGTCACCTCCTTGAGCACCAGAACATGGGGACTGTGGCGCCCGGACACTGCCTTTCTGTCCTTGTACCTGGCCCAGGGAAGGAGTTCAGGGGGCTGTGTGACCTCCACCCCAGCCCTGTCCTGTCCCTCCTTCCCTGAAGTGCCCCAGCCCTGACCACTAGGACACAGTCAGGAGATGGGAGAGGCCTCCCCGCCCCAGACCTGCTTCTGGACTGGGGGATAGACGGCTGTGCACCCCAGGCTCAGGACCAACGAGAGTCCCCAGGGGCCCTCGTCTCTGCCATAGGCTTCATGGGGCTGAGCTGTGAAGGAGTGGAGGCGTGGTCCGCAAGGGTGCAGCTCAGATCCTGACCACGTGGGGGTCTGGGAGCTCTGACCCTGACTCTGCACTTCCTGGAGCTCTCCAGATGCGTGGGCTTCTTGTTGCCCTGCCCCTTTTCCCAGGGCCTTTGTACTCACTTCCCTGCTTTGCTTGGATGCTAGACACCTGCAGGGCTCCCTCTCTCCTATATCCACCATCACCCAGCCATCAGAGCAGCTGTGTGGACCAGGAGCTGGCCCTCGGCCCTGTCCCTGCTCATCTGCACGCTAGCGTTCACACACGCGCCTGTTGCTTGTCGGTTCCCACACTGAGCTGTACGTACGGCCAGTGCCGTACGCCCTATGTGAAGAGTGGCACCCAGCACACATCGGCGCTCAGTGTTCATAGGTATAAATGGATGACTCATACCCCAAAGGAGACTCCTCTCCAGTCCTGAGTTGGGAATGAACCCAAGCTCTGGCCTCTGCCTGGAAGTAGCCCTCAGGCAGGCATCGTCTTCTGGTTTACTAAGCCAGAGAGACACGAGGAAAGCACAGCCCTCAGGATGGAAAGTAACAGCGAGGGGCATGCAGGGGACTGGCTTTCAACTGCTGCACCACAGCCCATTTAGAAGAGGTTGGACTTGCCAGAAGTCACACAGCAGGGCAGGGCAGAGAACGGCCAGGCTGGGAGGCCTGCTGGGCTCTGGTGCAGAATCCTGGTTGCTACTTGCTGCGTTTGTGATCCTAGGCACACTCCTTCATTGCCCCAAGCCCCCGAGTCTTCACCTGAAAACCAGGGAAACCACATGCTCCTTCTTGCAGGTGTGGTCAGGTCTCCCAAGATACAGCCTTGGGGTCAGTGTGGTGCTGAACACACAAAGGCTGCTTTGGGGGGAGGACCAGCCTGTCCACTAGATCTCAGTCTATTCACTTGCTAGTAATCACCGCATGAGTACCTCGAAGAGTGGACCCTGGTGGGGCTATGCTCACCACTAATGCCCTGGGGCAGGTGTCTCAGTGGACAGTGGGCCCAGTGGAGCACTTCTTGGAGGCAGATATTGACCAAGAGAAAAAAAAAGAAAGGGCCAGATGTGGTGGGAATGGCAAGAGGAAGTCAGCTGCCTGAGGATCAGGCCTGGACCAGATCTTTGCTGCAACAGAGCTGGCCACCCTCCCAGACAGGGTCAGTACTACTGGCCTTGGAAAGCAGGGGACAGGGCCTTAGCCCAGACTGCACCAGTGCCCTGCAGGATACTATCTCAAGTGTCCCGGTCCTGCACCAGGTGGCCCGGACGGACCCCAAAGCCTGTGCCTCACAGGGAGAGTCCCAGAAGTCCCAGGCCCAGGGCTTCCAGGGCCCTCTCAGGAGAAGCCTGCTTCTGGACTATGGCCAGAGAAGTGGGGTGCTGGCTGAGAATGTCTGGGCTGCTTCTTGCCAAGCTCTAGCCTTTCAGAAAAGGTCATCCTGCCTGGTTGGAGGTGCTCCAGGCTAGAAAGGCGAGGCTCCCCTGGCCAATTGTGAAAGGACCGAGCAGATGAGTCCCGGGAGGCACAGGGCTTGGGCAGGAATGCCCTTCCCCTTTCCTGGCCTATTTCCCTCCTGTGTGTGATGAGAGTCAGGCGAGAGTGTGATCTCCCAGGATCAGGCTGTATGGACTGCTCAGATGGCCGAAGGGTGCATGGTGGGGTGCTGCGCCTTCCCGAGTTCTCGGGGAGCGTCTGGTGAAGGTAAAGCCACCACTGAGGGACGTCTCTCTGACTCTTGGCATACCCTGCAAGGAGTACCTTACTCTCAGGTCACACCCAGGAGTGGGGATCTCGAATTTGTAGGCCTCGCGGAAGCTCAACTCACTGCCACACAGCTCTCGGGCCCAGCCCAGAAATCCTTGTGAAACTTCTATCATATCTCCAAAATTCTGGTTAGAAGTATCGAGGGAGGCAACCTGTTTGGAGAGGAGCCTAGGAAACCTGAACCATTTCTCTTTGACCCCCTCCAGTAGGGCCTCAGGGAGGCCGAGTGGGTGCAGGAAAGAGCTAGATAAAGCCCTGGGCTAGGCCCACCACACCCACACATAACAGGAGGCCAGTATTCACACTCTTTCACAGTTTAGCAGCAATTCAGGCCAACCTGCCCTCCAGCCAAAATATCACATGATGTGTATATTCCTTGGAATCTTCATAGGGGGTCCCCCACTCCAGGCACAGGTCCTCATCTAGGTTTCAGGAAGAAGACCCTGATAGGGGGAATTTTGCCCTTCCCTTTCTGTGGTTCTTTCTTACACTGGACTTGGTGGGTAGGGAGGGGCAGGAACAAGGGAGGTACCATTGGAACTCCGGTGGGGGATAAGCTGCCAGCTTCACGGGCAGCTTCACCAGCTCATCTCCTGCTGTGGCCTCTAGAACCGGACCCTTGAGCCACTCGACGGTGATGAAGGGCTTCTCTGTCAGACAGGAGACATCAGGGTAAAGCCAGGGCTGGTGGGGCTGACCCACCACCACCCAGGGATTCGCAGCCACCCCCAGTTGCTAGATGCCCTGCTCTCTGGGGCGTGGGAACTGGGCAGTCGATCCATTCATGACCCTCCCTTCCCTCTGGCTGGACTCCACATGACTCGGGTGCACCATGACCTATGGCCCGGGGCCCACACTGCACAAGAACCCTTGTGCTCCAGGCTTGACAACTGACACCCAACCTAGCCCAGGCCACGCTGGGCACAATGGCCTGACAGGCCGTACCATGCACAATGACCTCAGTGCTCTCCTGGAACTGCTGGATACCATTGTTGGCCTGGCACACGTATGGGCCCAAGTCACGCTGGCTGACGTTGTGGATGGTGAGGATGCTGGAGAGCTCTGTGTGAGTCTGCTGGGAGCGCCGCTCTGGTACCCACTTACCCCGCTCTGCCTGCCCAGGACCAGGGGAAGCACAGGGTCAGAGCAGGTGGGCTCTGACAGAACTGACCCCCATAGGCACACCCCCCCCAGCCCAACCAGCAGCAGCTCCAGAAGCCTTGGACTCAGACTGACTTTTCCTTGGCATAGGAAAACTTCCCTATCAGACAGGGGCTCCTGGGACAGAGGGAAGTATGTGTGGGCCAGACCAGGGCGAGTGTGGGCCGTGACAGGGATTCCTGGGGATGATTCAGGTACAGCCCCTGCCAGGGATGCTGAGCTCACCTGCTTCCCTGGATAGTTCCAGTCAAAGGTGACACCTGAGTTGAACTCGGCCCACACGGTACAGTTCAGGACTAGTTTTTCCCCAACCAGCAGCTCCAGTGATCTCTTGGGGAACAGCTGGATGTCGTAGAGCTCATTGCCTGGTGACACATGTACAGGAACCCCCATGCCCTTTGTAGGACGGTGCATGCGGAGTACAGGGCGCAGGGCATCCCCTGAGACCAGCCACACCACAGCGCCTACAGCCCTGCTGCTGGGAATTAGAGGGCTCCTGTCCTCTTTCTGCTCTTCTCCTCCCGGGACGTGGGGAGGGCCCCGCAGCCCCAGGCAGCCCCCTACCTGTGATGTGCACAACGAAGGGGTTGGACAGGAAGGCCTGGCCGCCCCAGGCGGTCTCACACTGCAGGTACAGGGCGTCACGCAGCAGAGGTGTGGGTACCCGCATGCCCCGGCGGTCATCCCACACCACCTCCTGTCCATCAGGCTGCAGTGCTGAGCTTTGCTGTAGGGACGCAGTGGCTGTCAGGGCCCAGCTACCGCCTGCCCCTTGGCCAGGCGAGTGGCCATTCCCCCAGGGACAGAACCAGAGGGCCGGATCTAGGGTGGAGATTGGGGTGGGGCTGTACCGAGCGCAGCGTGACGTTCAGGCCGGGGATGGACACCAGGCAGGGCACCCACGTGGAGTCCTTCCTATTGACCAGGAGTGTGTCTGGCTTGTTGATGAACGGCTGCTCCCAGTCTGAAGAGAGGGGACAGGGTGTGGGAGGTGGGGCGGGGCTCAGGGAGTGTCTGCCCAGGTGTGGAGCCGCAGGGCAGCCCCCCTCCCCCAGGGTCCCGAGGCTGGGGTTGCAGCCACAGATGCCAGCCACCTCTTGAGGACCCAGGACCCTGCCCATGGCTCCCGAGTACCCTTGGGGTGGGTGCTGGGCCCCCTCACCTCTCACAAACACATAGGTGCTGGCTGCAGTGGTGCCCTCGATGCGAGCCTTGATGTACTTGTAGTAGCAGCGGTAGCTGCCTGTGTCGTTGGCGTGCGCCTCCTGCAGCTGCAGAACCTTGCAGTAGGGCCGGGCATCTGTGCCTTCGCAGTCTCGGACCGTCCCCGTGTCCTCACCATCCTTCTCCTCTGGGACTGGCGCAGCCTGAGCTCCCGGCCAGGCCCACTCCAGGGGGTGCTGCCCCCTGGCGAAGGAGGCAGGACATCAAGAGAGGCCCAGGCTGCAGCCCCGGGGGGCAGTCCCTGTGGAGCCTCTCAGAGGCCCAGCCTTGCTCATAGCCGATTTCACTCAGAGGTCAGGGCAGACCAGCCCTTGGGCACATAACGCAGGGTACCCCTGAGCCCCCTGGGGCCCCTGCCTGGCTCCTGGGCCTGCACTTGGCAGGCTGTCCTTCAGAAAAGCCTGGGCCTCAGACTACAGCTGGGGCTGAAGGGAAGACAACAGCTTGGTGGTCTGTGCAGGTGGGTCTGGGGCCAGTGAAGGGTGGCAACCTAGCATCTGTGTGGGCTGACCTGGGGGTGGGCATGGGGTGGCCCGGGTCAGCAGGGTGATAGGTCTGTGGTCCGGGAGATTGTGAGGGCTGGGTATGGGTGAAATGGGGTAGGGTGCAGGATGCCTGTGTCTACAGGGCAGGGGATGGTCTGTGCCTCTAGGAACCTACACTGAAGCCACCTGGGGGCACCCCTAAGCCTTGAGGCCTCTCTGCCTTGGGGTTGGGGTGCTGCCTTCTGAGTCCTTTGCCACCATCAGCTCCACCTTCTGCAGTCTCCTTAGCCTGCTAGGTAGGAGGGACTCAGGCCCAAGCCCCCCCTGGGTGAGGGCTGAATACCTGCAGGAGATGGACAGGCTGTCACTGGAATCGATGACATATGTCTCTTCCGTGATGTTCAGGGCTGGTGGGGTCATGGAGTAGCCACTGGCCAGGCCTGGGTTGGGAGATAGGGTTAGTGTGGGATTGGGTCATAAGTTCACATGACGATATCGATCTGGTGCTGGCGGGCCCCTCCACAGGGCAGGTGCTGCCTAGCCTTTCAGCCCAGAGCAGGACTGATACGATCCAAGACATCTGGGAACCTCCGCCTCAGGCTCGGCCTGCCTGCTGGCTGTAGCCCCAAGTGAGCCCTGATTGAGGCCTGGGCTGAACTCAGGCCTCTGGTCCCCCAGGAGTGGAGCTGCCGACATGAAGTCAACAGGGGAGACCGCAGGCTCCCTCCTACATTAGGCGAAGCCTGCAGTACATTTCCTTGGCATTAAGACCCCCCCCAGCCACTGCTTTTGAGGGGGTCCTGCACAGCGCAGCCCCCCAAACATGCCCCAGACTGAGGCCTTGGTTTCTCCCTGGGATTCTTCCTGTGGCCTTGCCCTCTTCTACATCCCATGGAATCCATCTCACATGTGCTTGGTGCCATCAGTTTCTCTTTGCCCCCAAGGGACCTTCGGGCTGCCCTTGTTCCCCACTCCCTGCTCCCCCTGCCTCAGCCCCTCCATGATTCCAACAGGTCTAATCCCCAAACAGAGAACTGCCTCACCTGGTTAAACACTGTCCTGTAGCCCTCCAGGACCCCGGCCCTGCTGCCCACACGGCTTCTTAGTCTCCATCCTCCTCCCAGCAGGAGAGTGTTGCGAGCATGTGTACATATGTGTGTGCATAGGCGTCTGTGGGCATAGATCTGCGTCTATAGGACTGATGATGTGTGTGATTTTGTGCATGTGTGTTACTGAGATGTCTGTGTGCGTGCGCATATGATCCTGGAGGAGGGTGGGAGCAGGCCCCAGGGGAGGTCTGGGCCTGGAACTCTGGCAGATGCATCCTGCCAGGACCATCCTGAGACAACAGGAAGTGAGGACTGTGTGGCTGGAGGCCCAGGGCTCTGTTCTGTCCCTCCCCCGAGTCCCTGTCCTCCTGGGGGGCACAGCCCGCTGCCCTGCCCTAGGTCCACAGGGCCAGTTCCTCTGCCCTCCCCAGTTCAGCTTCCTGAGGCTTAGAGTCTTGCCCTGGCAGCAAACTGTGGGAGGCAGACCTTGGAGGAATCCCCACTATAGTTGGTTCTACATCACCCTGACCCCAAGCTGCCCTAGAAAGCAGCATAGGATGGCACACTCTGCACACCACGATCTCATTTCAGCATCACATGGACAAGATAGCTGCCAGGGTCTGGCCTCTTGCTGGCCAGACTTCTCTGTGTACCACACCACCACTGGTCAGAGGCAGACGGTCCTCACTGAGCATCTAATCTAACTAGCGTCTACTCCAGCCAGGGAAACTTTGGCCCTCTGGGACCACTATGCAGTCTCTCCTTAGCTTGAATTCAGTGCACCCCCTCCTGGCACTCAGGACAGAGGCCCCACCCTGGGGTCCCCAGGTGGGAAAGTAGCAGGTCCATTCCTTCCCAGGGTGGGTTCCGGCTCCCCATCACACTGCCTCACCTAGCCCTGGGGCTGCTCAGGTGGAGAGGCCCCACAGTGGGGAGGATTCCTTCTGGTGGTGAGGGGCCGGGAGTGGATGCCAGGAGGACACCTCTAAGGTGGGTTTTGAAAGAGAAGTAGGATTTTCCAGGCAGAGGAATGTGAATAAAGCCACTCTACAAACTGGCTTCCGACCTACAGAAGCGGAGGAGGGGCAGGGATGATGGACGTGGGCTTGGACGTGTGAAGGGTGAAAGAACCAGCTCCCAAGTGGACCACTCAGGGTTCAGGCCTGAGGCTGGCGTTTGGGCACCAGAGCAGCCAGGCAGCGGCCAGGACCTGTTTGCCCTGGGCCATTTGTGCCCCATTGTGAGGGCTCTAGTGTTATGCTGGGCTGGGAAGGCCAAGCTGGAGCCCCCTTCCCTGAGGTGCTCCTCCAGGGCATGCCCTTGGCACTAGAGCTATGGCAGTCGCCAGCTCAGCCTCCTTCGGCAGCTCTCCTTTGCTTCCAAGACAAAGTGGGGAGACCCCAGGCCTCTCCTGTCTGCCCACTTGTCTTCTTTCCAGCTTTATCGAGACATCTGAGAGGCACAGACTGCTCACAATTGTCCCAGAGTGCCAGACTTCATCCTGAAGTCTCTGTGTTCATTTTTTCACCCTGGACATTTGTACTTCCTTCCCTCCTGTGGATCTGCTTCTTTAGGTTCCAATTCACGAGTCCCTCTATAAGGGGCAGTCACTCAGGAGATAACTCAGGCGGTGCTGGCCCCTAGGCTCATGCTGCTAGAACACTTACTAGACTAAATCATGGTTTTCTGGTCACATCTGAACAAAGACTGCATTTCATCTTCCTAACCTTAGTACAAAAGAAGTACACACCCCAAATTGAGGATACGTATTCAAGAATACGTGGGCAAACTGGGAGACTGTGGAGCGACAGGGAGGACTGATGTGCTGCAGTCTATGGGGTTGCAGAGTTGGACAGGATTTGGTGAGGGAACAACAACAAATTCAAGAATGGCAGGATGGATGAAGGATGATCAGATGAATGAATGGATGATTATGTGGAAGGATGGTGGGCTGAGTGGCTGGATGGGGTATGGAGCCTACAGGAGCTTCCTCCCTAGAGGCTACCATACCGCCAAAGGAAGCATCTGAATCATGGTGCTAAATGGGAGGTTCATCCATTATGCTTGCTGACCCTTTCAGCCATCTGAGAGCCTTTCCTTTATTGCCACATGCCCTGAATTTCCCCTGTGCTCCTTTCCTCCGCCCCCCGCCCCCGCCACCACTTCCACTGGACCCCGTGTGAGCAGTAGTCTGCGCTGAACACATCCCTGGCCTCCTCCATCCTTCCTGCCTTAACTGAAACCTGCATTTCTGAGGACACCGCTGTCCCTGGGGTGGTGACTGCTCCCCCCGTACACGTTGGAGACCTCCTTGTGGCCACTTCCCCTTCTCCAGCAGCACCGCCCGCTCCCCACTAAAGCTGTCATCAGCCCTGTCCTGGTCATTTCCCCTCATTCTCTGCTCCTGGCTCTCCAGGCCCCCCAACCTCAATCCAGGCCATTTCTCAGAACTTCGGCAGCCACAGGACCGAGTCACCAGCACCCCGCCTTCGCGGTCCTCATGTGCCCTGTCCCCCGCCTCCCTGCAGCCCCTCACTTCCTGGGCATACCCGGGTCTTGGTCCACCCAGAAGCTGTCCCCATCAAGTGCCTATTTTCCTGTTCTTGCTTTGCCTCCTCCGTCTCCTGCTGAGTCTCACCAGGGCTAAGTCCTTCAACCTCATCAAAACATCCAGGCCAGGAACCCCTCTGCGCTGCCACCTCCTCCTGGCCCCACCCCTCTTCTGGCTTTGTGTGGCCCACAGCTCATCATTCTGAATGCTCCCTTGCCCCTGCCTGCTTCCCCAGCCCTGCAGTGCCCATGGCCCTGAGAGGCTCAGCAAGCAGCGCAAAGCCCAGGACCCATGCTGACTCCCCTCTCTCCTGGTGGCAAAGCCTGAGCGGCCTCGGGCTGAAGTCCAGGGCGGTCCCTCCTCCTTCCCTCTCAGCACTAATGAAGTAGAGGCATCAGATGGAGACCCCTCATCTTTCCACACTCAAATCCCACACCCTTCCCATACCCACATCTCTGACATTCCTGCTCCCAAGGCCAAGCCCTCCAACATGTCGGGGATCCCAACTCCCCCAGATCCGACCTTTGCAGATCATTTCTTTCTTTTCTGGCTACCAACTTTCCTCTATGCAATCATCTCCCATCTTGTAAACAAACAAACAAATAAACAAAAACTCTCCACTTCCTTGATCCTATATTCCCTTCCCCTTTTCTACCCCCATTCATAGTAAAAATTCTCTTCGCTGCCTCCTTCCTTTCATATTTGCTCATCTTCCCACAGAGGGCAGCCTCCCTCTGCTCCCTGGAGCCACTGGCAAGGTATCCTGTAGCCTCTGTGCCGCTGCAGGAGGCTCTCCAGGGCAGAGAGCAGAGCTGTCCCCTCTTCTGCTAGCTTCTGTGAGCTCACCCTCCTCCCCTTGTCTTCCATCCCTTCTGCCCAGCACCAAATACTGTTGCTCTTAAGTGGTCGTGTATTAGGTTGGCCAAAAAGTCCATTCAGGTTATTCCATACGATCATATGGAAAAACCTGAACAACATTTTTGGCTGACCCAGTACTTATAAAATCTCTGCCTCCAGCCCAGAGCCCCTTCTCTCAACTGCAGCTTTAAGGGACAAAATCATGCTTAAATTTCATCAGTGACATTCCACCATACTTCAAGGGACATCCAAACTTCTGACTGTGGCCTGCCCATCACCCTCTTTCCACACCCTCTTGACCAGGAGGTGTGACCACTCTGGCCTCCTGCTCTTGTCTTCCAGCCCCCGTGGCCCCAGGCTGTTCCATATCACACCACGCTCCTTCCTACCCCAGGCTTTTACACACACCACTCCTCCTGACGAGCCTCTGCTCACATGCCTTGTACAGCCAGGCCCTTCTCACTTTCAGGCCTCAGCTTAGACATGGCCTCTGCACTCCCACCCCCAAAACCTATTCTTGTCATAATATGTAATTTTGTTATTTACTTAGGTTATGTTTTTCCATTTCCTCTCCTAGACAATACGTTTCAATGGGGTAAGGACCCAAACGGTCCCCTTTCCAGCCCACTCCATGCCTAGCACCGCACTTGACACAGCCAAGGCTCCATAAACCCTTGTTGAATGAATAAACAAACGGACAGATGAACAAATGCACAAATGAGTGGATGGATGGAAGGATGGATGGGTGCAAGGGTAGAAGTGTGGAAAAAAGGAAGGGTGGCTAGATGGAAGGACAGACAGACAGTCAGATGGAGGGATGGGGAGAAAGACGAATGGATGGCTGACTGAATGAATGGTTGGTTGGCTAAACACACCTCTGCAGTCAACCTCTGGGTTAAAACTCTGTCAAACCTTGTGACTTCGTGAAAGATTCCAGTTTTAAAGGCCAGGTCCCCTGGTGACCATGAATAGCCCAGACTGCTCCGTAGCTGGGGGCGGTTCAGGCCTGTGCTGCCATGCCTGAGGCTCTGTACTGCCCAGCCCCCACATGCAACCCCAAAGAAGGCGCATCCTTCCTGCCTGGCTGTTGTCTGTCCCCGCTGTCCTTCCCTTCCCGAAGCAGGAAGCACTGTCATCCCGGCCTCTGCTGCACTCCCCCTGCCTTCCTGTTCCTGGCCCAGGAACTGGCTTCTTCCTTCCCCTGGCCAGCAGCCCTGGCCCCCTGGCCTGAGCAGAGCAGTCAGGGTAGGCGCCAGGCCGAGGTCAAGGGGCCAGAGTGCATCCCTCCTCTTCCCTGTGCTGTCAGCAGCCTTGGGCAGGGGGGCCCTGGGGTCAGCCGCAGGTGCTGGGCATGGGAGCAGCACACCGGCGTCCTGGGCGAGGGCAGCCAGCAGGGTGGGAAGGCCGGCGGGCTAGATGCTGGCCACATCCCAGCACTTGGCGCCTCATTTGATCCTTACACTTACTGGAAGGGAGGGACGGATCGGGAGTCCAGTCAACAGGGAGGACACTGAGGCTCCAGCCTCCACGTCAGTGGTAAGCAGCAGCTGTGCAGGAGCCCAAGTCTGCCCAAGTCCAGGCCCGTCCCTGCCTGGGACCCAGCCCTCACACTTCTCCGTCTCCTCCTCTCCATTGCCACCGCTGGTGCCAGTCTCCTGACCTCTCTGCTCCTTAGCAGTCTCCTCCCTGGCCTCCAATTTGTCCCTCAGCCCAAAGGACACCTTCCTTGGCTCCTTGTGGCCCTCCGGATCTATAACGGCCCTTGGCCCAGCCTCCAGAGCTCTGCCCTGCCCCACTGGCCCCCTTCCTGGCCAGTTTCACCTCCCAGTGCTTCTGCCACACGGTCAGGATATCAGCCACACCCAACGTCCCCCGCTGAGCACCCCAGGCACTCATCTACCACACAGGAAAGGGCTGTGTCACTGAGCGGCTCCTGAGGGCCAGGATGTCACTGGGCCACGTCTCTGTCCTGAGGCCCAGCACAGCCAACCCAGGCCCATGATATCAGGATGGTGCTCCAGCTCGGGGGTGCCATTCCACCTCTGGCAGTGTGTGGCAGTAGTGGTTTTTGCATTTGGCAATTTCCTATTTCAGGCCCTGTGATGATCACCCAGTGGATAACAGGGGCTGTACAGCAGTTCTGGTACTGGGATCCATGGTCTCCTGAGCAGCTGTGCCCTGCAGACTGGAGGCAAGCTGAGGGGGAAGCACCGGGGCCAGGCGAGGCCAGGTGGGGGCTCTGTGCAGCAGTCCCAGGGCTCAGCCAAGCTGGAGAGCCTGCTCTCCCTTCACTCTTGGGGCCAGGCTTGTGCACTGACCTCGGGGGAAGGCTCACGGCGTGTTCTGCCTTGGCGTTCTCCCCAGCTCCAAGTAGATGGCAGTCTCTGTGCTTCCAGAGAACAAGGGTGAAGGCATCAGAGAACAAGGGTGAGGGCATCGGTCCTCCTGCCTCCCGCCCTGCGGGGCTGAGAAGGCTAAGCCGGGAGGGGCTGTTCAGAGAGAGTGCTCAGCCCTGAGAGCCCAGCTGTGTCCCCACCAGTGTCACTCTGACTGTATGACCTTGGGCAAGTCACTTCCCCCAATCCACACTTATGACATGAGAATTGTCCCCAGGATCACTGAGTACCACAGACCACAAATAACGTACTATCACACGAAGAACAGTGGTAAGATATGCTGTTGTGGGCTGAGGCACACTGAGAGCCTCTTCCAGCTTTGGAAAAGCGTTGCCTTTCACAGCTGGAGCAGCTACTGTGACTCGGTGCTCTGGCCACAGTGCTAAGGTTTGGGGCGATCAGAGAAAGTCTTACCAGTGGAAGGGAGTGTTCACATGAGTTGAAAAGGAGTTTGTGGAATGAATAAGAAATCGCTGGTCCAGGAGGAGGGCGCAGAGGGCAGAGGGCCCTGTGGCAGAGTGCTGGTGACCTTGGGCTGTCAGGCAGGCAGAGCTGTCAGGGCGGCGGTGCACAGCGTGGGGCAACAGGCCCCAGAGTGGGGCCACGGGTCACAGGCCTAGCCGTAGGCTCTTGGCAGGCTCATTTAACTGGAGCCCTGCTCAAGGTGTGCTTCCTCCTCCTAGAGCTGGCTCCAAGACTTCAAGCCCACCTCTGAGCTCCCCCGCCCTCCCTGGCAGCTCTCCTGAGCTCCAGCCCTGGGGGCTCTGCTTCCCCGATGTTTCCTGCCAAGTACCCCCAGCCCTAAGACCTGGACCATCCCCACTACTGAGGAGGACAAGGAGCCAGAGGGCAGCACAGAAGTGTCCCCGGCCCAGATAAGCAAGCATTTAAAGGGCAGAGAATTCCCAGTATTGGCAAGGCTGTGAGCAAACAGGTACTCACAGAAATGAAAATGATGCTCATTCACTTTGACCCTCAAATTCTGCTTACTCCAATACATCCTGTTACAACAGACAACAAGCGCAAACACTTTCTGTACGCCAGCACAGCCTACACACTTGTGCGTACCACACCCCTCTATTGCCCCCCTGGAAGAAGAAAGTGAAAATGTTAGTCACTCAGTCATGTCCAGCTCTTTGTGACCCCATGGACTGTAGCCTGCCAGGTTCCTCGGTCCATGGAATTCTCCAAGCAAAAATACTGAAGTGGGTAGCCATTCCCTTCTCCAAGGGATCTTCCCAACCCAGGGATCGAACCCAGGTCTCCTGCATTGCAGGCAGATTCTTTACCATCTGAACCACCAGGGAAGCCCCCTGAGGTGGGTACTATCCTGATCATTGTGGAGATGAAAAAACTAAGACACCGAGGTTAAGTTAACTAGTCAGAGATTACCTTTGGGTGACAGGATTATGGAAACTGCTGTTTACTCTATACCTTCTCAGAACCAGCATCAACAGCAGAGTGGCTGGAAGCCTCAGGGTTGCTTCTCGCCTCTCCCTACCACCCTGGCAAAGTGCTTTGCACTCCCAGAGCTCCAGCATTGAACAGCAGATGTCCTCTAGCCCGAGTGTGACCCCTTGACGTTCCGGGACTGCCCTTTTCAGCCCCTTTCCTTGCCATCCGACTGTCTGGCCAGCCTCAGTGTCCCATAGCTGGGTTACCACTCTTTCGTCTCCCCACTAGTCCAGGCCTTTCGCAGTGGTTAGAGGAGGCTTTGAGAACACAAATCCTTCTTCTACCTAAAACCATTTCCTGCCTCTCTGCTGCTTGGAGATGGAATCTGAGTTTCTCATATGACTCTCTAGTCACTCTTGTCACTTGCCTGGTACCTGCTCCAGCCCTAGGCTTGCATTTTTAGGTTCCTGGGAGCCTCTCTGCACATTTCCACAGCTTCATGCAGCAGCCTGACTGATTACACTCAACAGTTCCTCAACGCAAGGGTTAGATCCTTTCCAGGGTGGCATCACCAGCATGGGACTTGGCCCTGGATTGCTCTTGACTGGCGTTGAGGATCCAGGGAACAAAATTAGAGTGCACAGCGTGTGGGCAGAGGTGGAGGTGGGGATGGAGGGCAGAGGTCCTGCACTGAAGCACGCACACCTGTCAGGGGCAGATCCAGGGGGAAGCAACGTGTCCAGCGGCATGCTGTTTTTGAAGGCTCTCTGGGGCATCGAGGTGAAAATGTCCACGAGGTGGTCAGCAATTTAGGACCCCACATGCCCACCTTGCTGGAATATGGACACACCAGCTATGCCTGCCACTTCCTACTCCTTAGCCCTTATGCCATGTGGCACCAGACCCCAGACACCTGTCACTTCCCTCAAAGCTGCTCTGACAATCTAATGAGCCATTTCACTCCTCTAATTTTCTAATTAATTTTACTAATCTCCAAAATGAGGGCAATAGCCTATGTCACAAGGTTAAAATCTTCACACACCCTGTGTGGAGAAATTTGATTAACCATTTCAGACTGAGGTGGGACTCACTGGTAGTGTGTGCGCGCGTGTGTGTATGTGTGTGTGTGCATAAGTGATGCTTCACACAAACAAAACTTCATTAGGTAGAATTCTGAAGAGCTTTGAGGATGGTGTTTAGGTTGGATAAGGATGAGAGCCTCCCGTGAACCTACCCTAAAGCTTAGATTCTGTGCTCCTGGGGCACACAAGGGGTGGGGAATGAAGCTCTCTTCCTGCCCCAGTAGATTCCTCCCACTTGGTGCAGCATCACCTTCTGTCTGAAATTCTTAGCAGCCTCTCGCATGTATGTGGAGCAGAAGAAAGCTCACACACTGAGACTGTGGTGTGGGTGCAGGCTAGGTGGATATGGGGCTCGGGCTCCTCTTGGAGGAGGCCCTCTAGCAGGAGGGCCTGTACCACCAGCCCAAGGGGACTGAGGAAGGCTCAGATCTGTGTTTCAGAGTGGTCTTGCTAAAGCAATTTTTGGAAGCAGGGAGTTTTGGAGAGGCTGAGTGGGACTGTAGGCTGCTTGAGTATCCTCAAGGGGTGAGATGGGGGAAGAGCACCCTAGTAGGTGCAGGGCGCCCCGTGCAGCAGTCATGGGTGCAGCCAGCTTTACCAGGCAGTTGCCCTGGCCTTTCTGGGGTCAGGGCTCTGCTCTGTGGCGGCAGGACGGGCAGTGTTATCAGACAGCCCAGCTGGCTCAGAGGTGGCCCCCCAGTGCTGCTAAATCTGGGCCACGGGCTCCTGCTGCAGGAAGAGGGAACGCAGGCAGGATGTCCTCTCCTGTGGCCGGCAAGTCCTTTCCCATGAACCCATGCTGACCTCACTGGCCACGTGGCGGGGCTCCCCCACTTGCCACCCTGACTTGTGCGTGCTCACAGGGCCACCCGCACCCCATCCGGCCCTCAGAGATGGGGGTGGCCTGGGACACTGGAGCCAGGCAGGGCTGTGCCTCTTTCGGGCCACACCCAGCCTCAGTGGCAGCCAGTCCCAAAGCCTGCATCTTCCTGCTCCCAGACTTCTCCTTTCAGTGTGACCGGAAAACGGAGATCCCAGAGGAAGCCAGTGTCTGAAAAGGATCGAAACTCAGGAATCCCTGGCTCCAGCTGGACACGTTGGCCATGTCTTGTTCAGAGGTCGGTGCAAGGAGTGTGGGAGTCTCTGGACTCCTCTCCCTACCCATCCCCCTTCGCCAAGGGATATCTCAGGACTGTGGGGCACAGACTAGGTCCTAGTGGGAAGAAATCTGCATGGTAGGGGGGAACACCAAAATGGCAGCAGGAGGGGTGTAAGCTAGATGCAGGAAAAACCTTCCCCTCATGACTGAGACCCCACTTAATTTCCCCGGATTCCCTGACTTCCCTCTATCATATCACACTCCCAACTTTCTTCCTTCCTGCCTTTGACTGGAGGCCCGGCCTCCCCAGTGGAACGCCTCATTTTCCCCATCTCCTCCTCTTCTCAGGGTTCCCATCTGGTAAACAATTTCATGATCTATTCTGCCACTTCAGCCAGAGACTGGCACTCGTCCCTCTCTCTCCACCATGCCCTGCTGCCTCCTTCCCTGGTATATCTCCTGGGTGCACCTGCAGCCTCCTCGTTGTGGCCTTGCATCTGCTCTTGCCCCTCTGGCGATGGCTTCAGGGGAGTCTGACCATGTGGCTCCCCACTACACCCCTCTTCCAGGTGTGCCGCTAGCTCCTGCGTCTCCATTTCCTGTCTCTTCCACCCCATTGCTCTGCCCCCAGGACTTTAGCCTCATCTGATCACCATCTGACTTTTCTGTCTCTGGGCCTTTGAGGCAGTCTTTGTCCTGCTTGGAACCCCTTTCCTGGAGTCTGCAGACCCCTCAAGGAAGCTCCAAGCTGGAAGCAACTTGGTGGAGCCCACACCACCAGCTGGACCACACTGGGCTCACTGAGCACTATCACCCCTGGGCTACGATGTCATGTTTGTGCCCCTGCAAGTCTGGCACTTGAGAAGCTCCTGCAGAATGGACTTGGTCCAAATCTTCCCTTTGCCACCCTGAGCAGACACTAGAGCTTTCACCTTGCACAGGACTATAGTCCCCCTCACTGGTTAGGCTGCCTGCCACTGCCTGGGGGTCAGGCTGGGGGCGGCACAGCAAGGAGATGGCCAGACAGTCCCCTTGTCACACCTCACGCCCAGCCTGGCGCCTGGTCATGGGGACACTGTGCTGTGGGGAGGCAGAGTCCTTCGGCCACACTGACCCAGTGCCTCCAGCATGCTGGGTCGGTGAGCACACCTGTATGTGAGTCCTCAGAGCACTGAGCTAAGGCCAGTGCTGTACCTGCACTGACTCACATGCCCGCCCCTCTCCCACACCTCTGTCCACACCTGGCTCTGGCTCAGGGCTGAGGAGCAGAGACGGGAAAGAGCTGGGATGGTCATGAGTGTCTCAGCCGTGGCAGGAGCCAGTAGCCTCATGGCAGGCCATCCAAGCTTCCTGGCAATTGCCTCCTTCCCCACATGTCCCTGAGCTGACTGCCCACTGTTCAGAGGCACAGACAGCCCCTCTAGAGTCTAAGCCCCAAGAGATAAAGCCTGTAGGAGGTGGCCTCTGCCATCTGCCTTCTCTAGTGTGACACGATTGGGGTAAGGAGTCCAGCCCCAAGCACAGCCTCTCAGAGCGTGCCAGCTTGTTGCAGTGCTATGTGTGGGCAAACTGAGGCATAAGGAGAGGAAGGGAGGGGTCCAGGCAACACAGCAAGTTTAGGGGTAGAGCCAGGAAGGAGCCAGCTCTGGCACAAGCACCGCATCTCTGAGGGTCGCCTTCAGGCCAGGCTGCTCACCTGCCAGCACGTGGCCTCCCACTGGGGCTGCGCTGGAATGTCTGTGCTTCTGCTCCAGCACCCCCATCAGTCTAGGGGCTTCTCAGGTCCTCTTCAGCCCCAAAGTGGGTGGCACAAGTATAAGGCTCAGGGACTGTGGCAATGGTCTGCTCTCAACAGGTTATCTCCCTACCAGCCGTGCCCTGGTCCAGCCAAGGCCGTCCCCCTCCACGGGCCCCTTGGCTTCATTCTTTCTCTTCTCCCTCACTGCCCAACTTTGGTAAGAATCACCTGTACTCACTGCGAGACTGACTTATCCCCCCTCTGTCTGCCACCTTGCACTCTGCTCCACTCAGGAGCACCAGGACGTGAGTCTCTCCTGGTTTTCCTTACACTCTGCACGTTGGATGTTTTCTATCTCCCTGGAAGCCTCTCGCTCTCTGGTCCCCTCTTTGGGGAAGATGGTCCCATCCTGGGACAGCTTCCTCTTCAGCCTCTCTCCTGAGCCTTGGACACTATACCCACTGCCTGCTGGATGTCTTCTCAAGGTGGGGTCTCCCACTCCTCAGCCCTGAAGTCCAACCACGGCACCTGTGAAAGCCTGGGCCTGGGAAGGGTGCAGGGGAGCAAAGAAGGGCCAAGAGGCAGCCCCTCTGCTCAGACCTGCCCTGACTTGGAGGCCAGAAGTTGTCTTCTTCCATCCTCCTCCCCCTAGGTTCACCCACACGTCCCTTCACTCCACTCTCCCCAGCCCTTCAGCCCATATAGACACAGAGAATGGGGTTCTGGTATCCCAAAGACCTGGGTTGAACATGTCCTTTACTACTGGCTTCCTGAGGACTTTGGGGGAAGTTACCCCTGTCCTTGGTTCAAGCGTTCCCGTTTGTAAAAAGGGTCTAACATTTCCTTGTGAGGATTAAAAGAAATGAAACATGTAAAGCCAGTATTCAAAGCCAACAGTGTTTAAAAATAGAGGTATCCATTTCTCCCTTCAGATCTTTCAGAACTACTCCCTCAGACACTGGGGACCCATGATCGGTCCTCCGCCCTCTGACCCCCAGGGTCACTGAATCTCTCATGGGCTTCCAGCTCATCTGCCTCTCATTCCTGATGCCTTCCCCCTGACATCTCCAAACAGCCACCCCTCGCTCAACCCCCGAACTCTCTTCCCTCCAATCGCTCAGAGGCAACCTTTAGTCATGTTCCCATCACCTGTTTCCACACTGCCTCTCCTGTGTTGAAGACCCTTCTTTGCAGCCCCTGCCTTATGATCCTTAGCTTGGCCATCCAGGGTGCTACCCCCCAAATAAGGCGAGGGCCGGCCTTCTGCCTCTTCTGCCATGCTGATCACTTACGAGCTGCTGACTCAAGATCAGCCTCAAAATCCAACAACTGCGCCCAGTTTTCCCGGACTACGCCTGATTCCCTCCATCCCTTGGGACTGCTCCATCCCAGCAGTCCTTGGCCTGGGGAAAGTGAACAGCAACCAGAGTTCCCTCAGGAATGCTGATCTCGAGCGCAGACTAGAGTCGCGGGGAAGTGCGCCTCCGGGACTACGACCCGGCGGGGACTGCAACTTCTGCGCTGGGGGACAACCTCAGTGCGCGCGGATCGCAGGATAGAGTAGTGCGGTGCCCGACTCCGCAGAAAAGCGTGTAAGCAAGCGAAGGATCCAGGCTGAGGATGCAGCGCGAAGGGGCCCGGGTCCAAGGGAGCTGAACCATAGACCGTGGAGTGAAGTCGAGAACCCATCTCCACGCTGCTGGGCTGCCCCGCGGCCCGTCCTCTCCCTTTCCTCACCCCGGCAAGCCCGGCCCGACTCTCTCTGCTCCTTCCGGGATCTGAATTCGTGGCTCTCAACCCTGTCTCCCCTCGTGCCCAAGGGTCCCGCGGGCCCCGTCCCCCGACCGGTCTCGCGTCCGTGCAGTCCCACCATTTGCCCAGGGAAAGCGTCCCCGCTCGTGGCCAGCTGCGCACTGGGGCCGGCGGAGGGCTCACCACGCTCGTTGTCGAGCAGTCCGAGGCAGAGCCACAGGCGCAGGCACAACGCGGCACCCCGCTGCATCTCCGGCCGCGGTGGCGCGGATCAAACGTGCGACCGCAGCTCTCGCTTGAGTGTGGGCTCGAGGCACCGCGCGGGCGGGGCCGGGGCGGGGCTGCGGCCGGGGCGGGGCTCCCGCGGCGGCCTTCGCATCGGAAAGCAGCCCTCGCACCTCTTAGGACCGCCCTCTCGCCTAGGAGACTGCCGCAGAGACGTGAGGGTGCTGGTGCGAGGGAGGGCTGGTCCGCGCCCCACTTCCGAGTCAACCGCAACCCTTCAGGTTGGCCATTGTGAGTTAAAAAGGGCATGAATCCAGCCGCCAAGATTGGACAAAACGTGGCAGCACGTATTTTTCTGTAATTTTCTTCAGTTAATAAATACTATGCTTAAAGTAGGAAAAAGAAGAAAGCAATATAATTTAAAATAGCAATATATCAAATCTTTGAGACCGTTCAGTAAACTTTATCTTACCGCCTACGTGGTGTAGATGCAGACTGTACCCTTGGGCCAGGCACCCAGTATAACTAACCTCCATCCTGCAGGCATGTCCTCTTTAGATTTCCTCCAAATAGTTTTGCTCTGAGCTCATTCATAAGTCCTTTCATCAGGTGACAGTTTGCTCTCTGACTTGGTAACCCTTTCATAGACTTCCTTTCTCTTTTCAGGTCTGTCTCTAGATTTTTCCTATTTAAAAACAAATCCCATGAGCATGACTGTCTCCCTCTTCTGCTTTCATAATCACACTTTTACTATCCCTCCCCCTACCACCTGCAAAAGTCCATTCATCCTTGTCAAAAACCATTGTTGAAAACAATTGTTACTAAATCTCTAATGCAAGAGAGAATGGAACTTAAGTTGTAATCATATATGGAATATTTAATAAATAATGTGAAAGGTAGGCAACCAAATAAATGAAGTTAGATCCTTTTCCTCAACCACATGTTGCTTTTCTTTCAACTTTTGTTGTTAGTTTTAACATATTGAAATCTGGTTTTAATATATTGTATTTAGTTTAAATATGTTGATATATAATCAATGTACTATAAATGAGAATTTTAAAGCAAACACTTCTGTTTCAGTCCCACAGATTAAAGAATATAAAATGGCACAAGCTTTCCAGAAGCTTGCCCTTTCTCCTTCTTAACCCCCAAATCCTGGCTTTATCATTTCCCTGCTTTTCTTTATCATTTTATTTCCCAGATATATTTTGCTTGTTTTTAACCTTATTTAAATGGATTCATTGCATAATCTTTTGCTCAGCATCTTTTGTGAGATTCATGTGTATTGCTATGAAGACCTATGAAAAAGTGAGTGTTAGTCAGTCTTGTCTGACTCTTTGTGACCCCGTGGACTGTAGCCCACCAGGCTCCTCTGTCCATGGAATTCTCCGGGCAAGAATACTGGAGGGGGTTGCCGTTTCCTTCTCCAGGGGATCTTCCTGACCTGGGATTGAACCCAGGTCCCCTGCATTGCAGGAGCTTTACACACTGACCCACTGGGCAGTGAAGACCAACACTTCACTCATCTTCACTGATGCATAGTCTTCTGTGTGACACAACACAGTTCATCTGTGCACCTACTGTTGATGGGAGTTTGAGTTGTTACCAGTTTCCAACTTTTCTGCTACAAACATATGTTTTTTGGTATACATGTGCCCTGTTCTCTAAGTTACATGTACAAGAGTGACACTACTAGATTTCTTCTACTTTGTAGTTGGTACCAACTATTCTTCCCTTATTTGTACACTTTGCACTGTGATTAGTTCCCTGTGTTCCACACCTTCACTGACACATATGTCAGTTTTAATTTTCGAATTTAGCCATTTTAATTGATTTGTAGTGGCATCTCTTTATGGTTTTCACTAGATTTTCCCTAATTAATGTTGAATTTGAGAACATCTTTTATAATTTTCCATTTGAATGTCAAGTCTTTTGCTTCTTAGCACTTCCTATTGTCTTTTTTGTATTGATTTGTAGGTTTTTTTTTTTTTTTTCTTTTGGCTGCTGAAATGTTTTAATCTATTTTTTAAAACTTTTATTTTGTATTGGGGTGTAGCCAGTTAACAAACAGTGCAATGTTGTGATAGTTTTAGGTGAACAGTGAGGGGACTCAGCCATATATGTATATATATATATATATATATATATATATACCCCAAACTCCCCTCCCATCCAGACTGTTACATAACATTGAACAGTGTTCCATGTGCTGTAACACTAGGTCCTTGTTGGTTATCCATTTTAAATATAGCATTGTGTACATGTCCATCCCCAAATTCCTAATTATCCTTTCCCCCGTCCTTCCCCTTGGCAACCTTAAGTTTGTTCTCTAAGTCTGTGAGTCTCTTGTTGTTTCGTAAGTAAGTTTCTTTGTATCATTTCTTTTTAGATTCCACATATAATGGATGTCATACAATATTTCTCCTTCTATGTCTAACTTACTTCATTAAGTATGACACTGTCTATGTCCATCCATGTTGCTGCAAATGGCATTATTTCGTTCTTCTTCATGGCTGAGTAATATTCCTATATATATATATATGTACCACATCTTTATCCATTCCTCTGTCGATGGACATTTAGGTTTCTTCCATGTCTTGGCTATTGTAAACAGCACTGCAATGAATATTGGGATGCATACATCCTTTCGGATCATGTTTTTCTCTGGATATATGCCGAGGAGTGGGATTGCAGTGTCATATGGTAGCTCTATTTTTAGTTTTTAAAGGAACTTCTTTACTGTTCTCCATAGTGGCTGTATCAACTTACATTTCCACCAACAGTGTGGGAAGATTCCCCTTCTCTTCACATCCTTTCCAGCATTTATTGTTTGTGGATTAAAAAAATTAATTAGTTTGTTTTCATTGGAGAATAATTACTTTACAGTATTGTGGTGGTTTTTGCCATACATAGACATGGACCAACCACGGGTGCATATGTTTCCCCCAACTTGAACCCCCCTCCCACCTCCCTCCCACCCCATCCCTCTGGGTTGTCCCAAAGCACCAGCTTTGAGTGCCTGCTTCATGCATCAAACTTGCACTGGTCATCTGTTTTACATATGGTAATATACATGTTTCAATGCTATTATCTCAAAACATCCCACCCTTGCCTTCTCCCACAGAGTCCAAAAGTCTGTTCTTTACATCTATATCTCTTTTGCAGACTTGCATATAGGATTGTCATTACCATATTTCTAAATTCCATATATATGCATTCGTATACTGTATTGGTGTTTCTCTTTCTGACTTACTTCACTCTATATAATAGGCTCCAGTTTCATCCACCTCATTAGAAATGACTCAAATGCATTCTTTTTTATAGCTGAGTAATATTCTATTGTGTATATGCATCACAACTTCCTTATCCATTCATCTACCAACAGACATCTAGGTTGCTTTTATGTCCTAGCTATTGTAAACAGTGCTGCAATGAACTTTGGAGTACATGTGCTTCTTTCAGTTCTGGTTGCCTTGGTGTGTATGCCCAACAGTGGGATTGTTGGTTCGTATGGCAGTTCTATTTCCACTCTTTAAAGGAATCTTGTTTGTGGATTTTTTTGGTAATAGGCATTCTGACTGGTGTGAGGTGATATCTCATTGTAGTTTGGACTTCCATTTCTCTAATAATTGGAGATGTTTAACATCTTTTCATGTGCCGATTGGCCATCTGTATGTCTTTGGAGAAATGTCTATTTAGGTCTTTTGCCCATTTTTTGAGTGGTTGTTTGTTTTGATGCCATTAGGCATCATTTGCTATTTGTAAAATTTGGAAATTAATCCCTATTGGTCATATCATTTGCAAATATTTCCTTCCAATTTTTGGGTAGTCATTTCATTTTGTTTATTGTTTCCCTTACTGTGCAGAAGCTTTTGCATTTATTTTTGATTTTATTTTTATTTTTCTGGGAAACAGATTGAAGAAGACATTGCTGTGGTTTATGTCAGAGAGTGTTCTGCCTATGTTTTCCTCTAGGAGTTTTATAGTATCTGATCTCACATTTAGGTCATTAATCCATTATGAGCTTATTTTTGTCAATGGTATTACACAAAGAATGATCTAATTTCATTTTTTTTTACATGTAGCTATCCAGTTTCCCCAGCACCATTTGTTGCAGAGACTGTCTTTCCAACATTGTGTAATCTTGCCTCCTTTGTCATAGATTAATTTGTCATAGGTGCATGGATTTCAGGGTTTTCTATCCTGTAACATTGATCTATAGTTCTACTTTTGTGCCTGTATCATACTATTTTGACGAATGTAGCTTTGTAGTATAGTCTGAAGCCAGGGAGCCTGATTCCTCCAGGTTTATTGTTCTTTTTCAAGATTGATTTGGCTATTTGGGGCCTTTTGTGTCCCTATACACATTTTGAGATATTTTTCCTAATTCTCTGAAAAATGTCATTGGTAGTTTGATAGAAATTACACCGAGTCTATAGATTGCCTTGGGTAGTTTAGTCATTTTGACAGTATTCGTTCTTACATTCCACAAACTTGATATATCTTTCCATCTGTTTATGACTTTGATTTCTTTCATCACCATCTTATAGTTTTTGGAGTACAGGCTTTTTATTTCCTTAGGTAGGTTTATTCCTAGGTATTTTATTCTTTTTGATGTGATAGTAAATAGAAATCTTTCTTAATTTCTTTTTCTGATCTTCCATTGTTAGTGTATAGAAATGCAACAGGTTTCTGTGTTATTAACTTTGTAACCAGCAACATTACCAAGTTCATTGATGAGCTCCAGCAGTTTTCTGGTACCACCTTTAGGATTTTCTACATATAGTATTGTGGTATCTGCCATTAGTGACAGTTTAACTTCTTCTCTTCCAATTTGGATTCCATTTACCTCTTTTTCTTCTTTGATTGCTATAGCTAAGACTTCCAAAACTATGTCGAATAAAAGTGGTAAAGCAGATAGAAGAAGTAAGAACTACAATCCTGCAGTGGCTAGAATGAACACCACAACGCAGAAGGTTAATCAGAATGAAGAAGCAGAGTGTTAGTTCCCGAGATGAAGGGACAAGACGAAACCCCAGAGGGAGATTCTGGTTCAGGTTGGCAGAGCAGAAGAACCTGTGCTCCTCTCCTCCTCTGCGAACACCAAAATTGCAACTAGTTGTTGAACAGCCATCGACAGGGGGATGCTGAAACCCAGCAAAAAAGATACCGTACATCCAAAGACAAAGAGGAAACTGCAACGAGATGGCAGAAGGGGTGCAAACACAATAAAATAAAATCCTATACCCACTGAGTGGGCAACTCACAACCTGGAGAACCATATGATACCAAAGAATCTCACTGTTATGAAGGTTCTGAGCCTCATATCGGGCTTCCCAGCCTGGGGAGCTGGCAAAGGAATTGGAAATCCCCAGGAAGTCTGACTTTGAAGGCCAGTGGGATTTGATTTTAGGACTTCCACAGGACTGGGGGAAACAGAGACTCATTCTTGGATGGCACATACAAAATCTTGTGCACACTTAGACCCAAGGGAAAGGAGCAGTGATCCCACAGGAGACTGAACTGGACTTACCTGCTAGTGTTGGAGGGTCTACAGTGGAGGAGTGGGGTGGCAATGGCTCACCCTGGGATGGGGGCACTGGCAGCAGTGGTCCTGGAAAGAACTCCATGGCATAAGTCCTCTTGGAGGTCACTGTTAACCCTATTATAGAGTCCCCATAGACCCCAGGGCTGCATCCCCATAGGCCAAACAACTAACAGGAAGGGAGAGCGCCACCACCCATCAGCAGATTTTTAGATTTAAGTTTTATTGAGCTTGGCTCTGCCCACCAATGCCCTGTTTTGCCCACCACCAGTGCCTCCCATCAGGAAGCTTATACAAGCCTCTTAGCCTCATCCATCAGAGGGCAGCAGCAGAAGAAAGAAGAGCCACAATTCCACAGTGGCTAGAATCAAAATCACAACACAGAAAGTTAGCCAGGATGAAAAAAACATAGGGTTTTTTCCCAGATGAAAGGGCAAGATAAAACTCTAGACAAACAACCAAATGAAGATAGGCAACCTTCCAGAAATAGAAATCAGAACAATGATAGTGAAGATGATCTAAGATTTGGGGAAAAGAATGGAGGCAAGAAATAATTACCAATGACCTAGAAAACTAAAGAACAAACAGAGATGAATGATACACTAGAAGGAATCAATTGGCAGAATAAATGATGCAGAAGAATGGATAAGTGACCTGGAGGGCAGAATGGTGGAAATCACTGCTGCAGAACAGGATGTAGAAAAATGAATGGAAAAAAAAAGACAGCCTAAGAGACCTCTGGAACATTAAATGCACTAACATTTGCATTATAGGGGTTCCAGAAGAAGAGAGAGAAATGACCTGAGAAAACATTGAAGAAATAATACCTGAAAACTTCCCTAATATGGGAAAGGAAATAGTCAACCAAGTCCAGGAAGCATAGAGTGTCTCAGGCAGGATAAACCCAAGGAGGAACACACCAAGATACAGAGTAATCAAATGAATGAAAATTAAAGACAAAGGTAAAGTATTAAAAGCAACAAGGGGAAAACAACAAATAACATACAAGGGAACATCCATAAGGTTATCAACTGATTTCTCAACAGAAACTGTACGACTCAGAAGGGAATGGCATGATACACTTAAAGTAATGAAAAAGAAGAACCTATAGCCAAGAATATCCTAACCAGCAAGACTCTTGTTCAAATTTGACAGAGAAATCAAAAGTTTTACAAACAAGCAAAAGTTAAGAGAATTCAGCACCACCAAACAAGCTCTACAACAAGTTCTAAAGGACCTCCTCTAGGCAGAAAATGCAAGCCTAGGAAAAGACCTACACAAAATAAACCCAAAACAATTTAGAAAATGTTAATATGATCATACATATTGATAATTACCTTAACTGGAAATGAATTAAATTCACAAACCACTAGGCAAAGTCTGGCTAGGCAGATGAAAACATGTGCATATATATAATAATTTTCCTTCCACTTCCCACATCATTCCACTTAACCCCCAAATTGTAAGTAATTATTTTATATTGTTAGGTTAATCATGTTTCCTTTATGGCTTGCAATTGTAATTATATTTTATATTTTGTCCAGCTATTGATTGTGAAAACTGGTAAAGATCTTTTACTATTGTGATTATGTCAGTATTATTCACTTAATATCATGGTATCATGATTGGTCAACAGAAAACAATAGAAAAAATAGAATTAAAGTGGTGAGAGTTGACATTCTTGTCTTTTTCCTGATCTTGGAGGAAATACTTTCAGCTTTTCACTATTGAGTATGATGCTAGCTGTAGGTGTGTCATATATGGTCTTTATTATGCAGAGGTATGTACACTCTATGCCCACTTTTTAGAGAGATTTTACCATAACTTGGTGCTGAATTTTGTCAAAAGCTTTTTCTGTATTTATTGAGATGATCATATGGTTTTTATTCTTCAATTTGGTGATATAGTGTAACACATTGATTGATTTGCACATGTTGAAAAATGCTTGCATCTCTGGGCTTTCCTTGTGGTTCAGTTGGTAAAGTATCTGCCCGCAATGCAGGAGACCTGGGTTTGATCCTTGGGTTGGAAAGATACCCTGGAGAAGGGAAAGGCTACCCACTCCAGTATTCTGGCCTGGAGAATTCCATGGACTGTATAAACCCATGGGGCCCACAAAGAGTTGGACACAACTGAGCGACTTTCACTTTCTCACTGGGATGAATCCCGCTTGATCATGGTGCATAATCTTTATTGTACTGTTGGATTCTGTTTGTTAGTATTTTATTGAGGATTTTTGCATCTTTGTTCATCACTGTAATTTGTGTGTGTGTGTGTGTGTATGTGTGTGTGTGTGTGGTATGTTTGTCTAGTTATGGTATCAGGGTGGTTGTGGCCTTATAAAATTAGTTTGGAAGTTTTCCTTCCTCTCCAATTTTTTTGGCACAATTTCACAAGGATAGGTGTTAACTATTCTCTAAATGTTTGCTAAAATTCACCTGTGAAGCCATCTGGTCCTGGACTTTTGTCTGTTGGGAGGTTTTTAATCACAGTTAAAATTTCAGTGCTTGTGATTTGTCAGTTCATATGTTTTATTTCTTCTTGGTTCAGTCTAGGGAGACTGTACCTTTCTAATAATTTGTCCATTTCTTCCAGGTTGTCCAATTTTTTTGTCATACAGTTGTTAATAGTAGTCTCTTATGATCCTTGGTTTTGGATTGATCCTTTTGAACTGTGATGTTGGAGAAGACTCTTGAGAGTCTCTTGGAATGCAAGGAGATCAAAGCAGTCAATCCTGAAGGAAGTCAATCCTGAATAGTCATTGGAAGGACTGATGCTGAAGCTGAAACTGTAATACTTTGGCCACCTGATGCAAAGAACTGACTCATTGGAAAAGACAATGATGCTGGGAAAGATTGAAGGCAGGAGGAGAAGGGAGTGACAGAGGATGTGATGGTTGGATGGCATCACTGACTTGATGGACTTGAGTTAGAACAAGCTTTGGGAGTTGGTGATGGACAGAGAAGCCTGGCATGCTGTAGTCCACGGGGTCGCAAAAAGTCAGACATGACTGAGTGACTGAACTGATCCTTGGTATTTTCATGGAGTCAGTAACTTCTCCTTTTTCATTTCTAATTTTATTGATTTGAGTCTTCTCCATTTTTTTTCCCTTGATGATTCTGGCTTAAGATGTATCAATTTTGTTTAAAATTTCAAAGATCCAGCTTTTAGTTTCATTGATGTTTGCAATTTTTTCTTTGTCCCTGTTTCATTTATTTATGCTCTGCTACTTATGATTTCTTTCCTTTTTACTAACTCTGGGTTTTGTTTTTCTATCTCTAATTGTTAAAACAATTAGATGTAAACAAAAAACCACATAAAACAATTTAGGTGTGAGGTTAGGCTGTTTACTTGAGACTTTTCTTGTTTCTTGAAAAAAGATTAAGGATTGCTATAAACTTCACTCAGAATTGCTTTGCTGCATCCGAGAGTTTTCAGATCATTGTGCTTTCATTTTTCTCTAGATATTTTTTGATTTCCTCTTCATTCTTTTCAGTGACCCATTGGTTGTTTAGTAGCATATTGTGCAGCCTCTACATGTTTGTGTTTTTTTTATAGTTTTTCTTCTTGTGGTTTATTTTGAAAGTCATAATGTTGTCATTGGAGAAGATGCTTGATATGATTTCAATTTTCTTAAATTTACCAAGGCTCATCTGTGGCCCAGCAGGTGGTCAGTCCTGGAGAATGTATAGTGTGCTACTTTTGGATGGAGTCCTCAGTTATGTCAAACTGATCTAAAGTGTAATTTAAGGCCTCTGTTTCCATATTAATTTTCTGTCTGGATGATCTGTCCATTGATGAGAGTTGGGTGTTAAAGTTCCCCACTATTATTGTGTTACTCTTGACTTCTCTCTTTATGAAGTATTCCTATGTTGATTGTATATATATTTGTTGTGTCTTCTTCTTGAACTGAACTCTTGATCATTACGTAGTGTCCTTGTCTCTTATAACAGTCTAAGTTTTAAAATCTATTTTGTCAGATACAAGTATCACTACTCAAGCTTTCTTTTAATTTCCATTTGTATGGAATACTTTCTCCCATCCCCTTACTTTCAATCTGTAAGTGTCCCTAGGTCTGAGGTGAGTCTCTTATAGACAGTGTATGTATGTGTATATATATATAAGGATTTTATATATACATATATATATATATATGTAAAATCTTGCTTTTGTATCCACCCAGCCAGTTTGTGTCTTTTGGTTGGTGAACTTAATCTATTTATATTTAAGGTCATTATTGATATATATGATCCTATTGGGCTTCACATGTGGCTCCCTGGTTAAAAAAGTTGCCTGACAAGCAGGAGATGTGGATTCAATCCCTGGGTCAGGAAGAGTCTCTGGAGAAGGAAATGGCAATCCACTCCAGTATGCTTGCCTGGGAAGTCCCTTGGGGAGAGGAGCCTGGTGGGCTACCGGGTTGCAAAATAATCAGACATGACTTAGTGACTAAAGGAGGAGTAACAACAGTAATCCTATTACCATTTTCTTAATTGTTTTGGATTTATGTTTTGTAGATTTTTCCTTCTCTGTGTTTCCTGCCTAAAGATGTTCTTTTAGCATTTGTTGCAAAACTAGTTTGGTGATGCTGAATTCTCTTAACTTCTGCTTGTCTCTAAAACTTTTGATTTCTCTCTCAAATTTGAACAAGAGTCTTGCTGGTTAGAATGTTCTTGGTTATAGGTTCTTCCTTTTCATTACTTTAAATGTATCATGCCATTCCCTTCTGACTTGTACAGTTTCTGTTGAGAAATCAGTTGATAACCTTATGGGTGTTCCCTTGTATGTTATTTGTTGTTTTCCCCTTGTTGCTTTTAATATTTTATCTTTGTCTTTAATTTTAATCAGTTTGACTACTATGTGTGTGCATGTGTTTCTCTATGGTTTTATCCTGTCTGAGACTCTCTGTGCTTCCTGGACTTGGTCAACTATTTCTTTCCCATATTACAGATGTTTTCAGCTATTATCTCTTCAAATATTTTCTTGGGTCCTTTCTTTCCCTTTTCTCCTTCTGGGACCCCTATAATGTGAATATTGCTGTGTTTAATGTTGTCCTAGAGGTCTCTTAGGCTGTCTTCATTTCATTTCATTTTTTTTTTTTAACATTCTGTTTTGTGGCAGTGATTTTCATAATTTTGTCTTTTAACTCATTTATCTGCTCTGTCTCAGTTATTCTGCTGTTTATTCCTTCTAGTGTATTGTTCATCTCTGTTTGTTTTGTAGTTCTTCTAGTTTATTGGTAAACATTTCTTTCATCTTCTCCATTATTTTTGTAATATCCTGGATCATTTTCATTATCATTATTCTGAATCTTTTCCTAGAATGCTGCCTAGCTCCACTTTATTTAGCCGTTTTTTGGGGATTTTTACCTTGTTCCTCCATCTGGGACATAATCCTTTTTATTTTGATTAGCTTTCAATGATTGTGGGTTTTGTCCTGAAACCTGTGGGATTGTGGTTTTTCTTGCTTCTTCTGTCTGCCCTCTGGTGGATGAAGCTAAGAGGCTTATATAAGTTTCCTGATGGGAAGGACTGGCTGTGGAGAAAACTGGGTCTTGCCTTGGTACTCAGTAAAACTTTAATTTGATTATCTGCTGATGGGTGGGGCTGTGCTCCCTCCCTGTTGGTTGTTTGGCTCATGCCAGTGGTTACCTCCCAGGAGTGCTGCTGCCAGTGTCCTGCTGCAAGTTACTGTTGACTCATGCCGCCACAGGAGACCCTCTAATACTGTCAGGGAGGTCTTTTTCAGTCTCCTGCAGGGTCACTGCTCCTTTCCTCTGAGTCCTGTTGTGGACAAGGTTTTGTTTCTACCCTCCAAGAGTGGAATCTCTGTTTTCCCCAGGCCTGTGGAAGTCATGCAATCAAATCCCACTGGCCTTCAAGGTAAGTCAGACTCTCTGGGGATTCCTAGTTTCTTTGCTGGATCCCCAGGCTGGGAAGCCGTACTTGAACCTTCACAACAGAAACATGTGAACCTGCACAACAGTGAGAGAACCTCTTTGGTTTATTTTTCTCCAGTTTGTGGGCTGCCTGCCCAGTGGGTGTGTGACTTGATTTTATCATGATTGTGCCCTTCTACGGTCTTGTTGAAGCTTCTTTTTTCCCTTGGACATGGGTGTCTTTTTCTGGTAGGTTCCAGCACCCTCATGTCAATGACTCTTCAACAGCTAGTTGTGATTTTGGTGCTCTCACAGGAGATGAGTGCACATCCTTCTACTCTGTAATCTTGAATAAATCTGTTTTTGTGGTTTTGATTGGCATTTCACTCATGGTTCGTGATGTTCAACCTTTTTTCTTGTACTTACTGGCCATTTGTACAAATTTGGAGAAATGTCTATGTAAGTCCTTTGCCCATTTTAAAAACTGAGGTTTTTTTCCCCCTTTACCCTTTTTTTCTTGTGTTTCTTTTGCAGAGAAGAAACAAACTCTGACTCCATGTTGGAAACTGTTTGTTTTCATTGCTTTTGTTATTATAATCATACCTAATTGCCTGCCTCAGAAGACCCTGACCTGTTACCTGAAGGTAAACTAAAGTGCCTTTGTTCAGCTCAGAGAGAGATAATCTGACCCTGCCCACCTGTGAATAGAAGACATTAACACACCCCAAAATCTATGGCCATACCACCCTGAACGCGCCCGATCTCGTCCAATCTCAGAAACTAAGCAGGGTCGGGCCTGGTTAGTACTTGGGCGGGAGACCGCCTGGGAATACCAGGTGCTGTAGGCTTTTGGGGCTTCCCTGATGGCTCAGAGGTTAAAGCGTCTGCCTACAATGTGGGAGACCCACATTCAATCCCTGGGTTGGGAAGATCCCTTAGAGAAGGAAATGGTAACCCACTGCAGTATTCTTGCCTGGAGAATCCCATGGACGGAGAAGCCTGGTAGGCTGTAGTCCACGGGGTCACAAAGAGGCAGACATGACAGCAACTTCACTTCAACTTCCAAAGACTAGAAATGTTTTGCAAGACGGAAGATCCTTTCACTTTACTTCCCCACTGCCTCTCCCTCTCTATTCTGCCTTTTGACTTTGGTTCCTTATAGCCTCTCTTTTTGGCCCTGCAAAAGAACGTGGCTTCCAAACCCCAACAAGATGGTTACTTTGAGATATTAGTCTACCATCTTCTCTGTCAGCTGGTCCAAATAAAGTCATATGCCTTCTCTCAACACCTTGTCCCTTGGGTTTATTGGCCTCTTGTGCAGTGAGCAGAGTGAGCTTGTACTCAGTAACATTGTTTCTGAAAATATGTATGTTTGCATTTATTTAGTTGGCTGCACTGGATCTTAGGTGTGGCACACCAGCTCTTTGATCTTCCTTGTGGCATGTGTGTTCTTTTTTTAGTTGTGTATGTGAGATCTTTTATTTGTGGTGTGTGGAGTCTTTTGTTGCAGCATGTGCAATCTTTAGTTACTGCATATGAACCCTTAGTTGTGGCTTGTGGGATCTAGTTTCCTGACAAGGGCTTAGTCCTGGGCCCCTTCTACACTTGGGAGTGTGATGCCCTAGTCATTGAGCCAACAGGGAATTCCCCCTAGTGAATTTCCATTCAGTTCAGTTAAGTTGCCCGGTCGTGTCCAACTCTTTGTAACCCCACAGTCTGAAGCACACCAGGCTTCTCTGTCCATCACCACCTTGGAGCGCTTGCTCAAACTCATCCATTAAGTCGGTGATGCCATCCAACGATCTCATCCTCTGTTGACCCTTTTTCCTCCTACCTTCAATCTGTCCCAGCATCAGGGTCTTTTCCAATGAGTCAATCCTTTGCATCAGGTGGCCAAATTGTTGGAGTTTCCAGCTTCAGCATCAGTTCTTCCAATGAATATTCAGGATTGATTTCCTTAGGATTAACTCGTTTGATCTCCTTGTAGTCCAACGGACTCTCAAGAGTCTTCTCCAACATCACAGTTCAAAAGCATCAATTCTCTGGTGCTCAGCTTTCTTTATGGTCCAGCTCTCACATCCATACATACATGACTATTGGAAAAACCATAGCTTTGATTATACGGACCTTTGTTGGTAAAGTAGTGTCTCTGCTTTTTCATATGCTGTCTAGGTTGGTCATAGCTTTTCTTCCAAGCAGCAAGTGTCCTTTGATTTTTTAATCACTGCAGTCACCATCTGCAGTGATTTTGGAGCCTGAGAAAATAATGTCTGTCACTCTTTCCGCTGTTTCCCCATCTATTTGCCATGAAGTGATGGGACCAGAGGCCATGATCTTCGTTTTCTGAATGTTGAGCTTTAAGCCAACCTTTTCAGCCTCCTCTTTCACTTTCATCAGGAGGCTCTTTCAGTTCAGTTCAGTCGCTCAGTCGTGTCCGACTCTTTGTGACCCCAAGAATCGCAGCACGCCAGGCCTCCCTGTCCATCGCCAACTCCCGGAGTTCACTCAGACTCACGCCCATCGAGTCAGTGGTGCCATCCAGCCATCTCATCCTCTGTCGTCCCCTTCTCCTCCTGCCCCCAAGCCCTCCCAGCATCAGAGTCTTTGCCAGTGAGTCAACTCTTCGCATGAGGTGGCCAAAGTACTGGAGTTTCAGTTTTAGCATCATTCTTTCCAAAGAAATCCCAGGGCTGATCTCCTTCAGAATGGACTGGTTGGATCTCCTTGCAGTCCAAGGGACTCTCAAGAGTCTTCTCCAACACCACAGTTCAAAAGCATCAATTCTTCGGTGCTCAGCCTTCTTCACAGTCCAACTCTCACATCCATACATGACCACTGGGAAAACCACAGCCTTGGCTAGACGGACCTTAGTCGGCAAAGAAGTTCTTTATTTTCTGCCATAAGGGTGGTGTCATCTATGTATCTGAGGTTATTGATATTTCTCCATGAAATCTTGATTGCAGCTTGTGCTTTATCCAGTCCAGCATTTCACATGATGTACTCTGCATATATAAGGTAAATAATCAAGGTAACAATATACAGCCTTGACATACTCCTTTTCCAATTTGGAACCAGTCTGTTGTTCCATGTCTGATTCTAACTGTTGCTTCTTGATCTGCATTCAGATTTCTCAGGAGGCAGGTAAGGTGGTCTGGTATTCCCTTCTCTTGAAGAATTTTCCGCAATTTGCTGTGATTCACATGGTCCAAGGCTTTAGCATAGTCAATGAAGCAGAAATAGATATTTTTCTGAAATTCTATTGTTTTTTCTATGATCCAACGGATGTTGGCAATTTGATCTCTGGTTCCTCTGCCTTTTGTAAATCCAAATTGAATGTCTGTAATTTCTCAGTTTATGTACTGTTGAAGTCCGGCTTGGAGAATTTTGAGCATTACTTTACTAGCATGTGAGATGAGTGCAATCTGTGGTAGTTTGAACAATCTTAGTCTTTTATGGGGATTGGAATGAAAACTTACCTTTTCCAGTCCCATGGCCACTGCTGAGTTTTCCAAATTTGCTGACATATTGAGTGCAGCACTTTAACAGCATCATCTTCTATGATTTGAAATTGCTCAGCTGGGATTCCATCACCTCCACTAGCTTTGTTCATAGTGATGTTTCCTAAGGCCCACTTGACTTTGCACTCCAAGATGCCTGGCTCTAGGTGAGTGATCATACCATCGTGGTTATCTGAGTCATTAAGATATTTTTTGTATAGTTCTTCTGTGTATTCTTGCCACCTTTTCTTAATATTTTCTGCTTCTGTTAGGTCCGTACAACTTCTGTCCTTTATTGTGCCTATCTTTCCATGAAATATTCCCTTGGTATCTCTAATTTTCTTGAAGAGATCTCTAGCCTTTCCCATTCTGTTGTTTTCCTCTATTTCTTTGTATTGACAACTTAGGAAGGCTTTCTTATCTCCTCTTGCTATTCTTTGGAATTCTGCATTCAGATGGATATATCTTTCCTTTTTTCCTTTGCCTTTTGCTTCTTTTCTTTTCTCAGCTATTTGTAAGGCCTTCTCAGACAACCATTTTGCCCTTTTGCATTTCTTTTTCTTGGAGATGGTCTTTATCACTGCCTCCTGTACAATTTATGAACCTCTGTCCATAGTTCTGGCACTCTATCTAAGATCTAATCCCTTGAATCTATTTGTCGCTTCCACTGTATAATCATAAGAGATTTCACTTAGGTCATACCTGAACGGTCTAGTGGTGTTCCCTACTTTCTTCAATTTAAGTCTGAATTTTGCAGTAAGGAGTTCATGATCTGAGCCACAGTTATCTCCAAGTCTTGTTTTTGCTGACTGCATAGAGTTTCTCCATCTTCAGCTTCAAAAAATACAATCAATCTGATTTCAGTATTGACTACCTGGTGATGTTCATGTATAGAGTCATCTCTTGTGGTGTTGGAAGAGGGTGTTTGTTATGACCAATATGTTCTCTTGACAAAACTCTGTTAGTCCTTGCCCTGCTTCAATTTGTACTCCAAGGCCAAATTTGCCTGTTACTCCAGGTATCTCTTGACTTTCTACTTCTGCAATCCAGTCCCCTATGATGAAAAGGACATTTTTGGTTGGTGTTAGTTCTAGAAGGTTTTGTATGTCTTCATAGTACCATTCAACTTCAGCTTCTTCAGCATTAGAGGCCGGGGCATAGGCTTGGATTACCATGATAGTGAATGGTTTGCCTTGGGAATGAATAGAGATCATTCTGTCATTTTTGAGACTGCATCCAGTACTGCATTTCTGACTCTTTTGTTGACTATTATGGCTACTCCATGTCTTCTAAGGGATTCTTGCCCTCAGTAGTAAATGTAAGGGTTATTTGAATTAAATTCACCCATTCCAGCCCATTTTAATTCAGTGATTCCTAAAATGTCAATATTCACTTTTGCTAGCTCCTGTTTCACCACTTCCAATTTGCCTTGATCCATGGACCTAATACTTCAGGTTTCTATACAGTATTGTTCTTTACAGCATCTGGCTTTAATTCCATCACCAGTCACACCCACAACTGGGTGTTGTTTTTGGTTTGAGTCAAGCAAAGTGAAAGAAAGTGATTTTGTTGAATAGTTTCTATTGTAGTTTTTCAAGTTTCTTGGTGTTTTTCCAGTTTTTCTTCTGCTAATCTGCTATTTAACACTTCCAGTGAATTGTTTATTTCTGCTGTTGAAATTTTAACTCCAGTTAAAATTGATATTTTTATATAGCTTGTTACTATATGTTCATTTTGTTCATTTGTTTTCCTTTAAGATTCTTCAACATGTTTATAACTTTTAAAGTCATTGTCCACTTATCCCATCATCTCTCTAATTATGGTTTTGTTTCTGTTGACTGGTTTTTCTCTTGGTTTTGAGTCACATTCTTCCAGCTTCTTTGCTTATCTAATAATTTTTATTAGATTTTAGGCATTTTAAATGTTATATATCTATGAATATCTAGGCTTCCCTGGTGGCTCAGCTGGTAAAGAATCTGCCTGCAATGCAGACCTGGGTTCGATCCCTGATTTGGGAAGATCCCCTGGAGAAGGGAAAGGCTACCAAATCCAGTATTCTGGCCAAGTCTTTATGAAAGGCAAACACAGCTTAACATGCATCAAAAAACTTGAGGTGACTCATTTACAATTTTCTGGAGTACTTTTTATGTATAATCTTATCTTGAACTTTGTACTATAAATTCCAACTGCCTCGGCCTCCCTAATTCCAAGATATGTTGCCTTATCGCAGCAGGTCTATTAAGCCTTTTTTGGGTTTCTTCTCCTTGTGCCATGATATAGAAAGCTGAAATTTTAGTATGATGGTTGGACAATTTGTAGAAGTCACTTTGATTTTCAATGCCTGAAAAACATTGTTTGACAAATTTTGTATGGTTTTTCTAATTGTTTATAGTCAGAGGGAAAATTTGTTATGGTGAAATTAGTCTTCCAATTTTGGTTGAACTTATATTTGTGTGTGTACTTGTTAGTTAGATATTGTCTGTTTTAAACTCTCTGTTCAGTTGTTTTGTCAGTTATTTTTTATGTTATTGTCTTTTTGTTTTTAATCTGTAGAACTTGTTTATGCAGGATACCTTTGCTAGACATTTATTGCAAATATCATCTACTCAGTGACTAACTTTTGCATTACTTTAGTGCTTTTTTTTCATTAAAAAAATCTTTTTTTTAATAAATTTATTTATTTTTAAATTGAGGGATAACTGCTTTAAAGAATTGACTTTTACACTATCTTTGATAAGTATAAGTTAATTGAAAGAATTTTAGTGGAGTATGGAAGTTATTACATTTTACATAGTACCTTTTCTAATTTTTCCTTTTGTGCACGTTTGTGTATTCTCTTTTCAAAATTTCCTGCTTATTCCAAAGTCATGAAGACATTTTTCTCCACTTTTCCCCCTCAGTACATTAATTTTTCTTTTTTCATTTAGATTGACTACCTACCTAGAATTGATTTGTATATAGTATAAGATTGATATCAAGATTTTTTTGATTGCTATTTCATTGATTTAGCATAACTTATGTAAATAACCAACCTTTTCTCACTACATTTCAGATTTGTTATAATCCATGTCACCTTATATGGATTAGTCTGTATCTAGACTGTTATGTTTCATTTGTCTACTTGCCCATTTTACACAATGCCATGCAATTTTAATTATGGTGGTTTTGTATTAACTTTCAATAGATAGTCATGTTAGTTCATGAAATTTATGCTTCTTTTTCCAAAGTGTGTTGCTTTTTATTGGCTTTTTAATTTCCATATTAATTACAGAATCAGCTTGTCAATTTTCAGGAATGAAAAATATGCTAGTACTTTGATTGAAATTATACTGAGCAGTTATCTTCTTAATAGTTTTCACTCAGGAATACGTTATGTCCATCCATTTATCTAGCTTCTCTTTTATTTATATATATAATATTTTATAGTTTTGATTTACTTTATTTTATTGTAACTCATATCACAGCGTTTTATAATTTACAGTATTATTTCTTCTTTGAACTATAGGTTATTTAGAAATATGTTGTTTAATTTAAAAATACTTGGTGATTTTTTATTTATAGTTTAAAATTATGTTATAAGAGAATGTATTCTTACTGAGTTCAATCTAATGAAATTTGCTGAAGCTTGCTTTGAGGCTCAGCATGTGGCTTATCATGGTAAACTTACCAATCTTGAAAAGGCTGTTTGGTGTAGCATGGTGCTGTACATGGTACCTAAATCAAGTACTTTAATCATGCTGTCCAAGTCTTCTATATCCTTAACCTTCTATTTGTTTGTTTTCTTGTTCTGAAAGAGGTATGCTAAAATTGTTAATTTTTGTTTTACATAATTTCAATATATATTATTATATATTTATGTATCGGCTTTGTATGAGTTAATGAAATTGGGTTTTTTAACTTCTTAATGGATTAATCAAGTATTTAATTTTTTTTCTTCAATTAATGTGAAGTTTGCAAAGGTGGCTATTATCCTTTACTTCTCTCTGTATCTATGCCCTTTACAATGTGCCTTGGCAGCTTTTATCATCAATTTTATGTATTTTGAAGTAATATTGCTAGAGGCATGAAAATTTAAGACTACTTATATCTTCTTATGGAATTGATCCTTTTAGCTGTATGTAATATTTGTAACTTTTATCTCTTGTAGTACAACTTAACTTAGAGTACACTTTGTCTGACTTTATTATAGCCATACCAGTTTTTTGTTTGTTTGTTTGTTTGTGTGTGGTTTATCTTTTATTCTGTTTTTCCTTCCAATCCATTACCAATTCTGTTTTAATTCACCATATAGGTTCTTAAAACTCAACATACAAAATTCCACAATTAAAATCACAGAGTATATTGGGGAAATGCGACCATGTGTTTGTTAGGGGAAGCACACTGACTGAAACTGCTCATCCTGACCAGGCACGATAGTAACCATTTGCACGAGTTATTTTAAAAGTTCCATATCGCCTATCTGCAGGTGGCAAGAGATGTCTATAAGCTCACCCTTTTGGACCCCCTCTCCTGCCTTCTTCTCCCTCTTCTTTTAATCTGGCTTCCTTTCCTCTCTTTGAAATCTTTGAAGACCTGAGATATTTTCATTTATTCTGTTAGTACTTGGATATGAAGTTCTGTGTATCTATAGGAGGTTTTCTGAGAGACTGTAATTTTATATTTAAGGGAGTGTCTGATTAGGAGTGCCAGGTTTATGTGTGTGTTTTATGCTTTGTATTCTGTGTTGTGATTTGTGATGGCCATTTTGCTTTCTGTGGCCACCATTTGGTTTAGACATGCTGCCATTTTATTAGAACTTGAGACCTGGGCTCAGGAACACTTATCTAGACCATCTCCAACTCCTGAGACTGAGGAAAAATGTGAAGACACCTGTAAACATTTTATTTATTCTAATTACTATTTATAAACTAGTAAATTTTATATTGTACTATCTAATTCATGACTAAGTTTAGAAAATGAAGCTAAATTTCTGGTTGTGTCTGGATGATACTGCTGTTGTTAATTTATAAATGAGTCCTATTTAATTGACTTAAAGTAAAGTTCATTCAGTTCAGTTCAATTCAGTCACTCAGTCGTGTCCGACTTTTTGTGACCCCATGAATAGCAGCATGCCAGGCCTCCCTGTCCATCACCAACTCCTGGAGTTCACTCAGACTCACGCCCATTGAGTCAGTGATGCCATCAAGCCATCTCATCCTCTGTCATCCCCTTCTCCTCCTGCCCCTAATCCCTCCCAGCATCAGAGTCTTTTCCAATGAGTCAACTCTTTGCATGAGGTGGCCAAAGTATTGGAGTTTCAGCTTTAGCATCAGTCCTTCCAATGAACACCAAGGACTGATCTCCTTCAGAATGGACTGGTTGGGTCTCCTTGCAGTAAAAGGGACTCTCAAGAATCTTCTCCAACACCACAGTTCAAAAGCGTCAGTTCTTCAGTGCTCAGCTTTCTTCACAGTCCAACTCTCACATCCATACATGACCACTGGAAAAACCATAGCCTTGACTAGACAGACCTTTGTTTGCAAAGTAATGCCTCTGGTTTTTAATATGCTATCTATAAGGACTTACAAATCAAACAATTCCAAATTAAGCTAAATGAATTTCATGTTCATGTGATCTAGGAAGTATAGTACCTGGTAATATAGACGTGTCTTTAGAACCATCAATAAGTATAATACTTCTGTTGTACCTAGACTTACTAGAGGTCAAATATGACTGTATTCTATCTGTTACAAATCTGTCAACAGGAAGAGGAACTCAATTTGGAATAAAACTTTTCAAGGAAGTGTTTTCAATAAAAGAAGGTGTGAAAAAGGAAAAATTACTGAAATGAGTGAGTTATACATGATCAGGATTTTCTAAGATTGGATTGCATTTATTGGGGTAAAAGGATTTTGCTAGGAATGTCACAGCCATAGGAAAGTTAGTCAGAGCCAGCTAGGTCCAAGATGGCAGAGCTGACTTCCACTAGACCTGGAGTCTCAGTATATACCCCCATTATAACATAGCAGCAAACTCAGTGACACACTCACCAGCATTGGCTAAATCTGCTTGAATGTTCTAAACCCTTTTGAGTTTTTGCATAAAAATTCCTAAGTCAAATTCTATTGCAGTTCTTTTGACCTCAGCTAACTTTGGGATGCTTCAAAGGGCTGCTGAAACATCCCAAAGAGAGATATTAAACCAGTTGTGTTTATTTGGTAGATTAAATTAGATAGGAAGTATTATCAAAAGAGTAATAAATCCTCTCACATTATATTTTATGGTAAATATTGCTAATATAGATATATTAGAAATTATATAGAGTTACTAAAATTCTGATATGTTCTAGTATTCTAATGGGAAAACTGATGACTTCACAAAGGATAAAAAAAGGACTGAATGAACTGGCAAATGTGCTTATAACTTTTATGGCTTCCATCTGAAAAGTTACAGGTTTGAATCTATGTTTTTCAGGAGTAGAGAAAACCTTCCCCTCAAACTAATTATGACCGTAATTTAAACTTTATAAAAAAATTGAAACATTTATCTTTCTATCTGACCCTGGAGATTGGAAACTCTTATGTTTCTTGTAACTTTATTAGATAAATTAGAAAGATTATCTCACTAACAAGTACAAAAATCTCAAGGAATTTTTGATAACTTGAGAAGGGAGGGATTAGCCTAACAAATCTATGATAAGCCTTTGGCATGACTTTCTTAGCTGTGAAAGGTTTTATTTTAAAAGTTCAGTCTGAGACTCTGTAAAAGTTTCAGCAAAGCAAAAAGTCTACGATCACTTAGTGAAGTGAAGTGATCATTTATGGTTATATAAATCATCAGGCCAAGTGTATTGAGATCAGACCTATTTTGCAAACAAGCTAGTCTTAATTTGGTTGTATTTAGTAAAAATGAGGGTGATTTTAGGGAGAATAATATGTTTCACTGAATGGTAAATCCCAATTTGTTAGTGGAGGTCTATATCTATGAAGACTCATTTCCTGGATAGTTCTTTGCTGTTATGGGATATTAATGTAAAATTTAATTGACTTCTTAAAGAACACCCTAAGTTTGTTTCTGAAAGTTATCTCAGTAATCTGTCCTTGGATGAAGATCAGACGCCTCACGACCTGCAACCAGGACTGGAAAAAGACATAGTTTAAGGGACTATCTTCAACCTGGATGGAAGGAACTTTTTATCAGGTACTGTTAACTAATCATGCACAGAAAAATTGAAGGGAAATCAACTCCTAGATTAATTCCCACTTTCCAAAGGCCCATACACTGGATTGCCCTATAGAGAGGACTGCTGATCTGATTGCACCTTAGAAAGATGCTCAAACAGAAGAAACTGCATTATACTAGGACAAGACAATGATGACATCAGAAGTAGACAGGTGGCCCAAGATCCTCAACATGACTTGAATGATCATTTATAATGTTCTCTTCACTACTTGGACCTTTGCATATGAATCAAATGTTTTTCTATCATAGGCATGATCCTATGCTAGTTTTAGAAATCAACCCAATTGTTGGGTTTGTGGCCAATTACCTGTGTCTTGTTCTAGGTTATCTTGGTGAACTTCTTTACTCTGAAACTCTAATTGGTTGGCCCTGAGGAAATTTACTTTAAAAGGAAAATTATAGTTCATGTTCAGGTCACTATTGATATTCCTCTCACCTGGTTAATTCGGAATAGTGTGTTCTGATCCTGGTCATAGATTTAAGTTTCCTTTTCAGTTCAGTTCAGTTCAGTCACTCAGTCATGTCCAACTCTTTGTGATCTCATGAATTGCAGCATGCCAGGCCTTTCTTTTAGGGTCATTCAAACTCAATCAGAGTGACAAGCTAAGTCTCAATAAAAAAACTGTAACCTCTCATCTATTAAAAAGAAAACTCCCATAACTATAGGATGGAATTATGTAGATAATACCTGGCTATGGTAACTTAAGCTTAAAGTGTCCTCTATTTTAAAAACAATGAAATCATACTAAGGATAATCAGCCTAGTAACACTAAGAAGCTGGGCTATGTGCCTTATAGACAGTGCCAATATACAACTTCCCTGGAAGATAAGGATTGGAATAGAAAAGACTAAGTGAGATGACCTGGAGTATTACTGGGCTGCACCCAGTGAAAGTTATTGGCTTAATTCTTACTTAAGACTTTACTAATAGTGTTAGCTATGTTATTTGTATTTCATCTGTTTTACAGAATTGCTGTTTCTTACACTGCCAAATGTGTGACTGAGTCTCTGATAAAATAATATATTGTTCCATATGAGATCAATGATGGTGACAGTGTAATTCTAGATTTGGAAAGACGCAACAAGAGGGAATGTTTTCCTGGACTAAGAGGCTAGTAAGACAAGTGGTTCAGAGAAACTGGATACTGTTTCATGCCCTAGTCCAGTAATAGCACTTTGAGTGGCCTGTCAACAAAATCTTTGCCAGACCTGAGAATCAGCATTCTCAGCACGGTAGAATGAAATGGTCATGAAAGCCAGCCCCCCGACCTCAAATCATGGTCAAGTTTATGACCAAGAAGGGGGCCTCCCAACTGGAAACTGACACTTGCCATCTACCTCTACAAATATTAAATCATGGCCACTACAGCTTTTGACCTTCCACACCCCTGAAAGGAGTGCGGGGTGGAAATCAGGAATAAGGCCCTCTGTACTCTGGGAAAAATGGGCAGAACTGGCCTTCAGATGGTTGGATTTTTTTCAGCAGAAGACTTTATGAGTCCCAATTCTTGCATCTTCTCCTATCTAGAGGAACACTGACATCGTTAATGGTGACATCTGCTTTGGTTATTATGGAGAATATTACAATTAAAAGTCAAAATAGAGTAGGTATGTTTCAGATATCCAAGGAAATAACTAGGTGACCTTATGGGTGTAATTTCAGATTGTCCTTGTACCGCTAAGAAATTGATCTGAGCTGTGTCAGACTTGGATGCCACAGTCTCAAAACAATGTCAGGTGGCAACCTTATTTTTTGTAAAGCGAGGCAACTGGCTACCCAGCTACAAGTCTCCCCAAAGTGCCAGGTCCAGACTGGGTTTCAGGCTTATTTTTCTGAAAATAAATGAGATTTATTTTGTCTATTAAATTCCAGTTGTTACTCTTCCAACTACTTCTAATTGGTCTATTATATCAAAATGGCAGAACAAGGGGTTGAAATTTAAATAATGCAAGTCTCCAACCTAGGACTTGAAACTCAGAAATGCTTCCAATTCAGTGTCTAGTCTCCAAACTGAGGCAGCCCTATGCCACATTTTGACAGGAAGTTATCAGAGTCATAGCCGTCCAGTTCCCTGAATTAAAACTGAGCAGGTGGGAGGGGGGTTCATGTTTGGGAACGCATGTAAGAATTAAAGATTTTAAAATTAAAAAAATAAAAAACTAATAAAAAAAAAAAAACGGAGCAGGACTCTGTGGGGCTCTAGAGTACAGATCCTTTCTGTGTTCCTCATTTCTTATTCGTGGGATATAGGCTTCATTCAGCCTCCTTGACCTTCCCTGAGTTCCAAAGGGTGGAGTCAAACAGTTGCTGATCAGAGAAGGAGGAGATACAGAAACAGGAGGAACAATCAAATGGTGGTACAGCCTTGGGGCAAGATCCTGGTTCTTAAGTGATCTGTAACAGTATCTGCAGGTGGCTGCGGGCTCACTAAGCGCGGCTGAGAGGAGCTACCCCACGTCTGAGGTCAGGGGCAGTGGCCTAGAGTGCCAGGCTGCAATGGCCTAGGAATGGCCGAGAGGGGCTGCCCTGCGTCCGGGGTCAGTGGCGGTGGCCGAGAGGAGCTACCCGGCCTCCGAGGCCAGTGGCCGCCGGGAGGAGACACCCTGAGTCCGAGATCAGGGGCTGCCAGGAGAAGCCACCTCGCACCCGAGGCCAGGGGCGGCAGCTGGGAAGAGCCACCCACGCCCCAGGCCAGGGCCGGCGGCCAGGAGGAGCAACCCTAGGAGTGGTGGCTGTGCACGCACAGGAGGGCCTAGAGGAGCTATCCCACGTTGAAGGTCAGGAACTGTGACAGTAAGGAGATACCCCCGTCCAAGGTAAGGAGCAGCGGCTGTGCTTTGCTGGAGCAGCCGTGAAGAGATACCCCACCCCCAAGGTAAGAGAAACCCAAGTAAGATGGTAGGTGTTGCAAGAGGACATCAGAGGGCAGACACACTGAAACCATACTCACAGAAATCTAGTCAATCTAATCACACTAGGACCACAGCCTTGTCTAACTCAATGAAACTAAGCCATGCCTGCAGGGCAACCCAAGATGGGTGGGTCATGGTGGTGAGGCCTGACAGAATGTGGTCCACTGGAGAAGGGAATGGCAAACCACTTCAGTATTCTTTCCTTGAGAACCCCGTGAGCAGTAGGAAAAGGCAAAATGATAGGATACTGAAAGAGGAACTCCCCAGGTCAGTAGGTGCCCAATATGCTACTGGAGATCAGTGGAGAAATAACTCCAGAAAGAATGAAGGGATGGAGCCAAAGCAAAAACAATAACCAGTTGTGGATGTGACTGGTGATAGAAGCAAGGTCCGATGCTGTAAAGAGCAATGTTGCATAGGAACCTGGAATGTCAGGTCCATGAATCAAGGCAAATTGGAAGTGGTCAAGCAAGAGATGGCAAGGGTGAACGTCGACATTCTAGGAATCAGCGAACTAAAATGGACTGCAATGGGTGAATTTAACTCAGATGACTATTATATCTACTACTGCGGGCAGGAATCTCTCAGAAGAAATGGAGTAGCTATCATGGGCAATAAAAGAGTCCGAAATGCAGTACTTGGATGCAATCTCAAAAACGACAGAATGATCTCTGTTCGTCTCCAAGGCAAACCATTCAATATCACAGTAATCCAAGTCTCTGCCCCAACCAGTAACGCTGAAGAAGCTGAAGTTGAACGGTTTTATGAAGACCTACAAGATCTTTTAGAACTAACACCCAAAAAATATGTCCTTTTCATTATAGGGGACTGGAATGCAAAAGTAGGAAGTCAAGAAATGCCTGGAGTAACAGGTAAATTTGGCCTTAGAATGCAGAATGAAGCAGGGCAAAGACTAATAGAGTTTTGCCAAGAAAATGCACTGGTCATAGCAAACACCCTCTTGCAACAACACAAGAGAAGACTCTACACATGGACATCACCAGATGGTCAACACTGAAATCAGATTGATTATAGTCTTTGCAGCCAAAGATGGAGAAGCTCTATACAGTCAACAAAAACAAGACCGGGAGCTGACTGTGGCTCAGATCATGAACTCCTTATTGCCAAATTCAGACTGAAATTGAAGAATGCAGAGAAAACCGCTAGACCATTCAGGTATGACCTTAATCAAATCCCTTATAATTATACAGTGGAAGTGAGAAATAGATTTAAGGGCCTAGATCTGATAGATAGAGTGCCTGATGAACTATGGAATGAGGTTCATGACATTGTACAGGAGACAGGGATCAAGACCATCCCCATGGAAAAGAAATGCAAAAAAGCCAAATGGCTGTCTGGGGAGGCCTTACAAATGGCTGTGAAAAGAAGAGAGGCCAAAAGCAAAGGAGAAAAGGAAAGGTAGAAGCATCTGAATGCAGAGTTCCAAAGAATAGCAAGAAGAGATAAGAAAGCCTTCTTCAGTGATCAATGCAAAGAAATAGAGGGCAACAACACAATGGGAAAGACTAGAGGTCTCTTCAAGAAAATTAGAGATACCAAGGGAACATTTCATGCAAAGATGGGCTCGATAAAGGACAGAAATGGTCTGGACCTAACAGAAGCAGAAGATATTAAGAAGAGGTGGCAAGAATACACGGAAGAACTGTACAAAAAAGATCTTCACGACCCAGATAATCATGATGATGTGATCGCTAATCTAGAGCCAGACATCTTGGAATGTGAAGTCAAGTGGGCCTCAGAAAGCATCACTACGAACAAAGCTAGTGGAGGTGATGGAATTCCAGTGGAGCTGTTTCAAATCCTGAAAGATGATGCTGTGAAAGTGCTGCACTCAATATGCCAGCAAATTTGGAAAACTCAGCAGTGGCCACAGGACTGGAAAAGGTCAGTTTTCATTCCAATCCCAAAGAAAGGCAAAGCCAAAGAATGCTCAAACTACCACACAATTGCACTCATCTCACATGCTAGTAAAGTAATGCTCAAAATTCTCCAAGCCAGGCTTCAGCAATACGTGAACTGTGAACTCCCTGATGTTCAAACTGGTTTTTAGAAAAGGCTGAGGAACCAGAGATCAAATTGCCAACATCTGCTGGATCATGGAGAAAGCAAGAGAGTTCCAGAAAAACATCTATTTCTGCTTTATTGACTATGCCAAAGCCTTTGACTGTGTGGATCACAAGAAACTGGAAAATTCTGAAAGAGATGGGAATACCAGACCACCTGACCTGCCTCTTGAGGAATCTGTATGCAGGTCGGGAAACAACAGTTAGAGCTGGACATGGAACAACAGACTGGTTCCAAATAGGAAAAGGAGTGCGTCAAGGCTGTATATTGTCACCCTGCTTATTTAACTTATATGCAGAGTACATCATGAGAAACACTGGACTGGAAGAAACACAAGTTGGAATCAACATTGCTGGGAGAAATATCAATAACCTCAGATATGCAGATGACACCACCCTTATGGCAGAAAGTGAAAAGGAGCTAAAAAGCCTCTTGATGAAAGTGAAAGTGGAGAGTGAAAAATTTGGCTTAAAGCTCAACATTCAGGGAATGAAGATCATGGCATCTGGTCCCATCGCTTCATGGGAAATAGATGGAGAAACAGTGGAAACACTGTCAGACTTTGTTTTTTGGGGCTCGAAAATCACTGCAGATGGTGACTGCAGCCATGAAATTAAAAGACGCTTACTCCTTGGAAGAAAAGTAATGACCAACCTAGATAGTATATTCAAAAGCAGAGACATTACTTTACCGACTAAGGTCCGTCTAGTCAAGGCTATGGTTTTTCCTGTGGTCATGTATGAATGTGAGAGTTGGACTGTGAAGAAGGCTGAGCACCAAAGAATTGATGCTTTTGAACTGTGGTGTTGGAGAAAACTCTTGAGAGTCCCTTGGACTGCAAGGTGATCCAGCCAGTCCATTCTGAAGGAGATAAGTCCTGGGTGTTCTTTGGAAGGAATGATGTTAAACTGAAGCTCCAGTACTTTGGACACCTCATCGGAAGAGTTGACTCATTGGAAAAACTCTGATGCTGGGAGAGATTGGAGGCAGGAGGAGAAGGGCACGACCCAGGATGAGATGGCTGGATGGCATCACGGACTCGATGGATGTGAGTCTGAGTGAACTCTGGGAGTTGGTGATGGACATGGAGGCCTGGCGTGCTGCAATTCATGGGGTCGCAAAGAGTCGGACACGACTGAGCGACTGAACTGAACTGAAGACTATCTTTGAGTTCTTCTGCAGAACTGGGGCCCCACCCAGGTGGAATATGATAACTTCAAGCTGAGAACAAGATTCCTGAAACATCACTCTGTTGTCTCACCACCAAGCAATCAGAAGAAAACCACACACATTGCAGCTCTCATCCTGAAAGTTGCCTTCTCTTTCTGAAGTCTGATGATGATCATCCTGTTAGGTCTCCTGTTTGGCCCCTGTCTCATCTATGACAAGGTCCAACAATTTCAGGCTAAATTGCTATTACTAGGAGGGTGCATGCTGGTTTCAGGGTGAATACCTTGACTTAGATCAGATAGAGAGAGACTTCTGCTCTGTTAGGCAGGATTACATCCAGGCACAGCAGGAAGAAATTACAGAATGAGACCTCCATCCCAATTCCCAAGAAGCATCTTGAGTATGAAGTCACTTAGAGGAGAGTTGTTAGGAGAAGCACACTGACTGAAACTGTCTACTCTGATCAGGGATGATAGTAACAATTCCTGTGAGTTATTTTATAACAGGAGGTCCTGTTAGGGGAACCACACTGAGTGAAACTGCCCACCCTGGCCAGGCACCATGGTAACCATTTTCATGAGTTATTTTATGACAGGAGGTCCTGGTAAGGAGCACGGAACTAATAAGCCACCACCAACTCGAAGTGTTCAGGAAAGGTCAAAAGACGACACCACGTGTCCGACCACCTCCCAGAATCCCTCTTGCTGGCATCCGTCTTGGCTGAGCAATCCGTGCACCACCAGGAAGGACTCTGAGTCAGAATGATTGATCAGGGACAACCCAGAAACTAATCCCATCATCATAAACCCCAAGACTGCATGTTATGTGGCAGAGCAGCTTTCCTGGGTTCTCTCACCCTACTGGTTTGTCAGCTCATGTATCTCCTCGGACAATTCATCTCTGAGTGTTAGACAAAAGCCCACTCTCAGGCCCTGGAAGGAGTCCCCCTTCCTGCAACAGGGGCATAACATTAAAAAACTTCATTAGGGACACATGCAAAAGATGGGAACCTAGTAAATATTGTAACACAGATTCTGCTGTTATGACAGTATGAGGAGCTCTATCGACACTGGTGGAAGTTATTTTAAAACAAACATTTAAAGTATCTAAAATGGTCTGAAGCATACAGAAAAGGAAGAAATGTTTATTCAAGAAAACCTAAAGCTTGGTTAAAAATAGTGAGAATCTGTGGCATCTGAGTCAGAACCTGTTCCTTCCTTCCCATCCCCCAGCTCAGGGTGTTGAAACTCCACTCCAGATAGGTGCAGCCACAAAAAAGGGCATCCTTTCCCTCAGCTCCCAATTGGGAACCCAGGAAGGTCAAGCAGGGGATCAGCATTTCTCATCTGGCCCTTGGATATCCATTGTAAAGGTTAAATTCCTGGTGAATGTGGTCAAGAAATGGGGGCTCCCATATTCTGTCAGTATCCATTCATAGAAGAGAGGCTATATTTTGAGTGTGGTCTACTGAGAATACAATGGCCCTGATTGCCCTCACCCCAGCTAGCATTTGAAGTGCAGATTCCGTACCAGGAGAGGCAAACCGAGAAGACCAGAGGCTTCAGCTTTCCCTCCTCTTTTATGGAACGTCTCATTATTAAGACAGGTGTTTTTTCTCAGAGAGAAACATGCCACTGTCCCCACCCTCAACTCTAGAGCTGCTGCTCAAAGGTTTTTCCCAGAGGGAGGAGTAGGTGTAAAACAGAATACTTTGAAGCTCTTCCAAAAGGAACTGAGCTTATTTGCTACAGAAAGCAGGGTTGTTCAAGCCTGAGGACTGTTTACCATTATGCCAAAAATAATGGAGGTTATGTTGAAAAACAATAAAAGGAAACAATGCTAGATTTATTAGAAAGTGAAAGTCGCTCAGTTGTGTCCTACTGTTTGTGACCCAGGCCAGGATACTGGAGTGGGTAGCCTTTCCCTTCTCCAGGGTATCTTCCCAACCCAGGGATCGAACCCAGGGCTTCTGCATCACAGGCAGATTCTTTACCAGCTGAGCCACAAGGGAAGTCCAAGAATACTGGAGTGGGTGGCCTATCTCTTCTCCAGTGGATCTTCCCAACCCAGGAATTGAACTGGGGTCTCCTGCATTGCAGGAGGATTCTTTACCAACTGAGCTATCAGGGAAGCCTCTAGATTTATTATAACTATAAGCTAAACTGTAAGTTGTCTAGTTTACCAGAGAGAACCAGGAAATGAGTCTGCTAAGAAGAACACTCTTTTTTTTTTAATCATACAAAATTTTTAATTTGTTTTTACAAACAGCCTGTAACATTTTTTTTCTAAAATTCTTCTAGAAAGCTACATAACATTAGATGAGCATTTAAAAAAAACCTTAATTTTCACATTTATTAGCATAATTCTTATTACTCTTGGTTTTGAATATTAAGGCCTAAATGTTTTGCTAAGAAGAACACTCTTAAGGTTCTTTGTTACCAGAACAAATCTCAAACACAGACTTTAAACTCTATCCTTGTAACAGAAACCTCAATTAAATTTGATCAGTCTGTGTAGCAATTTAAATGCCAGGGCATTATTAAAAACAGCAGAGCAGTCACTCAACAATTAGTGGAGCTTAACATCTGGGAGTGGACAGGGAGACAAAGAGGCAAAAGTCACTCTATCTTCCTGGGGTAAGTGTGCACATGCTTAAGGCTGCACCTTCTAAAGCTTCACACTGCAGAGAATAAATTGACTTCACTAAAATAATTCAATGGGTCAGTAAACAAATAAACAACAAATAATGACAACAAGTCATGGGGAGGGGGAGGACAAAGACCAGTCCTCAGAATTTCTATAATATATTACCTAAAATATAGGCTTTAACAGTGTGTGAACCAAGAACTTCCAGATGTTCAAGCTGGATTTAGAAAAGGCAGAGGAACCATAGATCAAATTGCCAACATCCATTGGGTCAGAGAAAAAGCAAGAGTTCCAGAAAATCATCTACTTCTGCTTTATTGATGACACCAAAGCCTTTGATTGCATGGATCACAGCAAACTGTGGAAAATTCTTAAACAGATGGGAATACCAGACTACCTTATCTGCCTACTGAGAAATCTGTATGCAGGTCACGAAGCAACAGTTAAAACCAGACATGGAACAATGGACTGCTGCCGAATTGGGAAAGGAGTACGTCAAGATTGTATATTGTCATACTGCTAATTTATCTTATATGCAGAGTACATCATGTGAAATGCTGGGCTGGATGAAGCACAACCTGGAATCAAGATTGTTGGGAGAAATATCAATAACCTCAGGTATGCAGATGACACCATCTTTACGGCAGAAAGCAAAGAGGAACCAAGGAGCCTCTTGATGAAAGTGAAAGACGAGAGTGAAAAAGCTGACTTAAAACATTCAGAAAACTAAGATCATGGGAGAAAAGCAATGACCAACCTAGGCAGCCTAATAAAAAGCAGAGACATTACTTTGGCCACAGAAGTTCATATAGTCAAAGCAATGTTTTTTTTCCAGTAGTCATGTATGGATGTGAAAGTTGGACCATATGGAAGGCTGAGTGCCAAAAAATTGATACCTTTGGACTGTGGTGTTGAAGAAGACTCTTGAAAGTTTCTTGGACTGTAAGGAGATCCAACCAATCCTAAAGAAAATCAGTCCTGAATATTCATTGGCAGGACTGATGCTAAAGCTGAAACTCCAACACTTTGGCTACCTGATGCAAAAACTGACTTACTGGAAAACACCCTGATGCTAGGAAAGACTGAAAGGAGGAGAAGGGGACAACAGAGGATGAGATGGTTGGATGGCATCACCGACTCAACAGACATGTATTTGAGCAAGCTCTGGGAGTTGGTGATGGACAGTTATGCCTGGTGTGCTGCAGTCCATGGGGTTACAAAGAGTCAGACATGACTGAGTGACTGAACTGAACTGAATTACCTAAAATATCTAGTTTCCAACAATAACAAAAAAAATTACAAGGCATGGAAATAAAATAGGAAAATCTGACCTGTACCTGGAAAAACGCATGAAACAAAAACTGCCTGGAGAAAGAATAGATGTCTGACTTTACTTCATAGCGGTAGACTTCATAGCAGTCATTATAAATATCTGCAAAGAAGTAAAGGAAACCATGCTTAAAGTAAAGGAGGTATCATGAAAATGTCTCATTAAATAGAAGATATAAACAAGATGTAGAAATGATTAAAAAGAATGAAATGAAAATTCTAGAGCAAAGTATAATAACTGAAATGAAAAATTCATCATAGTAGGCACAACAGTAAACTATCAGAAGAAAGAATTAGTGAGTTTGAATGCAGATTAATGGAAATTATATCAGTAGAAGAATAAATATATAAAGAAATAAAAATGAACAGAGCTTCATAGAAATGTGGGACAACATTAAGTGCATAAACATATGTGTAATTTGACTGCCAGAAGGATAGAAGATAGTGAAGCAGAAAAAATATGTGAAGAAACAATGGCTGAAAAATTTCCAAATTTGAGGGAAAACTTTACACATTTGACAAGCTCAAGGAATTTTTAGTAGGATAATCACAAAGAGATTCATTCACGAGCAGACACAAAAATGCTGAAAGACAAAGGCAAAGAGAACATTTTTAAAGCAAGAAAATAAAAATAAATAAATACTTACAAGGTATCCTCAGTAAGATTTCTTTACTTCTCAGCAAAAACAATGGGTGCTAGAAGACATTTGGATAACATAATCTAAGTGTTCAATGAAAAGAAATGTCAACCAAGAATCATATATCCAAGAAAGTTATATTTCAAAAACCAAGACATAATAAAGACATTCTCATATAAATAAAATCTGAGAGATTTGTTGCCAGAAAACCCATCTTACAAGAAATACCAAAGGAAGCTCCTCAGACTGGAAGCAAGTAATCTCAGGTAGTAATTTAATTCCACATGAAAAAACAAAGAACACCAGTAAAAGTAATTATATTGAAGGTAGTATATATGCATATTTCCTGTTCTTTCTACTCCTAACAGATCTAAAATGCAATTGTATAAAACAATGTGTATATATATTAGTGTTTTGAGCCTTTGAAATATATAAACAATAGCTCAAAGGAGGAGTATGGGAACTGTGTTGGGCTAAGGAAATGACTCCAGATGTTAACTTGAAGCCTCAGGAACAAATGAAGAGAACCAGAAGTGATAAATTAGAAGGCTAATATGACAAAAGTTATTAACTGTGCCTTTGATCTCCTTTCTTTTGTCAGTTTCTTTAAAGGACATAAAATTGAAGTAATAATTATATAATATATTTATTTTTCTGGGCTCCAAAATCACTGCAGATGGTGATTGTAGCCGTGATATTAAAAGATGCTTACTCCTTGGAAGGAAAGTTATGACCAACCTAGATAGCATATTGAAAAACAGAGACATTACTTTGCCAACAAAAGTCCGTCTAGTCAAGGCTATGGTTTTTTCCAGTAGTCATGTATGGATGTGAGAGTTGGACTGTGAAGAAAGCTGAGCACCGAAGAATTGATGCTTTTGAACTGTGGTGTTGGAGAAGACTCTTGGGAGTCCCTTGGACTGCAAGGAGATCCAACCAGTCCATCCTAAAGGAGATCAGTCATGGCTGTTCTTTGGAAGGAATGATACTAAAGCTGAAACTCTAATACTTTGGCCACTTCATGCAAAGAGTTAACTCATTGGAAAAGACTCTGATGCTGGGAGGGATTGGGGGCAGGAGGAAAAGGGGGTGACAGAGGATGAGATGGCTGGATGGCATCACTGACTCAATGGACATGAGTTTGAGTGAACTCCGGGAGATGGTGATGGACAGGGAGGCCTGGTGTGCTGCTATTCATGGGGTCGCAAAGAGTCGGACACAGGTGAGCAACTGAACTGAACTGACTGATTTAATATATTGTATCTTAAATGTTTATAGATGAAATTGTGTATAAAAGTAATGCCACAAAATGTGGGAAATATAAATGCTACTGCTAAGTCACTTCAGTCATGTCTGACTCTGTGCGACCCCATAGACGGCAGCCCTTCAGGCTCCCCCATCCCTGGGATTCTCCAGGCAAGAACACTGGAGTGGGTTGCCATTTCCTTCTCCAATGCATGAAAGTGAAAAGTGAAAGAGAAGTTGCTCAGTCCTGTCCGACTCTTAGCGATCCCATAGACTGCAGCCGACCAGACTCCTCCGTCCATGGGATTCTCCAGGCAAGAGTACTGGAGTGGGGTGCCATTGCCTTCTCTGAGGAAATAGGAATAGAGCTGAGCTATATAGTAGTAACATTTCTATATCTCACTGAAATTAAGTACAGTATATCTGAATAGATTCTGATTGACTAAGATGTATATGTAAGCCTAAGAGTAATCACTAAGGAAATAACAAAATAATAATGCAAAAAAAATCATTAAAGAACTCAAAAAGTTACATAATGAAATAGCTGAGAAAAGAAGAGAAGTAAAAGGCAAAGGAGAAAGGAAAATATATACTCAAGTAAATGAAGAGTTCCAGAGAATAGCAAGGAGAGATTAGAAAGGCTTCTTAAGTGAACAATGCAAAGAAATATAGGAAAACAATAGGGAAAGACTAGAGATCTCTTCAAGAAAATTGGAGATACTAAGGGAACATTTCATGCAAAGATGGGCACAATAAAGGACAGAAATGGCAGGGACCTATCAGGAGCAGAAGAGATTAAGAAAAGGTGGCAAGAATACACACAACTGTACAAAAAAGATCTTAATGACCCAGATAACCATGATGGTGTGATCACTCACCTAGAGCCAGACATCCTGGAGTGTGAAGCCAAGTGGGCCTCAGACAGAATTTCTACCAACAAAGCTAGTGGAGATGATGGAATATCAGCTGAGCTATTTAAAATCCTAAGAGAGGATACTGTTACAGAGCTGCACTCAATATGTCAGCAAATTTTGAAAATTCAGCAATGGCTGCAGGACTGGAAAAGGTCAGTTTTCATTCCAATACCAAAGAAAGGCAATGTCAAAGAATGCTCAAACTACCACACAATTGTGCTCATTTCACATGCTAGCAAGGTAATGCTCAAAATCCTTCAAGCTAGGCTTCAATAGTACATGAACTGAGAAATTCCAGCTGTTCAAGCTGGATTTAGAAAAGACAGAGGAGCCAGAGATCAAATTGCCAACATCCATTGGATCAGAGAAAAAGCAAAGGAATTCCCAAAAAAGTTCCAGTAAAAAAAAATTCTATTTCTGCTTCATTGGCTATGTATGATAAAGCATTTTACTGTGAGGATCACAACAACCGGCTAAGAATTCTTAAGGGGATGGTGGTACCAGACTGTCTCACCTGCCCCCTGAGAAACCTGTATGCAGGTCAAGAAGCAGCTGTTAGAACCAGACATGAAACAATAGACTGGTTTAAAACTGGGAAAGGAGTATGTCAAGGCTGCATACTATCACCATGTTTATTTAACTTATATGCAGAGTATATCATGCGAAATTCCAGGCTCGATGAACCACAATCTGGAATCAAGATTGCTGGAAGCAATCCAGCAATTCCAACAGAAATCAAGCAAATCCAACAACCTTTGATATGCAGATGATACCACTCTAACAGCAGAAAGTGAAGAGGAACTAAAGAGCCTCTTGATGAGAGTGAAAGAGGAGAGTTAAAAAGCTGGCTTAAAACTCACCATTCAAAAAACTAAGATCATGGCATCTGGTCATGCTGCTGCTGCTGTCACGTCAGGCGTGTCCGACTCTGTGTGACCCCATAGACCGCAGCCCACCAGGCTCCGCTGTCCCTGGGGTTCTCCAGGCAAGAACACGGGAGTGGGTTGCCATTTCCTTCTCCAGTGCATGAAAGTGAAAAGTGAATGGGAAATAGATGGGGAAAAAGTAGAAACAGTGACAGATTTTATTTTCTTGGGTTCCAAAATCACTTCAGATGGTGACTGCAGCTTCGCGATGTATGTTCAGTGAGATGGTAAAGCCTTTAAAATGGCAAAGTAACACATGAGTTTTACAGAAGGAATATAATCAATTCTTTCTTACCCTATGAAACAACTTCTAGGCACCACATTCTTTCCTTGAGTGGAAGATATATTTGAACTGTGTTGCTAGAAGAATACTGTATGAGCTCTGTAATATTGCTGTCTTGAGAAGTACTCTAAGATTGCATTCATTTTGGTGTGTAATCACCAAAAGCTGTGAAGGCCTTTCCCTTCTAGTAAAAGGCTGATTTCCCACTAATGGAAAATATCCTTATCATAGAGGTTAGAGTTTTACACGGCTTGTTCCTTCAGAGTATGGTACTCAAAACCCCAATATGGAGAAGCTTAGAAGAGGCTTGGAGTTCTGCAAACCAACTCTTGGTGAAGTTGCATTGAAAGCTGGGGAAAACCCTGCATTCACTGGCAAAAAAATCCTTGCGGAGTGCTTGCCAAGGCTTCTCTTTTTTCTGCAAAGTATGTTCACAATGAGGACTAGGGAACTCTTCGGCACAGTGTTGTTTTCAATGTATGGCACTTACCCCAAATAATTACACTAGGTAGTGTTTTCCATGTAACACTAGCATTTCCACAGGCTATTTGATTATTTCTAGAGAACATGTATTTCACTGACAACATAAGCAAGGTTTAAAAAAATTTTTTAGTTGGAGGATAATTGTTTTACAGTGTTGTGTTGGTTTTATCCATACAGCAATATGAATCAGCATAAGTGCACATATATCCCCTCCTTCTGGAACCTCCATCCCGCCACCCCCATCCCATCCTTCTAGGTTATCACAGAGCACCGGGTTGAGCTCCCTGTGTTATGCAGCAATTTTCCACTGGCTGTCTATATTACATATGGTAATGTATATGTTTCAATGCTCCTCTCTCAGTTTATCCCATCCTCTCTTTCCCCTGCTATGTCCGTAAGTCTGTTCTCTAAGTCTGTGTCTCTATTCCTGCCCTGCAAATAACAGGTTCAATAGTACCACTTTTCTAGATTCCATGTGTATGTATTCATATACAATATTTGTTTTTCTAATTTACTTCACTCTGTAAAACAGGCTCTGGGTTCATCCACCTCAGTTCAATGGCTCAAATTCATTCTTTTTATGGCTGAGTAATATTCTGTTTTGTATATGTACCACCACTTCTTTATCCATTCATCTGCTGATGAATGTCTAGGTTGCCTCCCTGTCCTAGCTCTTGTAAATACTGCTGCAATGAACATTGGGGTACATGTATCTTTTTGAACTATGGTTTTTTCATGGTATATACCCAGTAGTGGAATTGTTGGGTCCTATGGCAGCTTTATTTCTGTTTTTTTTTTTTTTTTAAAGAAATCTCCATACTCTTCTACATACGGCTGTACCAACTTACATTCCCAATAACGGCAAAACGGTTCCCTTTTCTCTGTGCTCTCTTCATCACTTATTGTTATAGGTTTTTTGGTGATGGCCATTCTGACTGGAGGGAGGTGATACCTCACTGTAGTTTTGATTCACATTTTTCTAATAATGAGTGATGTTGAACATTTTTTCACGTGTTTATTTGCCATCTATATATCTTCAAAAAGGGAAGGTTTTCAAACTTCAGTGTAGTCTTGGTGTTACAGATCCATAAGACAAATCACTAATATGATGACTCAATGACTGTTATTTCCCTTCAGTAAAAAAAGTATGCCTTAAATTTCTTTCAGGTAGCATGTCAGAAACATTTAAAAGCGTTATATGAGCATGTGTTTCAGAGATGAAGATATAAAGGAAGCTAAAGTTGTCTTGTTTTTAAAGCTAGTTTGCTAGCCACTTCAATATAGCCTTCAAAACAACAGTGATAGAGATACATAATACAACTCACTATTTCCAGGACTCAGTGCATATTACTTCCTTTCATTTAAAGAACACTGATCCTAAAATTTACTTCATTCTATATGCGACTGAGCGGCTTAGCACAGCGCACATACAATGGAATATTGCTGATGCTGTGCAATGTCCAACTCTTCGCGACCCCATGGACTGCAGCACAGTAAGCCTCCCTGTCCCCCACCATCTCCCAGAGTTTGCCCAAGTTCAAGTCCCTTGCTTCAGTGACGCCATCCAGTCATCTCATTCTCTGTCACCCTCTTCTCCTTCTGCCCTCAATCTTTTCCAGCAGCAGGATCTTTTCCAGTGAGTTGGCTGTTCACATCAGGTGGCCAAAGTACTGGACCTTCAACTTCAGCATCCTTCCAATGGGAATTCAGGGTTGATTTCCTGTAAGACTGACTGATTTGATCTCCTTGCTGTCCAAGGGACTCGAGTCTTCTCCAGCATCACAGTTTGAAAGCATCAATTCTTTGACACTCTGCCTTTTTATGATCAAGCTCTCACAATCATACACAACCTTTGGAAAGACTATAGCCTGGACTCTATGGATCTTTGTCGGCAAAGTGATGTCTTTGCTTTTTACATGTTGTCTAGGTTTGTCATAGCTTTCCTGCCAAGAAGTAATTGTCTTCTAATTTCAAGGCTGCAGTCACCATCTGCAGGCTTCCCTTGTGGCTTAGCTGGTAAAGAATCTGTCTGCAATGTGGGAGACCTGAGCTTGACCCCTGGGTTGGGAAGATCCCCTGGAGAAGGGAAAGGCTACCCACCCCAGTATTCTGGCCTGGAGAATTCCATGGACTGTATGGTCCATGGGATTGCAAAAAGTTAGACATGACTGGGTGACTTTCACCCTACTGTCACCACCAGCAAAGATTTTAGGAGCCCAAGAAGAGGAAATCTGTTACTGCTTCCATATTTTTTCCCTTCTATTTACCATGAAGTGATGGGGCCAGATGCCATGATCATAGTTTTTTAAATATTTAGTTTTAAGCCAGCTTTTTCCACTCTCCTTTCTCATCAGGAGATTCCTTAGTTCCTCTTCGCTTCCTGCCTTTAGAATGATATCATCTGCATATCTGAGGTTGTTGATGTTTTTCCCAACAATCTTGATTTTAGCTTGTAACTCATCCGGCCTGGCATTTCTCATGATGTGCTCTGTGTATAAGTTAAATAAATAAGGTGACAATAAACAGCCTTGCTTTACTCCTTTCTCAGTCCTGAACCAGTCAGTTGTTCCATACAGGGTTCTAACTGTTGCTTCTTGATCAGCATACTGGTTTCGTAGAGATAGGTAGAATGGTCTGGTATTCCCATCTCTTCAAGAATTTCCCACAGTTTGTTATGATCCACACAAAGGCTTTAGCATAGTCAATTAAGCAGATGTAGATGTTTTTCTGGAATTCCCTTTCTTTGTCTATGATCCAGTGATTGTTGGCAATTTGATCTCTGGTTCCTCTGCCTTTTCTAAACCTATCCTGGACATTTGGAACTTCTAGGTTCATGCTGAAGCCTAGAATGCAGGATTTTGAGCACAGGCTTACTAGCATGGGAGATGAGTGCAATTGTCCAGTGGTTTGAACTTTCTTTAGTACTGCCTTTCTTGGGAATTGGGATGAGGATTGACCTTTTCCAGTCCTGTGGCTGTGTTTTCCAGATTTGCAGACATATTGCATGCAGCACTTTGATAGCATCATCTTTTAGAATTTTAAATAACTCTGCTGGAATTCCATGGCCTCCACTATCATTATTGACAGCAGTGCTTCCTAAGGCCCACTTGACTTCACACTCCAGAATGTCTGGCTCTGGGTAAGTCACCATACCATCGTGGTTATCTAGTCATTAAGATCTCTTTTGTACAGTTCTTTTGTGTATTCTTTCCATCTCTTCTTGATCTCTTCCACTTATATTAGATCTTTACCATTTTTGTCCTTTGTTGTGCTGATCTTTGGATGAAATGTTCTTTTGAAATTTGGGATACTGTTCAGCTGTTAAAAAAAAATGAATGAAATAAGCCATTTATAGCTACATGGATGAACCTAGAGATTATCATACTAAGTGAAGTTAGGATGAGAAAGACAAATACTATATCATATCATTTATATATATGATCATATAATTTATACATATATATATAAATATTATTTATATATATATGGCATCTAAAATACGACACAAATGAATTTATCTATAAAACAGAACAGAATTGCAGACATAGAGAACAAACTTGAGATGGATGTGCTTGGATTGGAATTTAAGACTAGCAGATGCAAACTATTGTATATAGAATGGATAAACAACAAGAATTTGTTGTATAGCCCAGGTAACTATACCCACTATCTTTAAGCCCACCTATGAAGGATTGTAAGGAAAACCAACACATTCCCATGCCTGAGGCTTGCAGTTTTAGGGGACATTTGCAAGGACTGAAGTCTTTTTACTTTATTTCCTAACCTCCCTGCCACAGCCATCTCTGATCCATTAACGTGAAGGAGGAAACAGAACAGGCTCTATCTTGAAAGCAGGACTCCATCTTGGGCTGGACTGTGAACTTTGAGCTATATGCCCAGTATCTATGGAAATGACATACCAACTGGAAAACCAGGCCCCTGGAAGGAAGAGCCCAGGGCTCTCCATCGCCTAAAAGAATACCCTAATTATCTTGGTGACTGAATAGAATCATACATTCTATTATTCTTACTGGGGAATGACCACAAGCCTATTGATAATTGTCCATTGCTAACTACCTAGGTTTAAGGCATATGAATCACAAGTTGACTTTGATTGTGTCTTTCTTTTTCCTTGTTCAGACTAGTTTCAGGGAATTTGGGGAGGTGGGTAGAGAAGGTTTTCACAAAAACTGGTCGAGGTCCTTGGCTAAGAGAAGACTGCCTTGGGTTTGCCAGTGTAATAAACTGCACTCCACTATCTACATTTTCCTTCTGAGTGAGTTTGTTTCCCGGAGAGCACGGCTACAACAAAAGAATCTGGCAACCAGGCCCTGACAAGATGGTTGTTTTGAGGTGCTAGACTGCCATTTTCTCAGTCTGCTGGCTTGGGATTAAAGTCTCTTCCTTGCCTCAACACCTCATCTCTCGGATTCATTTGCCTATCGTGCAGCCAGCAGAGTGAGCTTGGACATGGTAACAATCTGGCTTAGCCAGTCAGGATCCTTGCTGCTTGTGGCTAGCCGGCCCCAATCAGGGAATGCTGGGGCAAGACCCTAGCAGCTGTTGGGATCATTTGGCCTGAGGTTCTTTCCTTCAGGATTCCTTGAAGCAGCACCGGCTGCCCCTAGCACTTGGCAGTTGAGACAAGGAATTGACGAACTTCTCTTGATGGACTTGGTTTTTAGGGTAAGTCTACCCGCCACCTCACTTGTTTCATGTGTCCTTTTGTGTTAAGAGCCAATGGGGTCCCTTTTGGAGGGTAAGTCGCTCTGGTGTGCACATCGGGAACGTTTCCCCCCCCCCCCCAATCTGGGCCTTTCCTTTGTGAAACAAGCCAGTTTGGTTGGGGTACCCCTTTGCAGAAGGGAGGTGTTGTTGAACTCTACCCTGAACTGGTTCATTGGGAACTAGTTCTCATGGGGGAAGCCCACCTTAGTTGGAATTTATTTACCTGATTTGGGAACTGATCCAGTTGGAACTGATTCATTTGGGAGTTAGTTCTTGTGGGGGTGGGTAGCTAGTTGGAATTAGTTCATTTGTTTTGTAGGGTAAATTTATTACCCTGTTGGGAAATCAGTTCCTCTGTATATTGATGCTGGAATCGGCTTGTGCCATTTTTGTTAGAATTTGTCTGTGTCTGTTGTGTTTTGGTGTTATGAAGCTTATAAAAATGGGACATATTTCATCTATCTTGAAGGAAAGAATTTTGGGGTGCATGTTAGATACTTTAAGATGAGAAGAGCAATGGCCCCTGAATGGCTCACAGTTAAGCAATCTGGCAGTCAGAAATGCTTTACAAAGGAGAGGAACTCTCTGATAATGAACATGCTCGGGGTCAGGGTGGGGCTCCTTTGGACTTCAGGCATCCAATTCTAATTTCCCCTACAGGAGCCCCAGAGCCCCATATAACTTTGACAGTGGGGAACAAGTTGATTGACTTTCTAATAGATACTACTTTCCTTTGTAAATTAAACACTCAAATCTTTTCCCCAGAACAGCTTGACATCAGGGTCCCACTGGGGCCTTTTTGACCTTGTCCAGTCTGGAGAGCTTCAGCTCCCATCTGGGGGGCTTTGGCTCCAGTTTGGGGTGTTCTCCCTGTGAAGGGAAATTGTTTATAAGGTGCTTTGGAGAAAGGTCATTGATCTAATGGGATTGGGAAATCATGTTAATGTGACTTTCCAGCTGGCTAGGTTTTGGTTTACTCTGGTTACTTTGGTAATGCATAGACATTTGGTTCTAACTGCTTCCTCCAAGTCTTCCTCTACAGTTTTCTCATTTCTTTCTCCTTGAACCCTCTGGGAATAGGTGAGTGGCTGTGGAAGCAACTGAGGAATTTTGGCCAGGGATTACTCTCTGGTGTGTTCCAAAGGCCCACTTATGCACACTTAAGTCGTGCATAAGTGTGCGTGGCCAGTACAATGAAACTGAAGATAATTCATTAAATCAGTTATGGCTCCCTTGGTCACTTATTTTCTAAAATCTATTTATTTTTTAATTGAAGGTTAATTGCCTTACAATTTTTTTTTTGGTCGAATATCGACAAGAATCAGCCACAGGTATACCACATTCCCTCCCTCCTGAACTTCCCTGCCCATCCAACCCTTCTAGATTGTCACAGAGGCAGTTTGAGTTCTTTGAGACATACAGCAAATTCCTATCAACTTCATTTGAATAGTTTTCTCTTTTTTTTTCATTTTTCCCAATTTACTGTGTTTGATGTCTCCTTTTCCCAGGCTTTAGGGTTACATTTCTTCTTCCTTTTGGTTTCTGCCCTCAGTGGGTGAGGTTGGTCCAGTGATTGTGTAGTTGTATAGGTTTGTGTTGGGGGGACTGGTCTCTGCATTCTGTTGAGAGGAGCTGAGTTTTTTCCTTCTAGTGGGCACGGATGCGTAAAGTGGTATGTTTTGAGGTGTCTGTGGGAAGCCTGTCTGCTGATGATTTGGTTTGAGCTTTTGTTTTGCCTGTTGTTTGGGTGAGGCCTCGTGCACTTGGTGCTGCCAGCAGTTGGGTGGAGCCAGGTTGTGGATACAGCTTGCAGCCTTAGTGGGAGTTCTCATTAATTTATACTCCCTGGGGTCGTGAGTTCTCTGGCAGTCTAGTGTCCTGGACTTAGCACTTCCACTCTAGAGGCCCAGGCCCAATCTCTGATGGGAACCAAGATTCCATAAGCCATTTGTAATGGCTTGAAGGTGATTTAAACAAATACACAAAAACAAAAAATAAACAAGAAACAAAAAGTGAACACTAAACAAATGGTAAGTACAAAACCAAACAAACAATAATAAAACCAAAGGAACACACACATGCATGCGTGCGTGCTAAGTCACTTAAGTCATGTCTGACTCTTTGCGACTCTATGAACTTGAAGCCCTCGAGGCTTCTCTGTCCATGGGATTCTCCAGGCAAGAATGCTGGAGTGGGTTGCCATGCCCTCCTCCAGGGGATCATCCTGACCCAGGGATTGAACCTGTGTCTCTTGTCTCCTGCATTGGCAGGCAGGTCCTTTACTGCTAGTGCCACCTGGTAGCCAAATGGTAAATACAAATGGCAAACACAAAACCAGACAAACAATAACAAAAACAAAGGAACACACACACACACACACACACACACACACACACACACACACACACACACAGAGAAAATGAAAACAGTCCAAAGAAAACAAACTACAGGAGAGTGACTTGGCAAGCAAAAGAATCAAAAAAATTTTATCAACTGATTATAAACAAAACTAATTAAAATATAAACCAGAATACAAGATCAAAGCAGAGTGCAAACTGGTGAATAAAGTGAAGAAAATAAACCAACAAACATGATGAAATAGAAGGAAGAAACGAAAAAATAGAAAAGCAAAGCTAAATAGAAATCTATAAAAAGATTTACATATATTTAATTATAACTACAGCAGGAAAAGAATGATGAGAACAACAAACGAAAACATTAAAAAAGGAAAAGGGTTAAAAAAAATCCACAGAACTGCAAAAAGCTAACATAGAGGTAGAAATAATAATCTAAGTAGAAATTGTGATTAAAAAAATTCTCAAGAGCTTAAATAAAGATACTAATAATAAAACAACCACAGCCACAGAGACAAAAAGAAAAAACCCAGAAACAACTATAGAAGGAATCAAAATACAAGGATAATAACAAATGTTTTCCTCAGATCTCAGCTGTCAGTGTCCTTTTCCTCACTGTAAGTCACAGTCCACCTCCACCTCCCTTGGATGCCTTCCAATACTATGCCGGTTTCTGGACCTGCTGTGGGGACAGTTCAGACTCTAATCTGCCCCTACTCTTTCGTGTTCTTGCCTCCACGTCCACATCTGCCAGAGCTAGGGTGTTTCCTTTTGTAGGAACACTCATTGCCCTTTTATATATTCCATAGACACAGAGTCTAACAAGTTGATTGTGTGGATTTAATCTTCAACCTGTACAACGGGTGGAAAAGCTTTCAGTTTTCTTCCTTAGCCACACTGCCCCTGGAGTTCAGTTGTGTTTTTTTCCCACCTTAGCATGTGGGTTATCCACAGGAGTTTGCTCCTGGAGGACTTGGGTTTGCCCCCATTGAGGACAGGCTGTGGAGATGGCAAATACAGATGGTAAACACAAAACCAGACAAACAATAACAAAAGCAAAGGAACACATACACACACACACATGTACACACACACACACAGAAAACAAAAACATTCCAAAGACTGTTAAGGTCCCTGCTTGGATTTCAGGGACCCTAAGAGTGCCAAGTACACAGGGGGGCTGGCAGCATGGGCTTAAGAGATACGGGGCTGTTAGGGTTTCTTCCTAGCCTCTGGTAGCTCTGCTGCAGTGCGGATCAAGCATGGAGGTGGCACAGCTGCTTGGATCACAGGGACCTGAGGGCCCCAAGTGTGCAGGGATGCCAGCAGCCTCAGGCACAGGAGCACAGACTATTAGAGTCTTTTTCTGGCCTTTGCAGCTGGCATTCAAAGTTCTCCCTGGATGGGGGCCTTCTCTGTTCCTTGGCATGTGAGGTACTCAAAGGGTCACCCTCTCTGGGATCTTCCTCTGTTGGTCAGCTCTTGGCACTGGCGTCTGAGAGAGAAGCTACAGTGATGGCTCCATCCCCTGCACATGATTCAGCAATATTGCCTTATCTGCATGGCTTCCCAGCTTTCCTCCAAACGTATTCCCCTCTGCGATCTCTTCCCTCACGTCCCTTTGGACTGTCTCCCTGCAGTCAACAGCAGACTGGGACTGCTCTTCAGCCCCTAAGTTCCAGCTCCCAGCCATCACACATTCCAGGGTACTTATGTCCCTGTCTGGGGTATGTAGGGCTGTGGCAAGGATTGTTTGTGTGGGTTGTCACTCCATTCAGACTGTCCCAGATGAGCTGCTGCACTCTCCAAGGGCTCAAATGCTTCCCCCTCTGTCCCAAACAATTGCCCCGATCTGGGGATCTCACTCCCACTTCAGTTCCCCCACTCCCTGGCTGCAGGTCCAATCCTGCTCACTCTTCCTCTTCCTTCCTTCCTTCCTGTATCTTACTATTACATGGATCTATATATTCATTTCCAGTTGTCAGAGACTTCTTCCAGCTCTCACCTGTTCTGTGAGATTTCCTACACTTGAAGATATATTCCTGATGCATCTGTGGAGAGAGATGTACTCCTACTCCTCATCCACCCACTCCTCTGCCATCTTGTCTCTTACTTTCAGTTTCTAAACGATAGCTTAGTTGGATATAGGATTCTCAGTTGAGAGCTTTTTTTCTTTTTCAACTTTTTATTTTTTACTGGAGTAGAGCTAATTAACAATGTTGTGATAGTTTCAGGTGGACAGCAAAGGGACTCAGCCATACATATACCTGCATCCATTCTCCCCCAAACTCCCATTCCATCCAGTCTGCTGCATAACATTGAGTGGAGTTCTCTGTGCTATACAGTAAGACCTTGTTGGTTATCCATTTTAAATATAGCAGCATTTACATGTCAACCCCAAACTCCCTGTCCCTTCTTCCAATCTTTCCCCATGGCAATCTTATGTTTGTTCTCTTGTCTCTCAGCCTGTTAAATTTTTTTTAAATGAGATGTTTTAAGATAGACTCTCTTCTTGTTTAGCCATTAAGTCTTGTTTGCAACACTAGACTGTAGCCTGCCAGGCGCCTCTGTCCTTGGGGTTTCCCAGGCAAGAATATTGGTGTAGGTTGCTATTTCCTTCTCCAGTTTTTTTCTTTTAATCGCATGGGTGAATTATTATACATGTGTCTTCCATTTTTTTCTGATAAGTCAGCTATTGTTCTCACTGATGTTACCCTGTACATAAGTCAATTTTATCTCGTTGCTTTCAAAACTTTCTCACTGTCTTCAAAATTGAGTAGCTTGACTATAATGGATATAAGTGTAGATGACTTTGAATATATTCCATTTGGAATTCATTAGATGTATGGACAGTTTTTCCAACAGATTTGGAAAGTGTGGGGCCAATATCCCTTCATTTTTTTTTTTTTTGCTGTCAATTTTGCTCCTCTTCTTGCATCCCCATTATACCTTTGTTGATTGTGCTTTTCTGTGTCCCACAAGACTCCTAGGCTCTATTCATTTTTCTGCATTACAAAAATTTTTTTTTTTCAGATTGGATAATCTCTATTGGTTCATCTTCAAATGCACCAATTCTTTTCCCTGCCTGCTCAAATCTATTGTTGAGCTCCTCTGGAAAATTTTTGTTTTTCAACTCCAGGACTTCCATTTTGTTCTTTTATGTTTTATCATTTCTATCTCTTTATTGTTAGTCTCCACTAGATAGATCATTGTTATCATAATTTTCTTTGTTTAAACATGGTTTTCTCTAGTTCTTTCAAGGTATTTATACCAGCTTGTTTTGAAGTCCATTTGCTAAATCAACACCTGGGGCCTCCAAAGGTAGTTTCTATTGCTTATCTCTTTTTCTGTGTGTAGATTACACTTTCCTATTTCTTTGTATGTCTTACAGTTTTTTTTTTTTCTGCATATAGGACATTCTAGATAATATATTGTAGCAATTCTGAATTTTGATTCCTCCAGAGCTTGTTGTTTTTGCTTTTTTTAAATTTGTTAAATGACTTGCCTTTGAATGCTGTTTTTCCTGTAATGTGCAGTCTCTGATGTTTCTGCTCATCATAGTTTACAGTGAAAGACAAAATGCTGTTCCCTAGGATCACCAGGCAAGGATGTCTGATTATACTGCTTATATTCGATATTACATTCATGGTTTTTGCCAGCATAATAGCTCAGGATAAAGAAGTGAAAGTCATCTAGGTTGGAAAAGAAATAAATCTCTCTTTCTTCACAAACTACACGATCTTCTATGTAGAAATTGAATGAGTTAAACAAGGTTGCACTGGCAGAGTAGAAGTACATGAGCTCATCTTCTTCTGCAAGAACACCAAAATTGCTACTAGCTGCTGAACAACCATTGACAGGAGGATGCTAGAACCCACCAAGGAAAAGATACCCCATGTCCAAAGAAGAGGCTGCAATAGGGGTGCAATCATGTGAAAATCAAACCCCATACCCACCAGAGACTCTTGGAAGGCAAAAACGAAACAACTTGTGTGCACCAGGACCCAGGGAAAGTAAGAGTGACTCCCACTAGAGACAGCCTGATTTGCCTGTAAGTGTTTGAGTGTCTCCTGTGGAGACGTGGGTCAGCAGTGGCCTGCCATGCGGAGGGGGGCACTGGCAGCATCAGTCTTGGAAGGCACAGCATGCTGGCATAAGTCCTCTTTGAAGAGGTCACCATTAGCCCTACCATAGAGCCTGGAGCTCGACCATAGAGGTGATGAGTGGGTGACCCCACAAACTGGAGAACAATTATACCAAAGAAGTTTTCACTCTACTGTGAAGGTTCTAGTCCCCAAATCAGGCTTCCCTATCTGGGGATCTGGTAAAGGGACTTCAATCCCCAGGTTTGAAGATCAGAAGGATTTGATTACAGAACTTCCACAGGACTAGGTGAAACAGACTTTTGGAAGGGATCAATGAAACCTTGGGTGCACTAGGGCCCCAGTGAAAGAAGTGACCTCAAAAGAGACTGAGCCAGACATTCCTGTGAATGCTTGGAAGTCTCCTGTGGAGGCTTGGGTTGATAATGGCCTGCCACGGAGTCAGGTCACTGGAAGCAACAGTTAATGAGAAACATGACTTGTTGGTATCAGTCCTCTTTGAGGAGGTAGCCATTCGCTGTCCCATAGAGACTGCAGACCCCAGGACTGAGCTGCTCAAGGCCAAACTACAGGAAAGGAGCACAGCCCCATCCATCAACAGAAAATTTGATTAAAGGTTTACTAAGCATGACCCTGCCCACCTGAGTAAGACACAGTTTCCTTCACAGCCAGTCTCTCCTGTCAGGAAGCTTGCATAAGGTTCTTTAAAAATTTTATTTATTTATTTTTTATTGAAGGATAATTACTTGACAGAATTTTGTGTTTTCTGCCAAACCTTAGCATGAGTCAGCCATTGGTATACATATATCCCCTCCCTTTAAAAACTCTCTCCCATTTCCCTCCCCACCCCACCCCTCTAGGTTGATACAGAGCCCTTGTTTGAGTTTCCTGAGCCATACAGCAGATTCCCGATGCCTATCTATTTTACATATGATAATGCAAGGTTCCACATTACTCTTTCCATACATCTCACCTTCTCCTCCCCTCTTGCCATGTCCATAAGTCTATTCCCTATGTCTGTTTCTCCACTGTTGCCCTGTAAATGAATTCTTCAGTAATATTTTTCTAGATTCTGTATATACGCGTTAGATTATGGTATTTATCTTTCCCTTTCTGACTCACTTCACTCTGTATAGTAGGTTCTAGGTTCATCCACTTCATTAGAACTGACTCAAATGCATTCATTTTTATGGCTGAGAAATATTCCATTGTATATATGTACCACAGCTGCTTTGTCCATTCATTGTCAATGGACATCTAGGTTGCTTCCATGTTCTAGCTATTGTAAACAGTGCTGCAATGAACAATGGGATACATGAGTCTCTTTCAGTTTTGGTTTCCTCAGGGTATATGCTTAGGAGTGGGATTCCTGCGTCAAATTGTGATTTTATTCCTAGTTTTTTAAAGGAATCTCCATACCATCTTCCATAGTGGCAGTATCAGTTTACATTCTCACCAACAGTGCAAGAGCATTCCCGTTTCTCCACAGCCTCTCCAGCATTTATTGTTTGTAGACTTTTTGATGAGTGCCATTCTGACCGGTGTGAGGTGATATCTCACTGTAGTTTTGATTTGCATTTCTCTAATAATGAGCTATGTTGAGCATCTTTTCATGTGTTTGTTAGCCATCTGTATGTCTTTGGAGAAACGTCTGTTTAGGTCTTTCCCCACTTTTTGACTGGCTTGTTTTTCTGGTATTGAGTTGTATGAGCTGTTTGTATATTTTGGAAATTAATCCTTTGTCAGTTGTTTCATTTGCTATTATTTTCTTCCATTGTGAGGGTTGACTTTTCACCTTGATTATAGTTTCCTTTGCTGTGCAAAAGCTTATAAGTTTAATCAGGTCCTGCTTGTTTACTTCTGTTTTTATTTCCATTACTCTAGGAAGTGGGTCTAGAGGATCTTGCTTTGAGTTATGTCTTTGAGTGTTCTGCCAATGTTTTCCTCTAAGAGTTTTATAGTTTCTGGTCTTACCTGTAGGTCTTTAATCCATTTTGAGTTTATCTTTGTGTATAGTATTAGGAAGTGTTCTAATTTCATTCTTTTACATGTAGCTGTCCAGTTTTCCAAGCATCATTTATTGAAGAGGCTGTCTTTGCCCCATTGTGTATTCTTGCCTCTGTTGTAAAAATTAAGGCACCCATAGGTTCATGGGTTTATTTCTGGGCTTTCTAGCTTGTTCCATTGGTCTATATTTCTGCTTTTGTGCCAGTACCATACTGTCTTAATAATTGTAGCTTTGTAGTATAGTCTGAAGTAAGGAAGGTTGATTCCTCTAGCTCCATTTTGTCTATTCAGGGTCTTTTGTGTTTCCATATGAATTGTGAAATTTTTTTGTTCTAGTTTTGTAAAAAATGTCCTTGGTAATTTGATAAGGATCTCATTGAATCTGTAGATTGCATTTGGTAGTATAGTCACTTTCACAATATTGATTCTTCCTTTCCAGGAACATGGAATATCTCTCCATCTGTTTATGTCATCTTTGATTTCTTTCATTCAGTTCATTTCAGTCACTCAGTTGCTCATTCGTGTCTGACTCTTTGCGACCCCATGAATCGCAGCACGCCAGGCCTCCCTGTCCATCACCAACTCCTGGAGTTCACTCAAACTCATGTCCATCGAGTCAGTGATGCCATCCAGCCATCTCATCCTCTGTCATCCCCTTCTCCTCCTGCCCCCAAGCCCTCCCAGCATCAGAGTCTTTTCCAATGAGTCAACTCTTCACATGAGGTGGCCAAAGTACTGGAGTTTCAGCTTTAGCATCATTCCTTCCAAAGAAGTCCCAGGGCTGATCTCCTTCAGAATGGACTGGTTGGCTCTCCTTGCAATCCAAGGGACTCTCAAGAGTCTTCTCCAACACCACAGTTCAAAAGCATCAATTCTTTGGTGCTCATCTTTCTTCACAGTCAAACTCTCGCATCCATACATGACTACTGGAAAAACCATAGCCTTGACTAGACGGACCTTAGTCAGCAAAGTAATGTCTCTGCTTTTGAATATACTATCTAGGTTGGTCATAACTTTCCTTCCAAGGAGTAGGCATCTTTTAATTTCATGGCTGCAGTCACCATCTGCAGTGATTTTGGAGCCCCCCAAAATAAAGTCTGACACTGTTTCCACTGTTTCTCCATCTATTTCCTATGAAGTGATGGGACTGGATGCCATGATCTTCATTTTCTGAATGTTGAGCTTTACGCCAAATTTTTCACTCTCCTCTTTCACCTTTCATCAAGAGGCTTTTTAGTTCCTCTTCACTTTCTGCCATAAGGGTGGTGTCATCTGCATATCTGAGGTTATTGATATTTCTCTCAGAAATCTTGATTCCAGCTTGTGTTTCTTCCAGTCCAGCATTTCTCATGATGTACTCTGCATATAAGTTAAATAAGCAGGGTGACAATATACAGCCTTGACATACTCCTTTTCCTATTTGGAACCAGTCTGTTGTTCCATGTCCAGTTCTAACTGTTGCTTCCTGACCTGCATACAGATTTCTTAAGAGTCAGGTCAGGTGGTCTGGTATTCCCATCTCTTTCAGAACTTTCCACAGTTTGTTGTGATCCACGCAGTCAAAGGCTTTGTCATAGTCAATAAAGCAGAAATAGATGTTTTTCTGGAACTCTCTTGCTTTTTCCATGATCCAATGGATGTTGGCAATTTGACCTCTGGTTCCTCTGCCTTTTCTAAAACCAGCTTGAACATCAGGAAATTCACGGTTCACGTATTGCTGAAGCCTGGCTTGGAGAATTTTGAGCATTACTTTACTAGCATATGAGATGAGTGCAATTGTGCGGTAGTTTGAGCATTCTTTGGCATTACCTTTCTTTGGGATTGGAATGAAAACTGACCTTTCCCAGTCCTGTGGCCACTGCTGAGTTTTCCAAATTTACTGGCATATTGAGTACAGCACTTTCATAGCATCATCTTTCAGGATTTGAAATAGCTCCACTGGAATTCCATCACCTCCACTAGCTTTGTTCGTAGTGATGCTTTCTAAGGCCCACTTGACTTCACATTCCAGGTTGTCCGGCTTTAGATAAGTGATCACACCATGGTGATTATCCGGGTCGTGAAGATCTTTTTTGTACAGTTCTTCTGTGTAGTGTCTTTCCTTGTCTCTTGTAATTGCCTCCATTTTTAAGTCTGTTTCATCTGATATGAGTACTGCTATTGTTTTTTTCTTTTGATTTCTGTTTGCATGGAATATCTTTTTCTAGCTCCTCACTTTCAGTGTGTTTTTCCACCGGTCTGAGGTGGGTTTTTTTTGTAGACAATTTGTGTAAGATCCTTATATAGGGATCTTGTTTTTGTATCCATTCAGCCAATCTGTGTCTTTTGGCTGGAACATTTAATCCATTTACTAACCTAGATAGTATATTCAAAAGCAGAGACATTACTTTGCTGACTAAGGTCCCTCTAGTCAAGGCTGTGGTTTTTCCTGTGGTCATGTATGGATGTGAGAGTGGGACTGTGAAGAAGGCTGAGCACCGAAGAATTGATGCGTTTGAACTGTGGTGTTGGAGAAGACTCTTGAGAGTCCCTTGGACTGCAAGGAGAGCCAACCAGTCCATTCTGAAGGAGATCAGCCCTGGGACTTCTTTGGAAGGAATGATGCTAAAGCTGAAACTCCAGTACTTTGGCCACCTCATGTGAAGAGTTGACTCATTGGAAAAGACTCTGATGCTGGGAGGGCTTGGGGGCAGGAGGAGAAGGGGATGACAGAGGATGAGATGGCTGGATGGCATCACTGACTCGACGGATGTGAGTCTGAGTGAACTCTGGGAGTTGGTGATGGACAGGGAGGCCTGGCGTGCTGTGATTCATGGGGTGGCAAAGAGTCGGACATGACTGAGGGACTGAACTGTACTGAACTGAAGGTAATTATTGATGTGTATAATCCTGTTACCATTTATTGTTTTGTAGGCCTTTTCCTTGCTTGTGTTTTGTGTCTAGAGAAATTTATTTAGCATTTGTTGTAAAGCTGGTTTGGTGGTGCTGAATTTTCTCAATTTTTTCTTGTCTGTAAAGCTCTTGATTTCTCTTTTGAATGTATATGGGATCCTTGCTGGATGGAGTAATCTAGGTTATTTCTAGGTTGTTTCTTTTTTATCACTTTAAGTATATTCTATCCCTCCATTCTGGCCTGTAGATTTCCTGTTGAAAGTTCAGCTGTTGACCTTACTGGGATCCCCTTATCTGCTATTTGTTACTGTACTGCTTCTTTTAGTATTTGTTAATTGCGTTTAACTTTTTTATTTTGTTAAATATGTGCCTTGGTGTATTTCTCCTTGGGTTTATCCTATATGGCACTTTCTGGGCTTCCTGAACTTGGGTGGCTTTTCCTTTCCAATGTTGGGGAAGTTGTTTTTTTACTATAATCTACTCAAATATTTCCTCATACCCTTTCCTTTGCTTTCTGCTGGGACATTTATGAGTCTCATGTTATGCTTAATGTTGTCCCAGAGGTCTCTGAGACTGTTCTCATTTCCTTTTATTCTTTTTAAAAATTCTTCTCTGCTTCTGTTGTTTCCACCATTTTATGTTGCTGCTCCCTTGTCCATTCTTCTGTCTCAGTTACTCTGATATTGGTTCCTTCTAGTGTATTTTTAATCTGTTATTTTGTTGTTCATTGATGATTGTTTATTCTTTAATTCTTCTAGATCCTTGTTAAACATCTCTAGTATCTTCATTTGTGCTTCCAGTCTATTTATCTGTGCTTCCATTTTATTTTTAAGTTTTTGGATCATCTTTACTATTACTATTCTGAATTTTTTTCATGTAAACTGCCTATTTCCTTTTTATTTGTTTGGTCTTATTTTTTACCATGTTTCTTCATCTGCTGCATGTTTCTCTGTCTTTTAATTTTGTTTAATTTACTGTGTTTGGGATCTTATTTCTGCAGGCTGGAAGATCATATTTCTTCTTAATTGTGGAGTCTGTCCTCCATAGGTGGGGTTGGGCCAGTACTTCGTGAAAGTTTCCTGTTTGGTGGGATTTGTGCCTGTGTTTTGATGGATGGCGCTGGATCTCATCTCTCTGAAGGGAAGTGCTGTACACAGTAGTGTGTTTTGGGGTGTCTATGGGCTTGGTATGGCCTGCCTGCTAATGTATAGGGTTAGTTTCTGTTTTGCTGAAGCACTGGAATTTGCTGAACTTTGGGTGTGGCTTAATCTTGGTGTTGAGATGGAGGTCTTTGGGAGAGGTCTTATCAATTAATGGTCAGTGGTGTCAGGAGTTCTCTTGTGGTTCAAAGTCATGGGCTTGGGTTTCTCACCTCAGGTTCAGGCCTTACTCCTTACTGTAGCACCAAGACCTCACAAGTCATGCAGCACAGAAGACAAAACCCCAAGACTCTTAGTGAAAGCAACACTCAACAGTCCAGAACACCCAGAGAGACTCACACCCAAGTCCTCCAATATTTCTAGGAACGTCTCTGGACCTGTAGTGGGCAGTATAGGTTCCACTCAGCCTTGTATCTGGCCTTACTCCAGCTTGTACTTGCTCCCAAATTCCACAGTTGCCCCTACGTCTATGCTGCTGCTGCTGCTGCTGCTGCTAAGTCGCTCAGTCGTGTCTGACTCTGTGCCACCCCATAGACGGCAGCCCACCAGACTCCCCCATCCCTGGGATTCTCCAGGCAAGAACACTGTAGTGGGTTGCCATTTCCTTCTCCAATGCATGAAAGTGAAAAGTGAAAGTGAAGTCACTCAGTCGTGTCCAACTCTTAGCGACCTCATGGACTGTAGCCTACCAGGCTCCTCTGCCCATGGGATTTTCCAGGCAAGAGTACTGGAATGGGGTGCCATTGCCTTCTCTGGCCCCTATGTCTATAGTCTCAGGCTAAATGTAGCTATTTAATTCAATACACCTGTGACTGCTGGAGCCCATTCCCTTTCTATTCTTTGGTCACACAGCCCCGGGTGTTCTGCTTTGGTTTTGGGCCCTGCTCTGCTTATATAGGAGAAGGCAATGGCACCCCACTCCAGTACTCTTGCTTGGAAAATCCCATGGATGGAGGAGCCTGGTAGGCTGCAGTCTATGGGGTCGTTAAGAGTTGGACATGACTGAGCAACTTCACTTTCACTTTTCACTTTCATGCATTGGAGAAGGACATGGCAACCCACTCAAGTGTTCTTGCCTGGAGAATCCCAGGGATGGAGGAGCCTGGTGGGCTGTCGTCTATGGGGTCGCACAGAGCTGGACACGACTGAAGTGACTTAGTAGTAGCTGCTTATATATCACCCTCTGGTGATTGTCCTCTGCCAAGTCATGAGCTGGTGAAGGCAGAGGCTTATTAACGCTCACTTTCTCAGTTGGGCTGGGTAAAGACAGGGGTAGAGAAAGGGGTATTACTGCCACAGTTGGGACATTCTGGAGAATGCCTGCACCAAGTAAAGACCTGCCAGCTGTTGTTACAGCCTGAGCAGGTTGTGTGCTCTCCCAGAGGAAGTGGCTCCAGTTGTGGGTCCCTAGGAAGAGTGAAGCTGCTTAGACTCCAAGCAAGATATGGGCAGTAACCTGTGTCAGCTCACAGCCTGGAGGTAGTTGTCATCTCTGGGGTCCTGACTGCACTGTGGCATTTTGTCTACTGCTTCAGGCAGTTTCCCTGGCTTTGGCAATAGTTGTGGCCTGTTTCCTCTTCTGGGGTTGTAAACTGCAGTTGAGGCTAATTCTGCCTGCTGGGAGTCTAACCAGTTTTGCAGGTTTTGTAGACTACCAGTAGGCACTGTGAATGTGGAGAATTAGTATATCCCAGGTGACAAGACCTCTTGCTACTCTGGGATGCCGCCCTTTACTCTTTCAGCTGTTTCACTGCCCACCCCTCCCCACCTCCCCCATATTATCCTCATAGCAGCCAACCCTGTTCCTCTCCCTGTGGTCTGAACCTATGCCTGAGGCTCAAAACCCAGTCCCCACAATCTGCTGTGGATGGAGGTATGCTAGCCGCTTCTCAGCTGGGAAGTGTTTCTTAGCAAAGAACACCATAGTGTGTTCTCTGTTTTGCCTTCTGAGTACCTATCATTGCACTCCCCTCTGAGGTTCCAAAGCTCCACCTGGCCAGGCCTGTGCGGAGGTTTCCAAGTGTGGAAACTTTTCTTCCTTCATGATTCCCTCCCTGGGTCACAGTCCTCATTCTGAAATCATGTCTACCTTTTAATCTTGTTCTTTTGCCCTACCTCATTGTAAGCAGATTGGATTGCCTTTTTGGATGTTCAGGGTTTTCTACTAGCATTCAAAAGTTGTTTTGTGGAAGTTGTTCCATTTCAGATGAATTTTGAATCAGTTTGTGGGGAGGAAGGGGATCACTTTGTCTTAATGGAAAATTCTTAAAGAGATGGGAATACCAGACCACCTTACCTGCCTCCTGAGAAATCTGTATGCAGGTCAAGAAGCAACAGTTAGAACCAGACATGGAACAACAGACTGGTTCAAAATTGGAAGAGGAGTATGTCAAGGCTGTATATTGTCACCCTGCTTATTTAACTTACAAACAGAGTATGTCATGCGAAATGCTGGGCTGGATGAAGTACAAGCTGGAATTAAGGTTATTGGGACAAATATCAACAGCCTCACATATGCAGATGATACCACCTAATGGTGTAAAGCAAAGAGGAACTAAAGAGCCTCTTGATGTGGATGAAAGAGGTGAATGAAAAAGTGGTTTAAAACTCAACATCCAAAAGACTAAGATAATGGCACCCGGTCCCATCACTTCAAGGCAAATAGATGGGGAAACAATGGAAACAGTGACAGGCTTTATTTCCTTGGGCTCCAAAATCACTGTGGATGGCAACTGCTGCCATGAAATTAAATGACACTTGATCCTTCAAAGAAGAGCTATGACAGACTTGGACAGTGTATTTAAAAGCAGAGCCATCACTTTGCTGACAAAAGTCTATATAGTCAAAGTTATGGTTTTTCCAGTAATCATGTATATGGATATGAGTGCTGGACCATAAAGAAGGCTGAGCACCAAAGAACTGATGCTTTTGAATTGTGATGCTGGAGAAAACTCTTGAGAGTCCCTTGGACTGCAAGGAGATCAAACTATTCAATCCTAAAGGAAATCAACACTGAGTATTCACTCGAAGGACAGATGCTGAAACTTCAGCTCCAAGTTGAAGTTCTAATCAGGCCACCTGATGCAAAGGGCTGACTCACTGGGAAAGACCCTGATGCTGAGAAAGAATGAGGGCAGAAGAAGGGGGCAACAGAGGATTAGATGGTCAGATGGTATCACCAACTCAATAGACATGAGTTTGAGCAAACTCCATGAGATGGTGAAGGACAGGGAAACCAGGTGTGCTGGAGTCCATGGGGTCACAAATAGTCAGACACAACTTAGTGTGACTGAACAACAACAATGGCAAACCTATAGATAGCATCATAATCAACAGTGAAAAGCTGAAAGTGTTCCCTTTACTATCAGGAACAAGACAAAGATATGTACTCTTGATACTTTTATTCAATGTAGTTTTGGAAGTCCTAACTACACAAATCAGAGAAGGAAAAGAAGTAAAGGGACTCCAAATTGGAAAAGAGGTTAAACTGTCAGAGTTTGCATATAACATGTACATGTGCATACAACATGTACATGTACATAGAAGATCTGAAAGATGCTACCAGAAAACTACTGGAACTCATTAAAGAATTTGGTAAAGTCACAGGTTACAAAATTAATGCAGAGAAATCTGCTGCATTTCAATACACTAACAATGAAAGATCAGAAAGAGAAATTCAAGAAGAAATTCCATTTATGATTGCATCAGAAAGAATAAAATACCTAGGAATAAATCTACCTCAGGAGACAAAAGACCTGTACTCCAAAAACTATAAGATGCTGATGAAAGAAACCAAAGAAGACATAAACAAATGGAAAGATATACCATGTTCACAGATTGGAAGAATCAGTATTGTCAAAATGACTATACTACCCAAGGCAGTCTAGAGATTCAGTGCAATCCCTGTCAAATTATAATGGCATTTTTCACAGAACTAGAACAAAAATCTCAAAATTTGTATGGAGACACAAAAGACCCTGAATAGCCAAAGCAATAAATAGAGCTCAAGGAATCAGCCATCCTGGCTTCAGACTATACTACAAAGCTACAGTAATCAAAACAGCATGGTATTGGCACAAAAATAGAAATATAGATCAATGTTGCAGGGTAAAAAACTTTGAAATAAGCCCATGCACCTATGGCAAATTAATCTGTGACACCAATGACAAAGGTGGCAAGACTACACAATGTTGGAAAGATAGTCTCTTCAACAAATGGTGCTGGGAAAACTGGACCGCTACATGTAAAAAATGAAATTAGATCATTCTTTAACTCCAAACACAAAAATAAGCTCAAAATAGATTAAAGACCTAAATGTGAGACCAGATACTATAAATTTCCTCAAGAAAAATATGGGCAGAACACTCTCTGACATAAATCACAGCATCGTTTTTTCGATCTGTCTCCCAGAATACTGGAGAATAAAACAAAAATAAACAAATGGGACCTACTTAAACTTAAAAGTTGTTGCATAGCAAAAGAAACAATAAACAAAATGAAAAGACCACCTAGAGATTGGGAGAAAATATTTGCAAATGATGTGACTGATAAGGGATTAGTCTCCAAAATTTACAAACAGCTCATGATGCTTAATGGCATCAAAACAAACCAATACAATATTGTAAAGTGAAAAAGAAAACTAAAAAAAAAAGCTAAAAAAATAAACAAATAAAATGAAAACAAACAAACAAACAAACCCACTCACAAAATGGTCATAAGACCTAAATAGATATTTCCTCCAAAGAAGACATACAGAAGGCCGATAGACACATGAAAAGATGTTCAACATCTCTAAGTATTAGAGAAATGAAAGTCAAGACTACAATGAAATATCACCTCATACAAGCCAGAATGGTTATCAACAAAAAACTCACCAAGAATAAATGCTGGAGAGAAGGTAACTCTCCTGTGCTGTTGGTGGGAATGTAAATTGATACAGCCACTATGGAGAACAGTATGGAGGTTCCTCATAAAGCTAAAAGTAGAGCTACCATATGACCCTGAAATCCCACTCTTGGACATACATCCAGAGAAAGAGCATGATCCAAAAGGATGCATATATCCCAATGTTCATTGCAGCACTGTTTACAATAGCCAAGACATGGAAGCAACCTAAATGTCCATTGACAGAGGAATGGATAAAGGAATGGATAAAGATTCCATTGTACATACACATAATGGAATATTACTCAGACATTGTAAAGAATGAAATAAAGCCATTTGCAGCAATGTGAATGGACCTAGAGCATATCATACTGAGTGAAGTAAGTCAAAGAAGGAGAAATATTGTATGACTTCCTTTATATGCAAAATCTAAAATGACATGATACAGATGAACTTACAAAACAGAGAGAGACTCACAGACTTAGAGAACGAATTTATGGTTGCTGGGAGGAAGGGATAATTAGAGAGACTGGGATGAACATTACACACTGCTGTATTTAAAATGGATGACCAACAAAGAGCTAGTGTATAGCATATGAAACCCTCTGCTCAATGTTATGTGGCAGTCTGAATGGGAGGGGAGTTTGGGGAGAATATATATGTATGGCTGAGTTCTTTAGCTATTCATCTGAAACGATCACAACCTTGTTAATAGGCTACACCCCAATACAAAATATAAAGTTAAAAAAATTAATGGTTGAAACATTCCTTTAGAAAATCTTTATTGGATAACAAATTTTAATGTGTCTATTATTAAGATTTATTTCTTTAACTGAGGAATGGATTACCTTCAAATACCTGGAATAATTCCATTCATATTGTGGTAGTATATCCACCCATCATGAAATTTTCTCTTATTTCATTTTCAAAAGGACTTTGAAGCACAGCAGACAGATAAAAAACATTGGGAGGTTGTCAATATTGTTAATTTTTTTTTTTGCATAAAGATGAAAGTCAAACTCCTGAATTTTATAACCCACTAGAATATTTAGTTAAAGTATAGCCCTTTGGATGCTGGTTACACAAAATCATACTTCCCTTCTCTGCTTGCTGAGCACAGCACTGACTGGAATAACTCCTTTGAACAACTACCTTGTCTAGTAAAATGTCAAACATCATTCACTAAGTGATGATAATCCAAAATAAGGCAAAATGATTTCAACATAAAACAAAAAACAACCAAATCAAAGTGAGTGTAGCTATGAAAACATCAAAGATTTTTAAATAGCCTGAGTATTCTAATGTATTCACCTTTCAACTAATACTAACTGCAGTCAAAATACTTACAGAGAGCCAAATTCTGGGTTCTAATTTGAATTGCCAGGTCCCTTCTCCCATCCATAGACACAGACTTACTGAAAAGAAATGACACAAAGCCCTGCAGCATCTGCTGAGGGGCACAAAGCAAAGATTAGGGTCATGGCAAAGTACGACCTTCAAAATTCAAGTGTAAGTCCCAGATAACACTGCTCCTGGGTATAGAGCTGTCTACAAAGATACCAATTCTCTACTTCTGGTCATTGTAAACTGTTTTGGAAACCTTACTTTCCAGGGGAGGAGGATGGGGTGGGGTATCAGAAAAGTAAGATTCACGGGAAAGGAAACAGGATGGGGAGCATCCACTCCAGCTGGTTCCCTCCTGCAGTCTTGGACACCTGGGTGGCTATGCCCCCAGGATCTCGGTGGCACGGGGTAAGAATGGCTTTCCCCTAGGGTATCCGGTGCTGACCCCGCAGATGCAGCATAGAGTGGGAGCTGCTGAGCCCGGAGCCATTAGGTTTGGGGAACACTGCCAGTCACCTTCCCGCGATGGAGCTGGAGCCTGGTTGCGGGAAGTGCGGCTGCGCCCAGGGAGCCGGTACTCCAGGCGCCAACACCTGCGCCCCGCCGACACCGGCGCCCCGAGACACCTGCGTCCCACCGACATCTGCGCCCCGCAGACACCTGCGCCCCGCCGACACCTACGCCGCATCCGGCAGGAAGCACCCGGGTGCGCTTACCCCTCCCTCGTGCAGGCCTAGCCTCCTCTTTCTTCGCTCACGCGTTCCAACGACGCGTCACAGGCACCACCCAACAGTAAGCGCTTTGCCTGGCACCCCTTAGGCAGCTAACGGAAATCTCTCTGAGCCACTAGACTCCATTTGAGGGTCCCGACAGTGCAGAATTGCGCCTCATGGGCTGTTACCTTAGCCGGCCTCGCCCTCGCCCGTCGTCACCTGCTCTGCCGGGCGGGGACCAGCCAGAGAGCCCCGAGTGCCTCGGGCCCGCGCACACCGCCAGCCGTGTTCCCCCAGCTTGCCGGGTTCACTCGGGGGCCCCAACTCTGGACCTGGCTCGCAGGCTGTCCTTTGAGGGTCTCATGGCTTCACCCCGTCGTCGTCTGTACCGTCGCGGGTTTGTCCTAGTCCATCGGCGGCAATATTCAATCCAGCAAGCCCGGTGTTTATTTTGGGGTTTTTTTCCCTCTGTGCCCCGGAGTGGCCATCAGAAGCCATTGCCGTCTGCTTGCAGTTCCAACATGTTCTACACCTCAGTAATCCTGAGGATGGCATCCACAAAGGGCAAACTGACGCTCCGTTTGCCTCTGAAGCAGACAGTCATCTGTACATGGTCTTCATTTTCTGTTCACCTCCCAAACCTTTGTGTAAAGGAGATTCTGGTGAGGGCCCTAGAAGAGAGTGGTCAACTGAGAGGAAAGGAAGACAAGGACCTGACAGCCTTGGCTGAGAGCAGAAAGGGGCTAGCAAAGCAAAAGAAAGAGCACTCAGCCCAGGAGAGTCAGGATAAACAGAGAAGGGGCTCGAATCCAGGTGGGAATGCACAGTCCGCGTTTAGACGCCTCATGATCAACGGGGTCCTCTCTTCCTTTGTGCCCAGGCCTGGACCTCTGGTTCTCTGTTCCAAGAGCTCGGAAGATATCCTGATTAGGAAATCCCAGACCTACTTTTTGAGTTCACGCAGCAAACGAAATGCCATCACCAGTTCATACAGCTCCACAAGAGGTTTCCCACAGCTCCAGAGGAGTGGTCCAGGCACAGCTGGACTCCTGGGCCCAGAGTCATCGCATCTTCATGAGCTCTCAGAGAAAACCAGCGAGGAAGGCCATCGGCCTAACCCTTCAGCCTCAATGGAACCTCAGAGGAAGATCGAGGATGAAAAAATTGCAGATGGCCACTTAAGAAAGAAACAAAACTTAAATTGGTCACAGTCATCAGACAGTTCCAGGCCCCGCAAACGCAAGATTCCTCTGCTGCTACCCACCAGGAGAAATGGCCCACTGATCCTTCCCCCACCCCTCCAGATAGGTTATCCAGTCACTGCTGAAGACCTTGACCTAGAGAAGAGAGCTGCAATCCAGTGGATTAACAACGTCTTGGAGGGGTAAGACTGAAACCATCTAGTCTGCAGAACCCCTCAGCCTTCTATTCTGCCAGCTCCCAGCTCTAATTCACAGTGGAGGAGCTTCTGGAAGATATAGAGCTTCCCAGGCCCAGTGGCCTTCTTTTAGTTGGTTGGAGTAGCCATCTCTATGAGATATTTTGTCTGGGTTTTCCCTGTTTGTCTTGCTCCACTTGGCTTAAAAAATTGGTTCCATTTTCCTGGCCCACTAGGGCCTGTTCCCCAGTACTTTGCTGCTTGGCCCCTCAGTGGTTCCTTGGAGAAGCAGTGCAAGACCATCAGAGTCCAGCTTTGCTCTTGAGGGAACCCAGAGTGCTGCTCCTGTGAGCCCATTCCCCTACCAAGTCAGTTCTCTCCAGAGAGACAACATAACATTCTTATCATCTTTCTGTCAGAAGTGCACCTGGAACTTGGGCAGCTGGAGGTTGTTAGTCTGGCCTGACCCAGTGGTCAGCATCCTTGCAGCAGCAGAGGGAAGCTTTGAACCAGTTTCCCTCCAGGCAGGAGCAAGCAGGATGCCCACTGCTGCAATCGTTGCCTTTTCCTGCCGTCCTCATTTTCTTAACTGGGGCCTGGTTCATCTTTCTTAAAATCTCTATATTCTCTCTCTGAACATTTGGTACCACATAGATACTCAGTTGATGAACAAAGTCATATATGTTGCATACATATAGTCACATGTATTTATACATGTCATTTATATATTAATATAGTCATATAGTATATATTATGTGTATGTGAGGTGAAAGTCAGTCATGTTCGACTCTTTGTGACCCCATGGACTATAGAGTCCATGAAATTCTCTAGGCCAGAATACTGGAGTGGGTAGCCTTTCCCTTCTCCAGGGGATCTTCCCAACTCAGGGATCAAACCCAGGTCTCCTGCATTGCAGGCAGATTCTTTAGCAGCTGAGCCACAAGGGAAGCCTGTATTATGTGTATATGTATATACATATGTATATATTATATATAACTTATGAGAATACATAGTTCATATACATCATATATTAAATATGTATAATATATATGTATATTGTTTAGTCCCTCTGTCCTGTCCGACTCTTTCGTGACACCACAGACTGTAGGCTGCCAGGCTCAATCTGTCCATGGGATTTTCCAGGCAAGAACACTGGAGTGGGTTGCCATTTCCTTCTCCATATATGTATATATGTATGTATAATATTAGTATATGATTATATTCATAATAATCAATATTTAATGTATGTAATGTTACACACTCATATATAATATGTGTTAATATGACCATGTACATTACATATGTGTTTATAACATATGTATGTGTTTAATACATTATATATAGAATACATAATGTGAATTACATTATATATAATAGTATGTATTGAATACGTATATGATCTTTGCTAATTTATCAAGTATTCCTGCCTGTGCTTTTTGAATTCACAGTGAAGGAAGAAGTGACTAGTATGAGTGGCCAGACTTTTAACTCTAGGTTTTCTGTGGCCCAGTCGGAAAAGCTGGAACCACTTTATGTCTCTAGATGCTGAGTCCTGATTTCTATGTTTTGAAAAGGCGCTTGCCTTTTTTCTCTCTGCTTGTCATCTGCCCACTTGACTTCACTATGGGTTCGATCATGCCTAGTGTATGTTAAGAAATTACTTGTGACAACTTTAGTTTTTAAAAAAGAATTGAATTTGATATAATTTTAGACTTACAAGAATAGTAGAGAGAATCCCCAACTAGTCTTCACTGAACTTCTCCTAATGTTAATATCTTACAGAACAGTTATTGAAACCAGGAAATTAACATTGTTGCAATGCTATTAGCTGAACTTTAGACTTTAAACATATTTCCTCATTTTTCCAGTAAAATTTTCTTCCTATGCCAGTATAATCCCACATTTCATTTAGTTGCCATTTCTCCTTAGTTTCCTCCAAACTGTGACCATTACTCTATCTTAATGTCTTCTGTGACCTTGATACATTTGTAGAGTACCAGTTAAGTATTTTGTAGAATTTTCCTCAATTTGGATTTGTCTGCTGTTTTATCATGAGTACATTGAGGTTTTGAATTTATAAGAGAAAATCACACACTTGTGATGTGTCATCCTCAGCACATGGGAAATGTTAATCTTGATCACAGTTAAAGTGGTGTCTGGCCAGGTCCTCCTCTGAATAGCTACTATTTCTCTCTAGTACATATTTAAGAGGGTCTTACATTGATGTGACATAAAAATCCTGTTTATCCTTAAACTTTCACCACTAATTTTGCCATCATCAGTAGATCTTGCCTGTAGCAATGATCACTGTGGTGTTCCACGGTGATTTTATATCATTCTTGTTCTACATTTGATTAGAATTATTCATCGAGGCAGAGTTCTCTGCATTTATATATTCAGTCACTTATATCTGTATGGTCTCATCAATATTTCTTTTATTATTTGGGCTATGTCTAATATGATCACTGTTAATTTTATTGCTCACATTGTTCCAGATTTGATCATTATGAGTTCTTTCAGATTAGCTCCTGAGTCCTTTAAAATGCCTGCATCTCCCTCCTCACTTGTCCCAAGGATTCCTTTACCTTTTAGCCCCATAAGGTATTCCAGAATTATCTTATATTTTACCTGCCCCAGTTCTGGAGTCAACCACTCTTCTAAGAAGCTTTGGTTCATTTTATTGGAGAAGAAATTAAAAAAAAAAATCTGGGGATTCAGGTGTTGTTATGGCTACTAGGGAATCTTTGCTTCTAAGTCCTCTCAACAGACAGAATTGGAAATGTATATTCCCATTTATACACTTGTATCTATTTCTGTATGCTGTGTGTGTGTGTACACATGTGTGTGTGTGCAAAAGAGATAATGCTGATACCTCTAACTAATGTAGTGCACAGTCAGGGTTCATCTTAGAAATATTCCCCTTTGCTTATGTGTAACTTCTTCAACAGTTTCTCCAGAGAAATCTGGTCTAATTATAATTTTAATTACTTATTTGTTCAATCCAGAATGCACATAGTTTCACAATTGGCAGCCCTGTGAGCAGCTCAGCAAAGTGTTCATGTACAATTCTTTCTGTATATAGCCTTGCAGCATCCAGGCAAACATTGCTTGTAAAAACTACCTGGTTTAGGTTCTTTCAGCAACTGTGCAGCGAGGTTATGTGTACGACATTTAGATTCACTTGTCATTGTCTACATTCCATTTTGGGCTCCTGCAACAACCTGGTTGATTTTAATTTTCAAAGTGAACTCAAGTCATTGTGGTATAAAATTTGTTTACATTTTTTGAGTATTTTTGTGTCTGTATTTGTGAGTGATGCTGATCTGAAATTTTCTTTTCTTGTGATGTCTTTATCTGATTTTGGTATAAAAAAATACTGCCCATACAGAGTGAGTTGGGAAGGCTTCCTTCCTCTACTTACAGAAAGGGTGGTACAATGTTTTCTTAAAATATTTGGGAGGATTAACCAATGAAGCCATTTGGGCACAGGTTTTTATTTTTGGGAAAATTTTCGATTATTAATTCAATCTCTTGTTATAGGTCTAAGGTTTTCTAATTCTTCTTGAGTCAGTTTCAGTAACTGGTCACTTTCTGGAGACTTTGCCTACTTCATCTAAATTGTATAATTTATTGGCATGAAATTGTGCTATTTTCTTATAATTCTAATATCTCTAATGTAGGAGAGGATATCCTTTCTTGAATTCCTAATTTTGTTAATCATTGTCTTCTCTCTGTATCTCTTTCTCTCTTATTCTTGCCCTTTCTCTCTTTCACTGTGGCTAAAAATTTATAAATTGTGTTGATTTTTTTTAAAAGTCAGTTTTTGTGCTTTTTATTTTGTCCAATTTGCTGTTTTCTATTTCTATTTTAGGCTCGAATCTTTGCTATCTCTTTCATTCTTCTTCCTTTAGGTTTGATTTTCTCTTCTTTTACTATTTCTTAAATTGAAAGACTAGGGTATGGATTTGAAAGTTCTCGCTAATAAGCTTTTAAATGATGTAATTGATATAACATGCACAGAGGAGCCTGGCAGGCTACAGTTCATGGGGTCGCAAAGAGGAGGACACAACTGAGCAGCTAGCACTTTATTTTCACTTACGTAAATTTAAGGTATTAACCTAATGTTGATTTGATACATTTATGTATAGTAATATGATTCCCATTGTAGTGATAATTAACACTTCCTTCATGTTGTATAACTATCATTTCTTTCTAGTGGTTGGAATTATTAAGATCTGTCTCTTGTCAAGTATGATTACAATAATACAATATTATTGTCTGTATTCACTATACTGTGCATTAGAATTGTAGAAATTACTGGCTTCTTGTTGCAAATTTGTACCCTTAAATAGCATCTCTCCTATCTCACCATCCCCTAGCTTTTGGTAACCACTATTTTAGTCTGGTTTTATGACTTTGGCCTTTTAAGATTACACATATAAGTGATATCATATGGTATTTGTCTTTTCTTGTCTGACTTATTACTTAGCATAATGTCCTCAAGGTCCATCCATGTTGTTGCAAAGGTGTACTTCTTACTCATGACTAAAAAATGTCCCCTTGTGTATATACCACATTGTCCTTATCCATTCCTCCTGCAATGGGCATGTGGATTGTTTCCATATCTTGGCTATTATGAATTATACTATAATAAATATCAGAGTAAAGACATCTCTTTGAATCTTGTTTTCATTTCCTTTGAGTACATACCCAGACGTAGCTCTATTTTTATTTTTTTTGGAGAACCTTCATACTGTTTTCCATAATGCATGAACTAGTTTACAATTCCACCATCAGTATACAAGGATTCTTTTTTCCCCATATCCTAGACCAATACTTGTTATCTCTTGTCTTTTTCATTGAAGTATAGTTGATTTATAATGCTATACTAGTTTCAAGTGTTCAAAATTGGGAAAGGGGTACATCAAAGCTGTATATTGTCACCTTGTTTATTTAACTTACATGCAGAGTTCATCATGTGAAATGCCAGGCTAGATGAAGTACAAGCTGGAATCAGGATTGCCAGGAGAAATATCAATAACCACAGATATGAAGATGACACCACCATTATGGCAGAGAGTGAAGAGGAGCTTAAGAGCCTCTTGATGAAGGTGAAAACAGAGAGTGAAAAAGCTGGCTTAAAGCTCAACATTCAAAAAGCTAAGATCAGGGTATCTGGTCCCATCACTTATGGCAAATAGCTAGAGAAAAAAAGGAAACAGTGACAGACTTAATTTTCTTGGGCTCCAGAATCACTGTGGATGGTGACTGCAGCCATGAAATTAAAAGATGCTTGCTCCTTGAAAGAAAAGCTATGACAAACCTAGACAGCATATTAAAAAAGAGAGACATCACTTTGCTGACAAAAGTCAAAGCTATGGTTTTTCTAGTAGTCATGTATGGATGTGAGAGCTGGACCATAAAGAAGCCTGAGTGCCAAAGAATTGATGCTTTTGGACTATGGTGCTGGAGAAGACCACTCTTGAGAGTCCCTTGGACAGCAAGGATATCAAACTACTCAATCTTAAGAGAAATCAACCCTGAATATCAATTGGAAGGACTGATGCTAAAGCTGAAGCTCCAATACTTTGGCCACCTGATGTGAAGAACTGACTCATTGGAAAAGACCGTGATGCTGGGAAAGATTGAAGGCAGGAGGAGAAGGGGGCAACAGAGGATGAGATGGTTAGATCACATCCACTGATTCACTGAGTTGTTGAACTCAGTGGATATGAGTTGAGCAAACTCTATGAGATGTTGAAGGACAGGGAAGCCTGGCCTGTTATAGTCTGTGGGGTTGCAATGAGTCAGACAAGACGGAGCAACAAAGTTTCAAGTGTACAATATAGTGATTCAGTATTTTCAGATTATGCTCTATTTAAATTATTGGTTATATTCTATGTACATCCTTTATTCCATTATATCCTTGTCAGACATGACTTAGCAGTTGAACAGCAACCTAGTATTGATAGTTTGTATCTCTTAATTCCTTTTCCTTATTATGCCCCTCCTCCCAACACTCTCCCCACTGGAGAGACAAAGTATTTATACCAATAGTTTGTCCACTCTATGTCTGTTTTCATTTTGTTATATTTATTTGTTTAATTTTTTAAATTCTACATTTAAGTTAAACATATAGTATTTGTCTTTCTGTCTTACTTCGCATCAATGTTGTACAAATGGAAAAATTTTATTCTTTTCATGTGTGTATCTTGTTGGTCTTTTCATCTGTTGATGGACACTTAGATTACTTCCATATCTTAGCTATTATAAATATGATGTTATGAACTTTGGGGTGCACATATCTTTTCAAAAGTAGTGGTTTTGTTTTGAATATACCCAGGAGTGGAAATATTGGATCATATGGTCATTCTATTTTTAATTTTTTGAGGAACCTCCATACAGTTTTCCATGGTGGTTTACCAATTTAAATTCTCTCCAAAGTGGGCTAGCATTTCCTATTTTCCACATCTTTACCTATATTATTTGTTAAATTTTTTGATGATAGCATTTCTGACAGATAAGAGATGATGAGTCATTGTGGTTTTGATTTGCATTTCCATAATGATTGGTGATGTTGAGTATCTTTTCATGTGCCAATTTGCTATCTGTATGCCTTCTTTGGAAAATGCCTATTTAGGTCTTCTGTTCATTTTTAAAGTTTGTTATTTAAAATTTTTTTGTTATTTTAAGTATCAACCACTTATCAGACATATCATTTGGAAAGATCTTCTCCCATTCAATAGTTTGTCTATGCTTTATGGTGGGTTACTTCACTGTGCAAAAACTTTTAACTTGAATTAGAATCCATTTGTTTATTTTTGCATTTGTTTCCCTTGCCTGAGGAGGCAGATCTAATAAATACTGCTAAGATTTATGTCAAAGAGTGTACTGCCTATGTTTTCTTCTAGGAGTTTTATGATTTCTGATCTGAAGTTTAGGTCTTTAATCCATTTTGAGTTTACTTTTGTATGTGATGTGAGAAAATGTTCTAATTTTATTCTTCTACATGTAGCTGTTCAGTTTTCCTAGCACCGCTTATTGAAGAGACTTCTTCCCATTGTATGTTTTTTCCTCCTTTGTTGTAGATCAGTTGACCATAGTTCATGACTTTATTTTTGGGCTTTCTATTGTTCAATTGATCTATGTGTCCTTTTGGTGCCAGTACCATACAGTTTTGATTACTATGGCTTTGGAATATAGTCTGAAGTTAGACGGTGTGATTCCTGCAGCTCCATAGCATTGGCTATTTGGGGTCTTTTGTGTTTTTCATACAAATTTTAGGACTATTTGTTTTAGTTCTGAGAAAAATGTCATGAGGGTTTTTTTTTTTTTTTAAAATAGGGATTGCAGTTGATGTGTAGATTGCTTTGAGTAGTGTGGCCATTTCAACAATAGTAACTCCTCCAACCCATGAGTATGGATATCTGTCTACTTATTTGTATCATCTTCAATTTACTTCATCAATGCCGCCTAAGGTCCATCTAGTCAAGGCTATGGTTTTTCCAGTAGTCATGTATGGATGTGAGAGTTGGACTGTGAAGAAGGCTGAGCACCGAAGAATTGATTCTTTTGAACTGTGGTGTTGGAGTAGACTCTTGAGAGTCCCTTGGACTGCAAGGAGGTCCAACCAGTCCATTCTGAAGGAGATCAACCCTGGGATTTCTTTGGAAGGAATGACGCTAAAGCTGAAACTCCAGTACTTTGGCCACCTCATGTGAAGAGTTGACTCATTGGAAAAGCCTCTGATGCTGGGAGGGATTGGGGGCAGGAGGAGAAGGGGACGACCGAGGATGAGATGGCTGGATGGCATCACTGACTCGATGGACGCGAGTCTGAGTGAACTCTGGGAGTTGGTGATGGACAGGGAGGCCTGGCGTGCTGCGATTCATGGGGTCACAAAGAGTCGGACACAACTGAGCGACTGAACTGAACTGGACTTCATCAATGATTTATAGTTTTCCAAGTATAGGTCTTTCATTTCCTTGGCCAAGTTCATTCCTATGTATTTTATTCCTTTTGATGCAACTGTAATTGGTTTTTTTGGTTTTGTTTTCTCTTTCTGATACTTTGTTATCAGTGTATAGATAAACAATTGATATCTATGTATTAATCATGTAACCTGGAATTTTGCTGAATTATTTTTTAGTTCTGATAGTATTTTGGTGATGACTTTAGTACTTTCAGTATACAATATCATGTCATCCATAAACAGTGACAGTTTTACTTCTTACCTTCCAATTTGCATGACTTCTTGTCTGATTTCTATGGCTTGGAGTTACAATATTAAATACACATGGCAAGAGTAGGCATCTTTGTCTTGTTTCTGAATTTAGAAGATAAATTTTCAGTTTTTCACCATTGAGTTTCTTTTAACATTTGAAAAATTTTGTGCCACTTTGGACTTCATTGTTTTGGAAGATAAATCTGCCGTCATTAAAATTTGCATTTCTTTTTGTACAATATTTTGTTTCTGTTTTAATTTTTATCTTTGTTAGTTTTCAGAAGTTAAATTATGCTGTATATTGATATGGATATTTTTTGTTGTTATTTTAAATGTTTTTGGATTGGCTCAGTTTTTTGAATCTGATTTATGTATTTTGACAAATTTGTGAAATTCTCAGCCATTATTTTCTCTGATACTTGTTCCACACTGTGTCTTCTCTTTCTGAGGCTATGATGATATAAGTTCTAGACCCTTTGTTATAGTCCCTCAAGTTGCTAAGGCTCTGTCTTTTTTGTCTATGTTCTCTCTGTTAAAATTGCACAACTTCTACTGATTTATTTTCAAGTTTATTGATTCTATCCTCTGTCACCTTCACTTCTATTGAGTCCATCTATCAGGTTGAAAAAAATTTAGCTGATGTAGTTTTCAGGTGTATTATTTCCATTTGATTGCTCCCATTTTGTCCTTTATATAACTTCTATCTTATTGCTTAAATATTATTTTTTTCCATTGTTTCAAGAGAATTTGTAATTGATTATTAAAATGTATTCATGATGGAAAATTTAAAATCCTTGTGTGACAATTCTAACTTTCAACTTGATACTGGTGTCAGTCGATTGTTTTTTCTCACTGTTTATGGTGTCACTGGCTTTTGGCATGAGGAAGGTTTTTGTGTTGTATCCTTGATATTTTGGTTATTATGCTTAGATACTCCTATTTTTTAAATATAAATTTATTAATTTTAATTAGAGGCTAATTACTTTACAATATTGTATTGGTTTTGCCATACATCAAAATGAATCTGCCACTAGTGTCTTTTACTTAGAAGGCAATTTTGCTGTTTAGGTTTAGCCTGTAAGTTGACCTATATTGTGAACTTGACCATTTAGCTTCCTGAACCCTGGAAATATTCCTGCTATTCTGATCTGCTTCATTCTTCTGGGATCTCTGTCAATTCCTGCTGGTGCTGTATGTGGGAACATAAAGGTGTTTCCTGGCTTGTCTAGTGTCTGTGGGCCATCACCTGTTGAACAGGGAAGAAGGTGAGTCAAAAGCCATTGCTCCTGTGTTTCTTTATGCTGCTGGTGGAAGTCAGGGAGACAATGGCTTTGCTGTCGGTATTTGGAGCTTTTGTGGGCAGTTGACGCTGCTTGCTGGTAACTCAGCTGGGGATGCAGGTTTGGACTCTTACTCAATCTGTTTGGCTTCTTGTTTCTTATCCTTTGGCCAAAAAGATCAGCCTTTTTACTGTTGGTGGGTTTTGTTTTTTACCTATCTGGTAGTTCCAGGTTTCCAAACTCCCTGTATCAAGTCCTGTGAGACCAAATAATAATAATAATACAAAGAAAGAAAAGAAAGAGAAAACCCTACAGGAAAACCCTGTATTATTCTTCAAGTCCTGAGATCCCTAGTCAGTCTGATTTCTTTTTTCCAGCCTTCAGAGTTCTTTTATTATTGTCTGTGTAATAATTTCCAAGATACTTAGTTTCATTAGAAAGGATAAGTGGGGAAAAGTAAGACAACACTGTCTGTTATGGAGCTGGTGATTTTAACATTGTTTTTGAGGAGAGGATTTGGTGACCACCTTGCTCTCCCTTCTGAAAGCCCCATCCCCAAATCAGTCTCATTATAGCTTTTCTAATGAAAGTTACATTTATTGCACTGTTGTATTCCCTTCTCAATGGTCCTGCATGTGTGGAAGCTAAGTTGCTTCGGTTGTGTCTAACTTTTTGTGACCCTATGGACTAAAGCCTGCTGGGATCCTGTGTCCATGGGATTCTCCAGGCAAGAATACTGGAGTGGGGATGGCCTCCTCCAGGGGAATCTTCCTGACCCAGGGATCAAACCATGTCACATGTCTCCTGCATTGGCAGGTGGGTTCTTTACACTAGCATCACCTCGGAAGCCCCTCAATGGTCCTAGCACAGTCCAAACATCCATCAATTATTCCCATGTATCAGTATTTCTTATAATTTAGACACTTGTCTTTTTAAAATAAGGAAATTAATTATATAATTATTTTTATATTATTATAATTATATAAAGTTATTATATAATAATTATACAATATATATTATATATTATATAATATAAATTATATACACTTGTCTTTTTAAAATAGGAAATTATATAGCTATTTTTATATTATAATAATTGTTTAATGTATAATTATATAATAATTATAAAATATAATTATATTATAATTATATTATATTATATATTATATAAATTATACGTATAAATATATATTATATAAATTACATATTATATATTATAATAATTATATATTATATAAATAATATATTATCTTTGATTATATAATATATAAAATATATAAAATTATAAAATGTAATTATATATTATATAATATATTGTATATAATTATAATAATTATAAAACATATAATTATATAACATAATTATAATATATTCATATAATATAATATTATATAATTATTTTTCTTGCATTCCTGGTCTAATCCCTAGATCTACCTTTATTCTTGCTGAAATTTTTCTTCAGTAGTTCGTTTAGTGAGGTTATATGGGAATAAGCTCTCTTAATCTTTTTTCATCTTCAATGATTTTTGTTGGCACTTACTTTTAAAAGATAATAAGGATAGGTATAAAGTGTTGGGATTGATACATAAATCCCCTCACCACCTTTATATTAGGGCATGGTCATCTGAAGACACTAAGTTTTGAGTCCATTGGGCAAGTGCAGTTTCAAGGATAAGAGTTTGTGTTCTGGTTTCAGGATCCATCATCCTGACCTCAAATGTAGGCTCTTGTACACTCCAGTATGTGTCTTGGAAAAGATATTGATCCTCTGTTTACCTACAGATGAAATGGAGATAATCATAAGTGAGCGTTATATCAAGTACTTTTTGTTCAGGTTTCCACTGATTCTTTTTCACACAGTCACAACCATTTTTATCTTTTACAGATGATGGAACTAAGACCCTAAACGATCAAATGACTTGAGAATAGTGACATCATGATTCATCTGCATAGGCTCCAATCTTCAAACACAAATACCTAAGCTGTACTCTTTTCTTGTAGTGCAATATCACATTCCATGTAGTCATTTTGATACTTAAATAAAGTAATCAATCTGAAGTAATAACTGTAGTGTCTGACATATGTGTTTGGTTCATGTTATCACTTATTATGATTAGTTTCCTCTTCTGTTGATCGCATCTGTCCCACTTTAGAGAATCCTCCTACTTCACTTGGCTGTCATGAGAATGTTCATGTGTCAGCTGACATGCTGGCTCAGGAGGCTCCTCAAACTTTCACTTCTCAAGGAGCTACAAGCAGTTCCACCTCCCATGCAAAGCTTGGGGGAAGTGCCCCTTCCTCCTTCTGGAACACACTCTGTATCATGCTACCGAAGCATCTGTATTTGTATCCAGAGCATCATAAAACTCCTTTCTCAGTGACACTATCAACGTCAGCCTCTGACCCCTCTCTCTACATAAGTGTTCAAGTCAGATACATGGGACAGGTTGAGGACAGATACCAATTCATTGTCCTGCACATGCATTACTTCTTTCTTGCCTCTGTTTTCCTCAGATTTCACTTGTCTCTCCATCCCACTTCCAGCCACTGATCTTCTCAATCACAAACTTTATCAAATCCAATTTAGTTTGCTATTCTGGAATAGTGAAAGCCAGGGCAGAGCTTCAACTGTTTAAGAGAATAGGGGTCAGAGATAAAGAAGAGCAGAAGGCTGAGGCAAGATGGGACACCCACACTGGAGCAGAAGGGCCTCTATGAGGCTATGCCAGAGGAAGGCTAGATTGTTCTGGATTGGGACAAGGAAAGATCAGGTGAAGGGGGAACCAAGTGTTAGGTGGAGAGAAAAAGTGATCCCCCCTAGACCATCCCCTATGGGCCCCTTCATGGGTATGGAGGATGAGGAGTTCCCATAGCACTCTGTCCTGGGTGAGAGTGTCACCGATTGTGGAATGACAGACACTGGGCAGGCAAAATATGGCCCTTGTTGCTTAGGGTTGAAACCTAGCATTTGTTTCTTATAGCCAATGCTGAGCATCAGGAGATGGCAGCACCAGGGGACTGAGTGGGTTGGCTGTGGCCAAGACTCCTCATTCCCCTAGCAGAGATCAGATACTTTCCCTCAGCTCAGGGCCTCAAGATATGATAGGTGATTCAGGGGACACATGCCAAATTCCATAGGCTTAAGTGCAAGGGGAGTGTCTAACATAAGAGACCCTGGCATCACGGAGTGGCCCTCCTGGATGAGGCAAGTGCTGGCCTGGGTTAGGGGTCTTCATTGCTGCCTCTTTGACATGGTCTCCTATGAAGATGATACCTGGACTTCTGTATGTGAGATTCTCAGAGGCCTCAGGTTTATTATCAGAAACATTGCATTATGTATTCTATTTTGCCTGTTTTTTCTCTTTCACATGAGAGTGATAGCTTATGGTGAACAGTGCCAGTATTCATGGTCTCTACAGGAGAAAATTTCACTCCAGGACCCAAAAGATGTGGTCTCAGTCACTCAGAGCTTTGTGTAACAAAGTTTAATTAGAGTGAAAAGTATAGAGAAAGCCTCCAGCAAAAGGCACTGGAGGGGAGTAGGAGAGTACCCCACCTCACTATTTCAAGCAGGGAATTATGTACTTTTCAAACTGGCTGCTGAGAACAGATGGAATACTTCAAGGTTGTGAGAGTTCCATTAGACCCTTTCCCAAGGTGTACATCCTGAGATAACTTCAGTACAAGTTTAGCCAGAAAGAATGAGTTCTGGGCAATGTGTTTCTGGGTGAGATATTCTGTTGTTGAGAAACAGGTTCCCGAGCAAGATTGTTACACTTATAATTATTAGCACAGAGTCAAAGAAAAGCATTTCCATAAGCAAGACATTGTGCTGTGTAGTCATTACTCCCGGACCTAAAGAAAGTCCAGTTTTCAGGCAAGATACAGTTGCAAAGGGCTTAAGGAAAGCATGAGGGAAAATGTCCACCTCCTCCTTAAAGGGTGCTAAGCTTTAACTCTCTCATTAGGCAGGCTCTGCCTCTCTCCTAAGGATGTGGGGGAATTTCATTTGTATTTGTCATCTTGTAAATCGAGGCGTCCATAGACAAGTGACTGGATAGGTGGACAGGAGCCAGGTAGAAGATGGAAGCTTGAGGACCCATGATTCTTTCCCTATGAAACCAGTGGAGTCAAAAGAGGTGAATGCCCCTTTGAAAATGCAGTTAAAAAAAAATCTTTCCCCTCATCTCCCTGACATTATCCTATGTTAATGATATTCTCCTATGAATGTACGCGTATTAACATAAATGGCACATAGAAAAAGCTGGTACCTTACAAAAATAGGATATAAAGTATGCAGTTCTGTGCATCTTACTTTTCTTAACAACATCAGTTCAGTGCAGTTCAGTTGCTCAGTTGTGTCCAACTCTTTGGGACCCTGTGGACAGCAGCACTCCAGGCTTCCCTGTCCTTCACCAACTCCAAGAGCTTGCTCAATCTCATGTCCGTTGACTCAGTGTGATGCCATCCAACCATCTCATCCTCTGTTGTCCTCTTCTCCTTTGTTGTATTTAAGAATGAATCAGCCAACATGGTCTAGTACATTCCTTTTAAGATCCTATCCTGTGAGGCACCTAACCCTAAGGGCTAACCCCAATGTGTAAAATCTAAGGTCCTAGCCATGAGGCCTTACCCCAAACCCTAACTCCAGCCCTAACACTAGGGTCCTCACTAGAACCCTAATCCCCAGGCCCTAATCCTATAAAACCTAATGCTGACTCTGAGGCCCTAATCCATGTGGAAATAAGCTGCAATGTACTCAACTCCTCACTATTTTTTTTTTAATTTATTGGAATATAGTTGATTTACAACAATGTATTAGTTTTAGATGTACAGCACAGTGAATTAGTTATATATATACATATGTCACCTCTCCTTCAGATTCTCTTCCAATACAAGATATTATAGAAATATTGAGTATAATTTTCCATGCTATGCAGAAGGTCCTTATTATCTACTTTATAATTTTATATACAATAGCATGTATACCTTAATCCCAATATCTTAATTGATCACTCCCCCCTACCCTTTTTCTCCTTTGGTAACTATAAGTTTGATTTTGAGATCTGTGAGCTGGTTTCTGGTTTGTAAAGAAGTACATTTTTATCAGTGGTTATTGCACTCCACATATAAGTGATATCAGATGATATTTGTCTTTCTCTGTCTGACTTACTTCACTTAGTATAATACTCTCTAGGTCCATCCATGCCTTTTGGTTGTAGCCCTTAATCCATTTACATTTAAGGTTAACTACTGATATGCAGAGTACATCATGAGAAATGCTGAGCTGGATGATTCACAGGCTGGAATCAAGACTGCTGGGAGAAATATCTAACAACCTCAGATATGCACAAGATACGACTCTAATGGCAGAAAGTGAAGAGGAGCTAAAGAGCCTCTTGGCGAAGGTGAAAGAGGAGAGTGAAAAAGCTGGCTTAAAACTCAACACTCAAAAATCTAAGATCATGGCATCTGGTTCCATCACTTCATGGCAAATAGCCGAGGAAATAGTGGAAGCAGTGACACACTTTATTTTCTTGGGCTCCAAAATCACTGCAGATGGTGACCGCAACCATGAAATTAAAAGACACTTGCTCCTTGGAAGAAATGCTATGACAAACCTAGACAGCATATTTAAAAGCAAAGACATCAGTTTGATGACAAAAGTGCATGTAGTTAAAGCTATGGTTTTTCCAGTAGTCATTTATGGATGTGGCAGTTGGACCATAAAAAAGTTAACAGCTGAAAAACAGATGCCTTTGAATTGTGGTGCTGGAAAAGACTCCTGAGAGTCCTTTGGACTGCAAGATCAAACCAGTCAATCCTAAAGGAAATCGACACTGAATATTTATAGGAAGGACTGTGGCTGAAACTCCAGTACTTTGACCATCTGATGCAAAGAGCTGACTCATTAGAAAAATCCCTGATGCTGGGAAAGATTGAAAGCAAAAGAAGAGGGCAGCAGAGGATGAGATGGTTAGACGGTATCACCAACTCAGTGGACATGAATTTGGGCAGACCTTGGGAGACAGTGGAGGACAGGGACGCCTCATGTGCTGCAGTCCATGGGGTCACAGACAGTCGGACATGACTTAGCGAATGAACAACAACAATGTTCCTATTGCCATTTTTTAAATTGTTTTGGGTTTGTTTTGGTAGGTCCTTTTTTTTCTCCCCCCTTTTCTTCTTTTGTTCTCTTATGATTTGATGACTATTTGCATTTGGGTTGCTTTTTCTGTTTTGTGTGTGTTTATCTGTTGTGAGTTTATAGTTTGGAATTCCCAGAAGGTATGACATAGCATACAAGGTTGTTTTAAGTTGTTGTTCTGTTAATTTTAAGTGCATTTTTTCACTCCTTGCATTTGTACTCTCCTCAGAGTTACTTGTTTCACTATCATATTTGTGAGGATAATTCCTACTTTCACTGTATGTCTGCCTTTACCAGTGAGCTTTCCTATTTGTGATTTTAGTGTTTCTATTTGTGCCTTCTTTCTTTTCACCAGCTAAACAAGTTCTTTCAACACTTATTGTAAGGCTGCTTTGGTGGTGGTGCATTCTCTTACCTTTCACTTGACTGTAAAACTTTTTTTCTTTAGCAAATGAATGACAGCCTTTCTGGGTAGCATGTTCTTGGTTGTAGGTTTTTCCATTTCATCACTTTGAGTATATCATATCCTTCACCTGAGTTACTGCTGAAAAATCACCTGATATCCTTATGGAGATTCCCTTGTATATTATTTGTTGCCATTCCTTTGCTGCTTTTAAAAAATATTTTTCTTCATATTTTAAATTTTTTTCAGTTTATTGTATGTGTTTCAATGTGTTCCCCCTTAGATTTACTCTGTTTGGGACTCTGTGCACTTCTTGGACTTGATTTTTTCCTGTCTTATATTAGGGAGGTTTTTATCCTCAAATATTTTCTCAGGCCCTTTCTCTTCTCCTTCTGGGATCCCTATAAAACAAATGTTGCATCTGTTGAATGTCAGATATTGTCCCAGAGGTCTGTGAGACTGTCCTCATTTCTTTTCATTCTTTTTTCTTTATACTGCTTGGCGGCAGTGATTTCCTCTAATTTGTCTTCCAGGTCACTTATTTGTTCCTCTGCCTCAGTTATTTTGCAATGGATTCCTTCTAGTGCATTTTTCATTTCAGTTATAGTGTTGCTCATCTGTTCTGTAAGTCTTCTAGTTATTTGTTAAACATTTTTTTGTATCTTCTCCATCTGTACTGCCATTCATTTACTGAGACGATCATCTTGGGATCATCTTCACAATCATTACCCTGAATTCTTCTTCAAGTACGCGGCATAACCCTTCCTTATTTACTTGTTCTGCAATTTTATCTTGTTCTTTCATCTGCAGCATGTTTATCTGTCATCTTATTTTGTCTTTCTACGTTTCTGTTTTCCTTTCCACAAGCTACAGGGTTGTGGTTCCTCTCTTTCTGGTGCCTGGATCCTGGTGGGTGAGGTTGGCCCACCAGCTTGTGTAGGCTTCCTGGTGGGAGGGGCTGGTGCTTGCTTTGTGATTGGCTTCCTGGTGGGAGGAACTAGTGCTTGCCTTCTGATTGGCCCCCTGGTGGGAAACTAATGCTTGCCTTCTGATGGTGGAGCTGGGTCTTGACCCTCTGGTAGGCACGGCTGTGTCAAGGGGTCTGTTCTGAGGTAACCGTGAGTGCAATATGACTTTAGGTCTTCAGTTGACTGATGGGTGGGGCTCAGTTTCTATCTTGCTGATTGGTTGGCCTGAGGGCTCTTGGGTGGGGCCCTCATAGGTAAAATGGGGATCTCTCAGAGGTCTCCCACTGCTCAATATTCCCTTGGTCTTCTGCCACCAGTGTGTACCCACAGAGAGCTAGTTAACCTCTACCTGCCTAGGAGATCCTCTAGGATCCATAGGTATATCTATCCCAGACTCAAACAGGACACACTGGATCCTTCTTCATGAACATTGGTTTGAGTAGATGGTTTTTTGACTAGTTAGTACAATACCTATAACTAACCTGATTAGGTGAAAATGTACTCTGAGATTACCTCCTAACAAGGAGTTTTGAGCAGCCTGTTTCTTTCAGAAAACTCAGGGGTTGGACCAAAAAATTTGCTGAACTGAATACAAGAAAGGTAACCGAAGTGTTTTTCAACTAGCTTTTAGTCTACAACTAACTAGCTTCCAGAGGCAGATAATACATCTTTAGCCAAGGCTCTTGGATTTGAAGATTCACACACAGCATGTTTCTGAACAAGATGCCCTGGATTTTCGTGATCACTGGTTTGAGCAGGAAGTTATGTGACAACCTAGTACTATACCTTTAATTGCTTGGTTAGGTGAAAATGTACTCTGAGATGACCTGCTAACAAGGAATTACAAGCAGCCTGTTTCTTTCCAAAAACTTAAGTGTTAAACTAAGGAGATTGTAGCAAAAGCAACCAAAGTGTTTCTCAACTACTATTCAGTCTACAACTGACTAGATTTCTGAGGCAGAAAATGTAGCACTAGCCAAGAGGCTCAGATTTCAAGATTCACATGCATCATGTTTCTGAATAGTGTAGAGACTCAAGCAGGACACACTAGATCTTTCTTTATGAGAACTGATTTGAGCAGAGTTCTGTGGCTAGTTAGTACTATACCTAAAACTAACCTTGTTTGATGAAAATGTACTCTGAGATGGCCTCCTAACAAGGATTCTGAGCAGCCTGATTCTTTCAGAAAATTCAACGGTTAGACAAAGGAAATTTGAACTGAATACAAGGAAAGTAACCAAAATGTTTTTAAACTAGCTATCAGTCTACAACTAACTAGTTTTCTGAGTCAGATAATACATATTTAGCCAAGAGGCTCAGATTTCAAGATTCACACACAGTGTGTTTCTGAACAGTGTAGTTAGCCAAACAGGGCAACTGGATCCTTCTTATGAACACTGGTTTGAGCAGAGAGTGTTGTGACTAGTTAGTACTATACCTATAAATAACCTGGATTGGAAAAAATGTATTCTGAGATGACCTGCTAAAAGGAGTTTCAAGCAGCTCATTTCTTTTTGACAACTTAATCTAACCTTAGTCTTAAGGGTTAGACTAAGGAAGTTGTTGAACTGAATATATCAAAAATAACCAAAGTGTTTTCAACTAGCTTTTTGTTTACAACTAACTGGTTTTCTGAGGTAGATAATACAACTTTACCCATAAGGGTCAGCTTTCAAGATTCAGCTTGTTTTTGAACAAGGTAGAGCCTCAAACAGGATATGATGGATCCTTCTTTGTGAATACTGATTTGAGCAGAGTATACTCTGACTCTTTAGTCCTACACCTATAACTAACTGGTTTGATGTAAATACACTCTGAAATAACCTCTTAAGAAGGAATTCCAGGCAGCCTGAGTCTTACAAATATTCAATGGTTAGACAAAGGAACTTTTTTTTTTTTAGACTTCTGTGGATTAAATTTAATACAATTGTACATTCATGCTGTGGCGGTAACAACTTTAACATTATTTGACTACTTTTCTCAATTGACTCATGACACAAACACAAAAGCACAATCCAAAAGGAAACACTAACATTTGTAACAGTTTTAAACAAATGTGGAAAAAGAACAAATTTTTAAGTATTAAAATATTTGAGTATGGATCAACTTAAATATATTTTCATTCAAGAAAATAATTCTACTTTTCAACACTGTCTCATTTTGATGCAATGGCAATTCCAGGTGTCCCAGAGAATAATTCTTAATATCCATTCAACATATAACAAATATAGTTAAGATGGGATAGCTACAAGGACCAGATCTTTAAATACCTCAGATTTTTAAATGAATCCTCCTGCTAAAAGTCATACTTTTCCATTTTAGTTATTTCTGTAAAAAGACATGCCTTTCCTTCCTCCTGCATTAAAATACTTAGTAACTTAGCTATTTACATTAGATACACATAAATTTAACCAAGGATTATTAAAACATATTGAAAGGAGCTATCCAATTAATAATGGTGTTTTAAGACAAGGTAATAAATAAAGTGCTAGAATCAGACTGACTTGTTTCCTTGCTGGGAATTTTTGGTCTCAAACAGCAGGTATTTAAAAGAAACCAAAGCAACATAAAACTATTGTACTTTATCTGTTTAGAAAACCATTGAAAGATACTATTCTGCAATTCATAGAATTAGGAGATATTACTTTTAAGTATCTGTTAAGTAAGTAAAAATCCTTTCTTATAAGTCTCTAAATATTTGGAATGTACTTACAAAAGTCATTAAAATATAACTCTGGGAAGAAACCAAGAAATTAACATTTTAATTACTGTTTTATATATTGAGACCCTCTGGGTTATTTAAGATATTAAGCTTCAGTCTGTTTTTTAAATCTGAAAGCAGCATGTTACTTCCCTGCTTAATTATTTCATGACCCATAAAAGCTAATTATTAACAATTTTTAAAAGACCATTAACCTTTTACTGTAATCACACAGCTATGTTTCAGTGTTGGTTGACAATTATTAGATCTTGGTTTCTCAAAATGTATTTATCTAGGTCAAGAAAAATGGGCAGAAGGAAACCTCACTCAATTTATGTAGCAGTGTTAAGCAAATTCAGTTTTTGAGCCAAAACAAAATCATTTGTATCTTCAAGCTTTCCCTTTTAACTTTTCTTATAGCAATATAGTTTTGCATTTTGGCCAAGGAGAACTGCTTTCTTTTGGCAGACAAAATCATGCTGCAGGAGAAACAGTGACTTCAATCTACAGAATATGTCTCCTTTTTAATAGAGCTGTACCAAGTAGAGGATTATATTTCACCTAAGTTGATCTCTTTCAAAAGACTGATAGGATGAAATGATTTAAAATCTGTACTGTATTTTTACCCAATATACACAATTATGTTCAATCTGAAACAGTTTTCTAAAAGAACTGTTTTCTTGCCAAAATTTAAGAAACTCCAAAATGTCTTATCCAAAAGTTGTCAATTAAAAATTAAGCCACAGTGCTTAAGTGTAATATTTTTAAAACCAACTCTGTACTATTGCACATTCTTGGATATGTGGAAACAAATACATTTTGACTCTTAAGGGAAAAAACACTTGATGGCACACTGAAGAATAAGTTCTTGAGATTATAAACATAGGAGGCAGGGTATAGTTATTGCAAAATGATGGAAAACATCAGTGTGCCTTCACTTTGTTTGAAGAGATAGTATTTCCACTCAAAAGTTTTGAGTCCAAAATAGCTATTTACTGTTAAAGTATCACCAAAATTAGTTTCAAACATTACTCAGAAAATAGAACTACTTCCAACAATAACAATCTTAACTGCCTTTTATAAGTACTGTATTGAAACTTTTCATTTTTAAGGGTCTTAATATCTCCTTGTAGGATTCTCACAAACCACCTTTTAAATTTCGAATGAAATAATTCCAACCCAGTCCCAATTAAAAACTATTCACATTCACAAACAAGGAACATTATTGCACATTACACCCATATTTTAGGAATGTGTGCTTCCTTCCCCCATGCCCAGGAAAAAAAACTGACACTGCCTCTATGAATTTATATCCTCATTACCTGAATTCATAACACTTTCTGAAAGTGCTTCTGCTCTTCTACATTAATAATGTTATAGTCTAAAATACTTCATGAGCCCTGAAGTGATTCTCTATGGAAGGAGCATCGTTTGCAAAATGAATTTGGCTAGTCACCTGCATGCCAAAATCTCCAAGTATCTGAACAAATTTCTTGTGCTCCTTTCCAATCCAAGATCTCATTGGATCATGTACTTGGTAAGGTGTAACATGGGTGTGAACAATTATCCCTGTTTGTGCAAATTCTTTCAAGACTTCTGGATAAGTAATCCAAGTGTTGCTTCCTCCAGAATGACCACCATCCAACCAGTACATTGTTTTTATGTTTTTGATAAAAGCATCGATGTTCTTGTCTTTCTTGGCTTCTTTCAACTCAAAAAGCAACTGATTCAAAACAACACAACCTTTACTGAATCCAATCAAAGTAAAAGAAGCACCATTTAATGATGGTGGATAAAAACTCATGGCAGACTGATCAAATTTTTCACAGGTCCTCTCTTTTTCTCCCTGGCAACCATTGGTAGTATGAGAAGAAGTGGATCGACAGTTAGATGCTTTGGAGTCCTTATTAAAATCTTTCACATTCTTCGATAGCAAACTCTTCTGACTTAAGTTAAAAGCATTAACTAATAACGTGTAAATGTGCTTAAAAGCTCCAAAGTCAGTACTGTGTTCTGGAGCACCAAACATATTGCTTTTCACAAAATTGTCATAGCAGCTGAATTTGTGCAAATGCATTCGGGAACACTTTATCACCCAAATATAACCACTGGGGAACCGGTGGGCTAAGATGGTGGCAACATTTTCTAGACTCCAGTTTTCCCACTGATAATTCTCAGGATGATGAGTCATAACTTCATGGTAATTCTGCACATCCCCGGGGAAATAGAGAACGTGATGGTGGGGCGGCGGTTGACCTTCGCCGGGTCCCCAGAGAGGTCCCGCAGTCCTGGTCCCTCCCCGGCCGTCGCCGCCGCCAGCAGGAGCAACTCTTTGCAGCGCTGAGGGTCGGCTCCCGGCACCGTGGACAGCTGCACGCACTGCTGCCGGCGCCGCTCGGCCGAGGGGGAGCAGGGCGCGCCGCCGCCGCTGCTGCTGCCCAGGTTCACGGTTCCGGCGTGAGAGCTGGACGCGGCGATTCCGATTCCGAGCTGCGGCAGCAGAAGAAGCAGCGGCGGCGACCGCAGGAGCCTGAACCCCGACATGGGTCGCCACCGCCCTAGCGGTTCGGAGGGTGGAGGTTGGCCTGAGGGAGGAACTTCAGCCGACAAAGGAACTTTTTGAACTGAATACACCTAGGTAACCAAAGTGTTTTTCAACTAGTTTTCAGTTGACAACAAGCTAGTTTTCTGAGGAAGAAGATACATTGTTAGCTAAAAGGCTCAGATTTCAAAATTAACAGATAGCATGTTTCTGAACAGTGTGGAGTCTCAAGAAGGACACACTGGATCCATCATTGTGAACACTGATTTGAGCAGATAGTTCTGTGACTACTTATTAATATACCTATAACTAATCTGGTTTGGTGAAAATGTACTCTGCGATGACTTCCTAAGAAAGAGTTCCAAGAAACCTGTTTCTTTTGGAAAACTCAAGTGTTAGGCTAAGAAGTTGTTGAACTGAATAAAACAAAAGCAAGCAATGTGTTTAACTAACTTTCAGTGTACAACTAACTAGTTTTCCTAGGCAGAAGATACAGCTTTAGTCCAGAGGCTCAAATTTGAAGATTAACACATAGCAATGTCTGAGAAGTATAAAGTCTTAAACAGGATACATGGGATCCTTCTTTGTGAACAATGGTTTGAGCAGAGAGTTTTGTGACTAGTTATTAATATACTTATAACTAACCTGGTTAAGTAAAAATGTACTCTGAGAAGACCTCATAAAAAGGAGTTCCAAGCAGGCTGTTTCTTTCAGAAAATTCAGTGGTTAAACTAAGGATGTTGTTGAGCGGAATACAAGAAAAGTAACCAAAGTGTTTTTCAACAGCTTTCTGTCTACAACTAACAAGTTTTCTGAGGCAGATAATACAGTTTTAGCCAAGAGTCTCTGATTTCAAGATTCACACACACCATTTTTTCTGAACAATGTAGAGACTCAAATAGGATGCACTTGATCCATCTTTGTGAACACTGATTTGAGCAGACAGTTCTGTGGCTAGTTAGTACTGTACCTATAACCCAGTTAGGTGGAAATGTGCTTTTAGAAGACCTGTTAACAAGGAGTTCCTAGCAGCCTCTGTATTTAAGAAAATTCAACGGTTAGACTTGAACTGAATGCAACAAAAGTATCCAGTGTTTTTCAAGTAGTTTTCAGTCTGCAATGAACCAGGTTTTCAAGGCAGAAAATACATCTTTATCCAAGAGGCTCAATATCAAGATTTACACATAACATGTTTCTGATCGGTGTAGAGAATCAAGTAGGATACACTACATCCTTCTTTGTGAACACTGGTTTAGGTAGTGTGACAAGTAAATACTATACCTATAACTAATGTGGTTAAGTGAAAATGTACTCTGAGATGACTTCCAAATAAGGAGCCCCAAGCAGCCTGTTTCTTTCAGAAAATTCAAGGGTTAGGCTAACAATGTTGTTGAACTGAATACAACAATAGTAACCAAAGTGTTTTATAGCTAGAATTTAGTCAACAACTATTTCCAACACAGATTATACAGCTTTAGCCAAGAGGTTTGGGTTTCAAGATTCACACACAGCATATTTCTGAACAATGTAGAGACTCAAAAAGGATGCACTGGAACCTTTTTCCTGAACACTGAACAGAGTTCTGGGACTAGTTAGTACTATAGTTCTAACTGAAGCCTGGCTTGGAGAATTTTGAGCATTATTTTACTAGCGTGTGAGATGAGTGCAATTGTGCAGTAGTTTGAGCATTCTTTGGCATTGCCTTTCTTTGGGATTGGAATGAAAACTGACCTTTTCCAGTCCTGTGGCCACTGCTGAGTTTTCCAAATTTGCTGGCATATTGAATGCACCACTTTCACAGAATCATCTTTCAGGATTTGAAATAGCTCTACTGGAATTCCATCACCTCCACTAGCTTTGTTCGTAGTGATGCTTTCTAAGGCCCACTTGACTTCACATTCCAAGATATCTGGCTCTAGATGAGTGATCACACCATCGTGATTATCCGGGTCGTGAAGATCCTTTTTGTACAGTTCTTCTGTGTATTCTTGCCACCTCTTCTTAATATATTCTGCTTCCATTAGGTCCAGACCATTTCTGTCCTTTCTCCAGCCCATCTTTGCATGAATGTTCCCTTGGTATCTCTAATTTTCCTAAAGAGATCTCTAGTCTTTCCCATTCTGTTGTTTTCCTCTATTTCTTTGCATTGATCACTGAAGAAGGCTTTCTTATCTCTTCTTGCTATTCTCTGGAACTCTGCATTCAGAAGCTTCTATCTTTCCTTTTCTCCTTTGCTTTTCGCCTCTCTTCTTTTCACAGCTATTTGTAAGGCCTCCCCAGACAGCCATTTTGCTTTTTTGCATTTCTTTTCCATGGGGATGGTCTTGATCCCTGTCTCCTGTACAATGTCACGAACCTCAATCCATAGTTCATCAGGCACTCTATCTATCAGATCTAGGCCCTTAAATCTATTTCTCACTTCCACTGTATAATCATAAGGGATTTGATTGAGGTCATACCTGCATGGTCTAGCGGTTTTCCCTGTTTTCTTCAATTTGAGTCTGAATTTGGTAATAAGGAGTTCATGATCTGAGCCCGTCAGCTCCTGGTCTTGTTTTTGTTGACTGTATAGAGCTTCTCCATCTTTTGCTGCAGAGATATAATCAATCTGATTTCAGTGTTGACCATCTGGTGATGTCCATGTGTAGAGTCTTCTCTTGTGTTGTTGGAAGAGGGTGTTTGCTATGACCAGTGCATTTTCTTGGCAAAACTCTATTAGTCTTTGCCCTGCTTCATTTCATATTCCAAGGCCAAATTTGCCTGTTACTCCAGGCATTTCTTGACTTCCTACTTTTGCATTCCAGTCTCCTATAAGGAAAAGGACATCTTTTTTGGGTGTTAGTTCTAAAAGGTCTGGTAGGTCTTTATAGAACCGTTCAACTTCAGCTTCTTCAGCGTTACAGGTTGGGGGGCATAGACTTGGATAACTGTGATATTGAATGGTTTGCCTTGGAAATGAACAGAGATCATTCTGTCGTTTTTGAGATTGCATCCAAGTACTGCATTTTGGACTCTTTTGTTGACCATGATGGCTACTCCATTTCTTCTGAGGGATTCCTGCCCACGGTAGTAGATATAATGGTCATCTGAGTTAAATTCACCCATTCCAGTCCATTTTAGTTCACTGATTCCTAGAATGTCGGCGTTCACTCTTGCCATGTCTTGTTTGACCACTTCTAATTTGCCTTGATTCATGCACCTGACGTTCCAGGTTCCTATGCAATATTGCTCTTTACAGTATCAGACCTTGCTTCTATCACGAGTCACATCCACAGCTGGGTATTGTTTTTGCTTTGGCTCCATCCCTTCATTCTTTCTGGAGTTATTTCTCCACTGATCTCCAATAGCATATTGCGTACCTACTGACCTGGGGAGTACCTCTTTCAGTATCCTATCATTTTGCCTTTTCATAGTGTTCATGGGGGTTCTCAAGGCAAGAATACTGAAGTGGTTTGCCATTCCCTTCTCCAGTGGACCACAATCTGTCAGACCTCTCCACTATGAGCCACTCGTCTTGGGTTGCCCTGCAGGCATGGCTTAGCTTCATTGAGTTAGACAAGGCTGTGGTCCTAGTGTGATTAGATTGACTAGATTTCTGTGAGTATGGTTTCAGTGTGTCTGCCTTCTTATGCCCTCTTGCAACATCTACCATTTTACTTGGGTTTCTCTTACCTTGGGGGTGGGGTATCTCTTCACGGCTGCTCCAGCAAAGCACAGCTGCTGCTCCTTACCTTGGATGAGGGGTTCTCCAAGCCAGGCTTCAGCAGTACATGAACCGTGAACTTCTGATGCTCAAGATGGTTTTAGAAAAGGCAGAGGAACCAGAGATCAAATTGCCAATATCCGCTGGATCATGGAAAAAGCAAGAGAGTTACAGAAAAACATCTATTTCTGCTTTAGTGACTATGCCAAACCCTTTGACTGTGTGGATCACAATCAACTGTGGAAAATTCTGAAAGAGATGGGAATACCAGACCACCTGACCTGCCTCTTGAGAAATCTGTATGCAGGTCAGGAAGCAAGTTAGAATTGGACATGGAACAACAGACTGGTTCCAAATAGGAAAGGGAGTACGTCAAGGCTGTATATTGTCACCCTGCTTATTTAACTTATATGCATAGTACACCATGAGAAACGCTGGACTGGAAGAAACACAAGCTGGAATCAGGATTTCTGGGAGAAATATCAGTCACCTCAGATATGCAGATGACACCACCCTTATGGCAGAAAGTGAAGAGGAACTAAAAAGTCTCTTGATGAAAATGAAAGAGGAGAGTGAAAAAGTTGGCTTAAAGCTCAACATTCAGAAAACGAAGATCATGGCATCTGGTCCCATCACTCCATGGGAAATAGATGGGGAAACAGTGGAAACAGTGTCAGACTTTATTTTAGGCGGCTCCAAAATCACTGCAGATGGTGACTGCAGACATGAAATTAAAAGACACTTACTCCTTGGAAGAAAAGTTATGACCAACCTTGATAGTATATTCAAAAGTAGAGACATTACTTTGCCAACTAAGGTCCATCTAGTCAAGGCTATGGTTTTTCCAGTAGTCATGTATGGATGTGAGACTTGGACTGTGAAGAAGGCTGAGCACCGAAGAATTGATGCGTTTGAACTGTGGTGTTGGAGAAGAGTCTTGAGAGTCCCTTGGACTGCAAGGAGATCCAACCAGTCCATTCTGAAGGAGATCAGCCCTGGGATTTCTTTGGAAGGAATGATGCTAAAGCTGAAACTCCAGTACTTTGGCCACCTCATGTGAAGAGTTGACTCATTGGAAAAGACTCTGATGCTAGGAGGGATTGGGGGCATAAGAGAAGGGGACGACCAAGGATGAGATGGCTGAATGGCATCATGGACTCGATGGACGTGAGTCTGAGTGAACTCCAGGAGTTGGTGATGGACAGGGAGGCCTGGCATGCTGCGATTCATGGGGTTGCAAAGAGTCGGACATGACTGAGCGACTGAACTGAACTGAACTGAATGAACTGATAGTTCTAACTAACCTGGTTAGGTGAAAATGTACTCTGAGATAATCTGTTAAAAGGAGTTCAAAAGAGCTTGTTTCTTTCAGAAAACTCACAGGTTGGAGTAAGGCAGCTGTAGAACTGAATGTAGCAAAAGTAACCAAAGTGTTTTTCAACTAGTTTCAGTGTACAACTACTAACTAGCTTTCTGAGTCAGAACATAGTGTTTTAGCCAAGAGGTTTGGATTTCAAGATTCACTCACAGCATGTTTCTGAACTGTATGGAGAGTTATATAAGACACACTAGATCCTTTGTGAACAATGGTTTTAGCAGAGAGTCCTGTGACTAGTTAGTACATAACCTATAACTAACATGGTAGGGGAAATGTACTCTGAGATGACCTCCTAATAAGTAGTTCCAAGCAACCTGTTTTTTTTTTTTTTCTCTTAAACTCAAGTGTAAGACTAAGGAAGTTGCTGAATTGAATACAACAAAAGGAACTAAAGTGATTTTTCCACTAGCTTTCAGTTTAAATATTTTACCAAGTCAGAAAATACAGTTTTAGCCAAGAGGTTGGGATTTTAAGATTCACAACAGCACGTTTTTGAACAGTGTAGGGACTCAAACAGGATGCGCTGGATTCTTCTTCATCCACACTGGTTTGAGTAGAGGGTTTTGTGACTAGTTAATACTATACCTATAACTGACTTGTTTAGGGAAAATGAATGTTGAGATGACCTGCTAATAAGGAGTTCCAAACAGCCTGTTTCTTTCAGAAAATTCAGCTGTTAGACTAAGGACATTTTTGAACTGAATGCAACAAAAGTCCCCAAAGTATTTTTAAACTAGCTATCAGTCTACAACTAACTAGCTTTCTGAGGCAGATAATAGAGCTTTAGCCAGAGGCTAGAATTTCAAGATTCAAATACAGCATGTTTCTGAAGAATGTAGAGACTCACACAGGGCAACTAGATCCTTATCTGTGAACACTGCCTTGAGCAAAGAGTTCTGTGAATAGTTAGTACTATACCCTAAACTAACCTGGTTATGTGAAAATGTACTGAGATTACCTCCTAATCCAACGAGTTAGAAACAGCTTGTTTCTTTTAGAAAACTCACAGGTTAGCATAAGAAAGTTGCTAAATTGAATACAACAAATGTAACCAAAGTCCTTTGCAACTAGCTTTCTGTCTACAACTAACTAGCTTTCCAAGGCAGATAATACAGCTTTGGCCATGAGGCTCGCATTTCAAGATTCACACACAGCATGTTTCTGAACAATGCAGAAACTCAAACAGTACATGCTGAATCTTTCTCTGTGAACACTGCTTTGAGCAGAGAGTACTGTGACTAGTTATAGTAGTATAGTATAAGTTATATAAGTATAGTTATAAGCATATAAGCATAGTAGTACACCTATAACTTAGTTATTTGATGAAACTGTACTCTCTGATGACCTCCTAACAAGGACTTCCAAGCAGCTGATTCCTCCAGAAAATTCAAAGGTTAGACTAAGGATATTGTTGAACTGAATACAACAAAATTAACGAAAGTGTTTTTCAACTAGCTATCAGTCTACAACTAACTAGCTTTCCGAGGTAGATATTAGAGCTTGAGCCAGAGGCTTGGATCTCAAGACTCAAATACAGCATGTTTCTGAACAATGGAGAGAGTCAAACAGGACCCACTGGAATATTCTTCCTGAACACTGGTTTGAGGAGAGAGTTCTGTTATTAGTTAGTACTATTCATACAACTAATATGACTAGGTGAAAATGTATTCAGAGATGACTTCCTAACAAGGAGTTCTGGCAGCTTGTTTATTTCAGGAAACTCACAGGTAGACTAAGGAAATTTCTGCACTGAATACAACAAAAGTAATCAATGTGTTTTTCAACCAGCTTTCAGTCTACAACTAACTAGCTTTCTGAGGCAGAAAATACACCTTTATCCAAGAGATGTATTTCACCATTAGGTGAAAATGTCCTCTGCGATAACCTTCGAACAAGGATTTCCAAGCAGCTTGTTTGTTTCAGAAAACTCAAGGATTAGAATAAGAATGTTGAACTGAATGCAAAAAAGTAACCAAAGTGTTTTTCAACTAGCTATCTGTCCAATACTAACTGGCTTTTCAAGGTAGATAATGGAGAAGGAAATGGCAACCCACTCCGGTACTCTTGCCTGGAGAATCCCATGGAGGGGGGAGCCTGGTAGGCTACAATGGGGTCGCAAAGAGTCGGACACGACTGAGCGACTTTACTAATACAAGTTTAGCAAACAGCCTCAGATTTCATGATTCATACACGGCATATTTATGAACAATGTAGAGACTCTAACAGGATATACTGGAACCTTCTTCATGAACACTGGTGTGACCAGAGAGTTCTGTGACTAGTTAGTACTATACCTATAACTGACCTGGTTAGGTGAAAACTTATGCTGCAATAACATCCTAACAAAGATTTCCAAGCAATCTGTTTCTTTCAGAAAATTCAACAGTTAGACTAAAAAAGTTGTTGAACTGAACACAACAAAAGGAACCAAAGTGTTTTTCCACTAGAATTCAGCCTACAACTAAATAGTTTTCTGAGGCAGAAAACACAGCTTTAACCAAGAGGATTGAATTTCAAAATTCACTCACACCATGCTTCTGAACTGTGTAGAGACTCAAATATTACACACTAGATCCTTCTTTGTGAACTCTGCTTTGAGCAGAGTTCTGTGACTAGTTAATACTCTACCTCTAACTAACCTCAGGTTAAATCTACTCTAAGATAACTTCCTTACATGGAATTCCAAGCAGCCTGTTTCTTTCAGAAAACTCAAGGTTTAGACGAAATAAGTTGTTGAACTGAGTACAATATATATATAACCAAAGTATTTTTCAACTAGCTTTCAGTGTACAACTATCTTGCTTTCCAAGTCAGATAATACAGCTTTAGCCAAGAGACTCCAATTTCAAGACTCACACAGCATGTTTCTGAACAATGTAGAATCTCAAAAAGGATGCTTGTGTCCTTCTTCATGAACACTGGTTTGAGCAGATAAAATTCAATGGTTTGATTCAGGAAGTTGTTGAACTGAATACGACAAAAGCAACTAAATTGTTTTTCAACAAGTTTTCAGTCTCCTAACTAGCTTTTCAAGGCAGAAAAGCTTTGTCAAGGTGCTTGGATTTCAAGATTCTCTCACAGCATGTTTCAGAAATGTGCAGAGGTTCAAACAGGATACACTAGATCCTTCTTTGTGAATCCTGGTTTAGGCAGACAGTTCTGTGACTAGTTAGTAGTATACCTATCACTAACCTGATTAAGTGAAAATGTTCTCTGAGACGACCTTCTAACATGGAGTTCCAAGCAGCTAATTTCTTTCAGAAAACTAATGCTTAGACTAATAAAATTGTTGAACTGAATAAAACAAAAGCAAACAAAGTGTTTTTAAATTGGCTTTCAGTCTACATTAAAATACCTTTCGAGGCAGGTAATATTGCATTAGCCAGGAGACTCGGACTTCAAGATTCACTCACAGCATGTTTCTGAACAGTGTAGAGACTCAAATAGGACCCATTGTATCCTTCTTTGTGAACACTGTTTGAATAGAGAGTTCTGTGACTAGCTAGCACTTGTCAGGGAATGTTGAACAGGAGGATTCCTGAGTGCTGCTTTCTGTCTCTCATAAATCCTCTGTTCCCTATCAGTTCCTGATAATGGCAACGAGTGGAGCAGCACACTGCTCCCAGGACTGAGGTCATGAGATGAAATGCATGCGTGGATTTCTTTCAGTAAACATTCTCCTTATGACAAAACTGCTTAGTCATGACCCTCCTTCTTGAGATATGGATTGTCTTCTGACCTTATGACCATTGCGAATTCCTTGTTTCCTTGATAACAATTGCTGTATGTTTGGTTTTCTGATCTTTATCATTGTTGAAAGAAATTCCTTGTACAACATCCAATAAATACTCACAAAAAGATCATTAAAACACCCTTGCTCCACCAGAGACTTGGGTCCCCATGTCTTTTTCTCTTTCTCTCCCTCTGGCTAATTCTCTGCAGCATGAAAACCCACCGAACTTACTCTCGTGCCCAGCCTTTCAAGAACTCCTCGAGAGGACGCCCTGTGCCTTTATGAGGAGTGCAAGCCCTGTTCTAGGGTTTTCTTGGTTCTCTGCATAAACCAGGGAATACTAGCTTCTTTCTCTCTTTTACTTTCTTATCGTCAACTCCTGACCACCAGGTTCCAGTTCATTAAAGGACCCACAACAAGTACTATACCTATAACTAAGTAAGATGGCCTGCTAACAAGGAGTTCTAAGAAGCCTGTTTCTGTCAGAAAACTTAAGGGTTAGACTAAGGAAGTCTTTGAACTGAATATAACAAAAGCACCCAAAGTGTTTTTCAGCTACTGTTCAGCTACAACTAACCACCTATCCAAGCTATAAAATACGGCTTAAACTAGAAGCTTTGATTTCAAGATTCACACACAGCTTGTTTCTGAAGAGTGTAGAGACTCAAAGCAGAATGCATTGGATCCTTCTACGTGAACACTAAGGAAGCTGCTAAACTGAATAGAACCAAAGTAACCAAGGTTTTTTATTTTATTGTATTTTTTAAAATTGAAGGATACTTGCTTTACAGAAGTTTGTGGTTTTCCTGTCACACATCAACAAGAATCAGCCATAGGTACAGCCATGTCCCCTCCCGCCTGACCCTCCCTTCCATCTTCCTCCCCATCCCACTCTTCTAGATTGTCACAGAGCCCCTGTTTGAGTTCCCTGAGTCATACAGCAAATGCCTATTGGCTATCTATTTTACATGTGGTTTTATAAATTTCCATATTTCTCTCTCCATACATCTCACCCTCTCCCTCCTCCCATGTCTTTAGGTCTGTTCTCTGTGTCTGTTTCTCCATTGCTGTCCCTGAAAACAAATTCATCAATTTCATATTTCTAGAGTCCATATATATGCATCAGTATATGATATTTTTGTTTTTCTTTGACTTATTTCACTTTGTATAGTAGGCTCTAGGTTTGTCCATCTCATTAGAACTGACTCAAATGCATTCCTTTTTGTGACAGAGTAGTATTCCATTGTATATATGTACCATGGCTTCTTCATCCATTCATCTTTTGATGGAAATCTAGGTTGCTTCCATATTCTATCTATTGTAAATAGTGCTGCAATGAACATTGAGGTATATGTGTCTTTTTCAATTTCAGTTTCCTCGGGGTATATGCCTAGGAGTGGGATTGTTGGGTCGTATGATGGTTTTATTCCAAGATTTTTAATGTATCTCCATATCGTTTTCCATACTGACTGTATCAATTTATATTCCCACCAGAAATGCCAGAGAGTCCCTTTTCTCCACACCCTCTCCAGGATTTATTGTTTGCAGACTTTTAGATGATAGCATTTCTGACTGGTGCAAGGTGGTATCTCATTTTAGTTTTGATTTGTATTTCTGTAATCATGAGTGATGTTGAGCATCTCTTCATATGTTTATCAGTCAGTTAATTGCATGTCTTCTTTGGAAAAATGTCTGTTTAGGTGCAGAATACTCCTTACTCTCAAGTGCACATGGAACATTCTCTAAGATAGATCCCATCTTGGGTCCCAAATCAAATCTCAGTAAATTTAGGAAAATTGAAATCATATTAAGCATCTTCTCCAACCATAATGCTGTGAGACTAGATATCAATTACAAGAAAAAACTGTAAGAAACACAAACACATGGAGATTAAGCAATACATTTGTAAATAACCAACAGGTTACCGAAGAAATCAGAAAGGAAATAAAAAAATTTCTAGAAACAAATGACAACGAAACCACGACAACTCAAAGCCTATGGGATGCAGCAAAAGCAGTTCTAAGAAGGAAGTTTATAGCAATACAGTCCTACCTCAAGAAACAAGGAAAATATTGAATAAGCAACCTAACTTTACAGTTAAAGCAACTGGAGAAAGAAGAAGGAAAAAACCCTTAAAATTAGTAGAAGGAAAGAAATCATAAAGATATCAGAAAAAAATGAAAAAAAATGACGGAAGCAATAGTAAAGATTAATAAAACTAAAAGCTGGTTCTTTAGGAAGATAAATAAAATTGATGAACCCTTAGCCAGACTCATCAAGGAAAAAAAGAAAAAGAGAGAGAAGAATCAAATCAACAAAATTAAAAATGAAAAAGGAGAGGTTACAACAGACAATGCAGAAATACAAAGGATTATAAGAGACGATTATAAACAACTATATGGCAATAAAATCAATAAGCTGGAAGAAATGTACAGATTCTTAGAAAAGTCCAATCTTCCAAGACTGAACTAGGAAGATATAGAAATTATGAACAACCCAATCACAAGCACTGAAATTGAAGCTATGATCAAAAATCTCCCAAAACACAAAAGCCCAGGACTAGATGGCTTCACAAGAGCATTCTATCAAACATTTAGAGAAGAGCTAATGCCTATCCTTCTAACACTCTTTCAAAAATTGCAGAGGAACACTTTCAAACTCATTCGATAAGGCCACCATCACCCTAATATCAAAACCATTCAAAGGCAACACACAAAAAGAAAACTACAGGCCAATATGACTGATGAATATAGATGCAAAAATCCTCAACAAAATTTTAGCTAACAGAATTCAGTGACACATCAAAAGCTCATACATCATGATCAAGTTGGGTTTATTCCTGGGATGCAAGGATTCTTTAATATACAGAAATCAATCAATGTGATACATTATATTAACAAATTGAAAGATAAAAACATATGATCATCTCAATAGATGCAGAAAAAGCCTTTGACAAAATTCAGCACCATTTATGATTAAAACTCTTCAAAAAATGGGCATAGAAGAAACCTACCTCAACATAATAAAGACCATATATGATAAGTGTACAGCAAACATTATTCTCCATTGTGAAAAACTGAAAGCATTTCCCCTAAGATCAGGATCAAGGCAAGGGTGTCCACTTTCACCACTATTATTCAATATAGTTCTGGAAGTCCTAGCTACAACAATCAGAGAAGTAAAAGAAATAAAAGGAATCCAGATTGGAAAAGAAGAAGTAAAGCTCTCAGACGACAGATGACATGATACTGTACCTACAAAACCCTAAAGAGAGTAGCAGAAAATTACTAGAGCTACTCAGTGAATTTAGCAAAGTTTCAGGATACAAAATCAATACACAGAAATCACTTGCATTTCTATATACTAACAATGAAAAATCAGAAATAGAAATTAAGGAATCAATCACATTCACCATTGCAACAAAAAGAATTAAATATCTAGGAATAAACATAAGGAGACAAAGGAATGGTACACAGAAAATTATAAGACACTAATGAAAGTAATCAAAGACGACATAAACAGATGGAGAGATATTCCATGTTCCTGGGTAGGAAGAATCAATATTGTGAAAGTGACTATACTACCAAATGCAATCTACAGATTCAAGGAGATCTCTATTAAATTACCAATGGCATTTTTCACAAAACTAGAACGAAAAACTTCACAATTCATATGGAAACTCAAAAGGCCCTGAATAGCCAAAGAGGTCTTGAGAAAGAAGAATGGAGATGGAGGAATCAAGCTTCCCGACTTCAGGTTATACTACAAAGCTACAGTCATCAAGACAATAGGGTACTGGCACAAAAGCAGAAATATAGACCAATGGAACAAGATAGAAGGCCCAGAAATAGACCCATGTACTTACAGGTACCTTATTTTTGACAAAGGAGGCAAGAATATACAATGTGGGCAAAGATAGCCTCTTCAATAGATGGTGCTGGAAAAACTGGACAGCTCCATGTAAAAGAATGAAATCAGAATGCTTTTTAACACCATACACAAAGATAAATTCATAATGGATTAAAGACCTAAATGTAAGACCAGAAGCTATAAAACTCTTGGAGGAAAACATAGGCAGAAGACTTGAAGACATAAACCAAAGCAAGATCTTTTATGACCCACCACCCAGTGTAACGGAAATAAAAACAAAAGTAAACAAGTGGGACCTGGCTAAACTTTAAAACTTTTGCACTGCAAAGGAAACTATAAACAAGGTGAAAAGACAACCCTCAGAATGGGAGAAAATAATAGCAAATTAAACAACTGACAAAGGATTAATTGCCTAAATATAAAAGCAGCTCGTAGAACTCAATACCAGAAAAACAAACAAACCAAACAAAAAGTGGGATAAAGACCTAAACAGACATTTCTCCAAAGAAGACATATAGATGGGTAACAAAGATGAAAAGATGCTCAACATTGGTCATTATTAGAGAAATGCAAATCAAAACTACAATGAGATATCACCTCACACCAGTCAGAATAGTCATCATCAAAAAGTCTATAAACAATAAATGCTGAAGAGGGTGTGGAGAAAAGGGAACACTCTTGCACTCTTTATGGCAGAAAGTGAAGAACTAAAGAGCCTCTTGATGAAAGTGGAAGAGGAGAGTGAAAAAATTGGCTTAAAGCTAAGTTTATGGCATCTGGTCCCACCACTTCATGGCAAATAGATGGGGAAACAGTGGAAACAGTGGCAGACTTTATTTTTTTGGGCTCCAAAATCACTGCAGATGGTGACTGCAGCCATGAAATTAAAAGACGCTTACTTCTTGGAAGGAAAGTTATGACCAACTTAGCATATTAAAAAGCAGAGACACTACTTTGCCAACAAAGGTCCATCTAGTCAAGGCTATGGTTTTTCTAGTAGTCATGTATGGATGTGAGAGTTGGATTATAAAGAAAGCTGAGCACTGAAGAATTGATGCTTTTGAACTGTGGTGTTGGAGAAGACTCTTGAGAGTCCCTTGGACTGCAAGGAGAGCCAACCAGTCCATTCTAAAGGAGATCAGTCCTGGATATTCATTGAAAGGACTGATGCTGAAGCTGAAAATCCAAGACTTTGGTCACTTGATGTGAAGAACTGACTCATTGGAAAAGACTCTGATGCTGGGAAAGATTGAAGGCAGGAGGAGAAGGGGATGACAGGATGAAATGGTTGGATGGCACCACCGACTCAATGGACATCAGCTTGAGTAAATTCCGGGAGTTGGTCATGGACAGGGCAGCCTTGGGTGCTGCAGTCCATGGGGTTGCAAAGAGTCAGACATGACTGGGTGACTGAACTGAACTGAACTGAACATGCATTCTTTGTGGGAATGTAAACTGACACAGCTACTGTGGAAGTCGGTATGAAGATCCCTTAAAAAACTAGGAATAAAACCAGCATATGACCCAGCAATTCCACTCCTAAACATATACCCTGAGGAATCCAAAATTGAAAGAGACACATGTATCCCAGTGTTCATTGCAGCACTATTGACAATAGCTTGAATGTGGAAGCAACCTAGATGTCCATCGACTAATGAATGCATAAATAAGTAGTGGTACATACGCATAATGGAATATTGCACAGCCATAAAAGGACAGCATTTGAGTCAGTTCTAATGAGGTGGATGAACCTAGAACCTATATACAGTGAATGAAGTCAGATAGAGAAAGAGAAATATCATATTCTAACACACATATACAGAATTTAGAAAAATGTTACTGAAAATTTATTTACAGTGTAATAATGGAGAAACAGACATAGACAATAGACTTATGGACATGGGGAGATGGGAGGAGAGGGTGAGATACATGGAAAGAGTATCATGGAAACTTACATTACCATATGTAAAATAGACAGTCAATGGGAGTTTGCTGTATGGCTCAGAAAACTCAAACAAGGGCTCTGTATCAACCTAGAAGGGTGGAATGGGGAGGGTGGTTCAAAAGGGAGCAGATGTATGTATACTAATTTCTGATTGATGTTGAAGTTTGACAGAAAACACAAAATTCTTCAAGCAATTATCCTTCAATAAAAAATAAATTAATTTAAAAAAAGTAAAAGAAAAAAAAGATATTTGAAAACAACCCACATATTTTCAAGTCCAGTGTGACATTTACCAAGAAAAATCTTTGACTTAGTCATAAAGTTGGAAGACTGAAAAAACACAGAGAGTGATTGCAGAGAAGAAAGCATTTAAATGAGAAATTAATATCAAAATGAGAATTTAATATCAAAGATTCTTTAAAAGGCCCATGTATTTGGCAAATTAATGTCTATTTTAAAGTGATGGGTATATCTAAGAAACCATACCAAGGGAAATTCGAATATGTTTGTAACAAAATAAAAAGGAAAAGAGAATTTGCCAGAATTTGTTGCATGCAGCTGAAGCTGCTCAAAGAAACTAAATACAACAAAGAATCTTGACTAAGGTATGAAAATGAACATAGACTCTAGCATAAAGTTTTGTGAAATTTGAACAAAATCTGTACTTTAGTTAGTAATATTGTACTGCATGTTAATTTCCTATTTTTTTTACAATAGTATTTCTTATATTCTCAGACTTTAATTAGAAGTTTCAAGCCTCACTCATTTTTAACATCACTAAAATAATAAATTTTCTAGTCTTTTAGCAGTATTTAGATGCCAAAATACATGAACTATATCAAAGTTTTCAGTGATTATAAATTAGAATGCTAGCATTTTATCCATACAAGTCGAACAAGTGGAATCAACATGTTATAATTTTTTAGCTAGGCAAAAATTCATGTTTCCTAAAATTAATGTATTATATTATACATACTATATGTGTGTGTATGTACAAAAGATTTTTTTTTAAAAACTATGCTTGATAAAAGCTTGAGAAAGAATAGCAATAAAAAAGATACGGAGAAATTCATAAACATAAACTAAATGAAATGGGAGCCCTGCATGTGAAATAGAAAAAGTGAAACAATCTAGATAAAGGTGAAAAATCATCATATAATCCAGTCATTTTAAAACATGGGTGCTCATTAGAAAAACATCTGGAGCTTTGGAGAAAAAAAAGCTGTACCTGGATATTTGCATTTTTCAAAAAATTCCAAGATAATTCAGATGTGCATCTGGATTTTCAGAAAGTGATTACAAGTTTTTCTCTTAAATGGTAAATTTTGTGATATAGAGGCTTCCCTGACAGCTCAGTTGGTAAAGAATCCGCCTGCAATGCAGGAGACACTGATTCGATTCCTGGGTCAGAAAGACCTACTGGAGAAAGGATAGGCTACCCACTCCAGTTTTCTTGAGCTTCCCCTATGGCTCAGATGGTAAAGAATCTGCCTGCAATGCAGGAGACCTAGGTTTGATCCCTGGGTTGGGAAGAACACTTGGAGATGTGAAAGGCTACCCACTCCAGTATTCTGGCCTGGAGAATTTTTCGGACTGTATAGTTCATGGGGTTGCAACATGACTGAGCAACTTTCACTTTGTGATATAGAATCCTATTATTTTCTGTTGAACAATCATGATACAATAATATTGAATTCAATGGTATTTAGTGAATTGTGGTCCACTGGAGAAGGGAATGGCAAACCACTTCAGTATTCTTGCCTTGAGAACCCCATGAACAGTATGAAAAGGCAAAATGATAGGATACTGAAAGAGGAACTCCCCAGGTCAGTAGGTGCCCAATATGCTACTGGAGATCAGTGGAGAAATAACTCCAGAAAGAATGAAGGGATGGAGCCAAAGCAAAAACAATACCCAGCTGTGGATGTGACTGGTGATAGAAGCAAAGTCCGATACAGAGCAATATTGCATAGGAACCTGGAATGTCAGGTCCATGAATAAAGGCGAATTAGAAGTGGTCAAACAGGAGATGGCAAGAGTGAACGTTGCCATTCTAGGAATCAGTGAACTAAAATGGACTGGAATGGGTGAATTTAACTCAGATGACCATTATATCTACTACCGTGGGCAGGAATCCCTCAGAAGAAATGGAGTAGCCATCATGGTCAACCAAAGAGTCTGAAATGCAGTACTTGGATGCAATCTCAAAAATGACAGAATGATCTCTGTTCATCTCCAAGGCAAACCATTCAATACCACAGTTATCCAAGTCTATGCCCCCCAACCAGTAACGCTGAAGAAGCTGGTTGAACGGTTTTATGAAGACCTACCAGACCTTTTAGAACTAACACCCAAAAAAGATGTCCTTTTCATTATAGGGGACTGGAACGCAAAAGTAGGAAGTCAAGAAACACCTGGAGTAACAGGCAAATTTGGCCTTGGAATGCAGAATGAAGCAGGGCAAAGATTAATAGAGTTTTGCCAAGAAAATGCACTGGTCATAGAAAACACCCTCTTCCAACAACACAAGAGAAGACTCTACACATGGACATCACCAGATGGTCAACACCAAAATCAGATTGATTATATTCTTTACAGCCAAAGATGGAGAAGCTCTATACAGTCAGCAAAAACAAGAAAGCTTTCTTCAGCGATCAATGCAGAGAAATAGAGGAAAACAACAGAATGGGAAAGACTAGAGATCACTTCAAGAAAATCAGAGATATCAAAGGAACATTTCATGCAAAGATGGGCTCGATAAAGGACAGAATTGGTCTGGACCTAACAGAAGCAGAAGATATTAAGAAGAGGTGGCAAGAATACACAGAAGAACTGTACAAAAAAGATCTTCATGACCCAGATAATCATGATGGTGTGATCACTAATCTAGAGCCAGACTTCCTGAAATGTGAAGGCCTTGGAAAGCATCTCTACAAACAAAGCTAGTGGAGGTGATGGAATTCCAGTTGAGCTATTTCAAATCCTGAAAGATGATACTGTGAAAATGCTGCACTCAATATGCCAGAAAATTTTGAAAACAGCAGTGGCCACAAGACTGGAAAATGTCAGTTTTCATTCCAATCCCCAAGAAAGGCAAAGCCAAAGAATGCTCAAACTACCACACAATTGCACTCATCTCACACGCTAGTAAGGTAATGCTCAAAATTCTCCAAACCAGGCTTCAGCAGTACGTGAACCGTGACCATCCTGATGTTCAAGCTGGTTTTCAAAAAGGCAAAGGAACCAGAGATCAAATTGCCAACATCCACTGGATCAGGGGAAAAGCAAGAGAGTTGCAGAAAAACATCTATTTCTGCTTTATTGACTATGCCAAAGCCTTTGACTGTGTGGATCACAATAAGCTGGAAAATTCTGAAAGAGATGGGAATACCAGACCACCTGACCTGCCTCTTGAGAAATCTGTATCCAGGTCAGAAATCAGCAGTTAGAACTGGACATGGAACAACAGAATGGTTCCAAATAGGAAAAGGAGTACATCAAGGCTGTATATTGTCACCCTGCTTATTTAACTTATATGCAGTGTACATCATGAGAAATTTTGGACTGGAAGAAACACAAGCTGGAATCAAGGTTGCATGGAGAAATATCAATAACCTCAGATATGCAGATGACACCACCCTTATGGCAGAAAGTGAAGAGGAACTAAAAAGCCTCTTGATGAAAGTAAAAGTGGAGAGTGAAAAAGTTGGCCTAAAGCTCAACCTTCAGAAAACGAAGATCATGGCATCTGGTCCCATCCCTTCATGGGAAATAGATGGGGAAACAGTAGAAACAGCGTCAGACTTTATTTTTTTAGGCTCCAAAATCACTGCACCATGATTTTCATGGTGATTGCAGCCATGAAATTAAAAGACACTTACTCCTTGGAAGAAAAGTTATGACCAACCTAGATAGTATATTCAAAAGCCAGAGACATTACTTTGCCGAGTAAGGTCTGTGTAGTCAAGGCTAACGTTTTTCCTGTGATCATGTATGGATGTGAGAGTTGGACTGTGAAGAAGGCTGAGCGCCGAAGAATTGATGCTTTTGAACTGTGGTGTTGGAGAAGGCTCTTGGGAGTCCCTTGGACTGAAAGGAGATCCAACCAGTCCATTCTGAAGGAGATCAACCCTGGGATTTCTTTGGAGGGTATGATGCTGAAGCTGAAACTCCAGTACTTTGGCCACCACATGTGAAGGATTGACTGATTGGAAAAGACTTTGATGCTGGGAGGGATTGGGGGCAGGAGGAGAAGGGGACGACCAAGGATGAAATGGCTGGATGGCATCACTGACTCGATGGATGTGAGTCTGAGTGAACTCTGGGAGTTTTTGATGGACAGGGCTGCCTGGTGTGCTTGATTCATGGGATCGCAAAGAATCAGACACGACTGAGCGACTAAACTGAACTGAACTGAGCCAGACAAAAAAGAAAAGATAATTACAATAGTAAGCCATAATGAAACATGATTAATCTAACAGTATAAAATAATTGCATGCTATTTCAGGGGTTAAGTAGAGTGACGTGGCAAGTGGAAGTCCATACATGCACATATTTTCATCCATCCAGCCAGTCTATATCTTTTGTGTGGTGCACTTAATCCATATATATTTAAAGCAATTATCCCTATGTATGATCCTATTACTATTTTCTTAATTATTTTTGGTTCACTTTGTGTAGGTCTTTTCCTTCTCCAGTGTTTCCTGCCTAGATAAATTCCTTTAGTATTTGTTGTAAAACTGGTTTGGTGGTGCTGAATTTTCTTATCTTTTGTTTGTCTGGAAAGCTTTTGATTTCTCCATCAAATCTGAATGAGATTCTTGTAGGGTAGAGTATTCTTGCTTGTAAGTTCTTCACTTTCATTCGTTTATTGTGCCGTTCGCTTCTGGCTTGTAGAGTTTCTGTTGAGAAATCAGCTGAGTTCCTTTGTATGTCATTTTCCCCTTGTTGCTTTTAATATTTTACCTTTGTCTTTATTTTTCCTCAGTTTGATTACTGTATCTTCTTGTGTTGACTATTTCCTTTCCCATGTTAGGAAAATTTTCAGCTATTATCTCCTCAAATATATATATATATATATATATATATATATTTTTTTTTTTTTTTTTGTCCTCTCTCTCTCTCTTCTTCTGGGACTCCTATAATGTGAATTAGTGTGTTTAGTGTCCCAGAGGTCTTTTTGGGCTTCCTTTGTGGCTCAGATAAAGAATCTGCCTACAATGCAGGAGACTTAGTTCAATCCCTGGGTCTGTCTGGAAGATCCCCTCGAGAAGGGAATGGCTACCCAGTTCAGTATTCTTGCCTGGAGAATCCCATGGACAGAGGACCCTGGAAGGCTACAGTCCACAGGATTGCGGAGTCAAATATGACTGAGCAACTAACACGTTCACAGAGATCTCTTAGGTTGTCTTTTTTTTTTTCTTCCCATTCTTTTCTCTATATTCTGTTCTGTGGCAATTATTTCCACCATTCTATCTTCCAGGTCACTTATCCCTTCTTCTGTCTCAGTCATTCTGTTATTGATTTCTTCTAGTGTATTGTTAATCTCTTTGTGTTTCTTCTTTATTTCTTCTAGGTCTTAGGTCAACATCTCCTGCATCTTCTCCATTGTTTTCCTGAGATCCTGGATCATCTTCATTATCACGATTCTGAATTCTTTTTCTGGAAAACCTACCACTTCATTTAGTAATTTTTCTGGGGTTTTATCTTTATCTGGACATCTATTGCCTTCATCTGAGACATAATCCCCTGCTTTGTCATTCTGATTAACTTTTTGTGATGTGATTTTTGTTCTAGTCACTCTGAGATTGTGGTTCTTTTTGCTTCTTCCGTCTGCCCTCTGGTGGATGAAGTTAAGAGGCTTGTTGTAAGCTTCCTCATGGGAGGGACTGGCGGTGGGGAAAACTGGGTCTTGCCCTAGTGGTTAGGGCCATGCTCAATACAACTTTAATCCAATTATCTGCTGATGGGTGAGGTTGTACTCCCTCCCTATTAGTTGCTTTTCCTAAGGGGACCTATTCCCCTAGGTTCTATGGTGGGGTTGATGACAACATCCAAAAAGGCTTTTGCAAAAAGCCTCTTCCATGAGTGCTGCTGCCAGTGATCCCCTCCCTATGGTGAGCCACTGCTCACCAATACCTCCACAGGAGACCCTGGAACACTAGCTAGTAGGTCCAGTTCAGTCTCTTGTGGGATCACTGCTCCTTTCTCCTGGGTCTTGGAGTGCACATGATTTTGTCTGTGCCAAGAGTGGAGTCTCTATTTCCCTCAGTCCTGTGGAAGTCCTGTAATCAAATCCCATTGGCATTCAAAGTCAGATTCCCTGGGAACTGCCAGTTCCTTCGGAGGTTCTCTAGGCTGGGAAGCCTGACATCCAGTCTCAGAACCTTCACAACAGTAGAAAAACTCCTTTGGTATTATTGTTATCCATTTTGTGGGTTGCCCACCCAGCAGGTATGGGATTTGATTTTGTCATGATTGCATCCCTCCTACCTTCTCATTTCAACTTCTTCTTTGTCTTTGGATGTAGGGTATCTCTTGTTGTTGTTGTTGAGTTCTAGCATCCTCTTGTTGACATTTGTTCAACAGCTAGTTGTGATTTTGGTGTTCTCGCAGGAGGAGATGAGCATATGTTCTACTCTGTCATTTTGAACCAATTACAGTAAAAACATTGTTTAATTTTTTAAAATAAAGTTGTTGTTGTTTAGTCATTTCGTTATGTCCTTCTCCTATGTGACCCCATGAGCTATAGCCCACTAGGCTACTCTGTCCATGGCATTTCCCAAGCAAGAATACTGGAGTGGGTTGCCATTTCCTTCTCCAAGGAATCTTCCCAACCCACGGACCAGACGTGTGTCTCCTGCACCAGCAGTGGGTTCTTACCACTGAGTCACCAGGGAAGCCCTTTTCATAAAGTGGCAGGTAGTAAGCATCCTCAGTATCGCAGGACATGTGGTCTCTGTGGCATCTACTCACGTCTGCTGTTAGGAAACAAAAATCAGTCATAAATGCATAAATTAATGATCATGGCTGTGTTTCAGTTACATTTCATTTATAAAAATAGACAACAGTTTGCTTACTCCTCTTGGACATGTCCTATTATTTTTTATAGCTAACTCTCATGTAATAGTACAAAATCCTAATACAATCAGAGTAATTCTTACTCACATTTTTTTTCCCCAGGTACCCATTCCCTCTTCATGGAGAGAAAACTGCCCCTGGCCTCTCTCTCTACTCTTCTAGAGACATCCTTGGCAACCTCAAGATGTGTGTTTTATTGTGGGTTTCTAGTTCCTGTGTTCCTCTATTTCTCTCTTGTTATAATCACTTATTTGATGCTACAAACCCTTTGGTAAGTTCATGAGCAAGGAAAATCTTTTTATAATTGGCTTACATACCTGATAATATTTATTTGCCAAGTGATCCAAACCCAATGAATCCTACTGTTAAGACAATTGGAATTTCCTAGTACTGATGGAACAATTAAAATCATTACAGTATTCTTTATATTTTAGCAAATAGAGGCACTGCAACCCTTCTACACTTCATGTTTTATAATTGCAGGTTTTATTGTGATATATGTCTTCAACTTTCTATCTCATGTTACAACTACTTTTAGGGGCTCTAGGTTCTGATTTAGATGAAAATGTTGTATCTTTTTCCTTTTTTCATGTTTCTCTTCTATATTATGGGCTTCCTCTGGTGGCTTAGATGGTAAAGAACCTGCCTGCAATACTGTAGACCCTTGTTTGATCCCTGGGTTGGAGCAAACTTCATAGCAAATAGATGGCGGGGGGGGGGGGGGCGGGGAGGGATGGCGGGGAGTGGAAACAGTGACAGATTTTATTTATATTGAGTCAGACACAACTTAGTGACTGAACAACAACAACTCCTATATTATAATATTCCAAAGGGTAGGATCCTGGAGTTATTTAATTATGCAAACATGAAAGCTTATGCAGCGTTGTGGATCTGGTACATAACATAATATTTGTATAATGATATATATAGACCTATATAGAATGATATATGTAATGAATGATATATATATATATATATCCATAGGGTTGCAAAGAGTTGGGCATGACTGAATGACTGAATTGAATTGAACTTATATATTTACCTACTCTGTGCTTATTATCAGGGTGTTAAATATATAATTTTCAAACTTTCAAGGCACCCACAGGTTGGGGGGTGCCTTGAAAGTTTGCTGTATACAACAACATATATGTTGTATTTTATGGCATACTTAATGTGGTCCCTGATGAGAATTCAGAACAAGATTGTCCATTGGAATCAGTGCCATGGACTGATTAAGCCATGTAGCTTAATAGGAAGAGCACAGGCAGACCTGAAACTACACATAATTGGGGAAAAATACTGATTAAAATATGGCTATGTTGAAAGAATGCAAAACCAATACAGTATTGTAAGGTAAAAAAATAAAATTAAAAAAAAAAAGAATGAATGGAGGCATGATTTGAGGGCAATGGTGCACATTGATCCTCTTGCCATCCCCTTGGCTTCCTTTTTATTGAGAAATATTTATGAGGGGAAGTTACCATAAAACGGTTATATATATTCTAGCTTTCTGATTGGAAATTTCTCTCCCTGGACATAAAACAAATAAAGCTGCAGACGGGCTTTCCTTGCTCTGGAATTTTTCTGAATCCTAGAACACAACTCTGGCTGTACACAGACTGAGGGATCCGAGGGGAAAAGAGAATCTTGCGTTATAATTTTACACACTATGAGTAGCTTTCAGAGGATGTCTGCAGTTCTTGCCTTGTAAGAGAGAACTTTGATCTTCAATAGAAAGTCATCACTGTGTTTTCCCCACCCTCCATTGTTGATATTATATAAACATATAATTAACACGACTATGGTTAACTTCTCTTGCCATTTCCTTGTCCAACCAAGTTATCTAGTCAGTTTTATTTCATAAGGCAATGACAACACCGCCCGGGTTTTTCTCTCTTTTATTACGTATTTCTTCAAAATCTTTTCCATGCAGATTTTTATGTATTAATAGTAATCATTTTGAGAACTTGTATTCCTGATGATTTTACCATGCCCTCATACTTGGTTAAATAGAAGACAATAGCTTTTAGGTGAAAGACTCTAATGATGTTATAATTAGGCAGAGTATTAAAAGCATCCATTTGAAAAATAGATACTGCCTTATGGAGAAAGTGCAAGAATGTTTTATGAACCACTGATTGTAGTTAACCTGATTCTGGGTTCTTGAGTCCAGGAGTGGGATCTTATTTTAGAAAATTAATAAAACAAGCATTCCTTTAAGCTATATCACCTGCATAATTGCCTGGGATGGTTCAACTGTGAAAATATTAAATAAAATCTCAGTCAGTGGTTTGAGAAGCTAAGTAGAATGAAGGTTGATGCCAGATGACAAAGGAAAATGAGAATAGTGTCTACAAAGTAGTGCTTGAAATCTGTAATGTAGCTGTGTTTATAGTGCATCTAAACATAATTAAGTCTCTGCTTATATAGGACTGAAACTTAAGGCTTTCAGGATAAATGAAGGCATATATTTGATGTGTACACACACACATACACACACCACATTAGCTTCATAATTCCATTCATTTTATTCACTTGACTGTTACATGAACAGATATAACCCAAATTTAAAAGGAAGAGCTTATTCAAACATGTTCTTCCCATCCACAATATCTCAGAAAACATGTGGGTAAGATGTCAGAGAACAAAGTTGAGATATGAAATGTGAATTTAAGGCTGAATTGAAGAGGTGCCTACTCAATCTCTCTTCAGATACCTCTGAAATGTCTATCTCCAAGACTGAAATAAAGCCATACCTCTTTGAAGCCAATAGGCCATTCTATCATCTTTTCACTGATGACCATGCCTTGATCATATGGAGCATGGGAGACAAATTCTCCAACTTTAACCAGCAGCCCAAGACCAGCAAGAAAATTCACCGTGTTGTGGACATTATACCATGCCACATGGTTCTGTTTTTCATCCCTGCATACATGTTCCCCTACACTGTTGATAAACTGGATTTTCCTCAGGATTGGCTGAAGCTGGAGGAGAAGCATAATTTGGAAGTGAGGCTTGCATTCAGATTAGAGGTGGAAGACACACCCCCACCAAGCAATCTTTTCCTCCACCTCCCACCCTCAGGTTTCTTTTTGGTAAAGGGTTGGTTTTGTTTATGTGTTCACCACCTCATAGGCTCAAGGGAAATGAAGTTTTACACTCTTGAGAAAGATGGTTGAACGTTTGAATACAATCAGAAAATTCAAGGATGATGCTCAAAACAAAGATGGTACTCAGAACATGATTTAGACACTTTGGCCAATAACCCTGCTCAGAGCTTCTTGTAAGCTAATGCCTATATTTAAAAAAGGCACAACATGGATGTTTTTGCCGTTGAGCTTGTTTTGGATGAGAATGTGATTATCTTGTTACAATGCATGGGAAAATCTATGGCATAATATAAAATCAAATTTTTTGGATTTTAATGAATTTTTAAATTTAGTTAATTTATCTTTGTACCTTTGGGTCTCATAGTATATTATCATGGGAAATAATAAATCCCTCATTGTTCAGGCATCCATTGTTTAAGTCTGGAATTATTTGTAGTAGAAGCATTCTAAATGATCCAGAATCACATCTTGGGAAGTCATTTTAGCCAAGACACCTAATTTTCTGAGTCAGCACTAAATAAGCTCAAAGTTATATATCCAATATTATTCTTGTAAGTAAAAACAGGAATTAAATGGCAAATGAAAATTTCAGACATGAATTTTTACTTGTACATATTTTCCTTTTTCTAGATATTAAATTTGCTTGATTAGATATTTGTGTAATTTAATCCGCACATTTGATTAGTATATTTTCCCCTTGTTCATGAGGACTGTTGTTAATATGTATATTTTACAAATGGGTTGTGGATTAGACACACAGAGTGAAGATCCCGACAAATCTATTCATAATTTAGGAAGGTATCCTGAGTTTATAAGCATTATCATTACTCTCATATTTAAAAATGAGAACACAGTTGCAGGTTTTGTTTTAAGCAAAACCATTTTATGGTGTGTTTGGCCACATCATATACAAAACAACTTGTGAAACAGTCAGATATGGTTGCACAAGTGCTCAGTCGCTCAGTCATGTCCAACTCTTTGCGACCCCATGAATTGTAGCCCACCGCGCTACTCTGTCCATGGGATTCTCCAGGCAAGAATACTGCAGTGGGTTGCCATTTCCTCCTCCAGGAGATCTTCCTGACCCAGGAATCGAAACTGCATCTCTTGTGGCTCCTGTATTGCAGGCAGATTCTTTGCCACTGAACCACCTGGGAAGCCCCCAGATACGGTTATTATGTCAGTGTCTTCTGACACTGCATACTTTCCAAAGAAAAGTATAGATTTGACGAATTTTTATCTCTTTCTGTTTTGTCATAAATTGTCTTTTGATCTTTTAAATCCTTTCATTCTACATTAGAAAGCATAATTCTCATACAATTTTTTAATTTAAAAAGTTGTATTTAAGTCCCTAAAGGTGGAATTCTCCAAACAGATGTAACAGTTGAAGACATGCCCATAACCAGTGTGAAAGAACCATCTATCTATTTTGTCCAATCTTGTTGGTTTTGAGCCAAAACATGGCCATGATGTACCTCAGGATAGTGCCTACAGGTGCTATCAGGTGGTCAATGTGTGTCTTGCTTCTGGAGGCTATTTATCTGCCAAGGAAGAAATATAGGTTTGTCTCTGTCAGCTGGAGATCTCATTTCTGTTTTCACCAAAAGCATTTCATGGAGTACTTGGGCCACTGTGTACACAGCATTATAGCCAAAATAGCTGATGACAGACATGGTCATCATGTCAACATTTATGGGATAAACTCTAAGGAAGAATTTGGTGGGCAGTCTCTAAGTTTTCCACAATGTGATCCAGCAAGTGAACCATCAAATATGTCATACAAGGATCTACTAAAGTATAAGTCTTCTGGGTATTTGGAGAGGTTAACTACCTTGAGAAAGTTTTCAAAACCAGGGATTTCCCTCTTCTGGTGTGAAAATGAGGGGCTGCCCTGGAAAGAGTGATGCATGTGGTCCATCTCATACAGAACAACATCCCACTTTACTGCCATGATCCACACCTTCCTTGAGGTTAAATAAAGTTCTCCCACCATTCCTAGGATGATAAGGTTCCCTATGTCACACATATCATATATACATTCAGAGATGAGACTCTGATTCTGGACACGAAGCTCACATCACTCGGCCCATATGTTCTCGTAGTGGCAGGGAACTTTTCTGTAAAGGCCATACAGATACCTTTCTTTACCATCTCTGCTTTCAGATCCGAAAGGAACTTCTCACCTTTCATATCATCAGATACAAATACTGCCACTCAGGTTCAGCCAAAATGCAGCAATAAACAGATCATTCCTTGAGCCAGGGGATTGTCCTTGTGGTCAACTGATAAAAAAGATGGGAATTGATCTTTATCACTCAGAGTGGTATCAAAGGGACCATGCATGACTTGAATAAGAAAAGGAATGTCTTGATTCTGAGTTTAGTGTGACTTGGGGTTGTCTTCATTAGTGGAAAGGTGAGAGAATTCTCAACTGGAGAGGACAAGTAACAAGAATATAAGATGACTAGACAGACTGCTGTAGAGATGATTTGTTTTCTCATTATGGGCTCATGAAGACCATATTTCCAAACTCCATTGCTCTTAAGGAGGGGCGCCAGACAAGTTCTGACCAATACATTACTCCCAGAGCAAAGCATGACACAAATGTGCAAGACCACATGTGCTATGCCTCCTCTGCACTGAGAATTAAGGAAGGCATGAACTTCAGATGACGCATCTTCAAGATGGTAGAATCTCCATCAGCCTTGCCCCATGAAACTGGTGGAGAAGTGCCCCCTTTCCCACAGAGACCAATGTTGGATAAAAACTGGGATAGATGTAAATTCTTATAGTGTTAATCTTTTGATGCTTTGATACTTGTGACCCCATGGACTATACAGTCCATGGAATTCTCCAAGCCAGAATACTGGCATGGGTAGCCGTTCCATTCTCCAGGGGAATCTTCCCAACTTAAGGATTGAACCCAGGTCTCCCACATTGCAGGTAGATTCTTTACCAGCTGAGCCACAAGGGAAACCCAAGAATACTGGAGTGGGTAGCATATACTTTTGCAGTGGATCTTCCCAACCCAGGAATTGAACTGGGGTCTTCTGCATTACAGGCAGATTCTTTACCAACTGAGTTATCAGGGTAGCCCTTCAATCACCTACCCTCTGTTATTAAAAAAAAAAACAACAAACTTCCAGGATAGAATTCCCCTAAGCTAATGTTGTCCTTTTTGGCATTGATGCCTCCTGAACACCAATTATCTCAGACTGGTCACGGGGAGGAATCACTGGGTTGGACAGTTGGGTGTAGAAAGTTTATTAGGACTGATCTAAAGAGGCATCTGTGTGGATGTGAGTAGGCTGGACTGGGAAGAATGATAGGATAAATTGTTTATAGTTATAACTGAGTCTCAACCAATTCTTGAGGATCTCTAGGCTGGGGTTGACATTTCAGTGTTGTCCAAAATTGAGACCTAATATTTGGGCCTTTATATTCACATGTAAAGAAAGCTAAGCACCAAAGAATTGATGCTTTTGAACTGTGGTGTTGAAAAATACTCTTGTGAGTCCCCTGGACTGCAAGGAGATCAAACCAGTCAGTCCTAAAGGAAATCAGTCCTGAATATTCATTGGAAAGACTGATGCTGAAGCTGAAACTATAATACTTTGGCCACCTGATGCGAAGAACTGACTCCTTGGAAAAGACACTGACAATGGGAAAGACTGAAGGCAGGAGAAAGGGATGACAGAGGATGAGATGGATTGCATCACCAACTCGATGGACATGAGTTTGAGCAAGCTTTGGGAGTTAGTGATGGACAGGGAGGCCTGGCATGCTGCAGTCCATGGGGTCGCAAAGAGTTGGACATGACTGAGAGACTGAATTGACTGATCCACATATCTGTCAGTCATTGACCTCTAAATGTCCCCAAGATAGGTGTAATCTGGGATGTGGCAGTATCCACTTGCTGTGGATATTGCCTAAGAAGCCCACTGCTGTTAGACATCAGCTGTCAATATTCCCAGCAGCTGGGGAATGGAAAAAATGACCCTTAGCAGGAATCTGGGTTGAGGCTCACAATATCCCCTGCACTAGACTTTCTTTTTATCCCCCTCCTTGTCACAGTTCATCATTTCACGAGCCAAGGAATTCCCTGGAGTACATTGTAACACTTGTGGGATATGTAAACCCAGTTTCTACATTTCCTTCTGATCAGAAAAAAGAAAATGGTACTGAGGAAAACCCAAACTTTCTCCTCCAAATTCAATACAAACTCACCCATGGGCTTTTGTAGAGCTCCAAGACTGTTCCAATCTTAGCTGAAAATGCCGACACAGTTCCTGTAACTATGTCCACAGATTTTCTCTGTCTCTGGCAGTTGTAGTTAGGGACAGTCTGATTTCCTTCAGAGAGCCATCATAACAGGGCACTCTCCAAAGTCCTTTGGTTTCTGGAAAAGGCACTGTAGAAGTTGAAACCCAAAGACAGATTGGGGCACAGTTGAGCATCCTTGTTGATTTCCTCAATGGTGAAGAGAAATGCCAGGATATATTGTTAATTCTTCTAAAGCCACCTAAACAAATAGGACAGCATTAGGGAGAATGGTCCAGTCATGCCATTTATAGACAACTCCTCAGCCAAGCCAAGAGAAGGGAAGGATATTAGATCATGCTTTCTATTCAGAGATTCTCCTGCCCTGGCATGTGGATTGGGTGTGAATAAGCTTCTCAGGATTCTGGAAGATCTTCAACACCCTCTTCTACTGTGATGAGGTAAATTGCATTAAAACAACTAAAGAAGGATTGCAAGACAATGGATGAGTTAGCATTCAGCTGCATGATACAGTTCTCAACTGGATAATTTTTTCAATGTTCTCAAATCCATGGTATATTAATGCATAGAAAACAGCTAGGTGTTCTTCTCTAGGGTCATGAGTCATGAGTTCATAAGCCCACTTAATGAATCCCTTTGGAAAGTGTTGATTATATTTCAGAATATGATCTTACTTTTATTTGGAGCCATGATACAGGGTGTAAGCATTTGTTTTCCTTATACTCTGGAATATTTTAAGTAGTCCCTGACATATCTGTCCTTCAAATATTTGGGAAGATTGTCTTCCAAAATCATATTCCCCTGAGGCATTTTAAGGAAATATTTTTTGTTATTTTCTATGTTAATATATACACTCTTAAGAAAACAGTTTTGTTGAATTATATTTCCATAAAATAACTTTTATTTAGATCTTATAGTTTGTTATTAGAGACTTAATAATTAATTATTAGAGACAAGTTTTTCCTTCAAGGTTTTAAAATTTTCTTTCTCAACAGCTAATTGTCCTTTATCATTTTTAATTTCACATTTGAACATACTCTGCCTTTTTCCTTAATTAGATTTGCTGAACATAAGACTGGTGATTGCTAGGTGCTCAGCGTGGGGGAGAGAGAAAATGCAAAATTCTGCTGAAGTGTATTGAGTTTCTTTTAAAGATAATGAAAATAAGATGTTTCTCCCACAAGTGTTTTGCAACCTGGAACAAAAGTTTCAGGAATGACTATATCACTTGATCCAACAATTTACCCAGTTATCTTCATCAGAGGCATATGAAAAGCCTGTTAAAAAGCACTGATCTTTTATGTATTTCTTACACTCACAGGAAATTAATAACATACAAAAAAGATAGGTGAACAAGGCTTGCCATATCCAGATGAAATGACACTTGGTAGGCATGGAAATAAAATATAAAGTTACATTTGTTGTACAAAAGTATGCTCATGGTATATTGTAAGGTATGAGAAGCTCATTTCCAGGGTGGAATGGACAGAGCTCACCGATGCTGTAACTTATCTACGGATAGGAAATTCCAGGACTTGATAATCATGTGATACCTGGGCCTCTTATGCCCAGAATGGAGGTAGCCAGAAATTCCCTGGCTGGACGACAGAAGGCCAAGTGCACGATCTGGCTTCTGGTTTTGTGAAGTGGGCAAACTGCTCTCTGTCCTCAGAAGAGAGTTGGGCAATATGCAGTTTGTTTCCATCAGATGTCTCTCCTTAGCAGTATGTCTGTGGTTAACACTGGTCAATTCAGCAGGTTAACACTGACCTCATGGATGAGACAGGCTCTCAGTTTCCCCATAGACAGCATAAGATCAGAGGATCCCACATCCCCTGAGATGTACCTCCTGCTATTCTCTCATAGAGTGAGAATATCAGTAGAGGACACCAAACCAGAGAATGCACAATACTACTGCCATAAAATGTGTTACTCCATGTTTTGGCTAAATGATAGAGAAAAAGACAAAGAGGGAAGAACCCTCAAAATGAAACAGCTAGAAGGGACAAATGCTGGGCAGACAGAGATCCTCATACAAAAGAGAGAAAACAATGATGGAATTTCACTGCAAAGATCAGCAGCCCTGTTATCACCTTTGTCCAAGGCAAAAGGAGCTGCTAAAATGACCAGTGTTAACCACAGACATACTGGTAAGGAGAGAGATCTCACGGAAACAAACTACATATTGCCCAATGCTCATCTGAGAACATGGACAAGGTGATAAATTTAATGCTTTAGCAGCAGAGTCACAAATAGAAAATTATGCTCAGAACACAGGCTGTTTGTTGATAAACCTCCAGCTAAGCATCAAAATAAGCATCTAATAACTTATTTATTGGAGATGCATGCCACATGCCTAGATAAAACCAAGTATTAATGCAATTTTTGCATTCTACCTGGAGAAGTTACTAAATGGGATAAAAGAAAAGGGCACTAAGTCCCTCTGAAAGATCACCTCCTTTTCTTCTTTTGACTTTCCAGATCTGGGACCGGAAGGCCTGATGGCCTGTAGCTCTCAATTACTATTTACTGGGTTCTGTTCAAGGTAGTGGCTCTCAAACACCCATGGCTTTTCCAGGAGGCTCATGTCCCAAAGCCCTTGTTGGCACAGGACACACAGACTGAGCCCCTGGGTCCTAACGCTGACTTCTGGCCAAGGGGTTAGCATTTTAGGATACTTCTGTGCCCTAATCTAGGGTCCTGGCAGTAGGAGGGGGTGGTGTCTCAACAGTTTCACTCATTGTAAGCCATCCAGGTATGAATCATGGTGATCAGACTAGTGAAATAGATAGTAAAATTAAGTTCTCTCTTCTGTCATGAAGGTACTGAGGGAAAAAGAAGAGAGAACCCTCACTATTCACTTTTCTGCATTTCTGCCATCTCTGGGCATGCTTTACATAACTGCCAAGGAGATTGACACCACCTCATACACACTCAAACACACACAGAAATGAACTTACACATTATGTGTCATTTGCTTTTGTGGTCTGAATGCAAAAGATAACCACACTGTGTCTGGTTCCTGTTACGAGGAATAAATGGGAAAACCTTCATCCATTATCAGGTCTCCATTCATATATACAGTTAGCTTCATGTTTACAAAACAGCTCCAATTAAGAGTGCGTAAATGCTGCAGGAGCAGAAAGAGACTAATGAGAGAGAACATGGCAGGGTCTGTCCAACCAAGGATTAAAAATGCCAAGTCTAAATTGAACTGGTGAGAAACTGGAGAGAAATCTACAGGTTCTTCCCTCTGCAGGGCAAAGTAATCTCTGTGTAGGGTCTGTAGACTCCCACTGCCAGTGTAAGCCTTGAGCTAGGAAGCACCATGGAGCCTGAGGCAGGTGTGCCAGAAAAGGGCACAGCTAAAGCAGAAAGGTGGCATTTATAAGGGAGTCGTGGTGTTGAGACCTTGCCCTTAGCATCCCTGTGATGAGAGCAGCCTGGCTTCCCCTTCTTTGCACTGCTTCATTTCAATTCCATCGTGGAGCTCTGGGGATGCCCTGCCCTGGGGCTCTGCAACTGTCCCTCTCCATCCTCATGAAAAACAAGGAGGAAAAACATACTTAGAACTTTCTATCCAGGAATCTATGATTTCATCTTGGTCGAGTTAGGCTTTAGGGGACCACTGCATCCCAGCACAGAGGGCTCTGCCATCCTGAACCCACAGGGGGCTGGAGGTTGTTATGACAGAAGATTGCTCTGTGGGATTAGGTACAGTTAGAAAGAGCTGGTGTTGAAGTTAACAAAAAGCCTGAGAACATCCCGTATGATGCATTAGCAAAAGGAAAACCCACCAACATAAGTTGGTAATGATCACTATGTCATCAACAGAAGGCACTTTGCTATCCTGTGCTAACATCCTTTCAGATCTGCAATAGCCTTCTGAAAGAAAAGGGTCTTCAGGATTTCCAACTGTCTGCAATCCAGAGACCATCATCTTCTCCCTGCAAATAAACTTCTTATCCCTCAGTCTGATGTCCTCTGTTCTGCCATGTGTAATTCTGGCACCAAGCACTCAGTATTATATAATTTAATTTGTCACAACTAAAGAGAATGCTATTCCTCACCCAACATTTTCCTTTCACTGTCATGTCCTTTATCTACAATGTTTCTTTAAAAGTGTTCTCATTAGGTAAATTTATTCATAAATATTTTATTCTTTCTGTTGCCAGGGGGAATGGAATTGTTTCTTTATTTTCTCTTTCTGAATTTTCATAGTTGATGTATAGGAGTTCAATTAACTTATGTGTATTAATTTTATATCCTGTGACTTTACCATACTCGCTGATTAACTCTCATAATTTTCTGGTGGCATCTTTAGGGTTTCTTATGTAAAGAATCATGTCACCTGCAAACAGTGAGAGTTTTACTCTGGATTACTTTTAATTTCCACTCTGGATTGCTTTTAAATCTTTTTCCACTCTGGATTACTTTTAATTCTTTTTCTTCTCTAATGGCTGTGGCTAGGACTTCCAAAACTATGTTGAGTAACAGTGGCAAGAGTGGGCACCATTATCTGTTTCTGATCTTAGAGGAAATGCTTTCAGTTTTTCAAAAATGAGGAGAATATTTGCTGTGGGTTTGTCATGTATGACTTTTATTATGTTGAGGTATGTTCCCTCCATGTCTACTTTCTGGAGAGTTTTCATCATAAATGGGTGTTGAATTTTGTGAAAGTGTTTCTCTACACCAATTGAGATGATCATATGGTTTTACCTTTTAGTTATTAACATGGTGTTATCTCATTGATTGATTTACAAATATTGAAGAATCATTTCATCCCTGGGATAAAGTTGACCTGATATTATGTATGATGTTTTTAATGCATTGATGGGTTCTATTTGCTAGAATATTGTTGAGAAATTTTGCATCTGTGTTCATCAATGATAACAAATGGGGTACCTAATTAAACTTGAAAACTTTTGCACAAAAAAAGGAAACTATAACCAAGGTAAAAAGACAACCTTCAGAATGAGAGAAAATAATAGCAAATAGAACAATTGACAAAGAATTAATCTCCAAAATATACAAACAGCTCACACAGCTCAATATCAGAAAAACAAACAACCCAATCAAAAGGTGGGAAGAAAACCCAAACAGAGGTTTCTCCATCAGAGACATACAGATGCCTAATAAACACATGAAAAGATGCTCCATATCGCTTATTATTAGAGAAATGCAAATCAAAACTATAACCTCACACTGGTCAGAATAGCCATTATCAAAACATCTACAAGCAATTAATGCTAGAGAGGATGTGGAGAATAAATTCTCTTACATTGTTGGTGAGAATGTAAATTGGTACAGTCACTATGGAGAACAATATGGAGATTCTTTAAAAAATTAGGAATAAACCTACTATATGACTCAGAAATCCCAATACTGGGCATATATCCCAAGGAAACTAGAATTGAAAAAGACACATGTACCTAAGTCTTTATTGCAGCACTATTTACAATAGCAAGGACAAAGAAGCAACTTAGATGTCCATCAACAGATAAATGGATAAAGAAGTTGTGGTAGATATATACAATGGGATATTATTCATCTATAAAAAGGAACACATTGGAGTCAATTCTAATGAGTGAATTCTAGACTATCATACAGAGTGAAGTAAATCAGGAAGAGGAAGACAAATATTGCATATTAATACACATATATGGACTCTAGAAAGAGAGGACTGATGGTACTACTTGCAGGGCAGCAAAGGAGATGCAGTCATAAAGAACAGATTCTTGGACACAGTAGGTAAAGGAAAAGGTGGGATGATATGATAGAATAGCATTGAAACATGCACATTACCATATGTAAAGTAGACAGCCAGTAGAAATTTGCTGTATGGTGCAGGGAACACAAAGTCAGTGCTCTTTGACAACCTAGAGGGATGGAATGGGGAGGGAGGTGGGAGTGGGTTACAAGACGGGGGGCGGGTACATATCTATACCTATGGCTGATACATGTTGATGTATAGCAAAAGCCATCACAATATTATAAAGTAATTATCCTCCAATTAAAAGTAAAATATTAAAAAACAATTGTTCCCAAGTATCTCCCCCCAACAAGGACATGCTTTCTATCTTCCATCCTCTGATAAATATCTTAAATTAGGTTTGTATCACTCCTTAACCAGTGGAGTCCAAAATACTCTTTTCAAGGTTATCACGCTTCTCTTGGATTCAGTAAACTTTGCTATATAAGAAATCATCCCTCAAGTAAGTCATTAAAACAATTATTAACACAAGTTTCCAGAGTTCAACAGTGTGATCTGGGTTCAGGTGTGTGGTTCTTTTGTTGATATTTTCTTTCAAAAATTTTTTTTAAAAAAATTTAAATTTATTTATTTTAATTGGGGGCTAATTACTTTTCAATATTGTATTGGTTTTGCCATACATCAACATGAATACGCCACAGGTATACACGTGTTCCCCATCCTGAACCCCCCTCCCTTCTCCCTCCTCGTACCATCCCTCTGGGTCGTCTCACTGCACCAGCCCCCAAGCATCCAGTATCATGCATCGAACCTGGACTGGCAATTTGTTTCATAGATGATATTATACATGTTTCAATGCCATTCTCCCAAATCATCCCACCCTCTCCCTCTCCCACAGAGTCCAAAAGATTGTTCTATACATCTGTGTCTCTTTTGCTGTCTTGCATACAGGGTTATCGTTACCATCTTTCGAAATTCCATATATATGCGTTAGTATACTGTATTGGTATTTTTCTTTCTGGCTTACTTCACTGTATAATCGGCTCCAGTTTCATCCACCTCATTAGAACTGATTCAAATGTATTCTTTTTAATGGCTGAGTAATACTCCATTGTGTGTTGATATTTTCTTGCCCACTCATGCATCCACCCTCAGTGGGTGGATGAGCCTCACTCACAAGTCTGGTGACTCATAGGCTAGCAGCATCTGTGCCTTGGTTTTCTTCCCTGGGTCCTCTACAGAAGAATCACTTAGGCTTTTCCACATGGCAGTGGTTTTCAAGAAGACAAGAGAGGAACATGCAAGGCCTCTAGAGAGCTGGGCTCAGAACTTGTTAAATGCGCCACATTTTGTTGGCCAAACCTAGACCACCCTTGATTCAAGAGGTTGGGAAGATGATTCCACCTGTTGATGGAAAGTAACTCATTATAAGTTTCCTCATTATGTGTCCAGATCCTCTTCTTACTTGATCAGTTAGCATGATTTGACACCAGCAACAACTGAACCCTCTTATCCCTTTAATGCAGCTTTATTGATGTAGAACTAAAATAGAATAAATTGCATCTTGCACACTTGCATGTTTCAGATGTTTCATCTGTAAGAAGTAATAGGTTTACTTTTCCTTTCCAATTTGGATATCTATAATTTCTGTCTGCTTGCTGTGGCTGGGACTTATAATACTGTGTGAAACAGAAGTGGTAAGAGTGGGCCTTCCTGATCTGAAGGAAGAGCTTTGAGCTTTTCACCATTGAATATAATGTGAGCTGCCATGATTGGCTTTTATTATTTAGAGATTTGTTCCCTCCATACCAACTTTGATATTTAATTAATTTTTATTTAAAAAATTTAAATTGAAGTACAGTTGATTTGCAATATTAGTTTCAGCTGTAGAACATAGCAGTTCAGTATTTTTGCTGATTATACTCAATTATAAGTTATTAAAAGATATGATTATAATTTCCTATGCTATCTAATATAGCCTTGTTTATCTGTTTTATATATAGTAGTTTGTACTCTTAAACCCAAACCTCTAATTTTCCCCTCCCTCCTTCCTTCTGCCCTAGTTTTTTTCTATACCTGTGAGTCTGTTTAGCATATGTATTCATTTGTATTATTTTTTTAGATTAAATATTTTAAGTGATATCATAAAGTATTTGTCAATCTGTGTGAATTATTTAAGTAAACATAATCTATATGTCCATCCACCTTGCTGCAAATGGCAGAATTTCATTCTTGTGATGAATATTCCATGGTATATATAGGCCACATCTTATCTATCCATTCTCTTGTAAATGAGCATTGGGCTGCATCCATATCTTAGTGGTTGCAAATAATGCTACTAGGTAAAGAACCTGTCTGCCAATGCAGGAGATATAATAGATGTGGGTTCAATCCCTGGGTTGGGAAGATCCTCTGGAAAAGGGCATGGCAACCAATACCAGTATTCTTGCCTGGAGAATCCTATGGACAGAGGATTCTGGCTGGCTACAGTCCATTGGGTCACAGAGAGTTGGACATGACTAAAGTGACTAAGTACATGAACATCAGGGTGCATGTATCTTTTTGAATAATTTTTTTCATTTTTCTCAGTATGTACCCCAAAGTGGAATTGCTGGAACCTGTGGTGGTTCTGTTTTTAGTTTGGCGGATTTTTTGGCACCTTCATACTGTTTCTCATGGTGGCTGCACCAATTTACATTCCCACCAACAGTGTACAAAGGCTTTCTTTACTTTCCATCCTCTCCAACAGTTGTTATCTGTAGATTTTGTGATGACAGACATCCTGACAAGTGTGAGATGACAGCTCAATGTTTTGATTTGCATTTCTCTGATATTCATTTTGAGCATGTTCTCACGTGGCTGTTAGCCATTTGTATGCTTTCTTTGAGAAAGTGTCTACTCAGATTTCTGCCCATGTTTATAAAACAAATTCTGATATCAAGTTGTATGAACAGTTTACATATTTGTTGTTGTTCTGTCACTAAAGTGTGAAAGTCACTCAGTCATGTCCGACTCTTTGCAACCCCATAGACTATATAGTCCATGGAATTCTCCAGGCCAGAATACTGAAGTAAGTAGTCTATTGCTTCCCCAGGGGATCTTCCTGACCTAGGAATCAAACCGGGGTCTCCTACATTACAGGCAGATTCTTTAGCTGAGCTATCAGGGAAGTCACTAAGTCACGTCCAACTCTTTGAGACCCCATGGATTGCAGCATGACAGGCTTCCCTGGCTTTTGCTATCTCCTGGAGTTTGCCCAAATTCTTTCTATTGAGTTGGTGATGCTGTTTATCCATCTCATCCTCTGCTATCCCCTTCTCCTTCGCCTTCAATCTTTCCTAGCACCAGGGTCTTTTCCTGTGAGTTGGCCCTTTATATTAGGTGGCTGGAGTAATGGAGCTTCAGCATTTAACATTCATTCCAATGAATATTTAGCATTGATTTCCTGTAGGGTTGACTGGTTTGATAATTTTGCAGTCCAAGGGACTCTCAAGAGTCTTCTCCAACGCCACAATTCGAAAGCATTGATTTTTTGGTGCTAGGCCTTCTTTATGGTGCCACTCTCATATCTGTACATGACTACTGGAAAAAACATAGTCATAGTGCATAGACTATCTGGATCTTTCTCAGTAAAGTGATGCCTCTGCTTTTTAATATGCTGTCTAGCATTGTCATAGCACCCCTTCTGAGGAACAAGAATCATTTAATTTCAAGTCTGTAGTCACCATATTCAGGCTTCCCTGGTAGCTCACACAGTAAAGAATCCATCTGAGGTGCAGGAGACCTGGGTTGGATACCTGGGTTGGAAAGATCCCCTGGAGGAGGCAACCCACTCCAGTATTCTTGCCTGGAGAATCCGCATGGACAGAGGAGCCTGGTGGGCTGTGTATTTGGGCTCACAAAGAGTTGGATATGACTGAGTGATTAAGCACACACACACAGTCACTATCTGCAGTGATATTGGAGACCAAGAAAAGAAAATCTGTCACTGTTTCCACTTTTTCTCCTTCTTCAAGGGTCCAGATGCCATGATCTTAGTTTTTTGAATGCTAAGTTTTAAGCTGACTTTTTTACCCTCCTATTTCTACCCTCATCAAGAGGTTCTTTAGTTCCTCTTCACTTTCTGCTGTTAGAGTTGTTTCATCTACATATCTGAAATTGTTGGTATTTCTCCTGGCAATCTTGATTCCAGCTTGTGGTTCATCCAGTCCAGCATTTCACATGATGTACTCTGCATATAAATTAAATAAACAGAGTGAAGTATATTGCCTTGTCATACTTCTTTCCCAATTTGGAACCAGTCAGTTGTTCCATGTCCAGTTCTGACTGTTGCTGCTTGATTTGCATACACATTTCTCAAGAGACAAGTAAGGTGGCCTGGTATTTCCATTTCTTTAAGAATTTTTCAGTTTACTGTGATCCACATAGTCAAAGGTTTTAGCATAATCAATGAAGTAGAAGTAGACATGTTTCTGTAATTACCTTGCTTTCTCTATGATCCAGTGAATGTCGACAACCTGATCTCTTGTTCCTCTGCCTTTTCTAAACCCTGCTTGTACATCTGGAAATTCTCAGTTCATGTATTACTGAAGCCTAGCTTGACAGATTTTGAGCATAACCTTGCTAGCATGTGAAATGAGGGCAATTGTATGGTACTGTGAACACTCTTTGACATTGCCCTTCTTTGAGACTGAAATGAAAACTGATCTTTTCCAGTCTTGTGACCACTGCTGGGTTTTCCACATTTGCAGATATATATAAGTACAGCACTTTAACAGAATCATCTTTTAGTATTTAAATAGCTCTCCTGGAATGTCTACTTGCCTAATAACAGTACAGTCATTCCAGCTATGTTTTGTTTACAAGTTAAATAGAATATCTGTTTCCATTCTTTCATATTCAGTCTAATTGTGTTTGGATTAGTGTGTCTCTTGCAGATGACATGTAGTTGAATTATGTTTTTTAAGTTAATTAGGTCAAACTCTGTCTTTTATTTGGAAAAATTAATCTCTTTATATCTTAAATAATTACGAATAAGTGAGTGAGTACTTAAATCACTGTATTACTTGCTTTCAACATGATGTATTTTGTTTTTCAGGTCTACTGTTACTTCCTTAGTGCACCATATGAATTGCTTCTCATTGATTTTCTTCATATTTTAGTTATTAGTCATTAACCTAAAGGTCAAAATTAATATGTTAAACAGAACAATAAAGTTTGAGTTAATACCAACTTAATTCTATCGTATAAAAAATTATGTGCTGCAAAGATCCATCTCTCCTTCTTTATATTGTTGTTCTTACAAATATATCTTTATACATTGTGTCCATTAAAGTTAATTTATATTAATGTTTTGTGCAGTTTTTCTTTTATAGAAAGGAGATGTCTTACAAACCCAAAATACAATCAAACTGCCCTTATAGTCACCTATGTAGTTTCCATTACCAATGTTCTTTATTTTTCCTATGGCTTCATATTATTGTCTAGTGCCTTTTCCTTTTAGCTTGAAGAGATAGTTTTAGCATTTGTTAGTCATATTTACTAGTGACAATCTGTCTTAACTTTTGTTTATCTTTGGAACATCTTTAATTCTCATCCATAAGTGAGGATAGTTTTGGTAGATAGAGTTCTTACTTGACAGAATTTTTAATTTCAGGACTTTAAACATGTCATTTCAATGCTTTTTGTCCTCCAATATTTCTGTTGTGAAATAAACTAACCTTATGGATGAAACATTATATATGACAATTCAATTTTTCCATACTACTTCCAGCTTCTGTCTTTGTCTCTGTTGGTTTGATCATAAAATGTCTTGGCATAAATCTCCTTGAATTTATCTTTCTTTAATTTCATTGATTTATTTCAATATGGAGATTTATATTGTTCACATATCGAAAAGCTTCCAGTCATTACTCTTTATTTAAAAAAAAATTATTTTAGTTGGAGGCTAATTACTTTACAATATTGTAGCGGTTTTTGCCATACATTGATATGAATCAGCCATGGGTTTACATGTGTTCCCCTTCCTGAACCCCTCTCCCACCTCCCTCCCCATCCCATGCCTCTGGGTCATCCCTATCTCATGCATTGAAAAAATTTTATTGGGGCTTCCAAGACAGTCCAGAGGTTAAGACTTCATGCTTCCATTGCAGGGAGCACAGATTTAATCCCCTGCTGGGGAACTAAGATTCCACATGACATATGGTGTTCCCCCACCCAATTTTTTTATTGAAGTATAGCAGATTTACAATGCTGTGTTCAATTTCTGGGCTTCCCCAATGGCTCAGCAGGAAAAAATTCCATCTGCAATGCGGGAGCTGCAGGAGATGTGGGTTTGATCCTGGGTTTGGAAGATCACTCACCTAGAGCCAAACAACCTGGAATATGAAGTCAAGTGGACCTTAGAAAGCATCACTATGAACAAAGCTAGTGGAGGTGATGGAATTCCAGTTGAGCTATTTCAAATCCTGAAAGATGATGCTGTGAAAGTGCTGCACTCAATATGCCAGCACATTTGGAAAACTCAGCAGTGGCCACAGGGCTGGAAAAGGTCAGTTTTTATTCCAATCCCTAAGAAAGGCAATGCCAAGAAATGCTCAAACTACCACACAATTGCACTCATCTCACACGCTAGTAAAGTAATACTCAAAATTCTCCAAGCCAGGCTTCAGCAATATGTGAACCGTGAACTTCCTGATGTTCAAGCTGGTTTTTGAAAAGGCAGAGGAACCAGAGATTAAATTGCCAACATCTGCTGGATCATCAAAAAAGCAAGAGAGTTTCAGAAAAACTTCTATTTCTGCTTTATTGACTATGCCAAAGCCTTTGACTGTGTGGATCACAATCAGCTGGAAAATTCTGAAAGAGGTGGGAATACCAAACCACCTGACTTGCCTCTTGAGAAACTGTATGCAGGTCAGGAAGCAACAGTTAGAACTGGACATGGAACAACAGACTGGTTCCAAATAGGAAAAGAAGTATGCCAAGGGTGTATATTGTCACTCTGCTTATTTGACTTATGTGTAGAATACATCATGAGAAACGCTGGGCTGGAAGAAACACAAGCTGGAATCAAGATTGCCAGGAGAAATATCAATAACCTCAGATATGCAGATGACACCACCCTTATGGCAGAAAGTGAAGAGGAACTGAAAAGCCTCTTGATGAAAGTGAAGGACTTCCCTGGTGGCTCAGAGGGTAAAGCGTCTGCCTACAATGCGGGAGACCTGGGTTCATTCCCTGGGTCGGGAAGATCACCTGGAGAAGGAAATGGCAACCCACTCCAGTATTCTTGCCTGGAAAATCCCATGGATGGAGGAGCCTGGTAGGCTACAGTTCTTGGGGTCGCAAAGAGTCGGACACGACTGAGCGACTTCACTCACTCATGAAAGTGAAAGTGGAAAGTGAAAAAGTTAGCTTAAAGCTCAACATTCAGAAAACGAAGATCATGGCATCTGGTCTCATCACTTCATGGGAAATAGAAGGGGAAACAGTGGAAACAGTGTCAGACTTTATTATTTTTGGGTTCCAAAATCACTGCAGATGGTGACTGCAGCCATGAAATTAAAAGACGCTTACTCCTTGGAAGCAAAGTTATGGTCAACCTAGATAGCATATTCAAAAGCAGAGACATTACTTTGCCAACAAAGGTCCGTCTAGTCAAGGCTATGGTTTTTCCAGTGGTCATGTAAGGATGTGAGAGTTGGACTGTGAAGAAGGCTGAGAGCCGAAGAATTGATGCTTTTGAACTGTGATGTTGGAGAAGACTCTTGAGAGTCCCTTGGACTGCAAGGAGATCCAACTAGTCCATTCTGAAGGAGATCAGCCCTGGGATTTCTTTGGAGGGAATGATGCTAAAGCTGAAGCTCCAGTATTTTGGCCACCTCATGCAAAGGGTTGACTCTTTGGAAAAGACTCATGCTGGGAGGGATTGGGGGCAGGAGGAGAAGGGGACGACCAAGGATGAGATGGCTGGATGGCATCACTGACTCGATGGGTGTGAGTCTGAGTGAACTCCGGGAGTTGGTGATGGACAGGGAGGCCTGGCGTGCTGCGATTCATGGGGTCGCAAAGAGTCGGACACGACTGAGTGACTGAACTGAACTGAACTGAACTGAACTGGGAAGATCCCTGGAGGAGGAAATGGCAACCCGCTCCAATATTCTTGCCTGAAAAATGCCATGGACAGAGGAGTCTGGTGGGTTCTTGTCCAAAGGGTTGCAAAAAGTAGGACATGACTGTGCAACTGAGCACACACATATGTTCCATTTCTGCTGTACACCAACATGACTCAACCATATGTAAATGTGTTTTCTTTCACACTTTTCTCCACTATGGTTTATCACAGCATGTTGAACATATTTCACTGTGCTATACAGCAGAAACTTCTTGTTTATACATTCTCTATACAATAGTTTGCATCTACTAATCTCAAAATCCCAATCCATCCCTCCCCTCCCCTTGTCCTCTTGGCAACCACAAGTCTGTTCTCTATATTGGTGAGCCAGTTTCCTTTTTTTTTTTTTTGTATAGATATGTTCATTTGTATTATACTGTAGATTCCACATATAAGTGATATCATAGGATATTTGTTTTCTCTTTATGAATTGCTTTGCTCAATATGATAATCTCCAGGTCCATCCATGTTGTTGCAAATGGCATTATTTCACTCTTTTGTACAACCGAGTAATATTCCATTGTATGAATATACCACACCTTTATCTGTTCATCTGTTGATGGACATTTAGATTGTGCCAATGTCTGCGTTACTGTGAACAGTGCTGCTATAAACATAGAGGTGGATGTATCCTCTTGCGTGACAGTATTGTTTATGCTCAGGAGTGGAATTACTGGATGATATGGTAGCTCTATTTTTAGTTAGTTTTTTTTTTTTTTAAAGAAAGCTTCTGTTTTCTGTAGTGGGTACACACTTACACTCCCAGCAACAGTGTAGGAGTGTTTCCTTTACTCCATACCCTCTCCAGCATTTATTATTTGTAGACTTCAATGATGGTCATTCTGACTTATGTGAGGTTGTATCTCGTTGTAGTTTTGATTTGCATTTCTCTAATAATCATCAATGTTGAGCATCTATTCATGAGCCTACTGGTCATACATATGTTTTCTTTGGAGAAATGTCTGTTTAGGTCTTCTGCCTATTTTTGGATTGTGCTATTTGTTTTTTGTAATTGATTTGTAGGACAGTTTGTATATGTTGGACGTTAATCCCTTATAGGTGGCATCATTTGCAAATATTTTCTCCCATTCTGTTGGTTGTCCTTTTGTTTTGCTCACAGTTTCCTTTAATGTACAAAGGCTTTCAAATTTTTCAAAATTATTTATTGATTTCGTTTTGGTTGCACTGGGTCTTTATTGCTGTGTGTGGGCTTTCTCTAGTTGTTATGAACAGGGGGTACTCTTTGTTACATACAGGCTTCACATTGCGGTAGATTATTCTTTTGTTGTGAAGCACAGGCTCTAGGCCCAGCATGGAGGCTTTAGAAATTGCAGCGTGTAGGCTCAGTAGTTGCAGCATGCAGGTTCAGTAGTTGTGGTGCGTGGGTTTTTAGTTGCTTGAAGCACGTGGAATCTTCCCAGACCAGGGGTTGAACCTGTGTCCCTGCATTGGCAGGTGAATTCTTATCACCAGGGCAGTCCAGATTCTATGTTTAATTAGGTCCATTTATTTATTTATTTTTTATTTCTATTTCCTTGGGTAACCTAAAAAAACATTTGGTTTTGGTGTGATTTATGTCAGAGAATGTTTTGCCCATACTCTCTTCTAGGAGTCTTATGGTTTCTCGTCTTGTATTTAAATCTTTAAGACATTTTGAGTTTAGTTTCATGTATGGTCTGAGGGTGTGTTCTACTCTCATTGATTTACCAGCACCCAACATTATTCTTAATTATTCTTTTGGCTCCTTTCTCTTTTCTCTCTCCCTTTGGGATTCCAATTGTGTTTATTACTGATGATGTCCCATTAGGATTTAAACTTCTGTTTATTTATATTCATTTTCTTTCTGCACTAGAGTTTTTCATTAATGGCTGGATATTTCAATATAAAATGAAGCCACTCTGGAAGCCCAATTCTTTCCCCACACACCAGCATTTTTTGTTGTTGCTGCTTGCTCTTTACCTGTCCAGCAATTATATACAATATTTTTATGAAGTCAGCATTTTTATCATGTACAATCTATGACATCTCTGTACTTTAGTAGCCAGTTACAGATTTTTACTGTGACTTCCTTAAATGCCACAAAGAAACAAACAGCCTTTTTTAGTCTTTGCACATTGACTGTGTTGGAGCAAATAAAACAAACTCTCACAATTCGTCCCAGATTTTTGCACAGTATGTGGGTGTGGTGTAGGCCTCCAGAGCTCCTATTCTTCATTTCTCACTGAGTTTTTTTGGTACAAAAATGAGTTTATTGCAACATCTTTTGCAGTAGCAAGCAAATAGCAACAACAAAACAATGACAAAATGAGATTAATCTATGTATTTATTAATGCAAGAATGTTTAATAAATTATATAATTTAAATAATGCAGACTTTAGAAAAAAGTGTGTTTAGTTGCATTGTTGTGCCCCACCCTGTAACCCCATGGACTGTAGCCTGCCAGTCTCCTCTGTCTGTTGAATTCTCCAGGCAAGAATACTGGAATGGTTTGCCATTCCCTTCTCCAGGGGATCTTCCCAACCCAGGGATTGAACCTGGGTCTGTTGCATTGCAGGCAGATTCTTAACCATCTAAGCCATTAACATTTTTAGCGTTAATTTGAATTTTTCTTGATAATTAAGTGGGTTCATTGTGGACAACACAGAGTTGAGACTTTTAATTCCATAATTAGACATTTGATATTTAAAATGATTATTAATGTAGTCCTATTAATATCAATCTTATTTGTTAGTGTTTTTGATTTGTTGTCCTTGTTCTTTGTTATTATTTTTGCCTTCAAACTTTTCTATCTTTTATAGCTTTTTTTAGTTCTTTTTTTTTTTTCTGGAGGATAATTGCTTTACAATATTGTGTTGCCCTCTGCCATACAGCAACATGAATCAGCCACAGGTGTACATATGTCTCCTCCCATCTGAACCCCTCTCCTATCTTCCAACTGATCCTATGCCTCTAGGTTGTCACAGAGCACTGAGTTGAGTTCCTCAACTCCTCAGCTGTAGTTGTATAGTGCTCAGCTATACTTCTTCCTCTACAGTGTCCACAAGTCTGTTCTCTATGTCTGTGTCTCTGTTCAGTTAGTCAGCTCAGTCGCTCTGTCATGTCTGACTCTTTCTGACCCCATGGACTGCAGCACACTAGGCTTCCCTGTCCATCACCAACTCCCGGAGCTTGCTCAAACACATGTCCATTGAGTTTCTGATGCCATCAAGCCATCTTATCCTCTGTCATCCCATTCTCTTCTGGCCTTCAATCTTTTCCAGCATCAGGGTATTTTCCAATGAGTCAGTTCTTTGCATTGGGTGGCCAAAGTATTAGAGTTTCAGCTTCAGCATCAGTCCTTCCAATGAATATGCAGGACTGATTTCCTTTAGGACTGCCTGGTTTGATCTCCTTGCAGTCCAGGGGACTTGCAAGAGTCTTCTCCAACACCACAGTTCAAAACCATCAAATCTTCAGTGCTCAGCTTTCTTTATAGTCTAAGTCTCACATCCACAAATAACTACTGGAGAAACCATAGCTTTGATTCAATGGACTTTGTCAGAAAAGTAATGTCTCTGCTTTTTAATATGCTGTCTAGGTTGGTCATAGCTTTTCTTCCAAGGAGCAAGAGTCTTAATTTCATGGCTGCAGTCACCATCTGCAGTGATTTTGGAGCCCAAGAAAACAAAGTCTCTCACTGTTTCCATTGTTTCTCCATCTATTTGACATGAAGTGATGGGACCAGATGCCATGATATTAGTTTTTTGAATGTTGAGTTTTAAATCACCCTTTTCACTCTCCTCTTTCACTGTCATCAAGAGGCTCTTTTGTACTTCTTTGCTTTCTGCCATAAGAGTAGTGTCATCTGTGTATTTGAGCTTATTGATATTTCTCCCAGCCATCTTGATTCCAGCTTGTGCTTCATCCTGCCTGGCATTTCACATAATGTACTCTGCATATAAGTCAAATAATCAGGGTGACAATATACAGCCTTGATGTACTCCTTTCCCAGTTTGGACCCAGTCAGTTGTTCCATGTCTGTTTCTAACTGTTGCTTCTTGACCTGCACACAGATTTATCAGGAGGCAGGTAAGGTGGCCTGGTATTCCAATCTCTTTAAGAATTTTCCAGTTTGCGGTGATCCACACAGTCAAAGGCTTTGGTATACTCAATAAAGTAGAAGTAGATGTTCTTCTGGAACTCTCGCTTTTTTGATGATCCAACGGATGTTGGTAATTTGATCTCTGGTTCCTCTGCCTTTTCTAAATCCAGCTTGAACATCTGGAAGTTCATGGTTCATGTACTGTTGAAGCCTGGCTTTGAGACTTTTGAGCATTACTTTGCTAGCCTGTGAGATGAGTGCAATTGTACATTAGTTTGAACATTCCTTGGCATTCCCTTTCTTTGGGATGGAATGAAAACTGACCTTTTCCAGTACTGTGGCCACTGCTGAAATTTCCAAATTTGCTGGCTTATTGAGTGAATCACTTTAAAAACATCATCTTTTAGGATTTGAAAGTGGAAAATTCTGAAAGAGATGGGAATACCAGACCACCTGACATGCCTCTTGAGAAACCTATATGCACGTCAGGAAGCAACAGTTAGAACTGGACATGGAACAACAGTCTGGTTCCAAATAGGAAAAGGAGTACGTCAAGGCTGTATATTGTCACCCTGCTTATTTAACTTTGATGCAGAGTACGTCATGAGAAACGCTGGGCTGGAAGAAACACAAGCTGGAATCAGGATTGCCGGGAGAAATATCAGTAACCTCAGATATGCAGATGACACCACCGTTACGGCAGAAAATGAAGAGGAACTAAAAAGCCTCTTGATGAAAGTGAAAGTGGAGAGCGAAAAAGTTGGCTTAAAGCTCAACATTCAGAAAATGAAGATCATGGCAACTGGTCCCATCACTTCATGGGAAATAGATGGGGAAACAGTATCAGACTTTATTTTCTTGGGATCCAAAATCACTGCAGATGGTGATTGCAGCCATGAAATTAAAAGACACTTACTCCTTGGAAGGAAAGTTATGACCAACCTAGATAGCATATTCAAAAGCAGAGATATTCAAAAGCAGAGACATTACTTTACCGACTAAGGTCCGTCTAGTCAAGGCTATGGTTTTTCCAGTAGTCATGTATGGATGTGAGAGTAGGACTGTGAAGAAGGCTGAGCTCTGAAGAATTGATGCTTTTTTTTTTTTTTTTTTTTTACATTTTAAAGCAACTTTATTTTTAAAAATTGTGCTGGTGAATTGTTTTTTTTAATATTTTTTTATTTTTTAAATTTTAAAATCTTTAATTCTTACATGCATTCCCAAACATGAACCTCCCTCCCACCTCCCTCCCCACAACATCTCTCTGGGTCATCCCCATGCACCAGCCCCAAGCATGCTGCACCCTACGTCAGACATGGACTGGCGATTCAATTCTTACATGACAGTATACATGTTAGAATTCCCATTCTCCCAAATCATCCCACCCTCTCCCTCTCCCTCTGAGTCCAAAAGTCCGTTATACACATCTGTGTCTTTTTTCCTGTCTTGCATACAGGGTCGTCATTGCCATCTTCCTAAATTCCATATATATGTGTTAGTATACTGTATTGGTGTTTTTCTTTCTGGCTTACTTCACTCTGTATAATTGGCTCCAGTTTCATCCATCTCATCAGAACTGATTCAAATGAATTCTTTTTAACGGCTAATACTCCATTGTGTATATGTACCACAGCTTTCTTATCCATTCATCTGCTGATGGACATCTAGGTTGTTTCCATGTCCTGGCTATTATAAACAGTGCTGCGATGAACATTGGGGTACATGTGTCTCTTTCAATTCTGGTTTCCTCGGTGTGTATGCCCAGCAGTGGGATTGCTGGGTCATAAGGTAGTTCTATTTGCAATTTTTTAAGGAATCTCCAGACTGTTCTCCATAGTGGCTGTACTAGTTTGCATTCCCACCAACAGTGTAGGAGGGTTCCCTTTTCTCCACACCCTCTCCAGCATTTGTTGCTTGCAGATTTTTGGATCACAGCCATTCTGACTGGTGTGAAGTGGTACCTCATTGTGGTTTTGATTTGCATTTCTCTAATAATGAGTGATGTTGAGCATCTTTTCATGTGTTTGTTAGCCATCCGTATGTCTTCTTTGGAGAAATGTCTATTTAGTTCTTTGGCCCATTTTTTGATTGGGTCGTTTATTTTTCTGGAATTGAGTTGCATAAGTTGCTTGTATATTTTTGAGATTAGTTGTTTGTCAGTTGCTTCATTTGCTATTATTTTCTCCCATTCAGAAGGCCGTCTTTTCACCTTGCTTATATTTTCCTTTGTTGTGCAGAAGCTTTTAATTTTAATTAGATCCCATTTGTTTATTTTTGCTTTTATTTCCAGAATTCTGGGAGGTGGATCATAGAGGATCCTGCTGTGATTTATGTCTGAGAGTGTTTTGCCTATGTTCTCCTCTAGAAGTTTTATAGTTTCTGATCTTACATTTAGATCTTTAATCCATTTTGAGTTTATTTTTGTGTGTGGTGTTAGAAAGTGATCTAGTTTCATTCTTTTACAAGTGGTTGACCAGTTTTCCCAGCGCCACTTGTTAAAGAGATTGTCTTTACTCCATTGTATATTCTTGCCTCCTTTGTCAAAGATAGGGTGTCCATATGTGTGTGGATTTATCTCTGGGCTTTCTATTTTGTTCCATTGATCTATATGTCTGTCTTTGTGCCAGTACCATACTGTCTTGATAACTGTGGCTTTGTAGTAGAGCCTGAAGCTAACACCTATCCTCCTCAAACTCTTCCAGAAAATTGCAGAGGAAGGTAAACTTCCAAACTCATTCTATGAGGCCACCATCACCCTAATACCAAAACCTGACAAAGATGTCACAAAAAAGGAAAACTACAGGCCAATATCACTGATGAACATAGATGCAAAAATCCTCAACAAAATTCTAGCAATCAGAATCCAACAACACATTAAAAAGATCATACACCATGACCAAGTGGGCTTTATCCCAGGGATGCAAGGATTCTTCAATATCCGCAAATCAATCAATGTAATTCACCACATTAACAAATTGAAAAATAAAAACCATATGATTATCTCAATAGATGCAGAGAAGGCCTTTGACAAAATTCAACATCCATTTATGATAAAAACTCTCCAGAAAGCAGGAATAGAAGGAACATACCTCAACATAATAAAAGCTATATATGACAAACCCACAGCAAACATTATCCTCAATGGTGAAAAATTGAAAGCATTTCCCCTAAAGTCAGGAACAAGACAAGGGTGTCCACTTTCACCGCTACTATTCAACATAGTTCTGGAAGTTTTGGCCACAGCAATCAGAGCAGAAAAAGAAATAAAAGGAATCCAAATTGGAAAAGAAGAAGTAAAACTCTCACTGTTTGCAGATGACATGATCCTCTACATGGAAAACCCTAAAGACTCCACCAGAAAATTACTAGAGCTAATCAATGAATATAGTAAAGTTGCAGGATATAAAATCAACACACAGAAATCCCTTGCATTCCTATACACTAATAATGAGAAAGTAGAAAAAGAAATTAAGGAAACAATTCCATTCACCATTGCAACGAAAAGAATAAAATACTTAGGAATATATCTACCTAAAGAAACTAAAGACCTATATATAGAAAACTATAAAACACTGATGAAAGAAATCAAAGAGGACACTAATAGATGGAGAAATATACCATGTTCATGGATCAGAAGAATCAATATAGTGAAAATGAGTATACTACCCAAAGCAATTTACAAATTCAATGCAATCCCTGTCAAGCTACCAGCCACATTTTTCACAGAACTAGAACAAATAATTTCAAGATTTGTATGGAAATACAAAAAACCTCAAATAGCCAAAGCAGTCTTGAGAAAGAAGAATGGAACTGGAGAATTGATGCTTTTGAACTGTGGTTTTGGAGAAGACTCTTGAGAGTCCCTTGGACTGCAAGGAGATCCAACCAGTCCATTCTAAAGGAGATCAGTTGGGTGTTCATTGGAAGGACTGATGTTAAAGCTGAATCTCCAATACTTTGGCCACCTGATGCAAAGAGTTGACTCATTGGAAAAGACTCTGATGGGGAGGGTTTGGGGGCAGGAGGAGAAGGGGACGACAGAGGATGAGATGGCTTGATGGCATCACTGACTTGATGGACATGGGTTTGGGTGAACTCTGGGAGTTGGTGATGGACAGGGAGGACTGGCGTGCTGCAATTCATGGGGTCACAAAGACTTGGACACTACTGAGCGACTGAACTGAACTGAATTGGAGTTCCATCACCTCTAGTAACTTTGTTCGTAGTGATGCTTCCTAAGGCCCACTAGAATTAGCATTCCAGGATGTCTGGCTCTAGGTGAGTGATCACACCATCATGGTTACCTGGATCATTAAGATCTTTTCTGGATAGTTCTTCTGTGTATTCCTGCACCTCTTCTTAATATCTTCTGCTTCTGTTAGGTCCATATCATTTCTGCTTTATTGAGCCCATCTTCGCATGAAATATTCCCTTGCTATCTCTAAGTTTCTTGAAGAGATCGCCAGTTTTCCCCATTCTACTGTTTTCCTCTATTTCTTTGCACTGGTCACTGAGGAAGACTTTCTTATCTCTCTTTGCTATTCTTTGGAACTCTGCATTCAGATGGATATATCTTTCCTTTTCTCCTTTGCCTTTAGTTTCTCTTCTTTTCTCAGCTATTTGTAAGGCCTCCCCAGACAATCATTTTGCATTCTTGCATTTCTTTTTCTTGGAGATGGTCTTTATCACCACCTCCTGTACAATTTATGAACCTCCATCCATAGTTCTTCAGGCCCTCTGTCTATCAGATTTAATCCCTTGAATCTATTTTTCACTTCCACTGTAAGGGATTTGATTTAGTTCAATCCTGAATGGTCTAGTGGTTTTCTCTACTTTCTTCAATTTAAGTCTGAATTTGGCAATAAGGAGTTCGTGACCTGAGCCACAGCCAGCTGCTAGTCTTGTTTTTGCTGACTGCATAGATCTTCTCCATCTTCGACTTCAAAGAATATGATCAATCTGGATTTCAGTATTGACCATGTGATGTCCATATGTAGAGTCTTCTCTTGTGTTGTTGGAAGAGGGTGTTTGCTATGACTAGTGTGTTCTCTTGGCAAAGCTCTGGTAGCCTTTTCCCCACTTCAGTTTATACTCGAAGGCCAAATTTGCCTGTTACTCCAGGTGTCTCTTGACTTCCTACTTTTGTATTCCAGTCTCCTATGATGAAAAGGACATCTTTATCAGTGTTAGTTCTAGAAGGTCTTGTACGTATTCATAGAACAATTCAACTTCAGCTTCTTTGGCATTAGTTGTTGGGGCATAGACTTGGATTACTGTGATAGCAAATAGTTTACCTTGGAAATGAACAGAGATCATTTTGTTTTTTTGAGATTGCATCCAAGTACTTCATTTTGGACTCCTCTTGACTATGAGTGCTACTCCATTTCTGCTAAGGGATTCTTTCCCACAGTAGTAGATATAATGGCCTTCTGAATTAAATTCATCCATTCCAAGGGTGTTTTTTTTTAATTGTAAAAAGTTCTGCCATGTCTCCATTGCCGCCTTGCAAATAGATTCATCAGTACCATCTTTCCATATTTCATATGCATGTTTTAATACACAATATTTGTCTTTCTCTTTCTGTTTTACTTCACTCTGTATAATAGACTTAGGCTTATCCACCTAATTAGGAATGACTCAAATGAATTCTTTTTCATAGCTAAGTAATATTCTATTGTGTATATGTACCACGATTTCTATATCCATTCATCTGTCGATGGACATCTAGGTTGATTCCATGTCCTAGCTATTGCAAAAAATGTTACCATGAACACTGGGGTACATGTGTCTCAACTTTGGTTACTTGAGCGTATATGTCCAGTAGTGGGATTGATTGTTGGGTCATATGGTAGTTCTATTTCTTTTTTTTCTTTTTTAAGGAATCTCCATACTATTCCCCATAGTGGCTGTATCAATTTACTTTCCCACCAACAGTGCAAGAGGGTTCCCTTCTCTCCACACCCTTGCCAACATATCTTGTTTGTAAATATTTTAATGATGGTCATATTGACTGGTTAAGGTGATACCTCATTGCAGTTTTGATTTACATTTCCCTAATAATGAGCAATGTTGAGAATTTTTTCATGTGTTGTTGGCCACGTGTATGTCTTCTTTGGAGAAATATCTGTTTAGATCTTCTGCCCATTTGTTTGTTGGTTGTTTATTATTCTGATATTGAGCTCCATGAGCTGCTTGAATATTTTGGAAATTAATCCCTTGTCATTTGTTTTGTTTGCAATCATTTTCTCCCGTTCTGAGGGTTGTCTTCTTACCTTATTTATTGTTTTCTTTGTTGTGCAAAATCTTCTGAGTTTAATTAGTTCCATTTGCTTACATTATTTTTTATTCCCATTATTCTAGGAGGTGGGTCAGAGAGAATCTTGCTGTTATGTATGTCAAAGAATGTACTGCCTATTTGTTTCCTAAGAGTTTTATATTTTATGGCCTTACATTTAAATCTTTAATCCATTCTGTGTGTGTGTGTGTGTGTGTGTGTGTGTGTGTGTGTGTGTGTGTGTAGTGTTAGAAAGCATTCTAGCTTCATTCTTTTGCATGGAGCTCTTTAGTTTTCCCAGCACTGCTTATTGAAAACACTGTTTTTTTCTCTATTGTATATCCCTACTTCTTTCGTCGAGGATAAGGTGCCCATAGGTGAGTGGGCACCTCTGGGTTTATCTCTGGGTTATCTATCTTGTGCCATTTGTCTATATTTCTGTTTTTGTGTCAAAATCACATTGTCTTAATGACTGTAGCTTTGTAGTATAACATGAAGCCAGGAAGGTTGATTCCTCCAGCTCCATTCTTTTTCATGAATGCTTTCAGTTCAGTTCAGTTCATTCACTGAGTCGTGTCCGACTCTTTGTGACTCCATGAATCGCAGCACACCAGGCCTCCCTGTCCATCACCAACTCCCGGAGTTCACTCAAACTCATGTCCATTGAGTTGGTGATGCAATCCAGCCATCTCATCCTCTGACATCCCCTTCTCCTCCTGCCCCCAATCCTTCCCAGCATCAGAGTCTTTTCCAATGAGTCAATTCTTTGCATCAGGTGGCCAAAGTATTGGAGTTTCAGCTTTAGCATCAATCCTTCCAAAGAACACCCAGGACTGATCTCCTTTAGAATGGACTGGTTGGATCTCCTTGCAGTCCAAGTGACTCTTGAGAGTCTTCTGTTTGGGGTCTTTTGTGTTTCCATACAAGTTGTGAAATATTTTGTTCAAATTCTGTGAAAAATACCAGCAGTAGTTTGATAGGGATTGTATTGAATCTGTAGATTATTTTATGTAGTGTAGTCATTTTCCCAATGTTAATTCTTCCAAACTGAGAATATGGTGTATCTCTCCATCTGTTTGTGTCATCTTTGAGTTCTTTCATCAGTGTCTTACAGTTTTCTGCATATAGGTCTTTTGTCTCTTTAGGTAAGTTTATCCCTAGGTATTTTATTCATTTTGTTGCAATGGTTAATGGGATTGTTTCTTTCACTTCTCTTTCTACTTTTTCATTATTAGTATATAGAAAATGCAAGGGATTTCCGTGTATTAGTTTTATATCCTGCAACTGTACTATTCATTGATTTGTCCTAGTACTTTTCTGGTGAAACATTTAGGGCTTTCTATGTATTGTGTCATATCATCTGCAACTGGGAAAAGTTTTACTTCATTTTCAATCTGCATTATTTTTATTTCTTTTTTTCCTTCCTCTGATTACTATAGTTAGGACTTCCACGATTATGTTGATTAATACTGGTGAGAGTGGGCACCTTGCCTTGTTTCTGATCTTAGAGGAAATGCTTTCAATTTTTCACCATTGAGAATGATGTTTTCTGTGGGTTTACTGTGAAAGTGAAAGTGAAGTCACTCAGTCCTGTCCAACTCTGTGACCCCGTGGACTGTAGCTCACCAGGCTCCTCCATCCATGGGATTCTCCAGGCAAGAATACTGGAGTGGGTTGCCATTTCCTTATATGGCCTTTATTATGTTCAGGTAGGTTCATTCTATGCCTTTTTTCTGGAGTTTTTTTTTTTTTTCTAATCATAGATGGATGTTGAATTTTGTCAAAAGTTTTGTATGCAGCTATTGAGATGATCATGTGGTGTTTATCTTTCAGTTCGTTGATATGGTGTATCACATTGACTGATTTGCGTATACTGAAGAATCCTTGCATCCCTGGGGTAAATCCCACTTGATCACATTGTATGTGCTAGTGTGCACTTGGTTGCTTAGTCATGTCTGACTCTTGTGACCCCAATGGACTGTAGCCTACCAGACTTCTCTGTCCATGAGATTTCCCAGGCAATAATACTGGAGTGGGTTGCCATTTCCTTCTCCAGGGAATCTTCCTAAGCCAGGGATTGAGCCTGGGTCTCCTGCATCGCAGGCAGGTTCTTTACCATCTGAGCCACCAGTGTAGAGTTGAATCTTGGTGTTGAGATGCTGACCTCTGAGATACTTCTCTCCAATTAATATTCTTTGAAGCCTAGTATTCTCTGTTATACCAGCAGTTCAGATTCAGTGCTCTTGCCTCAGGGGCTCAGGCCTAGTTTCTGGCCCATGAACCGGGATCCCACAAGCTATGGGATGTAGGGGAAAAAGGAGAAAATAAATAAAGAAAGAAAAAAGCCAGAACAACAAAGAATAAAAAAATAACAACCCCTGAAAGGTAAAACCAGCCCCCAAGAGCAAAGAGAATGAAGGGGGCAAAAAAAAAAAAAAGAGAAAACTATATATGTATATAAATAAAAATAAGAAAAATAAAATAAGGAAGCAGAATAACAATGAAGACTAAAAATAATAGAATCTAGGTTTAGAAAACTACATAAATAGAAAAAATGAGTATGTATGAAACCACAGGAGAGTAAAGCTGAACTCCCCTAGCAAATAGTGAAAAAAAAGAAAAAGGTAGGAAAAAACCTTGCTGTGAAGGATGGGGCTTAGATATATAAGGGCTTATGTAGTGTTTAGATGGAGGTGGGACTTAGGCAGGGGTGCTCTTCTAATTCAGGACCCAAGCCATCAGAAAATGCCCCGGGTCGGGGTGGGGCTCCTGGATGGTGGAGGGCTCGCCCTGCGGCAATCAGGGGGCCCCCAAGGAAGGAGAAAGCAGTGAAGGGCAGAGGGAACACCAAGCAGGCAGGGGGCCCAGTCCAGAGGGTAGATGGGGGTTCCTAGAGGGATGAGAGTTCTTCAGAGGATGGGAGCCCCAGAGGGAGGGGGAAACTGGAAGGCAGAGAGCACATGGGGGCTTGGGGGGGCAGCCCTGGAGGGTGGATGGTGCTGGAAGGGTGGAAGTGGTGGGGAAGGGCCAAGGACTCAGCCTGGGGGCCTTAGGAGGCTCCCAGGGCCAAGTGGAGGGGGGATAGGGGGCATTAGTCAGTTCCCTATTCCTGTAAGCTTCAGGAACTTTCTGAATCCCTCTCATGATCAGGTGACCTATGCAGGGAGAGGGGTCCCTGAAGAGTGGAGGGTACCCCAGAGGGCAGAAGGCTCAGGTGAAGGGTAGAGAGGGCCCCAGAGAGCAGAGGGTGCCCCAGAGGGCAGAGGTCTCAGCCTTGGAGCCCCAGAAGGTTCCCTGGGCTCACATAAAACAGGAACCACAGGGGCTTCCCCAGTGGACCCTCTCATCCTCTCAAGGGTCCCTCCCTCTCCCAGCTGAGGCAGCAGACTGCTCTGGGCACCCCAAAGTGCCCAAACCATGCCAGGCGCCTAGATCACTCTTAGCACCCAAACTGCTCCCTATCCCCCAGCAAGTCCTCTATTGCTGGCCCTCCAGCCTAGACCTTACCTCACTACCCTGTCTGGTACCTGGTTGCTCCCAGGCCTCCTCCTGTCTGCCTGTCCACTGGAGGTCTACCACTAATGCCCAGGAAGTATTCTAGGTGTGGAGACACATGAACTCTCTATCTTCCCTTTCAGTCATTTTGGCTCTGTCCCCCTTTTGTGGCTTTAACTGAGCTTTTAGTTTGATTCCATTTTTCTTTCTTTGTAGCATATAAAGTGTACTTCTTGTTTTAGTGGTTTCACTACAGGATGTAATATACTAATTCAGATCTACTTTCAAATAACACTATGCTACTTCACGTGAACTGTAAGTCACTTAGAATAACAATAATTTCCTAGTTACTATCTTTTGTATAATTGTCACTTATTTTATTTTTATATAACCTATAATCTTCAAATATTTTTGCTTTGATTATCCCAAATAAACTGCTATCTATTAGGTCGATTAAAAATAAATTATTTTACTTTCACTTTCCCTTCTCTAGTTTTTGTCTTTAAGGCCATTTGAATTTCTATCCTGTACAATTTTCCTTTTCTCTAAAGGACTTTTTAGTATTTATTCCAAGGCAGAAATTACCTCAATTTTTTTTGTGAGAAAGTCTTTAATTCACCTTCAGTTTTGTAAGATAAATTTTAAGGATACAGAATTCAAGGTTGGTGGGGTTTTCTCTCAAAATACACACACACGCACACTTTTTTTTTTTTTCCTCAAAGCATGTATTTTGCTCCTCTGTCTTCTTGCTGCATCATTTCTGAGAAGGAGTTGAACGTAATTCTTATCTTTGATCCTCTATAGTTAGAATTTTCCCCCTTTTCTGGCTTCTTTCAAGTTGTTTTTATCTGTGATTTCTTGACATTTCAATATGATGTATCTAAGTGTCATTTGTTTGTTGTTTCTATTGCTAAGGAGTGTTCCTGCTTGTTGCCTGAGTTCTGTGACCTATGGCTTTGTGTCTAAAATTAAATTGGGAAAAATTCCATTCCTTGATTCAAATATTTCTTCTGTTCCCTTCTATATTTTTCTATTTTTGACATTCCAATTACCCATATATTGCATATGTTGTAGTCGCCCCACAGTTTTTGTATATCTGTTCCTTTTTCTTTTTTGGTATTTGTTTCTCACAGGTTCATCTGGCTATTTTCTTCTGTGGTAATGCTTGGAAGTCATTGTGGAAGTTCTAGTAAAGTTTATGGCTAGTACACAGTCCCTTGCATAGGACATTTTTGGCCACCTTGAACCTGGGAGTGTATCAGGTAGGCATTTATCTTTTAGGAATCCAAATATATGAACTAATTAAAATGAACCATATAGAGTAATATTGAAATGTTCATATATATATACTTTATTTTGTCCATAAATATATACTGATTGCCATTGTGCATCATAAAGTTTGTTGGTATTTACATATAAAATTATAATGCATTGTTTTCAATAAATGAACATTTTGCCTGTCATTTCCTTCAAACCCAGTGCTCCTCTGAGAAGTGATTCTTGAGTTGCATTGCCAGCTCCAAATTGTATTGGAGCTAAATAAATAATAAATATATAAATAATAAATAAATAAATAAATATAAATATATAAATAAATATATAAATATATAAATAATAAATAAATAAATAAATAAACTTCCTCCCACTATGTTACACACATTTGAGATTGTGGACTGTTTCAGTCTATATGTAGTCAAAAACTAAATTGTAAATAATTGAATAAATTTGGCAAACGGGCTGATTACTGTCCATCACACTGTCTGTAGCATTAAAAAACTTCCAGCTCTCCCTAAACAGACAAAGCAAATATATCCTTACAAGTGTTACCCGCAACTGTTCTTCCCTCAAGGACTCTCACAAAAATTCTATCTTCTTTGCTCTTTGCTCAGGTTACATCCTCTGAAGCATTTCCCTATTGCCCTCTGCACCCTTTCACAGCCTTTTAAAAGTGAGCCACCGTAACACAGTTTTTAAATTTAGTCTTTACCCTAGCCACTGAGGTTGGATTTTAGTTTCTTCTCAGTGTACTGCACAATACACAAATACAGGCTAGACCACCACAGTGCCTACGTGAGCTTCTAGAACCCTCCCCAGGGTAAGACCAGAAGTCTTCAACTATGCAGAGCTTAATATTTTTCTCTTATGCATTAAAGGATTTATCTGCTTATCTTGTTCCAGAAACACTGAATAGCTCTATGTCCAAGTCCTAAAACTCATTCAAAGATGAGTTAATTTTCTCAAACTACTAGTATTTTTGCTTGGTTTAGCTAAGGTAAGGTATACAGTTCTTGAGTTATCTCACCCAGTTTTTTCTTTTATTTATCAATTTCAATCCTCTTTAAATGAAGCTTTAAGTTCACGTTATCTACTTCCATATGTAATCTACTTCAGAGCAGCTTCTGTGTCAGCCACATTTTCTATTCCTCATATGCAAAATTCTGAAAGAGATGGGAATACCAGACCACCTGGCCTGCCTCTTGAGAAATCTGTATGCAGGTCAGGAAGCAACAGTTAGAACTGGACATGGAACAACAGACTGGTTCCAAATAGGAAAAGGAGTATGTCAAGGCTGTATATTGTCACCCTGCTTATTTAACTTCTATGCAGAGTTCATCATGAGAAACACTGGACTGGAAGAAACACAAGCTGGAATCAAGATTGCCGGGAGAAATATCAATAACCTCAGATATGCAGATGACACCACCCTTATGGCAGAAAGTGAAGAGGAACTAAAAAGGCTCTTGAGGAAAGTAAAAGAGGAGAGTGAAAAAGTTGGCTTAAAGATCAACACTCAGAAAATGAAGATCATGGCATCCGGTCCCTTCACTCTATGGAAAATAGATGGAGAAACAGTGGAAACACTGTCAGACTTTAATTTTTTGGGCTCCAAAATCACTGCAGATGGTGATTGCAGTCATGAAATTAAAAGATGCTTACCCCTTGGAAGAAAGTTATGACCAACCTAGATAGTATATTCAAAAGCAGAGACATTACTTTGCCGACTAAGGTCTGTCTAATCAAGGCTATGGTTTTTCCAGTAGTCATGTATGGATGTGAGAGTTGAAGGCTGAGCACTGAAGAATTGATGCTTTTGAACTGTGGTGTTGGAGAAGACTCTTGAGAGTCCCTTGGACTGCAAGGAGATCCAACCAGTCCATTCTGAAGGAGATCAACCCTGGGATTTCTTTGGAAGGATTGATGCTAAAGCTGAAGCTCCAGTATTTTGGCCACCTCATGCGAAGAGTTGACTTATTGGAAAAGACTTTGATGCTGGGAGTGATTGGGGGCAGGAGGAGAAGGGGACGACCGAGGATGAGATGGCTGGATGGCATCACTGACTCAATGGATGTGACTCTGAGTGAACTCCGGGAGTTGGTGATGGACAGGGAGGCCTGGCGTGCTGCGATTCATGGGGTTGCAAAGAGTCGGACACGACTGAGTGACTGAACTGAACTGAACTGAAAATGTCTAGTATTTTCTAAAAAATTTCACCTCTGACAATCTCATGGGAAATGAACAGATATCAAAAAATATTCAGATATTGAGGACAGCATAAATGTGAAGGAATGTCTGTATTATATAATTTCTTTACACAACTACAATCATCATTGTTGATGACAATCATGTATTATTTAGCTTGTATTTAGTTCTTTGTGTATTTGTCTGTGAATCAGTATGGGTTGAAATGTGAAAAGAAAACTCTTTTAATCCACTGTCTAAGTAATTTGTATGAAACCAACTATAGGAATTACAGTATTTTAAATGGAATCATTTCATATTATTCTTCTAATTACCCTCTTTACATCTTTGTTCCTGTGTATAGATTAGTGGGTTCAGAGTGGGGGCAACAATAGTATCAAAAAGGGCAAGGGCCTTCCCCAATTCTGAGAGTAGTTACTGTTAGGCTGAAAATACATGGACATTATGGTTCCAAAGAACAGCGAGACCACCATTAAGTGAGATGCCCAAGTCCCAAAGGCCTTTTGTTGTCCTTCAACAGAGTGCATCCTCACCACAGCCATTGCTATGCAGGCCTAGGAGGTAAGAATGATGCATATCAGATTGGCAAGGGTGATCAGGTGAGCAAATAACATCTTCAACTCAGTTGGACCAGTGTCTACACAGGACATCTTGATAATGACCGGAACCTCACAAAAGAAATTGTCCACACAGCTGTGGCCACAGACAGGCAAAACAATGGCCAGTGAAGACTGAAAGAGACAATTGGCAAACCCTGAAAACCAAGACATGGCTGCAAGAAAGTGGCAGATTTGTTGGTGCATGATTGTAGCAAAGTGGAGAAACCAACAGATAGCAACATATTGGTCCACAGCCATAACAGCAAGAAGCACACACTCCATGGAACCAAGAGTCAAGGCCATGGTATACTGAACCATGCACTGTATACAGCTGAGTTTCTTACTACCTCCTCACATGTTTACCAGCATCTGAGGAACAATGCAAGTACTGAAACAAATGTCCAGAAAGGAGAGATTCTGGAGGAAGAAGTACATTGGAGTGTGGAGATGGATGTTCATGAGGGAGACCAAGATGATGAGTGCATTGCCTAGGAGTGTCATGGCATAGAATTTAGATACAAACAGAGATAGGATAAACTCAGTCTGTGAATATCGTGAGAAGTCAACTAAGATGAAGTCTTCTCCTGAACTGTCATTTATTTTCATCATCCATTTATTTCAGAGAAGTTAAAATAGAATCAAGTGTTCTGTATATATTTCCAAAAGGAACAAACAAAAAGAAGTTAGTCAGTTTTTATATAACAGTCATCATCATTTCAAAGGTTTTTGCAAATAAATCCAAATATATGAATTCAAATTTCCTGATGTATAAAATTATTTAAATGATTTAAATGCAAATACATTTCACAATTAGAAATCGGATAGGAGTATACTAAAAGTACACTAATTTTTGCAGCTTCTCCTTGTCAAGTTAATTATTTAACTATGCAGAATATAATTTCTCTTTGACATATATTTCCATTCTTAATATCTTCACTTGCTTAATACACAAGTATGAAAATGAAACTGTGTAACTCAGATACAGACTTGAACCTGGCCTAAATCCACAGTCCTCCAACTGAGATCACACACTTTGTTTAAACACTTAATGAAGCTCAGGTTCTTGATGTCTCATTGCAGAAAGAATTCTGTAAGAGATAAAGTGACAGGTATGAAGTGAATTTATTTAGAGAGAAACATACTCCACAGATGGAGCATGATCATCTCAGAAGAATAGCAGCTTTGAAATATAATGTGCCTTTTAAAAAATTTATTTATTTATTTTTGGCTGTGTTGGGTCTTTGTTGCTACGTGGGCTTCTCTCTAGTTGTGGTGAGTGGGGAGCAATTCTTTGGTTGCAGTGCACAGGCTTCTCATTGTGGTGGCTTCTCTTGTCGTGGAGCATGGGCTCTAGGGCAAATAGGCTTCAGTAGTTGGGGCACGTGGGCTCAGTAGTTGTGATTCCTGGGCATTACAGCACAGGCTCAACAGTTGTGGTGCATGAGCTTAGTTGCTCCACAGCATGTGGGATCTTCCTGGATCAGGGATTGAACCCATGTCTCCTACATCAGCAGGCAGATTGTTTATCACTGAGTCACTAGGCAGTTCTTCAATGTGGTTAGTTTCTATGGGTTGGGTAATTTCATAGGCTAATGATTGTGAGATTTATTCCAACTATTTCAGGGAAGGGGTGGGGATTTCTAGGAATTGGGTCACTGCCCACCTTTTGGCCTTTGTTGGTTGGCTTCAGAAATGTCATGGTGCTGGTGGGTATGTCACTTGGCTTGTTGATGTGTTATGAGCATATACTGAGGCTCAAGGTCTAGTGGAAACCACCTTGTCCACCATCTTGGACTTTTGGATTCTAGTTAGTTTATGTCATGTCCTCAGGTTATGTCATTCTTTTAAAGTTTGTGCCCTGACCCCTTCACTCCTGTTTCAAAAGGAATAACCAAGTGGTAAGAAAAAAGTAAAATTTTGGATATGGTTCAGTTCAGTTGCTCAGTCATGTCCGACTCTTTGTGACCCCATGAATCACAGCACGCCAGGCCTCCCTGTCCATCACCAACTCCCGGAGTTCACTCAGACTCATGTCCATTGAGTCAGTGATGCCATCCAGCCATCTCATCCTTGGTCGTCCCCTTCTCCGCCTGCCCCCAATCCCTCCCAGCATCAGAGTCTTTGCCAATGAGTCAACTCTTCGCATGAGATGTCCAAAGAAATCCCAGGGCTGATCTCCTTCAGAATGGACTGATTGGATCTCCTTGCAGTCCAAGGGACTCTCAAGAGTCTTCTCCAACACCACAGTTCAAAAGCATCAATTCTTTGGCACTCAGCTTTCTTCACAGACCACTGGAAAAACTATGCCTTGACTAGACGGACCTTTGTTGGCAAAGTAATGTCTCTGCTTTTCAATATGCTTGGATATGGTAATTTATGTTAATAGACTTAGTTCACCCTGGCTTGAGGATTAGGTGATACGACAGTGAATGTTGTAGTTAGGGAAAAAGTGAGGCTGGACCAAATTGATACTTAAAATATTTTTACGTAGTTGCAAATGGTTCTGTGGAATTTAAAATGTAAATTATAGTTTCTTCAAAAATGATCTTTTACCTTAATATTCTCTTTCACACACACATACACACACACACACACGAGAGTGCTTCTGAATAATGGAGTCAGTATATCTAAATACTGCTCTTCCATAAAAATAAAAACATTGACAAATATTGTCTAAACAACTTTTTTTCAGAATTATGGATAGTAATCAGATGATTTAATCAACACAAGTATACTTATTCCTAAAAAAGTGTCTTTATTACAGGAAGAACAAGATTTGTGACATTTTAATGGCTTCCAGGTAGCTCGATGGTTAGGAGTCCGCTTGCAATGTAGTAGATCCAGGATTGATCCCTGGGTCAGGAAGACCCCCTGGAGAAGGGAATGGCAACCCACTCCAGTATTCTTGCCTGGAGAATTCCATGGACACAGAGGGGCCTGGTAGGTTACCGTCCATGTATCACAAAGAGTTGGACATGACTGAGCCACTAAGACTTTCACTATTGTGCCCTAATTCACTATCTCCCCCTCTTCTAGAAGCTAGCTTCTGGTTTTCATGGCTACTGCAGAGCTGGAGGAGGGGGGAGATACTGAATTGGAGCTTTCCCCCAAATCCCATTCTCAGAGAGATGTCATTATTTGATATATCTAGCACTTCCCCTGAAGAAGTCACTGGTGACCCACTCCAGTACTCTTGCCTGGAAACTCCCATGGATGGAGGAGCCTGGTAGGCTGCAGTCCATGCAATCGCTAAGAGTTGGACACGACAGTGTGACTTCACTTTCATGTATTGGAGAAGGAAATGGCAACCCACTCCAGTGTTCTTGCCTGGAGAATCCCAGGGACGGAGGAGCCTGGTGGACGTGACTTAGCAGCAGCAGTAGCAGCACTTCCCTAACTCCTCTCACCCTCCTCCAAAAGAGCTTGTCTTTATTTGACCTCATCTGTGGAAATAATTCTCTCTTCCAATCACTGTGATCATTGAAAACATTCAACAACTGCTTGAAGAAGTGGCAATAGTTGGATCAAACAAGTAGCTGACCATGAAATTTAAAAGAAAAAGCTGAGGAAATACAAAGTGGAATTGAAAGGGTCCAAAATATTCCTGGGAATCTTGAAGCTTATATGCATATGTAGGTTTATGCGAATGCCTATAAAAACCTTGAGAAGGAGCTAACTTTTCATCTCTAGCTTACCTTGAGAATTATTGAAATTAGCAAACTAGTACAGCCACTATGGAGAACAGTGTGGAGATTCCTTAAAAAATTGCAAATAGAACTGCCATATGACCCAGCAATCCCATTGCTGCACATACACACTGAGGAAACAAGAATTGAAAGAGACACATGTACCCCAATGTCCATTGCAGCACTGTCTATAATAGCCAGGGCATGGAAACAACCTAGATGTCCATCAGCAGATGAATGGATAAGAAAGTTGTGGTACATATATACAATGGAGTATTACTCAGCCATTAAAAAGAATACATTTGAATCAGTTCTAATGAGATGGATGAAACTGGAGCCGATTATACAGAGTGAAGTAAGCCAGAAAGAAAAACACCAATGCAGTATACTAATACATATATATGGAATTTAGAAAGATGGCAGTGATAACCCTGTATGCGAGACAGCAAAAGAGACACAGATCTATAGAACGGACTTTTGGACTCTGTGGGAGAGGGAGAGGGTGGGATGATTTGGGAGAATGGCACTGAAACATGTATACTATCATGTAAGAAACAAATCGCCAGTCTATGTTTGATACAGGATGCTTGGGGCTGGTGCACAGGGATGATTCAGAGAGATGATATGGGGTGGGAGGGAGGTTCAGGATTGGGAACTCATGTACACCCGTGGCTGATTCATGTCAATGTATGGCAAAACAGTACAGTATTTTAAAGTGAAATAAAGTAAAAATAAAAATTAAAAAAATAAAAATAAAAGAAATTTAAAGATAAGGTATAGTTGTAAATTGGCTGCCAAAGTCCTAAAAACATGTTCCAACACACCCAACAAGATGCTAGCAAAGGCTAGGATAGTTACTGTTTCAAGTCACTTGAGGAAATCTCTGTCCCATCATTAGCTGGCCACTCAATTAACTAAGCAAGCACAGACTTCAGTGACCACACAAATAATCATACAGACTTTAGACTGTTAGTAAAAAGTAAACATACAAACTAAAACTGCAAATATAAAAGCCCTGGGAATGGTCTGATTTTCAGATTTGCCACATTGTATACTTCAAAATGATCTTCAACAACTATTTTAGAGGCCACACAAGGACACAAAGAAAGGCCATGTGAGAACACAGTGACAATATATATTTGCAAGCCAGCAGGAGACATCTCACCAGAACCCAGTGATACCTGGCTCCCTGATATAGAGCTTCCAACTGTGACAAAATTATTTTTGTTTATAACACCCATTATAATACAGTTAGTTATAGCAACATTGACTGATAGAAGAAAAAAAAAAGCAGTCAGTAAAAGATGACCCTGAAATTGGTCAAGTACTGGATGTATTTGTGGACTTAAAGTATTCACAACCTAAAAGTTGAGGGTTATATTTTATTTGGTTGGATTTTTTAGGATTTCAAGCCTGGAAGGCAGCATTTCAAGTAACCCTGAGAGACTGCTCTGAGGAGATGAGAGGAAGAGCCAGGCTATATAGAGGACTTGAAATAAAGGGCAGGCAGTCTGAACATCAAAAGATTGCTATTAATTAAGGACAATCAGATATCCCAAGTTAAGGAATTTAGTGCTTTTCTACATGTGGGAGGATGCAAGAGTCTGGGCTCATTGAATCCATTCCTTTGATATGCACCTCAGCCAATATCCTGTTTTCACATCCTGAGTTTCCTCAGGGCTCACCTTAGGGAGTGGCTGCAGTCTGATAGCTGCTATATGGCAGATATTCTTTCCTGAGTTCCCTCAGGACTTACCAGCTCACCATCCATGGTGGTTGGAATCACTGCTGACTGTGACATGCTTGTTTACTGCTGGTGGGATGCAAGTACAGTCACTTTGTTGTAACACAGTTGGGCAGTTTTCTCCAAAGTTAAACAAGCCTCACCTTGGGATCCAACAATCGTGCTTCCATTATTAGAAAACTGCTTTGAAAATCCATGCCCAAATACAAACAAAGACAGACATATGCACAGCAGCACTACTCAAAATACTAAAAACTTGAAGAAATCAGGATATCCTTCAATAGATGAATGCATAAGCAAATTGGGGTAGGTCCATGTCAGGGTAAGTAGAATATGCCTCTCCAAAATATGCCTTTCTGGTGTAGGATATTTAAGTCAGTATCAAAAAAAATTTCAAAAAACTAAGTAGCCCTTTCCCTTTTGTGAAGGACATTTAAGCAAAGAAATCTCCATATTTAAGGGCTGTCCCCTTCTTTGCACCAGAAGGATAATTAAAACTCATGTGTGGAGAGGTCCTGACTTAGATCTGCAAACAGTCATATACTTCTTTATTGTGTTTTGTGTGATAACTTGCCATAGCTGGCTTTCCCACTTCCACAAGGTCTTTCTTCTATTTTTAGCTGAGTATTTAAGGTGATGGTTTTTTGACAGTTCAGGGAGTGACTCACTTTTCCTCGGTATCTCCCCTGTATACAGCAGGTATTTGCTGTTGTTTTAGTCCCCAAGTCATGTCAGATTCTTTTGCATCCCCATATATTGCAGCCTGCCAGGCTCCTCTGTCTGTGGCATATCCTAGGCAATAATACTGGCGTGAGTTGCCATTTCCTTTTCCAGATGATCTTCCTCACTCAGGGATTGAACTTGTTTCTCTTGCATTGCAGACAGATTCTTTACCACTAAGCCACCAGAGAAGAATAGAGGAGGCATACATGTTACTAAGCTTGTTTTTCTCCTGGCAATCTGTCTTTTATTATAGAGGGAAGTGAGAGAGTCATTTCCTAGGCAGATTGATAAGAAGTCTAGGGGTCCCCAAGGAGAGAGGGGTCTGGAATTCTCAAGGAGGAAGAAAGGACAAACTTTTTTCTTCTCTACATTCCTTAGGATTATACAACAATAATGTATTCTGACTGAGGACAGTCTCTGGATTAAACCTTCTGGCTAATTCTGTTATCTTAAAATGTAAATTATGGGAGTAGGTCTGGTGAGGTCTTTACAACCTCCAGACATTCTTTGGATTCATTGGAGAGTATATAACTTCATTGCTAACACTAACAAGCTGGTGCTCTTTCTGCCCCCTTCTGATGCCTATGTCAGAAGCTTTCCCTATCTCCTTTATACTTTAATAAAACTTTATTACACAAAAGCTCCAAGCGATCAAGCCTTGTCTCTGGCCCCGGATTGAATTCTTCTCCTCCAGGGGCCAAGAATCCCGGTGTCGTGATTCAACAACAACCTTTCAGTCACGGGGGCCAGAAACCTAGAAATGCAGAATGAAAATTGCTTTTCTTCTCATACACATGCAATGGAATATTACTCAACAGTAGAAAGAAGTAAACCATCAACCCTTGATATATATGGTTAAATTTCACATGCATATTGCTAAGTGAAAGAATCCAGTCTGAAAAGGCAGCACACAGTATGACCCCATTTATGACATTCTAGGAAAAGCAAAGCTGCATAGATGATAAGCAGATCATCTGCTGAAGGGGGGTGAAGTATTCTGTGATACTTCAGGATGTGATACTGTCACTATGCATCTATCTAAGCTTATTGATTTGTATAGCCCAAGGGATCAAACATCATCTATTCCAGTTTAGTTATTTGGAGTGTTGCAAGATGGAATACACAGTGTGACAGAATCTAACCATATTAGAAATGCATGGGGAAAAAAAAGCTCACTCTAAGAGATGGGACAAAATATGTTGACCTAAGTTAACTTTGGAAATGGATGAAATAGACTGTACATAAACAGACTATTTTATGGAGTTCTTTCCAGGGTGTGGTACAATTCTGAAACCACTGTATATGTAATCTGAAAGAGGAGAAATGAACTGATAAATGGTAGATGGTGGGAGCCAGGCTCCTTGCTTTAGGATTGGGAAGTTACAGATAAGTAAAGAACTAGAGAATGAAGCTGAGCCCTGGACAGCCTTGCCTTCTGGCTCCAAGTTGCTCCTGTCAGGACTACAGTCACCTGTATACAGATGCTATGACCAAACAGCCCCTGCCACCACCTGGCCTTTCCTCTTCCTCCCAGTGATGATTCCAGTGGCATTTCCAGCCTGGATCCCTCCCCCGGCCAGATGCATCTGTCCATTCACTGCCTCCCATCTCACTTGGGAACTAATAGGCCCCCTGGAGGACTGTGATCCTGTTGCTCCCCACTCCCAGGAAGCAGCCCCACCTTCCCTAGCTGCTGAGCCCAGACAACTGGTGTAACCAGCAAAAGCCTACGGGGTCTTCCCAGGACAGACCCCACCCCATATCTTCTGCTGTAGCTCCTCTCTGAAGTACAGAGATAATGGTATCTAATGTAAACTCCCTGAGTTGTTTTACAGATGCTAAACCCCCACCCAATGGAAGAAGTTAACTACTCAATGAGCATGAACACAAAGACCCCAGAGCTACTACTGCCTGGGGATTTGTGAGGTTAACCACCTGTTACCTCATCAAGCAGAGAACTGTGCATCAGCTAATCACATGCCCTGTGACCCCCTCCCTCATGTGGCATGTACAATTGCTTTGCTGAAACCCTTCAGAGTTCAGGGTTTAGAGCACAAGCCACCTGTCCTCCACGTACTGGTGCTTTTACAGTTAATGCTGCTCTTTCCTTCACCATAACTGGTGTCAGAGACTGGCCTTACTGCACTCAGGAACGTGGACCCAAGTTCATTTCAGTAGCTCAGGGGCCTCCCAGGCTCCCACTTCCTTGTGCCCAGTGACTGTGAGCTCCTCCTCCAGAGCCTATGGCCACTCCCTACACTAATTACCCTCTATACCCACAGCCCCCGCCCAAGCCTAACAACCCCTCCATCATGCCCTGATGAAGCTCCCTGCCCTCAAGGTGCATCTCACATCCCACCCCAACGTGGTCTTTCTGAAGCCCAAACAAGACAGTGACTCTCTCCTCCCTGTGATTCCCCTCACCTGGTGAATCCAGGCCTTGATCCATTCCAGGTGACTCCAAGGGCCTCATTCTTTCCAGACCCCACTCACATGGCCACTGTCTATGCCAGTCTATATGGGCCTGTGGTGATCTCCTAAAATGAGGGTTATTTTACACAGAGATGGAGTGAATGGTGGCCCCAAAAGATGTGTCCCCCCCAGAACACAGGAACAGGGCCATATCTAGGAAAAGGGTCTTTGTAGATGTAGTTAAGGATCTCAAGGTAAGGTCATCTAGGGTTAGGGTGACCTTCAATCCCACTGACAGATGTCCTTCTAAGAGATGAAAGAGGACATAGGAGAAGCCTCTTAAAGGTGGAGGCAGAGATGGGAGGGAAGGGGCCCCTGGAGCACCCTTCCACAGAGCCTCTGGAGAAACTTCAGCCCTGCACCACCTTGATCTCAGATGCCTGGTCTTCAGCACTGGGGGAGGATGAACTCCTGTTGTTTTAACTCACTCAGCTTGTGATCATTTGTTACAGAAGCCACAGAGCAGCCACACAGACCCTGCTCTGTAGGATCCTAGAAGTGTGGGTCTCACTAAAGGCAGATGGAGCCTGGATTACAGAACCTTTTGAGTCAGCGCTGGATCCTGAGAAATGTTAAAGCATGTTGAGGGGTCAAGTCTGAAGCCTGTCTCTAGGGTACCAACTGCATAAGCCTCCTCAGGTTCTTACAGCTGTACATCTGGTGCAGTAAGTATTTCTGTCCTGACTGAGGATATTTAATGTCACTGTTTACACCACTAATTAAGAACACATCAGTTATATGGGTGAAAACTCAGAATACTTGCTACCAGGATGAACAATTCTGAAGATAGTCAGAGGTGGGGACTTACATGCAGCCAGCAGCCCTCCCACCCTCTCCCCACCTACTCCTCCACCCCTGCCCAAGGAGTGTCCTCAGTGGAAATCTGGGGGACCACAAGGAGGCATCTCTAAGTAAATGCTGGCTGACCCCCAGGCTAGCTGCTCCTGAACCTCCTCCACCCTTCCCAGGAAAACACCTGAATTTGTGCAAAGACCTCACAGGCTGGAGGAAACGGCTTGGAGTCACCCCAGCAACAGCATGCTTGCCATTGGCTCCCACAGGCCAGGCGGTATGGTCTGAGAAGGTAACAGGCAGAAGGCTGGGGTCTCCAAATGGAGGAAATAGGCTGCAAGTGTCAGACATTTTTCTCTCTCTCTTAAGCAGCAGGAGGAAACTAGTGTTATATTTTTTGCCTATGGGGTTGCACAGAGTCAGACACGTCAGAAGAGACAGCAGTAGCAACATACAAACTTAAAAAGTGGTTTCTCTTAAAGTTCTATGTTGCCATGACACCTGGTTCCACCTGAACTTAACTGCCGGGAGCCAGCACAAGGAGTCCCATCCGTGGCAAAGGTCATGAGGTTAAGGGGCCCAACAGGCAAAGGTGAGTCGGGCCTTAAGGGAGCCTCGCTGGATCTGCTCATTCATCTGCCCCAAAACCAGAGTCTGCCTGCCTTACTGCATTGTGCTTTTCGCCTACTCTTCTGACATTGTACGGGGGGCTATCCCCCACCACCTGTCTCTGATAGGGAGTTAACATAGGACTCCAGTTAATAAATCTCCTGGGCATGACAAGGGTGTTTCAGTCCAAAAACCTCTCTGCTGGCAGACTAGCTTGTGTGACAGGATTATCCACACTCTGCTACTATGTACATGATTGTTTACAACCTCTCAACCATAAACAGCACAGAGAGTTTGGAGTATTTTGAAAGTCCTAGTTAGCACAGGGTTTTTCTAAAGATAAAAATCATGTTGGTGAAGGGTTTCATTGCTGAGTTAATGATTGCCGCCAGGCCTCTGTATCCTTAGGCACCTGGGAGTATGTTAATCAATGTAATTGGAATGTAGAAAAAGAAATATAGTAGTTTTGATATTAGCAATACTAGACTTTGGAGTTAATGAATTTTCTCTTTTGTTATAGATCACTGTACTCCTCTTTGTTATAAGTCATTGTGTCCTTGCTATGTAAAAATGTAACTTTACCACCAGCTTAAGACTAAATAGATCTTAAGGGGAAACAAGTTTTCTGATCGATTAACCTTTATCAATAGAAAGAAAGGTGGGGCCATAAAATGTTAATCGGTCTCCAGACCAGAAGATACTGTGAACAAACATAAGACCCTCGTAAGAACAAAGATATGCTGAGAACACATTTATCTCTATGTACAACTAGAAGTATAAAAGTGGACCTGGAAAATAAAGAAACAGACCAGTTCCTGGAAAGACTGGTTTCCCCCATGTGGCCTTTTCTCATTCTCTTCATTTCTGGCTGAATTCCCATATGGAGCATGGAGACTCGCCAAGCCTACTGATTTTGCTGGGGCTTCTAAGATCTGACCAGGGAGGCCTTTGTGTCTCCTCTCCTTCGGGAGAACGGGAAGACGCCTGTGGCCTACGTAGGTGGTGCAATCTCCTTGTCTTGGAGTTTTATTGGTTTTCCGTGTAAACCAAGTTATTCAGCATCTTTTCTCCACTTATTTTCCTACTACACTATTTCTTTCTAATCTCCCTCCATATCTCTAATTAAGCAATTAATTCCTCAGACGCTGACGCCGTCCCCGTCCCCGCTTCAAATTCCCTGGATCCACTGGGGCTGGACCCCGGCACTTAACTTTTCTCAAACCTTGAGCTACCCAATGCATTTTTCTTGTGGAAATGTTTGTCTTAAGCTATGTTAATGTACTATGTATTTACCCTAGACTGTCTTCAAGTTGGTTCTGCCTAAAGGCTCAGAACCGGCTTGACAAACCAGTATGTTATATTCATACATTGTTCTCCTAATCTATGTTAATGAAATTATATATTTGTATGGAAATCTGCCTTTCTTCAAGATTCATGTCAATCATTTTATGGCCTGGGATGACTCACCTGGTGCCACTGTTATCTCAAAATGCCTGTTGTGGGTGAGGGGCCTGCCATTCTCTTAGTTTTGAGACATTTCCTTTCTTTAATTAGCAGACTGCTAGTAGCTATATAACATTCTGCTAAAGACTAGCAGCAGGGTACTGTTTCTGCCCCCTCTGATGTCTATGTCAGAAGCTTTCTCTATCTCTTTTATACTTTAGTAAAACTTTATTACACAAAAACTCTGAGCGATCAAGCCTGTCACTGGCCCCCAGAATGAATTCTTCTCCTCTGGAGGCCAAGAATGCAGCGTCTTTCATGGTTCAGCAACAAACTTTCAGGTCCTGATCCAGCGGGCTCTACTGGAAGCTTTCCATTTCCCTGCCTGAGTTACCCCTCCTGTCCTGCTCCTGCTGCCTTGTTATCTTGCATCCTCACCTCTGCCTGTGAAGACTTCCAAAATCAGGTATGGGCGACACATCCTCTTCCTTAGCAAGTGGCAGCCTGGCAATCTTGCAGAAGGTCCAGTAGAGGCCCAGGCAGACAAAATCACTCACACCATGGCCCCTGTCACTGTGGCTCCTGAAGGTAGAGAAGATGGCATCAGGTAAAGCTGCAAGCACTCTCACTGCCTCGAGGGGGTATTAATGAAGACTTCAAACCAGTCACACCTGGGAAGTGCTGGCTGGCTGGGTCAGGCTACCCAGGTCAGTCAATTGTTGCCCATCAGAGGCTTGTGGTTTCAGAAAACTTGCTGTGCTGTCCAGTTCTAAGGAACAGGTGTGGGTCCTGAGGGTCAGGATGGACATGTGGCTGCAGCTCTGGCTTGTTTTCTAATCATTTTATCTGGCCTATGAGTGGGAGATGATTTCAAGAAGAACCTTTTGGCTTGAGAGGAATACATGGGTCAGGGAGAGGAGAGGGTGGGTGGAGACTGAAGCCCAGTGCCCAGGTACTGTGGAAGCCTTTAAAAGACCTGCTGGAAGGAGACCACACAGAGTGAAGCCCAGGGTCACAAACCTATCCAGGAGCTGCTGCTTGTTGGTTCAGGTCCTGCTCTAAGGCACTCAGGATCAGCTCTAAGAAGTGGACTAGAGGGTGCTCTGCAATGAGGTCTCTGGGCACAGTTCCTGGGTGCTAAGCCCTGTGAGGTGCCTGCCCAGATGGGCCCCATGCCCTGGAAGAGGCCTGCTCATGTTAGACCCATGGGCTGTGGGGTACCTGCCCATGAGAACCCCATGCTTTTGGGAGGGATGCGTGAATAAGTGTTTTCTCTGTGAAGTTGGCACAGAGTAGCTCTGTGACTCCCCTGTGGGCAGTGCTAGGATGAGATGGGAACTGGGACATGCTGGGGGCCCCTGAACGGGCCCATCCATAGTGAAGAGGTCAGTAGGCAGGTGCTGGCCACTGTGCTGTGTGAGGGAAGTCCCAAGGGTACCTCTTGTTTTTTTCACATGACACCACAGAGCTCTCCCCAGGAAAGACCAGACAGCCTGGCCCAGGCAGCAGGAGCTCCTGGAAACCTTCCACGGGATGTGAGAGGGAAGGACCAGGCAGAATGGGGGTGGGCACACAGACAGAGGCATGGGGCTTGGGGCCAAGAGGGCCTTTCTGGTCTGAGCTGGGAGTGGACAAGCAGATAGTGAATGTGATCTGGGAAAGTGGCCTTGGTTACGTGAGACTGACCCTGCTTCAGAGTGATGAGCCTTCCAGATGATCCCAGAAACAGAACTCTCTTTCTGTTTACACTGTTCACTGAATCCACGGTAGGCAAGGTGTGAGTGGGGAAGCTGGAAGAAAACTCTAGAACTGTAGAAAATCCAGACTTGTTTATTCTCTCCTAATGGTGCAGCAGCAGACACTGTGTTCACTCCTCTTGTGGTTGACACAGTAGCAACACAGCCATAATGTGGCTGCGAGGGATTTTCAGATGGAGCTTATACAGGTTTACAGAACAAAAGTGGCCCATGGCCAAGCATGACATGCATGTGCAATGCTATCAGTGATCTCAGCTGCCACATAACCACATATTCACAAAATGTGGGTCAAGTGTGAGAGGCCCTGGGAGGGGGTGAAGGGGACACATGTGGGACCTGCTGTTAATGGGCAGTCACCATGGGTGGGCAGTGGGCAAAGACCCCACTCTGTGGCCCCACATCTGTACTTCTGGGTGGGTTACTTGGCTTCTGGGAACCTCAGCCCCTGGGCCTGCTTGTGGGGTGATGGACTGACTAGTAATTTGCTCAGGTCCTGGTAGAAAGTGGTCTCATGGAAATTCCACAGGACACGTCAATATGGGACTTGCAGCTTGTTTCCCACAGGTCTGTCTTCAGGATCCAGAGAGCAAATACAAGCCGATGTGCAGCAGAGTCCAGGGATGGGCTTGGTTTGGTGGGTCTTCCTGTTTTCTGAATCTCAGAGGGAGCAGGCTCTAGTGGGCAGTGGAAGCATCTGGACCTCAAGGCCCAGCAGCCCCTGCGTCTGGTGTCTGGGCCCCTGGAAGGCAGATGGGTCAGACCAGTTTCCCCATTGACTCTCTTCCTGCAAATAACATGCAAAGTGCAGGCTGTCAGTACAGAGAAACAGGGGTGGGTGGGAAGAGCACACAGGGGAGCTTGTGTACAGGGACATCCACACGAGGAATGTGGGCTGGTGAGATGCAGGCAAAAGGAGGGGCAGGTGGTGGGCCTGAGGAAGCAGGGTGGGGCTGGGGTCCCCTGGAGGGGGTGCATTGAGCTTGGCCTGAGCTGGGCCTTGTATTCTGCTGACATTCCCTCTCATGGCCCCTGGGGAGGAGGAAAAGAGCAGCATTGGTGGAGTGGCCATTCTTGGCCCCAGGCCCTGTCAGCACTGGCCCTTCAGGTTCTGGTTCAGCCTCCCACAAGGGAGGCCCAGAACACTTGGTGAGGAAGCACTGGTGTAATCATCACCTGTGCAGAAGCTTCTGAGCCAAGGTCCAGTGGAGCTCTTGACTGCACGTGGGTTTCAAGTCCACAGCACACATCATCTAATGGCTCCATTATTTGCTGGTCACGAAGAAAAGTCCTAATATGCAATACATCCACATCCCATCAGGAGGGGCAGCAGTGAGGAGATACCCCTCGTCCAAGGTAAGGAGCAGTGGCCGTGCTTTGCTGGAGCAGCCGTGAAGAGATACCCCACATCCAAGGTAAGAGATACCCAAATAAGACAGTAGGTGTTGCAAGAGGGCATCAGAGGGCAGACACACTAAAACCATACTCACAAAAAACTAGTCAGTTTAATCACATTAAGACCACAACCTTGTCTAACTCAATGAAACTAAGCCATGCCCATGGGGCCACCCAAGACAGGTGGGTCATGTTGGAGAGGTCTGACAGAATGTGGTCCACTGGAGAAGGGAATGGCAAACCGCTTCAGTATTCTTGCCTTGAGAACCCCATGAGCAGCAGGAAAAGGCAAAATGATAGGATACTGAAAGAGGAACGCCCCAGGTGGTAGGTGCCTAATATGCTACTGGAGATCAGTGGAGAAATAACTCCAGAAAGAATGAAGGGATGGAGCCAAAGCAAAAACAATACCCAGCTGCAGATGTGACTGGCGACAGAAGCAAGGTCCGATGCTGTAAAGAGCAATATTGCATAGGAACCTGGAATGTCAGGTCCATGAATCAAGGCAAATTGGAGTGGTCAAACGAGAGACGGCAAGAGTGAACGTCGACATTCTAAGAATCAGCGAACTAAAATGGACTGGAATGGGTGAATTTAACTCAGATGACCATTATATCTACTACTGTGGGCAGGAATCCCTCAGAAGAAATGGAGTAGCCATGATGGTCAACAGAAGAGTCTGAAATGCAGTACTTGGATGCAATCTCAAAAACGACAGAATGATCTCTGTTTGTCTCCAAGGCAAACCATTCAATATCACAGTAATCCAAGTCTATGCCCCAACCAGTAACACTGAAGAAGCTGAAGTTGAACAGATCTATGAAGACCTACAAGACCTTTTAGAACTAATACCTAAAAAAGATGTCCTTTTCTTATAGGGGACTGAATGCAAAATAGGAAGTCAAGAAACACCTGGAGTAACAGGCAAATTTGGCCTTGGAATGCAGAATGAAGCAGGGCAAAGACTAATAGAGTTTTGCCAAGAAAATGTACTGGTCATAGCAAACACCCTCTTGCAACAACACAAGAGAAGACTCTACACATGGAAATCACCAGATGGTCAACACCGAAATCAGATTGATTATATTCTCTGCAGCAAAAGATGGAGAAGCTCTATACAGTCGACAAAAACAAGACCAGGAGCTGACTGTGGCTCAGAACATGAACTCCTTATTGCCAGATTCAGACTTAAACTGAAGAAAGTAGGGAAAACCACTTGACCATTCAGGTATGACTTAAATCAAATCCCTTATGATTATACAGTGGAAGTGAGAAATAGATTTAAGGGCCTAGACCTGATAGATAGAGTGCCTGATGAACTATGGAATAAGATTCATGACATTGTAGAGGAGACAGTGATCAAGACCATCCCCATGGAAAAGAAATGCAAAAAAGCAAAATGGCTGTCTGGGGAGGCCTTGCAAATAGCTGTGAAAAAAAGAGAAGTGAAAAGCAAAGGAGAAAAGGAAAGATATAAGCATTTGAATGCAGAGTTCCAAAGAATGGCAAGAAGAGATATGAAAGCTTTCCTCAGCTATCAGTGCAAAGAAATCGAGGAAAACAACAGAATGGGAAAGACTAGAGATCTCTTTAAGAATATTAGAGATACCAAGGGAATATTTCATGCAAAGATGGGCTCGACAAAGGACAGAAATGGTATGGAAGTAACAGAAGCAGAAGATATTAAGAAGAGGTGGCAAGAATACACAGAAGAACTGTACAAAAGAGATCTTCAAGACCAAGATAATCATGATGGTGTGATCATCTTGGAATGCGAAGTCAAGTGGCCCTTAGAAAGCATCATTACATCAAAGCTAGTGGAGGTGATGGAATTCCAGTTGAGCTGTTTCAAATCCTGGAAGATGATGCTTTGAAAGTGCTGCACTCAATATGCCAGCAAATTTGGAAAACTCAGCAGTGGCCACAGGACTGGAAAAGGTCAGTTTTCATTCCAATCCCAAAGAAAGGCAATGCCAAAGAATGCTCAAACTACCGCACAATTGCACTCATCTCACACACTAGTAAAGTAATGCTCAAAATTCTCCAAGCCAGGCTTCAGCAATATGTGAACCATGAATTTCCTGACGTTCAAGCTGGTTTTCAAAAAGGCAGAGGAACCAGAGATCAAATTGTCAAATTCCACTGGATCATGGAAAAAGCAAGAGAGTTCCAGAAAAACATCTATTTCTGCTTTATTGACTATGCTAAAGCCTTTGACTGTGTGGATCACAATAAACTGTGGAAAATTCTGAGAGAGATGGGAACACCAGACCACCTGAGCTGCCTCTTGAGAAACCTATATGCAGGTCAGGAATCAACAGTTAGAACTGGACATAGAACAACAGACTGGTTCCAAATAGGAAAAGGAGTATGTCAAGGCTGTATATTGTCACCCTGTTTATTTAACTTATATGCAGAGTACATCATGAGAAACGCTGGGCTGGAAGAAGCACAAGCTGGAATCAGGATTGCCGGGAGAAATATCAATAACCTCAGATATGCAGATGACACCACCCTTATGGCAGAAAGTGAAGAGGAACTAAAAAGCCTCTTGATGAAAGTGAAAGAGGAGAGTGAAAATGTTGGCTTAAAGCTTAACCTTCAGAAAACGAAGATCATGGCATCTGGTCTCATCACTTCATGGGAAATAGATGGGGAAACAGTGGAAACAGTGTTAGATTTTATTCCTTTGGGCTCCAAAATCACTGCAGGTGGTGACTGCAGCCATGAAATTAAAAGACACTTACTCCTTGGAAGAAAAGTTAATGACCAACCTAGATAGTATATTGAAAATCAGAGACATTAGTTTTCCAACAAAGGTCCGTCTAGTCAAAGCTATGGTTTTTCCATTGGTCATATATGGATGTGAGAGTTGGACTGTAAAGAAAACTGAGCACCGAAGAGTTGATGCTTTTGAACTGTGGTGTTGGAGAAGACTCTTGAGAGTCCGTTGGACTGCAAGGAGACCCAACCGATCCATTCTGAAGATCAGCCCTGGGATTTCTTTGGAAGGAATGATGCTAAAGCTGAAACTCCAAACAGTGTGGAGATTCCTTAAAAAACTGGAAATAGAACTGCCTTGTGAGCCAGAAATCCCATTGCTGGGCATACACACCGAGGAAACAAGAATTGAAAGAGACACGTGTACCCCAATGTTAATCGCAGCACTGTTTATAATAGTCAGGAAATGGAAGCAACCTAGATGTCCATCAGCAGATGAATGGTTAAGAAAGCTGTCGTACATATACACAATGGAGTAACTCAGCCATTAAAAAGAATACATTTGAATTAGTTCTGATGAGGTGGATGAAACTGAAGCCAATTATACAGAGTGAAGTAGCCAGAAAGAAAAACACCAATAAGTTATACTTACGCATATATATGGAATTTAGAAAGATGGTAATGATAACCCTGTATGCGAGATAGCAAAAGAGACACAGATGTATAGAACAGTCTTTTGGACTCTGGGAGAGGGAGAGGGTGGGATGATTTGGGACAATGGCATTGAAACATGTATAATATCATATAAGAAACAAATCGCCAGTCTAGGTTTGATGCAGGATACAGAATGCTTGGGGCTGGTGCACTGTGATGACCCAGAGAGATGGTATGGGGAGGGTGGTGGGAGGGGGGTTCAGGATTGGGAGCACGTGTGCACCCGGGACAGATTCATGTTGATGTATGGCAAAACCAATACAGTATTGTAAAGTAAAATAAAGTAAAATAAAACAAACAAACAAACAAGCTGAAACTCCAGTACTTTCACCACCTCATGCACAGAGCTGACTTTTTGGAAAAGACTCTGATGCTGGGAGAGCTTGGGGACAGGAGGAGAAGGGGACGACAGAGGATGAGATGGCTGGATGGCATCACTGACTCGATGGACGTGAGTCTGAGTGAACTCCGGGAGTTGGTGATGGACAGGGAGGCCTGGCATGCTGCGATTCATGGGATCGCAAAGAGTCGGACACGACTGAGTGACTGAACTGAACTGATGTCACTCGAAGTGCTGCCTCTGTGTCCTTCCCTACTGGACACCCAGCAGTCTGTGTCACCGAGTTGTGACTGTCAAGTGGTGCCAGGGAAGTGGGGGATGAGAGAACAGGGTCCAGGCCTGAGGGGGAGGGACCATGCTGTCCACAGAGCTGGTGCTGTGGCTGTAGGTGCACTGCACCCACCACACAGGGCAGAGACCATTGTCCCCTCACAGATCATTACCAAATTAAGTCCCATGGGCACTGTTTGGGCCCTAGCCTGGCTGGGGCTCTGTGCCTCAGTGGGGATGGTTTCTGTTCTTCATTCTGGTTCAGCAGGGAAATAACAAAACCAAAACAAACATAGGACAAGCTTTGTTCAGAGGCCAAAGAATGGAGAAGTGGGAACTAAGTTCACAGATCAACTTTTAGCCTACCTAGACACACTGTTTCAGTTTTAAAGAGTAAAGACAAGGGGAGGATGAGTGAGGCTAACGCTGGGGAGGCATGTGCATTTGTCCACTGGGGCAGGGGCAGGGCTTTTCTGAGGGAGAGGGTGCCACCTCCTTTTCAGCCCTTTTTGGGCCCATCATGTCCAGTCAGGGCACAAGTACGTGTGATAATACAGCTAAATCAACATACAATGAGAGTGGGTCTGTTGGCGGTCAGATCCATTGCCATCTTGGTCTCAGCTGGTTCCATCTGGTTTTTGTTTGTTTCTAGCTTCATTTCTTATCTCTGTCACTTTAAGACTCATGTTCACTTCAGTTCAGTTCAGTTGCTTGGTCGTGTCCGATTCTTTGTGACCCCATGAATCGCAGTATGCCAGGACTCCCTGTCCATCACCAACTCCTGGAGTTCACTCAGAGTTGCGACCATCGAGTCAGTGATGCCATTTAGACATCTCATCCTCTGTCGTCCCCTTCTCCTCCTGCCCCCAATCCCTCCTAGCATCAAAGTCTATTCCAATGAGTCAACTCTTCGCATGAGGTGGCCAAAGTACTGGAGTTTCAGCTTTAGCATCATTCCTTCCAAAGAAATGCCAGAGCTGATCTCCTTCAGAATGGACTGGTTGGGTCTCCCTGTAGTCCAAGGGACTCTCAAGAGTCTTCTCCAACACCACAGTTCAAAAGCATCAGTTCTTCAGTGCTCAGCCTTCTTCACAGTCCAACTCTCACATCCATACATGACTACTGGAAAAACCATAGCCTTGACTAGACGGACCTTAGTCAGCAAAGTAATGTCTCTGCTTTTCAATATGCTATCTAGGTTGGTCATAACTTTTCTTCCAAGGAGTAAACGTCTTTTAATATCATGGCTGCAATCACAATCTGCAGTGATTTTGGATCCCCCCAAAATAAATTCTAACACTGTTTCCACTGTTTCTCCATCTATTTCCCATGGAGTGATGGGACCGGATGCCATGATCTTCGTTTTCTGAAGGTTGAGCTTTAAGCCAACTTTTTCACTCTTCACTTTCACTTTCATCAAGAGGCTTTTTAGTTCCTCTTCTCTTTCTGCCATAAGGGTGGTGTCATCTGCATATCTGAGGTTATTGATATTTCTCCCAAAAATCTTGATTCCAGATTGTGTTTCTTCCAGTCCAGTGTTTCTCATGATGTACTCTGCATATAAGTTAAATAAAACAGGGTGACAATATATAGCCTTGACATACTCCTTTTCCTATTTGGAACCAGTCTGTTGTTCCATGTCCAGTTCTAACTGCTACTTCCTGACCTGCATACAGATTTCTCAAGAGGCAGGTTAGGTGGTCTGGTATTCCCATCTCTTTCAGAATTTTCCACAGTTGATTGTGATCCACACAGTCAAAGGCTTTGGCATAGTCAATAAAGCAGAAATAGATGTTTTTCTGCAACTCTCTTGCTTTTTCCATGATCCAGCGGATGTTGGCAATTTGATCTCTGGTTCCTCTGCCTTTTCTAAAACCAGCTTGAACATCAGGAAATTCACGGTTCACGTATTGCTGAAGCCTGGCTTGGAGAATTTTGAGCATTACTTTACTAGCATGTGAGATGAGTGCAATCGTGTGGTAGTTTGAGCATTCTTTGGCATTGCCTTTCTTTGGGATTGGAATAAAAACTGACTTTTTCCAGTCCTGTGGCCACTGCTGAGTTTTCCAAATTTGCTGGCATATTGAGTGCAGCACTTTCAAAGCACCATCTTCCAGGATTTGAAACAGCTCAACTGGAATTCCATCACCTCCACTAGCTTTGTTCATAGTGATGCTTTCTAAGGGCCACTTGACTTCGCATTCCAGGATGTCTGGCTCTAGATTAGTGATCACACCATCCTGATTATCTGGGTCGTGAAGATCTTTTTTTGTACAGTTCTTCTGTGTATTCTTGCCATCTCTTCTTAATATCTTTTACTTCTGTTAGTTCCATAGCATTTCTGTCCTTTATCGAGCCCATTTTTGCATGAAATGTTCCCTTGGTGTCACTAATTTTCTTGAATAGATTTCTAGTCTTTCCCATTCTGTTCTTTGATCGCTGAAGAAGGCTTTCTTATCTCTTCTTGCCATTCTTTGGAACTCTGCATTCAGATGCTTATATCTTTCCTTTTCTCCTTTGCTTTTCACCTCTTTTCTTTTCACAGCTATTTGTAAGGCCTCCCTAGACAGCCATTTTGCTTTTTTGCATTTCTTTTCCATGGGGATGGTCTTGATCCCTGTCTCCTCTACAATGTCACGAACCTTATTCCATAGTTCATCAGGCACTCTATCTATCAGATCTAGGCCCTTAAATCTATTTCTCACTTCCACTGTATAATCATAAGGGATTTGATTGAGGTCATACCTGCATGGTCTAGCAGTTTTCCCTACTTTCTTCAATTTAAGTCTGAATTTGGTAATAAGGAGTTCATGATCTGAGCCACAGTCAGCTCCTGGTCTTGTTTTTGCTGACTGTATAGAGCTTCTCCATCTTTTGCTGCAGAGAATATAATCAATCTGATTTCAGTGTTGACCATCTGGTGATGTCCATGTGTAGAGTCTTCTCTTGTGTTGTTGCAAGAGGGTGTTTGCTATGACCAGTACATTTTCTTGGCAAAACTCTATTAGTCTTTGCCCTGCTTCATTCTGCATTCCAAGGCCAAATTTGCCTGTTACTCCAGGTGTTTCTTGACTTCCTATTTTGCATTCAGTCCCCTATAAGGAAAAGGACATCTTTTTTAGGTGTTAGTTCTAAAAGGTCTGGCAGGTCTTCATAAAACCATTCAACTTCAGCTTCTTCAGCATTACTGGTTGGGGCATAGACTTGGATTACTGTGATACTGAATGGTTTGCCTTGGAGACAAACAGAGATCATTCTGTCGTTTTTGAAACTGCATCCAAGTACTGCATTTCGGACTCTTTTGTTGACCATGATGGCTACTCCATTTCTTCTGAGGGATTCCTGCCCGCAGTAGTAGATATAATGGTCATCTGAGTTAAATTCACCCATTCCAGTCCATTTTAGTTCACTGATTCCTAGAATGTCGACGTTCACTCTTGCCATCTCTCGTTTGACCACTTCCAATTTGCCTTGATTCATGGACCTGACATTCCAAGTTCCTATGCAATATTGCTCTTTACAGCATCGGACCTTGCTTCTGTCGCCAGTCACATCTGCAGCTGGGTATTGTTTTTGCTTTGGCTCCATCCCTTCATTCTTTCTGGAGTTATTTCTCTACTGATCTCCAGTAGCATATTGGGTGCCTACTGACCTGGGGAGTTCCTCTTTCAGTATCCTATCATTTTGTCTTTTCGTACTATTCATGGGGTTCTCAAGGCAAGAATACTGAAGCGGTTTGCCATTCCCTTCTCCAGTGGACCACATTAGGTGGGGGTTGGATGGTTGTGTGCAAGTTTTTCAGGAAGCCGGACCCCTTCCAGGGCCCAAAACTGGGCTCTTGTCTAACACTCAGAAATGAATTTTCCAAGGCAACACATGTGCTGAAAAAGCAGGAGCTTTTTTTTTTTTTTTTTTTTGGGAAAGGGCACCCGGGTGGAGAACAGTAGGGTAAGGGAACCCAGGAGAACAGCTCTGCCATGTGGCTCACAGTCTTGGGTTTTTGGTGATGGGACTAATTTCTGGATTGTGTTTGGCCAATCATTCTAATTCAGAGTCTTTCCTGGTGGCACACCCATTGCTCAGCCAAGATGGATGTTAGCGAGAGGGATTCTGGGAAGTGGACAGCCATGCACTGTCTCCTTTTGAGCTTTCCTTAACTCTCCTGGTTGGTGGTGGCTTATTAGTTCCGTATTCCTTATCAGGATCTCCTGTCATTAAACAACTCATGCAAATGGTTACTAAAGGGCCTGACCAGGGTGGGCGGTTTCAATCAGTGTGCTTCCCCTAACACAAGGACATTGTTGCAACAAAAATAGAAATGAGGTTTTTTTCCTCTCTGGATAATAAGGAGAATAAAGAGAACAGGCTAGAGAAGAAACAAAGTGACCTGAAAGACTTAATCACTCCTAGTTTTAACTGTTACTAATCTGTAGTGTGTATAACCAGATCTGTCCTTCACAAAGCTAACCTGTCACTCCCTGACACTAGGTCAATTACCTCCTGCATCTATCACCTCTAATTCTGTGTGAATTACATCCTGCCCCTGGTATACATATCCACCCCCTCTTTCCCGCCCCACATCCCCCTGTAGCATTTCAATAACACAGAGCCAAATGGACCCAATTACCAGATCAGTTCAGTTCAGTAGCTCGGTTGTGTCCGACTCTTTCCGACCCCATGAATTGCAGCGCTCCAGGCCTCCCTGTCCATCACCAACTCCCAGAGTTCACTCAGACTCACGTCCATCAAGTCAGTGATGCCATCCAGCCATCTCATCCTTGTCGTCCCCTTCTCCTCCTGCCCCCAATCCCTCCCAGCATCAGAGTCTTTTCCAATGAGTCAACTCTTTGCATGAGGTGGCCAAAGAATTACCAGATAGCCAGACCCAATTACTGGGCTGGCTGACACCCACTGTGACTGTTTTGAAATAATGGAAGAAGAAGACTACAAGACCATCACTACTTTGATCTTCATCACATGCCCTGGACAGGGAGCTCCGACTATAAAATCCCCTCTGGATCCCAGGGCAGAGGACACAGTTCTTGAGGTGCTAGCAGGCTCTGTTTTCCCCTTTGCATGGCAAAGATTAAAAGCCACTTTTATTTTTCTGCTAAAACTCTGTCTCCATATTTCTGTTTGGCATGGGTGCACAGAGAGCCAAGAATTTTGGCATCAACCCCTACTCAGGGTAGGGTCATGGGTGTTGACCAAGGGCCTGGAGCAGCTCGGACAACACAATGAGGAGCCTGAGATGGGCAGTTGGTTGGACATCTGCACTGAGCCTGTGGCCAAATAGGGAGGTGGTGAGCAGGGGGCCTGTGGCCAGGGAAGGTTCTCACTGTTTACAGGGAAGATGTGAAAGTGGGTCCAGATGCAGACTGCCTGCAGACACTGCTAGGAAATCCTGACCTTTCCTGAGGATACTGGGTGGGGGTGGGGGATTCAGGCAACAGGGCAGATCTGCTCTGGATGCTCTTGTAGGGAAGCGGGGCCACAGCAACAGGGGCTCTGCCTGCAAAACCCCAGAACCACTCACAGATCACTGCCTCCTGTACAGTGTCGCAAACCTCCACCCATAGTTATTCAGGTACTCTATCACATCTAATCCCTTGAATCTATTTGATTTAGGTCATACCTGAATGGTCCACTGATTTTCCCAAATTTCTTCAGTTTAAGTCTGAATTTTGCAATAAGGGGTTTAGTATCTGAGCCACAGTCAGCTCCTGGTCTTTTTTTTTTGTTGACTATATAGAGCTTCTCCATTTTTGGCTGCAAAGAATATAATCAATCTGATTTTGGTGTTGACCATCTGGTGATGTCCATGTGTAGAGTCTTCTCTTGTGTTGTTGGAAGAGGGTGTTTGCTATGACCAGTGCGTTCTCTTGGCAAAACTCCATTAGTCTTTGCCATGCTTCATTTTATACTCCGAGGGTAAATTTGCCTGTTACTTCAGGTATCTCTTGACTTCCTACTTTTGCATTCCAGTCCTTTATAGTGAAAATGACATCTTTTCTGGGTGTTAGTCTGGGAACAATAGACTTGTTCCAAATTGGGAAAGGAGTACGTCAAGGCTGTCTCCCTGCTTATTTAACTTATATGCAGAGTACATCATGTGAAATGCCAGGATGGATGAAGCACAGGTTGGAATCAAGATTGCCAGGAGAAATACCAGTAACCTCAGATAAACAGATGACACCACCCTTATGGCAGAATGTGAAAAAAGAACTAAAGTGCCTCTTGATCAAAGTGAAAGAGGAGAGTGAAAAAAGTTGGCTTAAAACTCAACATTCAGGAAACTAAGATTGTGGCATTCAGTCCCATCACTTCATGGCAAATAGATAGGGAAACAGTGACAGATGTTATTTTTGGGGGCTCCAAAAATCACTGCAGATGGTGACTGCAGCCATGAAATTAAAAGAAGCTTGTTCCTTGGAAGAAAAGTTATGACCAACCTAGACAGCGTATGAAGAAGCAGAGATATTATTTTGCTGACAAAGGTCCATATATTCAAAGCTATGGTTTTTCCAGTAGTCATGTATAGATGTGAGTGTTGGACTGTAAAGAAAGCTGAGCACTGAAGAATTCATTCTTTTGAACTGTGGTGTTGGAGGAGACTTTTGAGAGTCCCTTGGATTGCAAGGAGACCAAACCAGTCAATCCTAAGGAAATCAGTCCTGAATATACATTGGAAGGACTGATGCTGAAGTTGAAGTTCCAATAGTTTGGCCACCTGATGTGAAGAACTGAGTCATTGGGAAAGACCCTGATGCTGGCAAAGATTGAAGGCAGGAGGAGAAGGGGACGTCAGAGGATGAGATGGTTGGATGGCTTCACCTACTCAATCGACATGAATTTGAGCAAGCTTCGGGAGCTGATGATGGACAGGAAAGCTGCAGTCCATGGGGTCACAAACTGACTGAACTGAACTCACAGATCAGCTTCAGAACCACTCCCAGTGTAGCAAGGAGAAGGGGTGGCCCACCTACCAGATGTGAAGGAAGGGGTGGGTTCTGCAGGGCCACCTCACCTCGGCACCTGCTGGGAGGCTCCAGGACTCAGTATAGGCTAGGGTGCTCACAGCTGAGACAGGTCACAGGGTGTAGTGGGGAGGCATGGGTGGGAGGGGCTCTGAGCTGGTCACTCATGACCCTTCATGCCCCTCCTCACTCAAGGGTGCCCAGGGTGTCTCTTCCCCCAGTGATGAAAGGCAGAACCCTGACATTCACCCCTACCCCTGCCTCCCCAGGGAAGTTCACTAGAGACTTGGCACTTGGCTTGGGGCTGGTCACATGTTGGTGTCTGCCCTCACCCTCCAAAATGCCAGTGCCCAGAAGGGGAGCCAGGGCTCACCATGAACCTCATGGTTGGTGCAAACAGCACAGGTGCAGAGGGCTGCCTCAACGGGAGGGAGGCTTTACATCAGGGCAGAGAGCTTCCCACCACTGCATGAGCTTCCTGGGGTAGCGGTGACAAATGACCATATACAGAGGCTGTAAACAACAGAAGCCTATCCTTTCTCAGTCCTGGAGACCAGACAACTGAGATCAAGGTGTCCCAGTGCCACACTTCCTCCAGAAGCTCCAGGGAAGTGTCCTTCCTGCCTCTTCCCACTTCTGGGGCTCCAGGTGTCCCTGGGCTTGTGACCAGATCTCTCTCATCTCTGCCTCCATTTTCACCTGGTGTCTCCTTTGTGTCTGTGTCTCTCAGAAGGATGCTGTCATCAATTTAGTGCCACCCTGATCCAGGATGACATAATCCCCAGATCCATAACCAATACCTGCAAAGACCTACTTTCAAATAAGGTTCCATTCACAGATCCTGGGGTCATGACATGGGCATAGTGTTTGGGAGCCCCCCATTCACCCCACTCTAGCACAGATGCCAGCCTGCCTTCCTCAGGACAGCACTCACGCTGGTGATGTTCTGTCTTGCTGCACGGAGGCATCTTTTGTTTGTTACTGTAACTTAGTGGGGTTGGGTGGGGGGCCCTGCTGGCTGACCTCCTGGTCATTCCAGTGGCCACACTGTATGTGGGAGCATGGCCAGGGCTCCCTGTGTATACTCTACACTGACCACTCAGTGGTCAAGCGCCTGCACAGGCTGGACTGTTCCTTGAACAATTGCACCTTCTCGGATATCACGGTGCATGGCGTGTGGGCCTAGGCCATGATATGTGGACTTGCCTGAATGCTGGGAGCCTTCCTGCCTGCCCTGTAGCCTCCAGCCCCCGCCATAGACCCTCAAGTCCTGCTGTGGACACCCTCATCCAGTCGTGGACCCTTGTGCCTGCCATGGAGACCCCCATCCCATTGGCCCTGAAGAAGCTTGCTGGTAGGGGTGAGAACTTGGGTACGAAGAAGACAGGGCAGTGGCAAGCCTGGACTCCAGGCCTGTAGATCAACCTGCTTCTGTCCTATCCAGGTCAGTGCTCACTAAGAAGTCTACAGAAGCCATGTCATGGATCCATCTGCATGTAAAGAAAAACCTAGAGTTAAAGAGCCTATCAGCAGAGTGGAGAAGACCAAGCAGAAGTCAGCCCAGCAGGAGCGGAAGCAGACAGAGCAGGGGTCTGTGCCCTCAAGAGTTGTGACAGGACTGGGGCATCTGGGGAGCAGCTTGGTGGCTTCTGTGAACAGACGCAGCCCCCTGGAGAGTGAGCCAGCCCTGTGTCCACAGCACATGGGGCCCTGGAGGCTCGCTTTGTGAGCATGTAACCAGTCTTGAGTTAAGATGGCCCATTTGGAGCTTTACACAGTGGGAGGTGGGAGGGGGATTCAGGATTGGGAGCTCATATACACCCATGGTGGATTCATGGCAATGTATGGCAAAACCAATACAGTATTGTAAAGTAAAATAAAGTAAAAATAAACTTTTAAAAAAAAGAAGACTTTCATGTTATTCCTAAAACTGAATCAATCAGCACTAGGACCCACCCAAGGGAATTTCTCATGAGCAGGGACCAGGCCTGGGAACTGAGGGAGCCGGCCTCTTGGTGATGCACAGGGGCTAGAATGCCTCATTCCTGGGAGGTCATACAGACTCAGTTAACATCCACCCGGGGTCTCTTGTCCCTCTGGTTGATGGGCCCCAAGACCTTCCCTCCCTCCAAGCCCTTTTCTTGGAGGCTACCAGAAGTCCCTGAAGCTGTTGTACTTGGGGTTAGTTATGGTGAAGAATACAGAGTAAACTCAGTGAGGACAGAGGTGAGGAGCAGGGTCCAGCCTCCTCGGCTGTGGCAGCCCAGAGTACCACCTGAGTCCCAGGTGCAGGGTTTACTGGGCTCTATCACAGCAACATGGGGCCACCATGTGCCGGACCTTGGCCTTCCAGCCCCTGTGGGCAGCACAGGAAATGCTACCATGCACCATGCCATCAGCACAGACCAGCCTGGAGCGAGGTCCAAGGAAAAGGGCACACTTGTCAGACTGAAGGTGACCTCTGGAGCCAGGAGCAGAGGCCTGGCCTCTCTGTGGGTAGGTGACCCCACACCATACAAACCCTGGAGCACTGCCCATTCTGAGTGGTCAGCATGGGTGTAAATGGCCCATGTGCCTCAGCCTGTCACCACTGACTACACTGCCCTGCTCTGCTCACAGAGTGAGGCCAACAGAGGGACAACAGGGTGGGAACAAAGCCAGGTCATGGTCAGACTGGGTGAGAAAGTGTCCCAGGAGTGAGAACCCAGCTGCCCTTATCTGTGAGCCAATAGCAGACATCCACCCTTATGGCAGAAAGCGAAGAGGAACTAAAGAGCCTCTTGATGAAACTGAAAGAGGAGAGTGAAAAAGTTGACTTAAAGCTCAACATTCAGAAAACTAAGATCATGGTATCTGGTCCCATCACTTCATGGCAAATAGATGCGGAAACAGCGGCAGACTTTATTTTCTTGGGCTCCAAAATCACTGCAGATAGTGACTTCAGCCATGAAATTAAAAGATGCTTGCCCCTGGGAAGAAAAGTTATGATCAACCTAGACTGCATATTAAAAAGCAGAGACATTACTTTGACAACAAAAGTCCATCTAGTCAAAGCTATAGTTTTTCCAGTAGTCATGTATGGATGTAAGAGTTGGACTATAAAGAAAGTTGAGCACCAGAGAATTCACGGTTTGAACTGTGGTGTTGGACGAGACTCTTGAGAGTCCCTTGGACTGCAAGGAGATCAAACAATCCATTCTAAAGGAGATCAGTCCTGAACAGTCATTGGAAGGACTGATGCTGAAGCTGAAGCTCCAATAGTTTGGCCACCTGATGTGAAGAACTGACTCATTGGGAAAGACCCTGATGCTGGCAAAGATTGAAGGTAGGAGGAGAAGGGGACATCAGAGGATGAGATGGTTGGATGGCGTCATCAACTCAATGGACACGAGTTTGATTAAACTCTAGGTGTTTGTGATGGACAGGGAGGCCTGGCATGCTGCAGTCCATGGGGTTGCAAAGAGTTTGACAGAACTGAGCAATAGTCATGTCAACCCACATCTCCCATGGGGCCGAGTTTCCCAAGTCCTGGGGCAGGGTCATGCCTGTGTATACAGCAGGATGCACTGCAGTGCATGCAGAAGGTGTGACGTCTGCCCTTGCCATGGCAGTAGGGGCCTGGCAAGGGTGGAGCATCCCAACAGGACACAGGGCCGACCGTGAGAAGGGTGTTGGGGTGAAGCATTTAGGAGCATTTGGAGGCAACCCTCACCTCCAAATGTCAGCGCATGAATGAGGACACTGATCAATGGTGGGCAGGAAGGGGAGCCAAGGGAGGGTCCTGGGTCATCCCTGAGGCTGGATGAGGGGTGTGGAGGTGCGAGTGTCAGAGCTGGTCCCTGCTGGGCAGTACCGAGCCCCACACCCATGGAAACCACCTGGTGTCCAGCTAGAACCCAGCCAGGAAGACCAGGGAAGCCCATCCACACTGCTGCAAACACTGATGTGAGGCGTTCACTCGCCTCTTCACCTGGCACAGAAAAGGGCCAAATGAACTGGAAAGAGGGGATTGAGGCAGGAAGTGTGGGTGCTTGGAGCCTAGAGAGGAGGGTTTCCAAATAAGGGGGTGAGGCCGTGGGGAGCAGGAAAGGGGTGGGGGCGGAAGGGGGACAGTCAGTGAGTGCCTAGCACTGGAGCACGTCCACCCTCCCTCAGGCCGGCACCCTTTCCTGAAGGCAGGGTCTACCAACACAGAGGCCCCTGGAAGGGGATTGCTGTCTGGATGGTTTCCTGAGGCTGGATGCTTGTGGGGACAAGGGCCAGCCTGGTGGCCCCGGTGAAGACAGCACTCTCTCTGAGGGAATGAGGTGGACACTCAGTCCCAGTCTGTGGGCGATTTAGTCCACTAGGGGTCACGTCTCTTCCTGGGCGTCCCTGGGGCTTTATCGTCACTCCATGGGGTACAGGAGGGCAGGGATGGATCCGTCCTGCTGCAGCTGTGCCTGCGCTCTCTGGGAGGACCACTCTGGCCCATAGATTCAAAGGCTTCAGTCACCACTGCTCTCTTGACACCCTCTTCCAAGGACGAGGCACAAGGACCTACCCTCTGAAACGGGGTGCCTGGGTTGGGGGGCTCATGGGTCACTTCTCAGGTGACCACACTCAGGTCAGGAGGTGGGATGGGGGTAGACTGCAGGCACTTGCCGTGGTCACTGCACCACTGTGGTGTCTTTCTCGGGCCTGAGATGCCCAGTGGATTGGGGGGGGGCATTGGTAGCCATACCACAGGGAAGAGTGGAACAGGGGTCCTGGATCCCTCCTCCCTCCTCCAGGAAGAGGGGGTTACATCCAGAGGAAGGCAGCTAGTGACGGCCCTGGGTTTCCACAAGCACAGTACCCTGCCCCACACAGGCCAGGTTTGGGATTCCTGTGGCCCCGTCATCAGATGGGTGTGTTGGGGGCGTGTGGAAAGTGTAATAGGGGACACTACCCCTCAGGCTTGGAGCCCGAGACCCAGGTGTTGGGGGCCAGCTCCTCGTGTGGGTTCTGTGGTCAGTCAGTCCCAGGTCTCACCCTGCCCATCTCTGTCTCTGCCCTCACCTTGCCTTCTCCCCCATGAAAACTGCACCCCCTCACCCCCACTCTGCACAAGTCAGTGACCTCATCTCAACCTGGGCAGCTCTGCGGTGGCCCATCTGCACACAAAGCCCCATTCTGAGGTCCTGAGGAGTCTATCTTCCTGGGGCCTCTAGAGATGACAAATCCTGATGGTCAATGCAGCTTGTGGGGACATGGGGGGAGGTGGGAGTTCCAAGGCTGGAATCCAGGAGCCTCATGGAGGAAGCAGTGTCCTGACTCTGGGAGGATGGATGAATAGGTCACGGCAGAAGGGAGGCCAAGTGGGGACTACCCCTGCCCTCTGGGGAGTGAGCAGTCTCTAGAGGGCCAGGCAGAAGCTGGCCGGATGGGGAGGTCAGAGGTGAGTGGTCTGCTGTGCAACATGGGGCATCACGTAATGCCAACCATAACCCATAACCTATAACCGAGCCTGCACATAAGTCCCAGCCCTAATATTAATGCTCCAAACCACCAACACCAAGCCAAAGCTAATCAAATCACACAGTTCCGATCAGTTCAGTTGCTCAGTTGTGTCTGACTCTTTGCGACCCCATGAATCGCAGCACGCCAGGCCTCCCTGTCCATCACCAACTCCCGGAGTTCACTCAGACTCACCTCCATCGAGTCAGTGATGCCATCCAGCCATCTCATCCTCTGTCATCCCCTTCTCCTCCTGCCTGCAATCCCTCGCAGCATCAGAGTCTTTTCCAATGAGTCAACTCTTCGCATGAGGTGGCCAAAATACTGGAGTTTCATCTTTAGCATCATTCCTTCCAAAGAAATCCCAGGGCTGATCTCCTTCAGAATGGACTGGTTGGATCTCCTTGCAGTCCAAGGGACTCTCAGGAGTCTTCTCCAACACCACAGTTCAAAAGCATCAATTCTTCGGTGCCCAGCCTTCACAGTCCAACTCTCACATCCATACACTACCACAGGAAAAGCCATAGCCTTGATTAGATGGACCTTAGTCAGCAAAGTAATGTCTCTGCTTTTGAATATGCTATCTAGGTTGGTCATAACTTTTCTTCCAAGGAGTAAGGGTCTTTTAATTTCATGGCTGCTATCACCATCTGCAGTGATTTTGGATCCCCCCCAGAAAAGTCTGACACTGTTTCCACTGTTTCCCCATCTATTTCCCACGTAGAAAATTGCAAATCAAAACTACAGTGAGGTATCATCTTACACCAGACAGAAAGGTCATCATCAAAAAGTCTACTTAAATGCTGGGGAAGGTGTGGAGAAAAGGGAACCTTCTTATGCTGCTGGCAGGAATGAAAACTGATACAACCTCTAGAGATTGTAGGAGATTCCTTAAAAAAAAACTAAGAACAAAACTATCATACAACCCAGCGATCCCACTACTTGGCATATACCCTGAGGAAACCATAATGGAAAAAGACACATGTACCCCAGTGTTCATTGCCACACTATTTACAATAGCTAGGACATGGATGGAACCTAGATGTCCATCAGCAGATGAAAGAATAAGAAAGTTGTGGTATACATACACAATGGAATATTACTCAGCTATAAAAAGGAACACATTTGAGTCAGTTCTAATGAGTTGGATGAACTAGATCCTATTGTACAGAGTGAAGTCAGAAAGAGAAAGACAAATACCACTTATTAATATATATATGTGGGAGAAGGAAATGGCAACCCACTCCAGTATTCTTGCCTGGAGAATCTCAGGGACAGTGGAGCCTGGTGGGCTGCTGTCTATGGGGTTGCACAGAGTCAGACACAACTGAAGCGACTTAGCAGCAGCAGCAGCAGCAGCATGTGGGATCTAGAAAGATGATACCAGTGATCCTACACACAAGTCAGCAAAGAAGACAAAAGCATAAAGAACAGAGTTTTGGGCTCAGTGGGAGGAGAGGGTCGGTTGATTTGAAAGAATAACATTGAAACATATACAGTACCATGTGTAAAATAGATAGCCAGTGGGAGTTTGATGTATGACACAGGGCACCAAAAGCCAGGGCTCTGTGACACCTGGGAGGGATGGAGTGCAGAGGGAGGTGGGAAAGGGTTCAGGAGGGAGGGGACACATGTATGCCTATGCCCAATTCATACTAATATATGGCAAAAACCATCACAATACTATAAAGTAATTATCTTCCAATTAAAATAAATAAAAATAAAAAACATCAAAATTGGTGAATTTTATATAGCAATTTTAATATTGAAGGTAGAAGGAAAAAAGGAACATTTTGGCATATTATACTTCATTATTTCAAGAAAGGTAAAACCTGAAGTGCAAAAAAAGCTTTGTACAGTGTATGGAGAAAGTGCTGTGACTGCTTCAATGTGTCCAAAGTGGTTTGTGAAGTTTCATGCTGGAGATTTCTCACTGGATGATGCTCCAGAGTCGTGCGGACCTGTTGAAGGCAACAGTGATCAAATAGAGACATTAATTGAGAACAGTCAACATTATACCCCATGGGAAATAGGTGACAAACTCAAAATATCCAAATGAAGTGTTGGAAACTATTTCCACTAACTTGGTTATATTAATCACTTTGATGTTTGGGTTCCACATGAGTTAAGCTAAACAACAACAACAACAGACTTCTTGACCATGTTTCCACAGGCGATTCTCTTCTTAAACATAACAAAAACATCTCATTTTTCAATTTATTTTCATAATTATATTTTATATATTTTATTTTACAGATGAAGAACCATCGTCAATTTTATAATAAATAAACATATCTAAATAAAAAAAAAAAACAAAAAAAAAAACAAATTGTGATGGGCGATGAAGAGTGAATACTGCACAAAAATATGGAATGGAAGAGACTGGAGCAAGTGAAATGAACCACCAACAACCACACCAAAGGCGGGTCTTCATCCAAAGAAGGTGATGTTGTGTAAATGGTGGAACTGGAAGGGAGTCTTCTATTATAAGCTCCCTCCAGAAAACTAAACGGTTAATTCCAACAAGTACTTTCAATTGGGCCAATTGAAAGAAGCACTCACATCATCCCAAAACATGACTAATCTTCCATCAGGACAACCCAAGGCCGTATGTTTCTTTGATAATCAGGCAAAAACTATTACAGCTTGGCTGAGTGTTCTGATTCATCTGCCATATTCAGCAGACATTACACCTTCAGATTTCCATTTATTTTGGTCTTTACAAAATTCTCTTAATGGAAAAAAATTTCAATTCCATGGAAGACTGCGAAAGGCACCTGGAATAGTTCTTTGTGCAAAAAGATAAAAAAGTTTTGGGAAGACAGGATTATGAAGTTACCTGAAAAATGGCACAAGATAGTGGAACAAAACGATGAATAAAAGTTCTTGGTGAAAATGAAAAATGTGTCTTTTATTTTTACTTAAAAACCAAAGGAAATTTTTGACCAACCCAATAAAATATTGTTTGTCATGGATACATCAATTTTTTTGCAAAGGAGAAGAAGGGAATTTTCTGGTGCTCTATGTTTAAGACTTGTTGTTTTCACTGAGAGGGCCTGACTTCAATCCCTGGTTGAGGAACTGGATCCTGCAAGCCAAAAATTAAATAAGTAAATAAATTTAAAAAGAAAAAATAATATCTTAAAAAAATATGAGTGTAGTCACATAAAAAGCAGATGTCACATGAAACTTGGAAGGGGTACAGGCTGAAAAGATAATATCTGCTGAAGTTTGACTGTCAAGTGGATCAGACAAATTGAGGAACTGGAGCAGAACAGCTGTAGCATACTACTGGAATGTTTATTTGTTTGTTTAGATAGGCTTTATTATTATTATTTTTTTAAAGAAGTTTTGAGTTCACAGCAAAATTAAGCAGAGTATGGAGAGGTACCATAATTCCCCTGCCTCTGTTATTCCCACGCCCATCCTCCCATTCCCACCATCCCAACCCAGTTGCTCAAAGCCTCCTGCTCCCCACCTATCCTATCAACATTCTGTGTGTCAGTTACTAGGGATGAATCTGCTTGAACACATCATGGTCACCAGAGTCCAGCATCTATATTAGGCATCATTCCTAGTGTTGCACATTCTATGGGTTTTGACAAATTTATCTCACCATGAATGTATCACACTGTATAATCTCCTGTCTTAAAAATCCTCTGTGCTTGACCTACTTGTCATTCCCCCACCCCTCAACTCGGCCACAAACTCCTGGCTATGCAGTGAGCTTTTCACTCTTTTCATGGTTTGCCTTTTGGGGAATGTCCTAGGTAGCTGGTATCCTGAACTTTGCCACTTTTCCAGATTGGCTTCTTCCAATGAGTAATATGCACTGAAGGCCCCTCTACTTGTCTCCTGGTGACTCCATATCTCATGTCTTTTCAGCGCTGAAGAACATCCTGTTGCATGAATGGGGCCCAGTCTATGTGTCCATTCACCTCCCAAAGGACACCTTGGTTGCTTTCAAATTCTGCCAGTTATGAATAAAGCTGCCATAAATGTCCTATATAGATTTCTGTAAGGATTAGGTGTAAGCATTCAACTCATTTGGGTCCACTGATACTAAGGAGTTTGAGGGCTGGATCAAATGGTAAGAATGTGTTTCATTTTTGGAGTTTCTGAAGATGGCAGCTGACAGCATGTCAGCATACTGAGGAATTAGGAACAAGGTAGAATTCAATGACGTCAGCAAGAAAGATGTCACCAAGACAAAACCACACTTCACCCTCTGAGGGTTGACAGCTTATCTTGAGAACCAAGTGGATACAAGACAGATGCACAGGAGAGAAGCATCCACATTTATTTCCCATGAGTTTTACGTGACCCAGGGCGCTCTGCTAAGGAAATGACGAAAGACCCAGAGAAGTGGCAAAACCTGAATGCTTTTCTGTTGGGTTGAACAAAGAGGGGTGGTTGTGAAAAAGGAAGTACATCATGTGGGGAGGCTAAGGAGGATGAGGATTATGTTCAACAAGGTCTGTTTGTACAGAATTCTCTTGTTCTCAACTCTCTGCCTTTGACAATCACAATGTCATTCTCCTTCCAGTGAATAAAGGACATATTCCATGGAGGTGAGGGTTGAAGTGTTCTCTTCTGCTTCCAGAAAGAAAGAGGGGAAGGCTCAGCACACCCTTCTTGCACTTGCTGTATTGACGGGATTGCTTTATTTTTGCTGTCTTTTAAAGTGTCTATGTGTATGTGTTAGTCACTCAGTCGTGTCTGACTCTTTGTGACTCCATGGACTGTGGCCTGCCGGGCTTCTCTGTTCATGGGATTCTCCAGGCAAGAATACTGGAGTGGATAGCCACCCCCGTCTCCAGGGGATCTTTCTGACCCAGGGATCAAACCTGGGTCTCCTGCATTGCAGGCAGATACTTTACTAACTGAACTAACTGGGAAGCCCCAAAGTGTCTGTAGCTCAAGACAATATTTTGGTTTCCTTTACATCTAAGTCCTTTACCTGGAGTTTGCTTGTGACAGGAGGAGGGACACCTTTTGCTGCCACGATGGGCTGGGCAGGCAGAGGAGGATAAAGTGGGTGCAGACCGGTATCTGCTCTTTTCTCATGTGCTAGGGAGATGATTCTGCTCTTGCTGGATTCTCTAATTTCTCCATGAACAATCTAGAAGATATCAGCTTAAAAGAGGAAGAAAAAAGGTCAGGAGAACATGGAGAAGATTGATGATAGATGTTGGGGTCTCTTAAGCAATGGTTTTGTGGAGGCACAGGCACATCCTCAATCTCTGGACCACCATGTTGATGGTGGATTTGGGGTGTCAGTCATTTTTGAAGGTACGGTGCCACCACTGTGGCACTTTGGGGCACTGTATCCAGCTCACCTGAGCAAGGTTGTTGTGCTAATATGAGACAGGGCTCACCAGGAATGGCATCATGCCAGAGAAAGGGATGCAGCAGTGAGTCATTGAGCTGAAGTACTTCTGAGAGAGTGACTCTGAAGTGGCTGAGGTAGAAGGAGACCAGCTGGAGATTTCTTGGCTTGTTTGATGAGTATCAGGTTGGGTGTTTTTATCTAGATAAGGAAAAAGAACTCTTCAAGGGGAGGTATTTGTACAAAGGATCTGGCAGGATGGGAGAGTGTGGGTCAGTCTATGTGCCAAGAAATTCAGAGAATCTGGAGAGGCTCAGAGTCAGTTTTTCTCAGAAATAGGCAGAGAGAGGAGTTGGCTTCAGTTATCACAAAGCTAATTGACATCCCAGCAGGCATAACAGAAGGTTCCCAGAACAAACTGATTTGCAGGAGGCAGTATGCCTAGAGCCCTCCACCCTCTGGCCTCAGCTCCCAGAGTGTATCTTTCACAGGAAAGATTTATTTCCTGCTTCCAAGGAGACAGACAGGAGATGGAACCCTTAACCTTACCCTTGAATTGTGCCCTTCATTGTGATGCTGGGGACGGGAGAAGGACTGGCCCCTGACTCGTTCAGGAAAATGCATTCTAGTCTCCTGTCTGGAGATGGAAGAGGAGGGATCCCCATCCTCCTAGTCACACCAAACTGGAATGAATTCTTGTCAACCTGAATTTTCAGCAGGAGAGAGGGAGTGTGTCAGGGAAAAGAGGGCGTGGCTCCAGATCTCCCTGTTTTTCAAAGATGTAGCTGACTTTTCAGATTGTTTCCTCATTTTTGTCTGCTCTTAAGTCAACTTCCAGGACCTGCAAAGGTCTTTTTCTTTTTTTTTTCACTAGCTTTGCCTGTTTACTAGGATATGGGTCAAAGTTGTTCTTGGTGTGTTCACTATTTACTCACTTCAGAAGCCACATTGAGCCATCAGAGAAACCGTGAATTTCAGAAAAGTTATAGCTAATCAGAAACCCAATGTTCATTATTCAAAATTATGTTTTTCCTGGAGCAAATAGTTACTGGAACCACAGAGTAAATAATAAAAGGTAATACCTCTACACTGTAACATTTAACATGGATTCATCTGAGCTTTATTTATTTACACACCTAGGTGAGCATCTGAACTGTTCCTTAGTGTGGGCAGCAAAAGTGTTCAATGAGCTCCCCCAAGGTGAGTGAGATGGGAGCATTATCTCTGCATTTAACACACACTAGGCTGAGTATTAGGCATTTAGAGCTATTGTGCCTTTTAATTATCTGAGTTATATGTATTACCAAACCAGGTTCGTTTTCCCCATAGTGCATGTGTCCTCAGACATGTTCGACTCTTTGTGATCCCGTGTAGTCTGACAGGCTGCCCTGTCAATGGGGTTTCCTAGGCAAGAACACTAGAGTGAGTTGCCATGCCCTCCTCCAGGGGATCTTCTCGACCCAGGGAAGAGGAGTTAGGATGTGTCCTGTGGATCAAGGGTAAGGGAGAAGAAGTAATGAAACACAAACCCTTGGGTGTTTGGTGTTTTTCCTGTCCCATTCCATTCTAATTGACAATCCATGCACAGGATTTTCCCTGAGGCTCTGCTTGTCTAAGGAACCAGAGTTGGACATGAAGAAATGCTTCTGCTTTGTGGCCACGTCCTATAACAGTAACTTTAAAACTAGTTCTCAAGGGCTCTTTCTATTCAAAAGGCCTGAGAGTCTGTAAATGACACCTGCCCTTCAAGTAACTTTGGTTCAGTTCAGTTCTGTTGCTCAGTTATGTCTGAGTCTTTGTGACCCCATGGACTGCAGCACGCCAGGCTTCCCTGTCCATCACCAACGCCTGGAGCTTGCTCAAACTCATGTCCATTGAGTTGGTGATGCCATTCAACCATTTCATCCTCTTTTGTCCCCTTCTCCTCCAGCCTTCAATCTTTCCCAGCATCAGGGTCTTTTCCAATGAGTCAGTTCTCATCAGGTGGCCAAAGTATTGGAGCTTCAGCTTCAACATCAGTCCTTTCAGTGGATATTCAGGACTGATTTCCTTTAGGATTGACTGGTTTGATATCCTTGCAGTCCAAGGGTAATGTCCTTGGGAGAATCATCAAACAAGAATTCAAAACAGGGCCCAATTTCAAGAAGCCATTTTCAAGAGGAACATTGTACTCACATTGTCTGAAGTCCAAAAGCACTTAGAAACATAACCCACATGACTACCTCCTAAAACGAGGCCAATCAAACCCACAAAGATGAATCATTTCATATTGCTCAGAAAGACCAGCATCAAAAAGATCTACTAAAATTAAGTTCCCCAGAGGGCTTAGGAAAAAAGGAATGATCCTTCTTCCCTCTTTCTTGGGATGTAAATGGGTAGAGGAACTTTTAAAAACAAACAGCTAAGCATAGGAGAACCTTCACTTCTGTGAAGTGAAGATATCTCCTGCCATATTGATAAACAAGAAATGTCACAGCCATCAGCAATTTCTGGTCTCCAAATGTGAATGAGGGCTCCCAAAACTGTGATCCAGCAGATGCTGCCATCTGCCATGGTGACTGCTGAGGAGCTGGGGGGACACAAGGAGCAAGGTGAACAAGGAAACAGAAATGGTCCCAGATAGTGCAAAGAAAGGAATGACTTCAGTGAGCCCAGAGGCTTGCATCTTGCCAAAAGTAGAATGTCAAACTCCTTAACTTGATACCTACTCTTTGATGTTCAGACCTCCTGTTGCCTTTGTTGCAATATTGCACATGGTCTGACTTCCCCTCCTACCTCCTTGCAGCAGTTTTCTCAGAACTACTGAGATGCTATGTTCCAGGCTCTGAGTCCTAAACATTCCAACAAAATAAAATAACTCTACTTTCAGGTTGTGACTACATATTTTAGAGGTTGACACTTCTGATTTGGCTATCCCACTCTCCCACTCCTGGGTTTAGATCCAGAGATCAGAATTCTACATATACACCCCTGTTTTCAGAGCAGCGTGATTTCCAAGAGCCAAGAAATCAGAATCAAAACAATTGTACAAAAACAGAAATTGAAGTCTAAGAAGTACACCTCTCCACCAGAATTATGCTAAATCATTTTTTTTGTTCTTCAGTCACTCAGTCATGTTTGACTGGTTGCAACCCCATGGATTGTAGCACTCCAGGCCTCCCTGTCCTTCACCATCTCCCAGAGCTTGCTCAAATTCATATCCATTGAGTTAGTGATGCCATCCAACCATCTCATCCTCTGTCATCCTCTTCTCCTCCTGCCTTCAATCTTTCTCAGAATCAAAGTCTTTTGTAATGAGTCAGCTCTTTGCACCAGGTGGACAAAGTATTGGAGCTTCAGCTTCAGCATCAGTCCTTCCAATGAATATTCAAGACTGATTTTCTTTAGGATTGACTGGTTTGATCTCCTTGCAGTACAGGGGACTCTTAAGAGTCTTATCCAACATGACAGTTCAAAAGCATCAGTTCTTTGGTGTTCAGCCTTCTTTATGGTCCAACTCTCACATCCATTCATGACTACTGGAAAAACCATAGCTTTGACTAGATGGGCCTTTGTTGGTAAAGTAATCTCTCTGCCTTTTAATATGCTGTATAGGTTAAGACGAGGTGGCAAGAATACACAGAAGAACTGTACAAAAAAGATCTTCCTGACCTGGATAATCACGATGGTGTGATCAATCATCTAGAGCCAGACATCCTGGAATGCGAAGTCAAGTGGGCCTTAGAAAGCATCACTATGAACAAAGCTAGTGGAGGTGATGGAATTCCAGTTGAGCTATTTCAAATCCTGAAAGATGATGCTTTGAAAGTGCTGCACTCAATATGCCAGCAAATTTGGAAAACTCAGCAGTGGCCACAGGACTGGAAAAAGTCAGTTTTCATTTCAATCCCAAAGAAAGGCAATGCCAAAGAATGCTCAAACTGCAGCACAATTGCACTCATCTCACACACTAGTAAAGTAATGCTCAAAATTCTCCAAGCCAGGCTTCAACAGTATGTGAACTTCCAGATGTTCAAGCTGGTTTTAGAAAAGGCAGAGGAATGAGAGATCAAATTGCCAACATCCGCTGGATCATGGAAAAAGCAAGAGAGTTCCAGAAAACATCTATTTCTGCTTTATTGACTATGCTAACGCTTTTGACTGTGTGGATCACAATAAATGTGGAAAATTCTGAGAGAAATACCAGACCACCTGACCTGCCTCTTGAGAAACCTGTATGCAGGTCAGGAAGCAACAGTTAGAACTGGACATGGAACAATAGACTGGTTCTAAATAGGAAAAGGAGTACGTCAAGGCTGTATATTGTCACCCTGTTTATTTAACTTATATGCAGAGTACATCATGAGAAACGCTGGACTGGAAGAAACACAAGCTGGAATCGAGATTTTTGGGAGAAATATCAATAACCTCAGATATGCAGATGACACCACCCTCATGTCAGAAAGTGAAGAGGAACTAAAAAGCCTCTTGATGAAAGTGAAAGAGGAGAGTGAAAAAGTTGGCTTAAAGCTCAACATTCAGAAAACGAAGATCATGGCATCTGGTCCCATCACTTCATGGGAAATAGATGGGGAAACAGTGGAAACAGTGTCAGACTTTATTTTTGGGGGCTGCAGAATCACTGCAGATGATGACTGTAGCCATGAAATTAAAAGACACTTACTCTTTAGAAGAAAAGTTATGACCAACCTAGATAGTATATTCAAAAGCAGAGACATTACTTTGCCGACTAAGGTCCGTCTAGTCAAGGTTATGGTTTTTCCAGTAGTCATGCATGGATGTGAGAGTTGGACTGTGAAGAAAGCTGAGCACTGAAGAATTGATGCTTTTGAACTGTGGTGTTGGAGAAGAGTCTTGAGAGTCCCTTGGACTGCAAGGAGATCCAACCAGTCCATTCTGAAGGAGATCAGCCCTGGGATTTCTTTGGAAGGAATGATGCTAAAGCTGAAACTCCGGTACTTTGGCCACCTCATGCGAAGAGTTGAGTCATTGGCAAAGACTCTGATGCTGAGAGGGATTGGGGGCAGGAGGAGAAGGGGACGACAGAGGATGAGATGGCTGGATGGCATCACTGACTCGATGGACGTGAGTCTGAGTGAACTCCGGGAGTTGGTGATGGACAGGGAGGCCTGGCGTGCTGCAATTCATGGGATCGCAAAGAGTCAGACACGACTGAGCAAGTGAACTGAACTGAACTGACAGGTTGGTCATAACTTTTCTTCCTAGGAGCAAGCACATTTTAATTTCATAGATGCAGTCACCATCTGCAGTGATTTTGGAGCCCAAGAAGATAAAGTCTCTCACTGTTTCCACTGTTTCCCCATCTAGTTGCTATGAAGTGATGGGGCCGGATGCCATGATCTTAGTTTTCTGAATGTTGAGTTTTAAACCACATTTTTCACTCTCCTCTTTCACTTTCATCAAGAGGCTCTTTAGTTCCTCTTTGCTTCTACCATAAGGTTGTTGTCATCTGCATATCTGAGGTTATGGCTATTTCTCCTGGCAATCTTGATTCCAGCTTGTGCTTCATCCAGCCCAGAATTTCACATGATGCACACTGCACTTAAGTTAAATAAGCAAGGTGACAATATGCATCCTTGTTGTACTCCTTTCCCAATTTGGAACCAGTCCATTGTTCCATGTTCAGTTCTGTTTCTTTTTGACCTGCATACAGATTTCTCAGGTGGCAGGTAAAGTGGTCTGATATTCCCATCTCTTGAAGAATTTTCCAGTTTGTCGTGATTCAGTGAAGTGAACCAATGAAGTGAATTCAATAAAGTGAATTTAGTGTAGTCAATGGAGCAGAAGTAGATGTTTTTCTGGAATTCTCTTGCTTTTCCAATGATCCAGTGGATGTTGGCAATTTGATCTCTGATTCTTCTGCCTTTTCTAAATCTAGCTTGAATATCTGGAAGTTCAAGTTCCTGAAGAGATCTCTAGTCTTTCCCATTCTATTGTTTTCCTTTATTTCTTTGCGTTGATCACTGATGAAAGCTTTCTTGTCTCTCCTTGCTATTCTTTGGAACTCTACATTCAGATGGGTATATCATTCCTTTTCTCCTTTGCCTTAGCTTCTCTTCTTTTCTCAGCTATTTGTAAGGCCTCCTAAGACAAGCATTTTGCCTTTTTGCATTTCTTTTTCTTGGGGATGGTCTTGATCACTGCCTCCTGTATAATGCTGTGCACCTCTGTCCACAGTTCTTCTGTTTATCGGATCTAATCTCTTGAATCTATATGCCACTTCCACTGTATAATCATAAGGGACTTGATTTAGGTCATACCTGAATGGCCTATTGGTTTTCCATATTTTCTTCAATTTAAGTCTGAATTTGGCAATAAGGAGTTCATGATCTGAGCTGCAATCAGCTCCTGGCCTTGTTTTTGCTGACTGTATAGAGCTTCTCCATCTTTGGCTGCAAAGAATATAATATGATTTTGGTATTGACCATCTGGTGATGTCTGTGTGTAGAGTCATCTCTTGCGTTGCTGCAAGAGGGTTTTGTATTCTCTTGGCAAAACTCTGTTAGTCTTTGCCCTGCTTAATTTTTCACTCCAAGGTCAAACTTGCCTGTTACTCCAGGTATCTCTTGACTTCCTACTTTTCCATTTATAGTCCCCTATTTTGAAAAGGACATTTTGCTATTGTTGTTAGTTCTAGAAGGTCTTGTATGTCTCCATAGAACTGTTCAATGTCAGCTTCTTCAGCATTAGGGGCATAGACTGGGATTACTGTGATATTGAATGGTTTGCCTGTGCACAAAGAAAGAGAGATGATTTTGTGTTTTTGAGATTGTATCAAAGTACTTCATGTCAGACTCTTTTGTTGACTATAAAGGCTACTCCATTTCTTCCAGTGCATTCTTGCCCATGGTAGTAGATATAACGGTCATCTGAATTAAATTTGCCCATTCCAGTCCATTTTAGTTCACTGATTCCTAAAATGTGGATGTTCATTCTTGCCATCTCCTTGACCACTTCCAATTTACCTTGATTAATGGACCTAACATTCCAGATTCCTATGCAATATTGTTCTTTCCAGCATATGAACCAGAGATCAAATTGCCAATATCCACTGGATCATAGAAAAAGCAAGAGAATTCCATAAAAACATCTACTTCTGCTTCATTGACTATACTAAAGCCTTTGACTGTGTGGATCATAACAAACTGTGGAAAATTCTTCAAGAGATGGGAATACCAGACCACCTGACCTGCCTCCTGAGAAGTCTGTATGCAGGTCAAGAAGAAACAGAACCAGACTTGGAAGAACAGACTGGGTCCAAATTGGGAAAGGAGTATGTCAATGCTGTATATTGTCACCCTGCTTATTTAAGTCATATGCAGAGTTCAGTTCAGTTGAATTCAACCACTCAGTCATGTCCGACTCTTTGCGATCCCATGGACTGCAGCATTAGAAATGTGTGCTGGATGAAACAGAAGCTGGAAGCAAGATTTCCAGGAGAAATATCAATAACCTCAGATATGCAGATGACACCATCCTTATGGCAGAAAGTGAAGAGGAACTAACGAGCCTCTTGATGAAAGTTAAGGAGGAGAGTGAAAAAAGCTGGCTTGACACTCAACATTCAAAAAACTAAGATCACGACATCTGGTACCATCCCTTCATAGCAAATAGATGGGTAAATAATGGAAACAGTGAGAGACTTTATTTTATTGGGCTCCAAAATGACTGCAGATGGTGACTGCAGCCACGAAATTAAAAGACGCTTGCCCTTTGGAAGCAGCAAATTAATAAGCAGAAACATTACTTTGATGATGGAGATCCATCTAGTCAAAGCTATGGTTTTTCCAGTAGTCACTTATGTATGTGAGAGTTGGCCCATAAAGAAAGCTGAACGCCAAAGTATTGATGCTTTTGAACTGTGATTTGGAGAAGACTCTTGAGAGTCCCTTGGAGTGCAAGGAGATCCAACCTGTCTATCCTACAGTTCTGAATATTCATTGGAAGGACTGATGCTGAAGCTGAAATTCCAATACTTTAGCCACCTGATGTGAAGAACTGACTCATTTGAAAAGACCCTGATATTGGGAAAGATTTAAGGCAGGAGGAGAAGGGGACAACAGAGGTGATGTCGTGGTTGGATGATATCACCAACTCAATGGACATGAGTTTGAGCAAGCTTGGAATTAGTGATGGACAGGGAAGCCTGGCATGCTGCAGTCCATGAGGTCACAAAGAGTTGGGCACAACTGAGAGACTGAACTGAACTTAATAGACACTGATGAAAGAAACCAAATGATCACTGATGAAAGAAATAAAAGATCACATTGACACATGAAGAGATATTCCATGTTTCTGGGTTGGAAGAATCAATATTGTAAAAATGATTATGCTATCAAAGATAATCTACAGATTCAAAGTGATCCTTATCAAATTACCAATGGAATTTTTCACAGAATTAGAACAAGAAAATTTCACAATTCATATGAAAGTGCAAAAGACCCTGAATAGCCAACAGAATCTTGACAAAGAAGAATGGAGTTGGAGGGATCAGCCTTTCTGGCTTCAGACTACATACAAAGCTACAGTCGTCAGATACTATGGTACCAGCACAAAAATAGAGATATAGACCAATGGAACAAGACATAAAGCCCAGAGACAACCCCACATACTTATTTTTGATGAAGAAGGCAAGAGTTTACAACAGGTCTAAGATAGACTCCTCAGTAAGTGGTGCTGGGAAAACTGGATAGCTATGTGTAAAACAATGAAATTAGAACACTTAACACCTTACTCAAAGATAAACTAAAAAATGGATTAAAGACCTAAATGTAAGACCAGAAACTATAAAACTCTTAGAGGACAACATAGGCAAAACACTTGATGACATAAATCACAACATCCTCTATGACCCAGCTCCTAGAGTGATGGAAATAAAAACAAAAACAAGTGGGATCTAATTAAACTTAAAGCTAATGGACAGCAAGGAAACCATAAACATGGTGTAATGACAACCCTTAGAATGGGAGAAAATAATAGCAAATGAAACAGCTGACAAAGAATTAATTTTCAAAATATACAAGCAGCTCATACAACTCAATACCAGAAAAACAAACAACCCAATTAAAAAGTAGGTAGACGACCTAAACAGAAATTTCTCCAAAAAGACATACAGATGGCTGACAAACACATGAAAAGATTATCAACATCACTCATTATTAGAAAAATGCAAATCAAAACTACAGTGAGATATCCCCTCACACCAGTCAGAAGGGTCATCAAAATGTCTAGAAACAATAAATCCTGGAGAGGGTGTGGAGAAAAGGGAATGCTCTTGCACTGTTGGTGGAAATGTAAATTGGTACAGCCAATATGGAAGACGGTATGGAGATTCCCTAAAAAGCTAGGAATAAAACCACTATATGACCCAGCAATTCTATTCCTAGGCATATAGCATGAGGAAACCTAAGTTGAAAAAGACACACGTACCCTAGTGTTCATTGCAGCACTATCTACAATAGCTAGAACATGGAAGCAACCTAGAAGTCCATGGACAAATGATGGATAAAGAAGTTGTGGTAAGTATATACAATGGAATGTTACTCAGCCATAAAAAGGAAAGCACTTGAGTCAGTTCTAATGAGGTGGATGAACCTAGATCTGATTATACAGAGTGAAGTAAGTCAGAAAGAGAAAAACAAATATTGTAACTAATGCATATATATGGAATCTAAAAGAATGGTAGCAAATTACTTGCAGGGCAGCAATAGAGACAGACACAGAGAACAGATTGATAAACATGGGGAGGGGGAAGAAAGAGAGGGTGGGTTGTATGGAGAGAGTAACATGGAAACTTACATTACCAAGTGTAAAATTGATAGCCAATGGGAATTTACTGTGTGACTCAGGAAACTCAAACCGGGGCTTGCTAACAACCTAGAGGGGTAGGTAGGGAGATGGGAGGGAAGTTCAAGAGGGAGGGGACATGTATATATATATATACACACACCTATGGCTGATTCAGGAGAAGGCAACGGCACCCCACTCCAGTACTCTTGCCTGGAAAATCCCATGGACGGAGGAGCCTGGTAGGCTGCAGTCCATGCGGTCGTGAAGAGTCAGACACGACTGAACGACTTCACTTTCATTTTTTGCTTTCATGCACTGGAGAAGGAAATGGCAACCCACTCCAGTGTTCTTGCCTGGAAAATCCCAGGGATGGGGGAGCCTGGTGGGCTGCCGTCTATGGGTCACACAGAGTCGGACATGACTGAAGTGACTTATCAGCAGCATAGCTAATTCATGTTGGTGTTTGGCAGAAACCAACACAATTCTGTAAATCAATTGTTTATCCTTCAACTGATAAATAAATAAATTTACAATTTAAAATAAAAAGAGATTCTTTCATGCCTCTTTGCTTTCTGCCATTAAATTGTTATCATCTGCATATCTGAAGTTGTTGATGTTTCTCCTGCCTATCTTGATTTCTGTTTGTAACTCATCCAACCTGATATTTGTCATGATGTGTTCAGCATATAGGTTAAATAAACAGGGTGACAGCAGAGAGCCCTATTGTACTCCTTTCTCAAGCCTGAACCAATCAATTGTCCCATTCAGGGTTCTAACTGTTGCTTCTTGACCCTCGTACAGGTTTCTCAGGAGACGGGTAAGATGGTCTGGTATTCCCATCTCTTTAAGAACTTTCCACAGTTTGTTATGATACCCACAGTCAAAAGGCTTTAGTGTAGTCAATGAAACAGAGGTAGATGTTTTTCCAAAATTTCCTTGCTTTCTTTACGATTCAGTGAATGTTGGAAATTTTAGGTATTTACTCAACATAAATATCTAAAACATATAAAATATATAAAAGAATTTTGCTTTAAAACTGTATAATCATGGTCTCTTGGGGAAAAGGCAGAGTGTTGGACTGGAATTTCTAATCACAAATGTCACAGTAAATCCCTTAAAGATGATTAAATATTGTAAGTCATAACATTTCACTATGTTAATGCTCACATGTAGAAATTAATCATGTTATATATGCACACATTTATGTATATATATATATTGTATTGTATATATACATACATACATTATACATATATACAATACATACATACATATATACATACACACACATACATACATACATACATATATACAATACATACATATATATTGTATATATATACATTATATATAATATATATATTGTATATATTATGTGTGTATATATATATATATATTTATGTGTATATATATATATATTTTAGTAGTGATCACCACCACATGGCACCAGATAATGATACAGGGAGTTCACAATTTCTTCTGGGATTTTCAGAAGAATTAGAAGTGCAGCCCTTCATATTTGGTCTTTTATTCTCCATGTACCTGATGGATGTTTTTGGAAACCTGATTATCATCCTGGCTGTCATCTCAGACTGCCACCTGCATACACCCAAGGTCTTCTTCCTCTCCAACTTGTCCTTTGTAGATATCTGTTTCACTTCTACTACTATCCCAAAGATGCTGCGGAACATCCAGACCCAGAGCAAAGTCATTTCCTATGAAGGTTGCATCACTCAAATGTATTTTCACATACTTTTTGTAGAGTTGGACAATTTAATCCTTACTGTGATGTCCTATGACTGCTTTGAAGCCGTCTGCTAACTCCTGCATTACATAGTCATCATGAACCCTCTTCTCTGTGGACTGCCCATTCTGGTGTCCTGGATGCTAAGTGCCCTGAATTCCTTGTTACAAAACCTACTGGTACTGAGGTTGTCCTTCTGCACAGTCTTGGAAATCCCCTACTATTTCTGTGATTTCAAAGAGGTAATCCAACTTGCCTGTTCTGACACCTTTCTTAATAACATTGTGATGTATTTTGCAGTTGGACTAATTGGTGGTATCCCTCTGGCTGGTATATGCTTTTCATACTCTAAGGTAGTTTCTTTTGTTTGATAATTTCTTTACAGAATTATGTTGTTTTCTGTCAAACCTCAGCATGAATCAGTCATAGTTATATATTGTCTGTAGACTTTTGGATGGTGGCCATTCTGACTGTTGTGAGATGATACCTCATTGTGGTTTTGATTTGCATTTTTCCGATGAGTGATGTTGAGCATCTTTTTATGTGTTTACTAGCCAGCTCTATGTATTCTTTGGAGAAATATCTGTTTAGTTCTTTGGCCCACTCTTTGATTCAGTTGTTCATTTTTCTGGTATTGAGCTGCATGAGCTGCTTTTATATTTTGGAGATTAATTCTTTGTCAGTTGTTTCATGTGCTATTATTTTCTTCCATTTCTGAGGGTTGTCTTTTCACCATGCTTGTAGTTTCCTTCATTGTGTAGAGGTTTTAAGTTTGATTAGGTCCCATTTGTTTACTTTTGTTTTTATTTCTATTATTCTGGAGGGTGGGTCTGAGAGGGTCTTGCTGTGAGATAGTTTCTTCCATTTGTGTAATCACATCAGCTCAGGGGACGTATAAAGCGTTTTCCACCTGTGTATCTCACCTCTCAGTTGTCTCCTTATTTTATTTCTCTGGCTTAAGAGTGTACCTTAGCTCTGCTGTTTCCCATAGGTCACACTCAAGTGCAACAGCCTTGGTGATGTACATAGTGGTCACACCTATGTTGAACCCCGTCCTCTATAGTCTGAGAAATAAAGACATAGAGCAAACTCTGAAAAGATTCATTGGGATATCAGCTATAAAAGGGCCAATTGTTCTGGGATGAAAGAAGTGTTGGTTACTGCAGTGCTCAAAATATTAGAGGTAGAAATTCTGATTCTTGATCAGAATCTGGCAAGAACCCTTGCTCTTTATTACTTGTTTTTTCCATTTCTTTGGTTTCACCTTCTTCATACAATTTAAATAACTCACTTCATTAAGCTTTCTTTTTGGTCTTATATATGGACAGTTTTCCATTTTTTCCTATTCTTCTGATTTCCCTAAGATTTTCCAAAATGAATGAGAAATATTTGGAAATTTCTATTTATTTCATAGGAAAAGTTGTATTTCTTACATTTTTTTCTTGTGACATCTATATTCCCAAGTACGTTTTTATAGCTTCTGTAAAAATTATCTATAGCCTTCAACTGCAGCGTAAACTCTGAAACCAACCAATATTTTCACTTTGGGTCTGTCATTTTTTCCTCCATCATCACCTTGACTGTTCTTCCTGATAATATCAAGTTTATTAATTCTACTGAGTTTTGCAACTGGTCTCCTGGTCTTATATATTTATTTGGCCTGAATATCCAATATCTATCATAGTCACCTATAAAAAATGATCATCAAATGTGTATCTCCTGTAGAATCTATAATGAATGATAAATGTGAATAAGTAGATTGACCTAATTGTCTTATTGTCAGAGATGAACTTAAATATGTGGTATTTTAAACTTCACATTTCATTACTGTGTAAAAATTTATTTCCATCCATACATGTACTCATGGAGGAAAGAAAAATCGGTGTCCAAGTGTGAGGGCTTTTGTGTATTGGGGTGAATGATTGGTTGGTGTATTGTGTGTGTGTGTGTTTTATTGATCATTTCTTTATTGCTTCAAAAATTCCCGTTCTACCTACAGTTTTGACTATACTATTGCTCTGAACAAAGGACTTTCTCTTCTAAATTTTGTCATAGCCACTAAAGAATTAAACATAGTAAATGAACAATATCAAGGTAAAAGCTTGCATAACTCCTTCATGCTCAGGAATTTTCAATCTTCATGATCAAAGGCTGACTCATGAGAAAGCTTAAATTTCTACCCAATCACATGATTTCAGTATCATCATTTATTTCTACACAACATGCTTGTTCTTTCAACCTCTCCAAGTTTCTTTCAGCTGAATGATAGTCTAGTTATCTGAAATAAATTTAAATAATAATTGAATATAGCCTCTAAATCAAAACATATAGCAAAAATAAAAAGTAGTAGATCATTACATCTGCTCTCTTTGCTTTTTGCTTTGACTTTTATATCAGTTAGCTATTGCTGCATAACAAACTGTCCTAAATTATGTGGTTTATTACAGTGCCTTTATTATCAAATGGGATTATATGATGGAGTTGTTCTGATCAATTTTCAGATTCTCATGAGTCCATACAGGTGTGAGTCTCTACATTGGGTACATTACATGTTATCCTTTCACCTCAATGTGCTAAACACTACACCAATTTGCTTACCTCACACCAATAAATTAAAAAACAGTATACTTTCAAAAACGTCCCAGGGGATAAAGCACTGCATCTATATCTATATTAGATATTGGTTATATTCTACGCATATCACTTCGATTCTTTCATCTTATTAGTTTTCTCAGCCCAACTACAAACAGCCAGCCCCTGGAGTTCTTTGTCCAAGAGCTTTATCTGACAAACGGCTTTGTCTGGTCAGCCTCTGCTAACTTATTTCGTAGTTGCAGCAAAATAATACCCACTGAAATATATTTCTTCTCTTACACAAAATCACATCTTACCTAAAGTAATTCATCAAGATTTTACGTCAAACGTCGTCTGCTTGTATGGAGGTCTTTTCCAAGCAAGTTTTTTTTCTCACATTCTTGCCTCTTGTTGGAGGCTTCTGGTTTTCTTTAGGTGTCAAGCTAATTGGTTGCTCTGGAGTCTGCATTCCATGAGGTGAAACAGCTCCATGCCAAGAGAAACTTTTTGACCCATGATTTTGAGAGGGTAACAGGCAGGAAGTCCAGGGGTCTCCAAACGGAGGAAATAGCCTACAAGTGTCAGACATCTTTATCACTTTTAAGCGGCAGGAGGAAACAAACCAGGGATATTTTTTCCTTCTCTATACAAGTTTAAAAGGAGGTTTCTCTTAAAATACCCTGTTGCCATAATGACACCTGTTTTCACCTGAAGTTAACTATTCTCAAACCTAGAGATAACCAATGCCTTTTTCTTATGGAAATGTTTATCTTGAGCTATGCTAATGTACTATGCATTTACCCCAAACTCTGTCTTCAAGTTGGTTCCACCTTTTGGCTCAGAACCTACTTGACAAACCAGTATGTTATACTCAGATATTGTTCCTCTAATCTATGTAAATGAAACTATTTGTATGGTGATCTGCCCTTCTTCAAGATTCAAGTTAATCATTTTATGGCCCAGGATGAACTATTTGGTGCCAAGATTATCCCAAAATGCATCTTATGGGTGAGGGGCCTGGTGCCATTCTGAGTTTTAAGCCATTACTTTCTTTCATTAACAGACCGCTAGTGACTATATAACATCCAGCTGAAGACTAGCAGGGGAGTACTCATTCTGCCCCCTTCTGATGCCTATGTCGAAGCTTTCTCTATCTCCTTTATACTTTAATAAAACTTTATTACACAAAAGCTCTGAGTGATCAAGCCTCATCTCTGGCCCCGGATTGAATTCTTCTCCTCCAGGGGCCAAGAATCCCGGCATTGTGATTCAACAACAACCTTTCAATTTCACACACAGGGGAAAGTTAGAGCATATGAGCGAGAGCCCAGCTTCCCCAGCTGTGTAGAAGACCTAGTTCTTTTATGCTAACTGAGAAAACTGATGTGAGCTCCATCACAAGCAGGGGAGGAGAGGGACTGAATGAACAGTAGTCAAGATTCTCAGAGGGCATCAAAAGTAAGTAGATTCTATGTCACAAACTCTGTCAGGAAGCCCAGCAATGAGTCCCTGAGAGCCCTCACCTCTGGATCACTCTGACAAGGCTACAGACATCATGAAGAGTCAATGCACTTCATCTGCAACTCCACCACACCCTAACACACACATAATGGAGGGCTCCCTAGGCACCCTGGGGGCATCAAGAATGAGCCTTTGCAGAAGGCTGATGAGCACGTGCAGAAATCAAACCAGGATCTACTAGGATGGGACAAAAACCACAAAAGTTTCAATGTATATCATCATCCTTGAGAAAGCAAACAGAAGTATGTTGACAGCTTGACTGACTTTGCAGGACCAGAGAAAGTATACAGTCATGAGAAAAACCTCCAACCAAAATAAGAGGGAAAAAGAAGTGTGGAGCAGGAATATCCATAGAAAACTGACAGTATATCAGAATCTCTAACAGGGCTGAGTGAAGGTCTTTCTCTCCGGAGCAGTCATCAAAGACTGGAGGAAGTAAATGCTTCTTCATCAATGAACACAGCAATACAAATTTTAAAGTATCATATAAAATCATGGAAATATGTACAGAAATGGATCAGAAAATTCCAAAAAAGAAAAGTCCAGGGCTACATCATTGCACCAGTGAATTCTATGAAACATTTTAAAAAGTTAATGTTGAGCCTTCTCAAACTTTTACAAACAATTGCAGAGGAGTGAGAAGTTTCTAATTCATTTTTTGATGCCAGCATTATTTTGATATTAAAGACTGACAAAGAGGCTACTTGAAAAGAAAACTAAGCAATTCACTGTAATTTATTTTTAGTTCCCTCAAGATACTGAGGAGGCTTCCATGTGCTTATTTGCTATTTGTGCATCTTCTTTTGGGAAAAATATTTCCATATCCTTTGAACAACTTTCCATATCCTTTGTCCATTTAAAAATTATTGAGGTATAACTGACATACAAAATTCTATTTGCTGAATGTACAAATAAAATGCGATATATCCATATAATAGAATATTCAGTTCAGTTGCTCAGTCATTCCCGACTCTTTGTGATCCCATGGACTGCAGCATGCTAGGCTTCCCTGTCCATCCCCACTCCTGGAGTTTACTCAAACTCATGTCCATCGAGTCAGTGATGCCACCCAGCCATCTCATCCTCTGTTGTCCCCTTCTCCTCCTGCTTTCAATCTTTCCCAGCATCAGGGTCTTTACAAATGAGTCAGTTCTTGCATCAGGTGGCCAAAGTATTAGAGTTTTAGCTTCAGCATCAGTACTTCAGGAATATTCAGGACTGCATTCCTTTAGGATGGACTGGTTGGATCTCTTTGCAGTCCAAGGGACTCTCAAGAGTCTTCTCCAACACCACAGTTCAAAAGCATTGATTCTTTGGCACTCAGCTTTGTTTATAGTCCAGCTCTCACATCCATACATGACTACTGGAAAAACCATAGCCTTGACTAGACAGACCTTTGTTGACAAAGTAATGTCTCTGCTTTTTAATATGCTGTCTAGGTTGGTCATAACTTTCCTTCCAAGGAGCCAAGCGTCTTTTAATTTCATGGCTGCAGTTACCATCTGCAGTGATTTTGGAGCCCAAGAAAATAAAGTCTGACACTGTTTCCATTGTTTCTCCATTTATTTGCCATAAAGAGATGGGACCAGATGCCATGATCTTAGTTTTCTGTATGTTGACATTTAAGCAAACTTTTTCTCCTCCCTCTTTCACTTTCATCAAGAGGCTCTTTAGTTCTTCACTTTCTGCCATAACGGTGCTGTCATCTGCATATCTGAGGTTATTGTTATTTCTCCTAGCAATCTTGGCTCCAGCTTGTGCTTCATCCAGTCCAGTGTTTCTCATGATGGACTCTGCACATATAGGTTAAATACGCAGGGTGACAATATACAGCCTTAATGTACTCCTTTGCCAATTTGGAACCAGTCTGTTGTTCCATGTCCAGTTTTAACTGTTGCTTCCTGACCTGCAAACAGATTTCTCAGGAGGCAGGTCAGGTGGTCTGGTATTCCTATGTCTTGAAGAATTTTCTACAGTTTGTTGTGATCCACACAAAGGCCTTGGCATAGTCAATAAAGCAGAAATAGATGCTTTCTGGAACTCTCTTGCTTTTTTTGTGATCCAGCAGATGTTGGCAATTTGATCTCTGGTTCCTCTGCCTTTCCTAAATCCAGCTCAAAAATCCCAACGTTCATGGTTCACATACTGTTGAAGCCTGGCTTGGAGAATTTTGAGCATTACTTTGCTAGCATGTGAGATGAGTGCAATTGTGTGGTAGTTTGAGCATTCTTTGGCATTGGGTTTCTTTGGGATTGGAATGGAAACTGACCTTTTCCAGTCCTGTGGCCACTGCTGAGTCTTCCAAATGTGCTGGCATATTGAGTGCAGCATTTTCACAGCATCATCTTTCAGGATTTGAAACAGCTCAACTGGTTCGTAGTGATGCTTCCTAAGGCCCACTTGTCTTCACATTCCAGGATGTCTCGCTCTAGGTGAGTGGTCACACCATCGCGATTATCTGGGTCATAAAGATCTTTTTTTGTATACTTCTTCTGTGTGTTCTTGCCACCTCCTCTTAATATTTTCTGTTTCTCTTAGGTCCATATTATTTCTGTCCTTTATCAAGCCCATCATTGCATGAAATGTTCCCTTGTTATCTCTAGGTTTCTTGAAGAGATCTTTCCCATTCTGTTGTTTTCTTCTATTTCTTTGCATTGAATGCTGAGGAAGGCTTTCTTATCCTCGTTGCTCTTCTTTGGAACTCTGAATTCAAATGGGAATATCTTTCCTTTTCTCCTTTGTCTTTAGTTTTTTTTCTTTTGTCAGCTATTTGTAAAGCCTCCTCAGACAACTATTTTGTCTTTCTTTTTCTTGGGGATTATCTGGATCCTTGCCTCCTGTAAATGTCATGAACCTCTTCCCATAGTTCATCAGGCACTCTGTCTATCAGATCTAATCCCTTGAATCTACTTGTCATTCCCACTGTATAATTGTAAGGGATTTGATTTAGGTCATACCTGAATGGTCTAGTGGTTTTCCTTACTTTATTCAATTTACGTCTGAAGTTGGCAATAAGGAATTCATGGTCTAAGCCACAGTCAGCTCCCAGTCTTGTTTTTGCTGACTGTATAGATCTTTTCCATCATTGGCTGAAAAGAATATAATCAATCTGATTTTTGTATTGACCATCTGGTGGTTACTGTGTGTAGAATATTTTATATATATATATATATATATATATATATATATATATATAGAATATGTATAGAATATTATTTGGTCATAAAAAGGAATGAAGTGCTTACTGATACATGTTTTAAAATGCATGGAACTTGAAAACGTTATTCTGAGTTAAGAAAATAGTTACAAAAGACCATATATCATATGATTTCATTTATTTGGAATGCCCAGAATAGAGAGATCAGTAGACAGAGACAGATTGTTAGCTGCTTAGGGATATAAGAAATGAGGAAGCAATAGATCAAGGACATAAGGTTTATTTTTGAGGTGGTGAAAAAGTTTTAATTTGTTGGTGGTTGCACAACCAGTAGATATACTAGAAAATGAATTGTACCTTTCAGATTGGTGAATTGTATGGCAGGTGAATTATATCTCAATAAAGCTGATTTTAAAAGTCTATAATTTTAGCTTTAAAAGGTAATTGCAGATCAATAACCCTAATGCATATACACAAAAATTATAAACAACACAGGGGCAAACTAAATAGAACAGCACATTAAAAGGATCATGCTCCATGATCACTTGGGCTTTATCCCTGGGACACAAGGATCATTCACTTAAGCAAATCAATAAATATAATACACCAAATTTTATAGAATTATATGTAAATATCATATGGTATTATAATGTTTAAAATCATTTGATGAACTTCAATATTTTTTTATGATAAAAATTCTACCTGAGTACAGAAGGAATGTACTCCAATAGTAAAATGTTCATATATGACAAGTCCACAACTGACATCATCCTGAGTGGCAAAATGTTGACAGATTTTACTTTATGATTAGAAACCAGACAAGAATGTCCAGTCTCATCACTTCTATTCAACATAGTACTGAAAATCCTAGCTGGAGCAAAGAGGCAAGAATATGGTGTCCAAATTGAAAAGAAAAAAAAATTGTGTTTGAAAACCCTAAAGGCTTCGCTGAGAAAGTCAGAATTCAAAATAAAGTAAATAAAATTGTAGGATAGGAAATCAATATGTAAATAACAGTATGTATGTATACTAACAATGAACAATCTAGAAAACATTAAGAAAGCTCTCTCCATTACAATAACATCAGAAAAGAATAAAAAATAGTTAGAAATCAATTTAACCAAGAAATCATGTATGTGTACACAGAAAATTTAAGACATGAAAGAAACTGAAAGATGCATATATTCATATAACAATATCATGTTCATAGATCAGAAGAATTAATAACATTAAACTGTCCATATTGCTCTCAGACATCTATGCTTTCAATGTAATCCATATCAAAAATCCAATGATTTTTTCACAATAACAGAAAGTGAACTCTAGATTTCATGTAGAACAACAACAACAAAAAATACCTTGAGTAGTTAAAGTAATTTTGAGAAAGAAAAAGATGAAATCACTTCCTGACTTCAAGCTATACCAGAAAAATATAGTAATCAAAATAACATGGCACTGGGAAGAAAGCAGGCACAAACACTAATGGAACAAAACTGAGAGCTCAGAAATAAGCCTATACATATATAGTCAACTAATATTTGACAAAGGTGCCAAGAATACTAAAAGGAGAAAGGAGTGCATGAAGTCATTTGCCTGTAAGTGGAGAAGATGCAGAATAAGTTTCAGCTGCTTTCCTAAAATGTAATCTACCTGGGCATCATCCTTATTTCTTAAGGCAATGTGGGATAATAAACATTCAGGTGAATGTTGTGAGAAATAAGTGAAATAAATGAATAATGTTATATATGTGTGGATATATATATATATGTGTATATATATATATATATATATATATATATATATATATAAAAATATGAATCCAAAGAAAACATTCAAGAGTCAGGAGTGTGTAAATGTATACAGGTATTGTGCATTTGTACCATTTCTTTCCACTAAACACATTCATGCATATGAATATGCACATATATAGACTCATTTGTAATTTCTCATCTACTATGTTGAAAGAAAGCCTGAAAAACCTGAGAGAGAGATGGGAGGGATAGAAGTTAAGGGAATAACAATTGAATAAATGTTACCTAGAAAAAGTGTAGCAATTTTTATATAAAGATTTAAAGTACCATGGGTGACTTTAATTTTAATAAGGGATTATTTTCACTACATTAAATTCTCAAAGCCTTTAAGGTGAGAACCGTTTTTACATTATGTGATGAGAAAGTCTCTGTACCAGTTAATTGTGTCAAATATCTCTAAATTAATTCTAATTACTCCTACTTAAGGGCTTCCCCATGGCTCGATGGTGAACAATCTGCCTGTAACACAGGAGACTCAAGTCTGTTCCCTGGGTCGGGAAGATCCCCTGGAGGAGGGCCGGCAGCCCACTCCAGTGTTCTTGCCTGGAGAACCCCATGGACTGAGCAGCCTGGAGGGTTACAGTCCATAGCGTTGCAGAGAGTGGGACACAACTGAGTGACTGAGCATGCATGCACTCCTGTTTAGAATAGGTTTCAACACACAACAACTTGCTTAAAGTTTCTATCTGAATGATTTGAAAAATTTAGACTCAGTTTCTGCCAACTATATTTTATTGGATAAATATCTGTATTGGATTCCTACTGCTGCTACAAGAAGTTAACACAATAGTGGCTTAAGAAAACAACAACAACAACAACAACAACAACAACAACAACAACTTTCTGTCTTAAACATAGAGAAATCAGAAGCCTGAAATCTGGAGGGCTTAGATCTTTCAGGGTGTTCCAGGTGAGAACCGAATTCCCTTTTCTACCGCAGTTTCCAGGGGCAACTTGCATTCTTTGGAGCATGGTCTTTCCTTCTTCTACAGTGCCAGCAGCATAGAGTCTTTAAATGTCTCTCTGACTCCAATTCTTCTTCCTATCTCTTCCACACTCAGAGAATCATTGTGATCATATTAGTCCAAGGTAGATAATTCAGGCAAAATTGTTATCTGAAATAGATGTATAGTAACTTTATTCCAACTACTATCTTAATTATCCTGCTATGGAGACAAATATATTCCATAGTTCTTCCGTTTAGCATGAGGCATCGTTTACACTCCCTTAATCTGCCTACCACAAAGTCTTTTATTTTATTTTCATATTTTATTTGATGTGACAGAAAAGCTATTATATTTAAAATATCTGGACACATAATTTACCACCATCTATAAAGAGAGGGAAAAGTTTCTCTCTAAATACATAAATAAAAGATCATGGGTGGAGAAATCTAAAACTATGTACACTTGTCTCTAATACAGGACCACTGCCTTGCTACCCAAACAGTGATCCACAGACCAAGAACTGCAGCTTCAACAACACCTAAGAGTTTGTTACAAATGCAGTCCCTGGGCCCTCTAGAGACCTGATGAATCAGAATTTGTATTTGAACCACAAACCTTGGTGATTTGTATGCACAGCGAGCTTATAGAAGATTTGGTCTAAAATAGGCTTTGTTAACTTCTCACTGTTGTCATTTGGGGCAGGAAAATTACTTGTACTGGGTGTTGTCCTGTGGTATTAATGTTAATAGGATGTCTTTAGACAGTGCCAAATAGCCCCAGGGCAAAATCACCTCTGGCTGAGAATCACTGCCTCAGAGTTTGAAACTTGGAAGCATCCTGAAAAATTCCAATCAAGATTCCATCCCTTACTTGTGGTACAGATGGTAAATAATCTGCCTGCAATGCAGGAGACCTGGGTTTAATCCCTGGGTCTGGAAGTTCCCCTGGAGGAGGGAGTGGCAACCCACTCCAGTATTCTTGCCTGGAGAATCCCATGGACAGAGGAGCTTGACCGGCTATAGTCCTGGGGTCACCAAGCATCAGACGCGACTGAGAGACTAACGCTTGAGAACTTTAAATCCGTCTGAGTCTCATTTCTGCAATGGAGAATGGAGTTCATATAAGTTCTAACTCATAGACACACTATCATCAGGATTAAATTTGGCAGTCTCTATAATATGCTAAGCTAGTGGTGCATAATACATGTAGTCCATGGGGTGGCAGAGTCGGACACGACTGAGCGACTTCACTTCACTTTATATTTACAGATGTTTTATGTGGTGGTCAGTCTCTCAGTTGTGTTTGACCTTGGCGACCCCATGGACTGTAGACTGCCAGGCTCCTCTGCCCATTGAATTTTCCAAGCAAGAATACTGGAGTGGGGTGCTATTTTCTCTCCAGGGGATCTTCCTGACCCAGGAATTGAACATGCATCTCCTGCACTGGCAGGAGGATTCTTTACCACTAGCTCTACCTGGGAAGCCCTAAATATTTTTATGTGAAAGTGAAAGTGTCACTCACTCAGTTGTGTCCGACTCTTTGTGACCTTATGGACTGTAGCCTGCCAGGATCCTATTCCTATGGAATTTTCCAGGCAAGAATCCTGGAGTGGGTAGCCATTCCTTTCTCCAAGGGATCTTCCTGACCCAGTGATCAAACCCAGATCTCCGTCATTACAGGCAGATTTTTTACCATCTGAGCCACCAGGAACATGAGGGATTATACATCAGGTCTTCACTTTCATTTACAACAGAAGTTAAGACCTGATGTATAATCCCTCATGTTCCTGGTGGCTCAGATGGAGAATGGTTATTTTTAAGAGATTTCAAAGGTTGTGTTCCCACCACAAATCAAAGCTTTGGAGACCCAAAGGATCTAGTCAAGACAATCATACTCTGGAGAAAATTTGAACTCAGGGATGTGATGAATTGCTGGGAGGCTTTGGAAGCAGGAGAGTTATTGGAGAAGCAGTAATAAAAACTGAATTCACTTAAATTATAATACAGTCTCCTAGGAGCAGAGAAGCAACAGAAAAAAAAATCCATTCTGGCCAGACCAGTGTCTCCAAAGGAAATTTTGTACTTGGAGGTTGAAATAATGAGAGGAAAATGCCTAATGAGCTGACATGGGAAGCTGTAAATATCTTCTCTGCTCTAGTCCCTTAGCCTGTACCACTTTGGTTGGACAGGATGTGGTTGTTACTTTTGCAGTCCTAAATCTGGCTGGTAGATCTGTCTTGTATGGAGACAGAGCTTGGGTCTGCAGCATCAAGTATTTTAGGGGGAATTTAGACTTTTGAAGGAAACTCCCACACAGAGTTCTCAAGTAGGTGAGTCTGAGACCTCCACAGACACTGCAGGAGAGAACCAGATAGGATGGAAGCCAGGAACATGTACCTGAGGCCACCTGAGGACTAATCTAGCATAGCCCAGATGCTAGAGGTGACTGTGCTTGCTTGCTGGCTTTCCTAAAAATTCATTTATGTATGATGCTGAAAAAAGTGAACATTGCAGTTGGAAATGCAAGGGGTAATGTTGACAAATTGTGTTAAGCCCAATAGAAGAAGGAATGTGAGGCATAAACCACTTACAGTAAAAGTGGAACATGAGTGCAAGGATCTTGTTAATTAACAGGAGTAGACAAATAGGGTATTAACTGTGGAGGGACATAGACTGAAGTAAGGGCATTTCTTTTTACTCTAAGAGGGCATATTAGATTTTGTTTCCACATGCACAGTAAAGATCTAGACTCAGGACTATTTGCAAACACATCCTTTCTATAACTGCACTAGAAGCATGTATTAGAATATCTTCTTTCACACTGGATATTCATGTAAGAAAAAATTCAGCTACAAAGGTGAAAAGTTGTATGCTAATGAGGGTTACTCTGCAATTATTTGTGGATTTGTTAGCCATTGTTAGCAATTTGTTAGCCATTATTTAACCATTGAAAATCATGTCTATAACTCTTTTGTTTTATATTGTGGTGTCATGATGTTGTTATTCCTTTTTAATTGAATTCTTTAAATAATTATTTTTTTAAAAGAACTAAATATTTGTCATTTAATTATTTTATATGCATAGACATATATGGGGATTGTGTAAGAATTTATAAATATTTTTGGTCAAATCTACTAGTCAGTCATACAGCATTCTCTTTATTGCTTTTACAAAATAATTTGAAATATAATCGACATATAACAATATATGAGTTATAGGTGTACAGAATAGTGATTCAGTATTTATTCATATTGATAAATGATCACCACAGAAAACATTTTATCTGTCACCTCACATAGTTACAGTTTGTTTCTTGTGATGAGAACTTCTAGGATCTATTCTCTCTTCAGTTCAGTTCAGTCACTCAGTCGTGTCCGACTCTTTGCGACCCCATGAACTGCAGCACGCCAGGCCTCCCTGTCCATCACCAACTCCCAGAGTTCACTCAAGCTCACGTCCATCAAGCCAGTGATGCCATCCAGCCATCTCATCCTTGTCGTCCCCTTCTCCTCCTGCCCCCAATCCCTCCCAGCATCAGAGTCTTTTCCAATGAGACAACTCTTTGCATCAGGTGGCCAAAGTACTGGAGTTTCAGCTTTAGCATCATTCCTTCCAAAGAACACCCAGGACTGATCTCCTTTAGGATGGACTGGTTGGATCTCTGCAGTCCAAGGGACTCTCAAGAGTCTTCTCATATACCACAGTTCAAAAGCATCAATTCTTCAGTGCTCAGCTTTCTTCACAGTCCGACTCTCACATCCATATATGACTACTGGAAAAACCATAGCCTTGACTAGACAGACCTTAGTCGGCAAAGTAATGTCTCTGCTTTTGAATATACTATCTAGTTTGGTCATAACTTTCCTTCCAAGGAGTAAGCGTCTTTTAATTTCATGGCTGCAGTCACCAACTGCAGTGATTTTGGAGCCCCCAATAATAAAGTCTGACACTTTTTCCATCCCCATCTATTTCCTATGAAGTGATGGGACCAGATGCCATGATCTTTGTTTTCTGAATGTTGAGCTTTAAGCCAACTTTTTCACTCTCCTCTTTCACTTTCCTCAAGAGGCTTTTTAGTTCCTCTTCACTTTCTGCCATAAGGGTGGTGTCATCTGCATATCTGAGGTTATTGATATTTCTCCAGGCAATCTTGATTCCAGCTTGTGCTTCCTCCAGCCCAGTGTTTCTCATGATGTACTCTGTATATAAGTTAAATAAGCAGGGTGACAGTATACAGCCTTGATGTACTCCCTTTCCTATTTGGAGCCAGTCTATTGTTTCACGTCCAGTTCTAACTGTTGTTTCCTGACCTGCATACAGATTTCTCAAGAGGCAGGTCAGGTGGTCTGGTATTCCCATCTCTTTCAGAATTTTCCACAGTTTATTGTGATCCACATAGTCAAAGGCTTTGGCATAGTCAATAAGGCAGAAATAGATGTTTTTCTGGAACTCTCTTGCTTTTTCCATGATCCAGTGTATATTGGCAATTTGATCTCTGGTTCCTCTGCCTTTTCTAAAACCAACTTGAACATCAGGAAGTTCACGGTTCACATAATGCTGAAGCCTGGCTTGGAGAATTTTGAGCATTACTTTACTAACATGTGAGAAGAGTGCAATTGTGCAGTAGTTTGAGCATTCTTTGTCATTGCCTTTCTTTGGGATTGGAATGAAAACTGACCTTTTCCAGTCCTGTGGCCACTGCTGAGTTTTCCAAATGTGCTGGCATATTGAGTGTAGCAGTTTCACAGCATCATCTTTCAGGATTTGAAATAGCTCAACTGGAATTCCATCACCTCCATTAGCTTTGTTCATACTGATGCTTTCTTAGGCCCACTTGACTTCACATTCCAGGTTGTATGGCTCTAGGTGAGTGATCACACCATCGTGATAATCTGGGTCATGAAGCTCTTTTTTGTACAGTTCTTCTGTGTATTCTTGCCATCTCTTCTTAATATCTTCTGCTTCTGTTAGGTCCATTCAATTTCTGTCCTTTATCCAGCCCATCTTTGCATGAAATGTTCTCTAATTTTCTTGAAGAGATCTCTAGTCTTTCCCATTGTGTTGTTTTCCTCAATTTCTTTGCATTGATCACTGAAGAAGGCTTTCTTATCTCTTCTTGCTATTCTTTGGAACTCTGCATTCAGATGCTTATATCTTTCTTTTCTCCTTTGCTTTTCGCTTCTTTTCACAGCTATTTGTAAGGCCTCCTCAGAAAGCTATTTTGCTTTTTTTGCATTTCTTTTCCATGGGGATGGTCTTGATCCCTGTTTCCTGTACAATGTCACGAACCTCATCCATAGTTCATCAGGCACTCTATCAGATCTAGTCCCTTAAATCGATTTCTCACTTCCACTGAATAATCATAAGGGATTTGATTTAGGTCATACCTGAATGGTCTAATAGTTTTCCCTACTTTCTTCAGTTTAAGTCTGAATTTGGCAATAAGAAGTTCGTGTTCTGAGCCACAGTCAGCTCCCGGTCTTGTTTTTGTTGACTGTATAGAGTTTCTCCATCTTAGGCTGCAAAGAATATAATCAATCTGATTTCAGTGTTGACCATCTGGTGATGTCCATGTGTAGAGTCTTCTCTTGTGTTGTTGGAAGAGGGTGTTTGCTATGACCAGTGCATTCTCTTGGCAAAACTCTGTTAGCCTTTGCCCTGCTTCATTCAGTACTCCAAGGCCAAATTTGCGTGTTACTCCAGGTGTTTCTTGACTTCCTACTTTTGCATTCCAGTCCCCTATAAGGAAAAAGGACATCTTTTTTTGGATGTTAGTTCTAAAAGGTCTTATAGATCTTCATAGAACCATTCAACTTCAGCTTCTTCAGCATTACTGGTTGGGGCATAGACTTGGATAACTATGATATTGAATGGTTTGCCTAGGAAACGAACAGAGATCATTCTGTCGTTTTTGAGATTGCATCCAAGAACTGCATTTTGGACTCTTTTGTTGACCATGATGGCTACTCCATTTCTTCTGAGGGATTCTTGCCCGCAGTAGTAAATATAATGGTCATCTGAGTTAAATTCACCTATTCCAGTCCGTTTTAGATCGCTGATTCCTAGAATGTCAACATTCACTCTTGCACCTCTTGTTTGACCACTCCAATTTGCCTTGATTCATGGACCTAACATTCCAGGTTCCTATGCAATATTGCTCTTTACAGCATCGAACCTTGCTTCTATCACCAGTCACATCCGCAGATGGATATTGTTTTTGCTTTGGCTCCATCCCTTCATTCATTCTGGAGTTATTTCTCCACTGATCTCCAGCAGCGTGTTGGGCACCTACTCACCTGTGGAGTCATCCATAACTGGGTATTGTTTTTGCTTTGGCTCCATCCCTTCTTATTTCTGGAGTTATTTCTCCACTGATCTTCATTAGCCTATTGGCCACCTTCTGACCTGGGGAGTTCCTCTTTCAGTATCTTATCATTTTGCCTTTTCATACTGTTCATGGGGTTCTCAAGGCAATAATACTGAAGTGATTTGCCATTCCCTTCTCCAGTGGACCACATTCTGTCAGACCTCTCCACCATGACCCGCCTGTCTTGCGTGGCCCAACATGGCATGGCTTAGTTTCATTGAGTTAGACAAGGCTGTGGTCTGTGTGATTAGACTGACTAGGTTTCTGTGATTATGGTTTCAGTGTGTCTGCCCTCTGATTCTCTCTTAGAAAATTTTAAATCAGCTAAGAAAGTATTGTGAATCATAGTCACCATGCTGCACATTACCTCCCACCCATTTCATTTTTATTGCCCTTTTTCTTACTGAAAGAATTTAGTTGCCACTCTCCTATTCTTAATGTGTCAGTGCTTGCTACAAACAGAAAAGGGGAGTGCAAGTCTTCAGCCTCCTTCATGGTGATCAATGAGACTTTATACATGTTTACTTTTAGTTTCCTATTTGTTACTCTTTATTGTTTCTTTCAGCCTTCTGATTAAATGTATTTCTGAGCTGCATCATCCCCAGCCATACTTCCTCAGCATGTGACTGAACATCATCTTTACATTCTATAAGCATATTTGAACCCTTCTATCTCAATAAGATGAAATTATAACTTAGGTACTGCTTCCTCTCTACATTGTAAATATCTTTTGATGTTATTTTATTTTTAAGTCATTGGTACTTTGACTTTGAATTAGTGACCCATGTTGGTATCATTAAATTCTTATTCTTTTATGTCTTTTTATCAGTTAGTTGTAAAAAACAAAACTGATAAAAATACATAAAAGAATAAGTTGTGGGATTCCCTGATAGCTCAGTTGGTAAAGAATCTGCCTGCAATGCAGGAGACCCCAGTTCGATTCCTGGATCAGAAAGATCCTCTGGAGAGGGGAAAGGCTACCCACTCCAGTATTCTGGCCTAGCGAATTCCATGGAGTGTATTCCATGGGGTCGCAAAGAGTTGGACGCGACTGAGCGACTTTCACTTCTCTTCACATCAGTTTATTGTAGATTTTCATTCAATTTTGTTACGTATTGTTCAGGAAACAATATACTTAACTTGATTTCACTCTCAAGAATACTTTTTATTCCTGAAGTTCTTAGTTTCCTTTAAAATATCTTTCCAAAATATACACTTATACATACTCACACATATTTATACAAGTATATGAATACAATCCTGAATACATCATCAAAGGTCTATATGCTTTAGTAATAAACAGTCATTATGTTTCATGTTTTTCTACAATTTGTTCCCTTTGGTTCTTTCTCAATAATAACTCAGAGACTTACTTCTAATCTACTAGTAATAATGCTGGCTCATTATTTCAATGTCTGTATAATATTCCATAGTGTGGCTTGTGTGACTTACACATTTAGTGGTCTACAACACTATTTATCAATAAATTCCTATTTTGTCACTGCTATCAAATGTTTTGGAGATTGTCAAGTTATATGTCATATTTTCTTGTCAGTCTTTTATGAATTACATAATTTCCTTAACTGTGTTTTTTAAAATAAATGCACATATATTCACATATCTTTGAGGAAATAACAAATGAAAAATGCAGGTGAAATTTCTAATGGTTAGAATCCTGCATTCTACTGAAAAAGTCACAGCGTAGTGAAATGAAATGTAGCTTCCTCAGGCTTCAGCTTCCCTCATGGCTCAGTGTAAGAATCCACTTGCCAACCCAGGAGATAAAGGAAACACAGTTTTCATCCCTGGGTTGAGAAGGTCTCCTGGAGGAGGAAATAGCAATTCATTCCAGTATTCTTGCCTGGAAAACCCCATGGTTTGGAAAGGACTTTTCATATTGGCCAAAGATCAGAATTAGAATTAAAATATATTGATTGGATTCATAAAAAATACAAAACATTAACCACAGGAATTACAAGCAAAATATGATCTATAAGAAAATGATACAGAGTTTGCTTCATGCCGTATTAGACCACAAAAAAAATGGTCAAATAATATGATAAAGGTCAAGACAAACAAGTTTTATACTGCTTCAAATAACACATACCCAATTTTCATTGTACTTTGTATGTATCTGTTTTGACTCCATAGTTTAATTTAATCCTTCTGTTTATTTTTGTCTTGGGACATTAAATCTTTATGTTTTTTCATATATATATATATCACTGTTTCTATCCTTTACAAAAAGATATTTTTCTTTATGATTTATTTCTGGCATCAAGGAGATGTTGCTGAATTTGAAATGTTGCCAAACCAGGAAATGTGACTTTTCTTAGTCACATTTTCTCAGGGATCATTGAAGGTTATTAGAACTTTTTCCTTTATCTTTCTCATACTTTTTCAAAAAAAGTTATTTATTTATTTGGTTGTTCTGAGTCTTAGCTGCAGCATGTGGGATCTAGTTCTCTGACCAGGGATTGAACTCCTGCCCCCTGCAATGAGAGTCCAGAGTCTCAGCCACTGGACCACCAGGGAAGTCCCCCTCATATTTTTTTATATTCCTTTAAATACTGGGCAGTATGGGAGCACAGCAAAAAAGAACCCCATGTTTATTATCTCCTTGGAAGCATATGAGCTGGAATTTCTGGGTACCATTTAAGTATTCTTTGGGAGAAAGTTAATCTGATCTAACCAGCTTGAGTTGTCAATACCCATGGCCTAAGAAGGGGGGGTTCTGGGTGAGAAATTCAAGATAGTAACACAGCCCAGGAGTCTATGGCATGTGTCTGTGCCTTGTAGAGTGAGTGAAGTTCCTAAAGCAGAGGCACCCCACAGTCCTTGGGGTCACAGAGAGTCAGACATGACTGACTGAATAACACTTTCAACTTTCAGTAAGACGAGGTGGGGCAGAACTCAATCAGAAGATGGTACTAAGGATAGTATCTGCTTTAATTCACAAAACATTTTTGCAACATAGTTAGTAAACTGCTAAGAACAACATGTGAAGGAGGGATTCTCTATGGACTGAAGTGTCAGCTGTAGCATGGAGGCCGCCTTGTTCCTGAGCATCCCTGACACCATCTCTAGTCACATCCCCTTTTGCTTATCCCTCTGCCTCATTTGCTTCTTTGTTTGCATTTGAATTACTTTGCAGTGGCAGTTCCCTCTTCCAAGCACATACCTCTCCTGATATCATACTAGGTCCTCTTCTCTCTTTTGTGATATCTTTTCAAATAGCACCTTGATTAGAATAACACCTAATACTATTCTCTCCTTTATACCTGGTTTTGCTTTCCTCATGTCTCCTTCTGGCATATTATATAATATATTAATTTGAATATCATTGTTCAGCATGTTTGGAATGTGGGAGACTTGTTTCTCACCATCTCTGTTTATTTTCCCTACATGCTGGAGAAGGGATAGCACCTGGGCCCCCAGGGGCAATCACGTGGGCCCCCAGGGGCAATCACGTGGGCCCCCAGGGGCAATCACGTGGGGGGGGGGGGGGGGGGGGGGGGGGGGGCCAGGGGCAATCACGTGGGCCCCCAGGGGGGGGACAATTCACGTGGGCCCCCAGGGGCAATCACGTGGGCCCCCAGCGGGCAATCACGTGGGCCCCCAGGGGCGAATCACGTGGGCCCCAGGGGAATCACGTGGGCCCCAGGGCAATCACGTGGGCCCCCTTGGAAATCACGTGGGCCCCAGGGCAATCACGTGGGCCCCAGGGCAATCACGTGGGCCCCAGGGCAATCACGCTGGGCCCCCAGGGAACAATCACGTGGGCCCCCGGGAAATCACGGGGCCCCCAGGGGAATCACGTGGGCCCCCAGGGGCAATCACGTGGGCCCCCCGTGGCAATCACGTGGGCCCCAGGGGCAATCACGTGGGCCCCCAGGGGAAATCACGTGGGCCCCAGGGGCAATCACGTGGCCCCCCCAGGGCAATCACGTGGGCCCCAGGGAATCACGTGGCCAGGGCCAAATCACGTGGGGCCCCCGCAACGTGGGGGGAAATCACGTGGGTCCCCCAGGGGCAATCACGTGGGCCCCGTGGAATCACGTGCCCCCAGGGCAATCACGTGGGCCCCCGGGCAATCCGTGGCCCCAGGGCAATCACGTGGGCCCCCAGGGCAATCACTGGGCCCCCAGGGCAATCACGTGGGCCCCCCGTGGAAATCACGTGGGCCCCCAGGGGCAATCACGTGGGCCCCCCGAGGCAATCACGTGGGCCCCCAGGGAAATCACGTGGCCCACAGGGAAATCACGTGGCCCCAGGGTAATCACGTGGGCCCCGGGAATCACGTGGGCCCCGGGGAATCACGTGGGCCCCGGGGCAATCACGTGGGCCCCCGTGGAAATCACGTGGCCCCCAGGGGCAATCACGTGGGCCCCAGGGAATCACGTGGGCCCCAGGGGAATCACTGGCCCCCAGGGCAATCACGTGGGCCCCCAGGGGAATCGTGGGCCCCAGGGAATCACGTGGCCCCAGGGAATCACGTGGGCCCCAGGGCAATCACGTGGGCCCCCAGGGGAAATCACGTGGGCCCCCAGGGGCAATCACGTGGGCCCCCAGTGGCAATCACGTGGGCCCACGGGGAAATCACGTGGGCCCCCAGGGGCAATCACGTGGGCCCCCCGTGGCAATCACGTGGGCCCACAGGGGCAATCACGTGGGCCCCCCAGGGGCAAATCACGTGCCAGGCCCGCCACGGGCAATCACGTGGGCCCCGGGAAATCACGTGGCGCCCAGGGCAATCACGTGGGCCCCGATGGAAATCACGTGGGCCCCAGGGGCAGGGCAATCACGTGGCCCCCAGGGGAAATCACGTGGGCCCCCAGGGGAAATCACGTGGGCCCCCAGGGGCAATCACGTGGGCCCCCGGGAAATCACGTGGGCCCCAGGGGCCACGTGGGCCCAATCACGTGGGCCCCCAGGGGCAATCACGTTTCAGGCAATCACGTGGGCCCCCGTGGAAATCACGTGGGCCCCCCACGTGGGGAAATCACGTGGCCCCCAGGGAAATCACGTGGCCCCCAGGGCAATCACGTGGCCCCCAGGGAAATCACGTGGGCCCCAGGGGCAATCACGTGGGCCCCCAGGGCAATCACGTCAATCACGTGGGCCCCGGGAAATCACGTGGCCCCCAGGGGCAATCACGTGGGCCCCAGGGGAAATCACGTGGGCCCCAGGGGCAATCACGTTGGTGGGCAATCACGTGGGCAATCACGTGGGCCCAGGGGCAATCACGTGGGCCCAGGGGCAATCACGTGGGCCCCCAGGCAATCACGTGGGCCCCCAGGGAAATCACGTGGGCCCCCCGGGAAATCACGTGGGCCCAGGGGCAATCACGTGGGCCCCCAATCACGTGGGCCCCCGGGAAATCACGTGGGCCCCAGGGCAATCACGTGGGCCCCCAGGGGCAATCACGTGGGGGGGCCCCAAATCACGTGGGCCCCCAAAATCACGTGGGCCCCAGGGGCAATCACGGGCCCCAGGGGAAATCACGTGGGCCCCAGGGAAATCACGTGGGCCCCAGGGGAAATCACGTGGGCCCCGGAAATCACGTGGGCCCCCAGGGCAATCACGTGGGCCCCCAGGGGAAATCACGTGGCCCCAGGAAATCACGTGGGCCCCAGGGGCAATCAGAAATCACGTGGGCCCCCAGGGGCAATCACGTGGGCCCCAGGGGAAATCACGTGGGCCCCAGGGGCAGGGCCCACGTTGAGGGGCCCACGTGAGGCCCACGTGATTGCCCTGGGGCCCACGTGAGGGGCCCACGTGATTGCCCCTGGGCCCACCCCTGGGGGCCACGTGAGGGGCCCACGTGATTTGAGGGGCCCACGTGATTTGGGGCCCACGTGGGGGCCCACGTGATTGCCCTGGGGGCCCACGTGATTTGGGGCCCACGTGATTGCCCTGGGGGCCACGTGATTTCCCCTGGGGCCCACGTGATTTTCCCCTGGGGGCCCACGTGATTGCCCCTGGGGGCCCACGTGATTTGGGGCCCACGTGAGGGGCCCACGTGATTTGCCCCTGGGGGCCAAGGGCCACGTGATTGCCCCTCCCCTGGGGGCCACGTGATTTCCACGTGAGGGGCCCACGTGATTGCCCCCACGTGGGGGGCCCACGTGATTTCCCCTGGGGCCACGTGATTGCCCCTGGGGGCCACGTGATTGCCCCTGGGGGCCACGTGAGGGGCCCACGTGATTGCCCCTGGGGGTGACACGTGATTTTGAGGGGCCCACGTGATTCCCCTGGGGGCCCACGTGATTGCCCCTGGGGCCCACGTGATTTCCACGGGGGCCACGTGATTTGCCCCTGGGGCCCACGTGATTGCCCTGGGGGCCACGTGATTTGCCCTGGGGCCCACGTGATTTCCCCTGGGGCCCACGTGATTGCCCTGGGGGCCCACGTGATTTTTGATTGGGGGGCCCACGTGATTTCCCCTGGGGGCCCACGTGATTTTGGCCCACGTGATTGGGGCCCATGGATTGCCCCTGGGCCCACCCCCACGTGATTGGGGCCCACGTGATTTGGGGCCCACGGGGGCCCACCCACGGGGGCCCACGTGATTTCCCCTGGGGCCACGCCCCTGGGGGCCCACGTGATTTCACGTGATTTCCACGGGGGCCACGTGATTGCCCCTGGGGGCCACGTGATTTCCCTGGGGGCCCACCCCCACGTGATTGCCCCTGGGGCCACTTGATTGCCCCTGGGGGGCCACGTGATTTCCACGGGGGCCCCCCCCACGTGGGGGCCATTGCCCCTGGGGGCCCACGTGATTTCCCCTGGGGGCCCACGTGATTTCCCCTGGGGGCCCACGTGATGCCCCAAGGGGCCCACGTGATTGCCCCTGGGGGCCACTATTTGCCCCTGGGGGCCCATTCCCACTCCACGTGATTGGGGGCCCACGTGATTTCCACGGGGGGCCCACGTGATTGCCCTGGGGCCACGTGGGGGGCCCACGTGATTGCCCCTGGGGGCCCACGTGATTGCCCCTGGGGGCCCACGTGATTGCCCCTGGGGCCCACGTGATTTCCCCTGGGGGCCCACGTGACCCACGTGATTTGGGGCCCACGTGATTGCCCCTGGGTGCCCACGTGATTTCCACGGATTGCCCACGTGATTGCCCCTGGGGGCCCACGTGATTTCCCCTGGGGGCCCACGTGATTTCCCCTGGGGCCCACGTGCCCCACGTGATTTTCCCTGGGGGCCACGTGATTGCCCCTTGGGGGCCCACGTGATTGCCCCTGGGGGCCCACGTGATTTCCCCTGGGGGCCCACGTGATTGCCCCTGGGGCCCACGTGATTGCCCCTGGGGGCCCACGTGATTGCCCCTGGGGGCCCACGTGATTTCCCCTGGGGGCCCACGTGATTGCCCCTGGGGGCCCACGTGATTTCCCTGGGGGCACGGATTCCCCTGGGGCCCACGTGATTTCCACGGTGGCCCCCCCTGGGGGGCCCACGTGATTTGTGACGTGATTGCCCCTGGGGGCCCACGTGATTCCCCTGGGGCCCCGTGATTGCCCCTGGGGCCCACGTGATTTCCCCTGGGGGCCCACGTGATTGCCCCCGGGGGCCCACGTGATTGCTCCGGGGGGCCCACGTAATTTCCCCTGGGGGCCCACGTGATTGGGGCCCACGTGATTCCACGTGATTGGGGGCCACGTGATTCCCCCCACGTGATTGCCCCACGTGATTTCCTCTGGGGGCCCACGTGATTGCCCTGGGGGCCCACGTGATTGCCCCTGGTGGCCCACGTGATTTCCCCCTGGGGGCCACGTGATTGCCCCTGGGGCCCACGTGATTTCCTCGGGGGGCCACGTGATTTCCCCTGGGGGCCCACGTGATTTCCCCTGGGGGCCCACGTGATTGCCCCTGGGGGCCCACGTGATTGCCCCTGGGGGCCCACGTGACGTGATTTCCCCTGGGGCCCACGTGATTGCCCCTGGGGGGCCCACGTGCCTGGGGGCCACGTGATTTTCCCTGGGGGCCCACGTGATTTCCCGGGGCCCACGTGATTTTCCCCTGGGGGCCCACGTGATTTCCAATTCCCCTGGGGCCCACGGGGGCCCACGTGATTGCCCCTGGGGTGACACGTGATTTTCCCCTGGGGGCCACGTGATTGGGGCCCACGTGATTTCCCCTGGGGGCCCACGTGATTTCCCCCGTGGGCCCACGTGATTGCCCCATGGGGCCCACGTGATTGCCCATGGGGGCCCACGTGATTGGGGGCCCACGTGATTTCCCCTGGGGGCCACGTGATTCCCCTGGGGGCCCGTGATGATTCCCTGGGGGCCCACGTGATTGCCCCTGGGCCCACGTGATTTTCCCCGGGGGGCCACGTGATTGGGGCCCACGTGATTTCCCCTGGGGCCCACGTGATTGCCCCTGGGGGCCCACGTGATTTCCCCTGGGGGCCCACGTTGATTCCCCTGGGGCCCACGTGACCCCACTGGGCCCACGTGATCGGGGGGCCCACGTGATTGCCCCTGGGGCCCACGTGATTTCCACGGGGGGCCCACGTGATTTCCCTGGGGGCCCACGTGGGGCCCACGTGATTCCCCTGGGGGCCCACGTGATTGCCCCTGGGGGCCAACGTGATTTCCCCTGGGGGCCCACGTGATTGCCCTGGGCCACGTGTCGTGATTGCCCCTGGGGCCCACGTGGGGGCCCTGGGGGCCCACGTGATTCCCTCCACGTGATTGCCCCTGGGGCCCACGTGGGGGGCCCACGTGATTGCCCCTGGGGGCCCACGTGATTTGCCCTGGGGCCCACGTGATTTCCACGGGGCCCACGTGATTTCCCCTGGGGGCCCACGTGATTGCCCCTGGGGGCCCACGTGATTGCCCCTGGGGGCCCACGTGATTGCCCCTGGGGCCCACGTGATTGCCCCTGGGGGCCCACGTGATTTCCACGGGGGCCCACGTGATTGCCCCTGGGGGCCCACGTGATTTCCCCCGGCCCACGTCATTGCCCCTGGGGGCCCACGTGATTTCCCCGGGGGCCCACGTGATTGCCCCCGGGGGCCCACGTGATTGCCCCCGGGGGCCCACGTGATTTCCCCTGGGGGCCCACGTGATTTCCACTGGGGGCCCACGTGATTTCCCCTGGGGGCCCACGTGTTTGCCCCTGGGGGCCCACGTGATTGCCCCTGGGGGCCCACGTGATTTCCCCAGGGGGCCCACGTGATTGCCCCTGGGGCCCACGTGATTTCCACGGGGGGCCCACGTGATTGCCCCTGGGGGCCCACGTGATTTCCCCTGGGGGCCCACGTGATTTCCATGGGGGCCCACGTGATTTCGCCCTGGGGCCCACGTGATTGCCCCTGGGGGCCCACGTGATTTCCCCTGGGGGCCACGTGATTGCCCCAGGGGGCCCACGTGATTTCCCCTGGGGCCCACGTGATTGCCCCAGGGGCCACGTGATTGCCCCTGGGGGCCCACGTGATTGCCCCAGGGGGCCCACGTGATTTCCCTGGGGGCCCACGTGATTGCCCCTGGGGGCCCACGTGATTTCCCCTGGGGGCCCACGTGATTTCCCCTGGGGGCCCACGTGATTGCCCCAGGGGGCCCACGTGATTTCCCCTGGGGGCCCACGTGATTGCCCCTGGGGGCCTACGTGATTTCCCCTGGGGGCCCCCACGTGATTGCCCCTGGGGGCCTACGTGATTTCCCACGTGATTTCCCCCTGGGGCCCACGTGATCCCCTGGGGGCCACGTGATTGCCCCACCCACGTGATTTCCCCTGGGGGCCCACGTGATTGCCCCAGGGGGCCCACGTGATTTCCTCTGGGGGCCCACGTGATCCTGGGGCCTTTTGCACAAAGGGGCCCACGTGATTTCCCCTGGGGGCCCACGTGGCCCACGTTGATTTGATTTCCCCCCACGTGATTTTCCCCTGGGGGCCCACGTGATTGCCCTGGGGGCCCACGTGATTTCCCCTGGGGGCCCACGTGATTGCCCAGGGGCCCACGTGATTTCCCCTGGGGCCCACGTGGGGGGCCCACGTGATTTCCCCTGGGGCCACGTGATTGGGGCCCACGTGATTTCCCTGGGCCCACGTGATTGCCCAGGGGCCCCACGTGATTGCCCATGGGGGGCCGTGATTCCCCTGGGGGCCCACGTGATTGACGTGATTGCCCTGGGGGCCCACGTGATTTCCCTGGGGCCCACGTGATTTCCACGGGGGGCCCACGTGATTGCCCTCCCACGTGATTTCCCCTGGGGGCCCACGTGATTTCCCCTGGGGGCCCACGTGATTGCCCCTGGGGCCCACGTGATTTCCCCTGGGGCCCACGTGGGGGGGCCCACGTGATTTCCCCTGGGGGCCCACGTGATTTCCTTGGGGGGCCCACGTGATTTCCCCTGGGGGCCCACGTGATTTCCCCAGAGGGACCACGTGATTTCCCCTGGGGGCCCACGTGATTGCCCAGGGGGCCCACGTGATTCCCCCTGGGGGCCCACGTGATTGCCTGATTGTGATTTGATTGCCCCAGGGGGCCCACGTGGGGGCCCACGTGATTTCCCCTGGGGGCCCACGTGATTTCCCCTGGGGGCCCACGTGATTTCCCCTGGGGGCCCACGTGATTTCCCCTGGGGGCCCACGTGATTGCCCCAGGTGGCCCACGTGATTTCCCCTGGGGGCCCACGTGATTGCCCCAGGGGGCCCACGTGATTTCCCCTGGGGGCCCACGTGATTGCCCATGGGGGCCCACGTGATTGCCCATGGGGGCCCACGGGGCCCACGTGATTGCCCCAGGGGGCCCACGTCCCTGGGGGCCACGTGATTTCCCCTGGGGGCCCACGTGATTGCCCGGGGGCCACGTGATTTCCCCTGGGGGCCCACGTGATTTCCCCTGGGGCCCACGTGATTGCCCAGGGGCCCACGTGATTTCCCCTGGGGGCCCACCCCCTGGGGCCCACGTGATTTCCCCTGGGGGCCCACGTGATTGCCCCAGGGGGCCCACGTGATTTCCCCTGGGGGCCCACGTGATTGCCCCTGGGGCCCACGTGATTTCCCTGGGGGCCCACGTGATTGCCCCGGGGCGTGATTTCCCCTGGGGGCCCACGTGATTGCCCCTGGGGGCCCACGTGATTTCCCCTGGGGACCCACGTGATTTCCCCTGGGGGCCCACGTGATTGCCCCTGGGGGCCCACGTGGGGCCCACGTGATTGCCCC